>NC_079149.1:43073890-43822740 GCF_945859685.1 Eupeodes corollae
TCGATGGGCGTGTTCTGTAATAATCTTTCACAAATGAGAGCAGCTTCAGTGCTGCCAATAATCAACTTTTTAGTGTGGGTTCAATAATCGAAAGTAACAATGGAGAATAAGTTTTAGTGCAACCGTGGAAAATTATAAGAAAAACGTTTCCAACAACACTGTTTTGAACGGTCGCGATTCCCGCAAAATCAAGAGAACGAGGAATAGGAAGGGAGGTATAATGGGTAGCATATTTTGACAGTTTGAAAAAACACAAAATATGAAAAAAAACTATACAAAAGTTTGGGAAAAATAGCTAGAGAATACTCCATAATTTGGTATAAGCGATGCTAAATTCTTGAGAACGCTGCGCCCTAGACTGATTTGGATCATTTGGTACAGGCGCTTGAACGGTGCGATACTTTTGACACTTCGCCTTTTTATTTTTATTTTTATTTTTTGTCTCGCTAATACAGTGATATAACACCATGTAGACTCAAATGTTTGCACTAAACTTGTTGTTGGCTGCTCGTGTACTTTACTATGACAGACATTTTGAGCCTAGTGAATTAATTGACAGTTATTGGAAAGGAGTGCGTTCACAAATTAAATTCAAAGTTGTCAAATCCAATCAATATAACGAGTAGCTCCAGATAATAAACTCATAACATTTTATGATTAGAATGGAGACAGCAATTAACCCTGAGAAGAGTGACCACACGTAGATATATATATTCATATTGGAATATTTAATTTGTATACAATTGAACCATATTATGACATATGGAATTATCCACAACTATAGGGCTTTTCACTGAGATGTCATATTTGTACATTATTGTAGTAATCCTATTGTAAGATTATAAGCTGGCGGATTCTAGTGGCTACAGTGACATTAGCTTTTGCTTTTGCTTCACCTTTTGTATACAAAACTTCCAACTCCACCTTGTTGCTACGGCAAATGTAAGAAATAATGGCTGAAACACAAACACGCTTCAGCTTCGGCTTCGCCTAACGTTTACTAGTTCAGTCAAAGGAATTCAATGCATGCTATCACAATGTAGCTTTGACCCCACGTTTCGTTTGACAATCGTAAGGAAAAGAACGTAATGGCTCCAAACGGAAGCTCTAGTTCAATTATCTGAACATTTGCTTTGTCTGACAGCGCAACAGCTGTTTAAAAATGTCAACAAACAAAATATTTGTTCTTTGGAGGGATGAAATAATAGAAATGTCATTCAAAGCAACCTTGGAGCAAGGCCACCGTAACGCAGACGAAGCTGAAGCGTGTTTGAGATTCAGCCATAACTTCTCCATGATAATGAATAAGTTCAGATGGCATAAGAGACTTGAAAAGAGGCAAGTTTCAGATTGACCAACTGCCAGAAAATTACCTTCCAATTAAGGTTACTTTAATGGAAAGTTGAGTGGAAAGTTATTTAAGAAAAATCTCCCTAACTATCAAGTCTAGCCTACTGCTGTCAAATTGAAAGTTGATCATATTTTGTCATTCAACTGAAAGCTGAACTTTATTACTCTATAATATATTTTCTGCAAAACTCCATTTAAATGTTTTGTCAAAAAATGAAAAAGTATTACATTTCTTTACAATACAAAATACAAATCGTAATGGACTTAAGCTTGCTTGAAATGAATGTTTTGTAGACAATAATGTTTTTGGTAGTTTTCGTACTATGTACTTAAGGTAGAGACTTATGAAGTTAAGTTCTGAAATTGAAATTCATGACACTTGCAAAAAGCCGTGTTTTTTTTGGTATTCCATATATAGTGCAATGAGAAATTGCCAAAAGCAAGATCCACAGTAGTCCAATTTTTATATTTGAAAGTTGATACAATTGAATATTTACCAGAATAATTTATCAAAAAATTCAACAACAAAAATAGCGAAATTCAGACCGACAGTTGAAATCGGGTAAGCTGATTTTTAATAGTTGACTATCAACACCAAGAAAATACATCTGTGTAAGGTGATAGTCGATTTCAGAGTTTTAAAGAAACATTTTGATTTAAAATAAAAACTTAAAGGAGGGGTTTTGTTCGTAAACTACTACATTTACATGTGGTGTTGAAGCGAGCTCGAAGCACGTCTCAATTCTTTATATAACTGAATCGAATTGAAATGAGCTTGATTTAATCGATACCGGTCGGGGATCGGATTCTATTCAAAATCTGTGTTGAGGAGTTGCTTTACAGATAATGCATTATGGTCTGTTTATTGTACAAAAATATAGTTTTGTTTTATTCAAATTAAAAAAATGTTCATGGAGTAGGTAGCGTATTCTTATATGGTGCTGAACTATTCAGTTCTTTAATGTTTAACACGAATCAAACTATCTCACTTGCACTTCATAAGAAACATCGAAACACCATTTGCATTTTAAAAAACGCTGTCAAACTTAATCATTTTTAAATCTTCTTGTGACGTGGAAACGCCAAAAAGATTTATTTAATCTAAACTGAGATAAACCTTTCGTGGAAACATAGCAAAACTAAATAATATCAACAGTAATAAATTGATTTGTTCCCCAATGGAAAACACATGATTCCAAATGCACAACTCCTAAACAAACACAGCCATCGAGATACGAATGCAATATCAATCGTACCAACATTTGAGAACGAAATCACATAAAATCCATTAAAGACTCGTATAAAAGTCAAAAACCCAACAGTAGTAAGATTCTGCTTTAACTTTTATCGGTAGTATCCATACAGCGGACATAGTTTTTGTTATTCTTGTGAAAGGCTACTATACTATTGATAGATTTTCCAACAAAACACGGGTTAACTAACTTGACAAAATTTTACGTTAAAAGAATTAGAATTAAGTTGACTGCAAATAAAGCCCCTTATGTTGTCTGAACCTCCTCAATAGCCTGAAGTTTATACAACAGTCACTTTTGAAGCCCTTATCTTTTAAAATTTGAATTACTTAAAATGAAGTTATATACACAACGCATTTTAATTTTTAAAATTCACTCAATTCAAAACGGCTTTTCGTTCCACTATCGATGCAATTTGTTAAGAAATAATAAAAAAAAATAAGGTGGCCCAACAGTACATTGAGAACTAGCGCTCACAATTTTCAGCCATTCCTGTGTGCGAGTAATGTTGTCAGGATTTTTGTAAAGTCTAAGAAGTCTTTGATTAGAAAAGAAAATTTTATACTAATCGATCGGAAATTACTCAAAGAATTTTTTTTGGAGAAACAAAAGTAAAATATTGCATTTATTTATCGAAAATGTGTTTTTTTATTTTCCGGATGGAAATTCATTTTCTTGAACAGCTCATACTTTTATGTTCAAAAGTGAAACGAATCGTCCCAATGATTTGTGTTCCAATTTGACACAATTCAAATGACAGATTTCTCTCAGTAATAGTTTTTCGGTGGATTTCAATCAGGAATTTTTTTTCAATGACAAACATTTTGAATGGCTGCGTTCAATCTTCAACAAATACAAAAAGCTGAAATCAAGCTTTTAGTTTCTTGGAAATTCAACCATTTGTTGAATCAGCTGTTCTGTCAGATACCTTCATACCCCAGACATTGGTCCCATTCACAAAGCTAGTGGCTACGTAGTCAAGGGATTCTTACTGGGAACAAAAGTAGTTGAAATTTCTCCTCCGATGTAGTGTGTAAAATTCGGCTACAAAGTTAGTGGAGAATGATTTTGACGTTTCAGAATCAACTGCTCGGTAAAGACACATAAATTCAAAATCCTTTAGTAATTAAGCACAAATATAAATCATTCAAATTGTGTCCTTAATTTGATTTTATTGAATTTAAAAACCCAAAAGATAAGTTAAAGTTATCAAATCAAAAACGTTTCTTATTTTTTATATTTGCATTTGTCAATAATATGACAGTTCCAGATTGACTAGCGTAGTTTTGCATTTTGACCATGTAGCCACTAGCTTTGTGAATGTGACCATTCTTGGATACCTTTGGTATACTTTTTTGACATCTCATCTGTTTTTGATAAACTGTTATTTTACACGTTAAATACTAACAAAAAGGTATCCGGATACCCTATCTGTCTGAGATTGAACGCAGCCTATGATAGCTATAAACGACTTGTCAAAAAAATTGCAATGTTTGTTTTCATTGATTAAACCAACGATAGCTATAACTGGCGCCAACCCAATAAATCGTCAACTACAAAATAACAGAAAACTTCTTAATTTTAGTTATTATTCAATAGCAAATATTTGTCTCCATTAATAGTTGATTTTCACAGTAAAACTTGACTACTTCTTTAATATTTACTTTGTTGTAAACAATAGTTAACCCTTTTTTGTTAAAATATCATTGGGTTCATGTCTCAATATTGTTAATTATCTACTCTTAACAGAAAACCCCATATGCTTTAATATTTAGTCGTTCTAAAAAACAAACCATTTTACATAATAACCCTTGTTTTCAGCAAACTATACAAAACAAAACATCTGGATCATGTTCCAATTCCTTACCAAGGTTATACCAATTATTTCATATATTTTTATGACTAAATATTAAAATATCTAGGTAAATCACAGGACTTTCCCATTTTTTTGTTTGTTCAATCACTTTATGGTGGACTCATTTATTGAACTGAATATTAAACTACATGATTTTAATCAGGATTTATTTTTTTAACACATAATACTTAAGTATGGAATCTATGCGTCATTATAAAATCCTTTGAAAGCATCGGCACAACATGTGAACTGAATATATCCTTTCGGCAGGCTTGGGCATCAGGTAGCTCTTATAATTAAATCGCACAACCAATTTAGTGTCATTCACTGGCAATCAATGTAGAATTAGTGTTAGCTAAATAGTTTCCACTCCACGCCCATTACAGAAAAAAAATATGATATAACTATAAGTACCTTAGCTATGCAAGTTTTAGGGAGGTTGTGAAATGTATGGTGTCCTTTCTCTATAGGAATATGCAGTTGCAATCGCAAGTCGCGACTTTTATGCGATATACTCAAATAATTCGCCCGCTAATAGCATATTTCCGTGATACGGTCTAATTGTTGATGTTAAATATTTAATTTTATTGCATTTTGCATGAGTGGTTGGGCGCGGGAGAGGTGCTTTTTGCATTGTTACCTACTACCAATATATAATATAGCAAGGACTTTCCTGGTCGGTATAAGCGTGCATATACAATACACTGCTTCTTACTCAAAAAAAAAAGAACACAACAACCTTTTCTGTCTAATAAAATCCAGTTGAAGAGGTCAAATAGAAACCCATCGTCATGGCATATTCATAAGGAGTATACTGTGAGGTGGTACCAGAGTTGCCTTAAGTTCACAAGCGACTTGTCAGCCAAAACTTAAAATCAACAAAAAGAACGCTAGATCCAAAACAACAAATGTTTATACAATGGGTAGGTTCAGGTGACATAAGGGACTTGAAAGTAAGGGAAGTTTCTAGAATTCGATTGGCAAGCTGTCAAAAATTTGCCTTCCAATTGAAGCAACTTTATTGGAAAGTTGACTGGAAAATTAGTCAAGAAAAATCTCCCTAACTATCATGTCAAATCTACTTATGTCAAAATGACAATTGATCATGTGTATTCATTCAACTAAAAGCTGAACTTTATTTCTCTATAATTTATGTATTTTTTGAACAACTTCATTCATTGTTTTCTGCAAAAGGGTTCCTTGTCAATTTGCAACAGAAATAAGTTATATTTCCTTACGGTACAAAATACAAATCGTGATAGACTTGTAGCTTGGCTGATGAGAGTTTTGTAGATAATAATATTTTTGTTAGTTCTTGTACTATAAACTTAAAGTAGAGGATTGTGAAGTAAAGTTCTGAATTTAAAACTCATGACACTTGACAAAGTTATTAGTTGCCTTGGTCAAATGAAGTCCCTTATGTTGTCTCAACCTGCTTAATCCTTAGGTTCGTTCGTAATCGGGCCTTATAGGGTGAACTTTTTAACAATCTTACTCATAACTTAATTTGCCTAATAATGGAGTAAGCAATGAAGACTCTTTATTTCCTTGACTTTTGTAACTAAATAAATAATTTACGTGGTGACAGTCCGTTGAAAACTAGAGCCTAGTGACTTACAACTCTCAACCATTCTTGTTTACGAGTCATTCAAGGATGGAGGGGACCTACAATTTTATGTCGAATTAAACCGGTAATTTGGAAAAAGCAAGCAAGAGTCCTACGCTCTAACCACAACCTACTAACTTTTGTAACTACAATGATTTTTAACTGCAATGAATCTTATTAAAGACCCACTGTTCACAAAGGAATTATATTTTTTTTTGACAATGGGCAGGTTCAGACAACATTAGGGACTTCATTTGCAGTCAACTGCATTCTCTGAACGAACATTTTGACCAAGGCAACTAGTTAGTTTTTCAACTGTCATAATCTTTTAACTTGGAACTTTACTTCACTAACCTTTACCTTCGGTTCATTGTACATAGTAGTGCACAACTATCAAAAACATTCTCTTCCAATTTGACAAGGAACCCTTTTTCACAAAAGATTAAACGAAATTGTGCGGAAAATAAATAATTCATGGAGTAATAAAGTTCAGCTTTCAGTTGAATTAAAAAACATCATCAATTGTCATTGTGACATAAGTTGACTTGACTTGATAGTTAGGGAGATTTTTCTTGAATAACTTTCCAGTCAACTTTCCAATGAAGATGCCTTAATTGCAAGGCAATTTTGTGGCAGCTGGCCAATCAGATACTAGAAACTTGCCTTACTTTCAAGTCCCTTATGTCACCTGAACCTGCCCAATGAGTTGGCAACCCTATAGTTAGGGTGGTGGATTTGTTTGTTTGTGTACTTAAAGTTTGTGCGAATAGATTTTTCCTTTACAACGGAGTAGGTAGTTAAATGTTGGTCGTGATAATGGTTATAGTTTGTGTACCTTCTAAGTTCGCTAGTCGACAGTGACGGATTTACAAATTTGTCTTTACTGACTTAATTTACTACGTACGTACTTAAGGTGTCGCTACAGTCCTGTGTGAACTAGGGCCTCACTCAACAAACTTCTTCATCTAGCTCCGTCCCTAGCTAGATGTCTCCAGTTTCGCGCTCCAAGTTGGGTGAGGTCACTTTCCACTTTCCACTCCCCTTCAATGCATACGGGACCGTAGATCACACGAAGAACTTTTCTCTCGAACCGACCCAAGGTGCTTTCATCCGCTTTTGTCATAGTCCATGCTTCTGCACCGTATAGCAGGACGGGGATGATAAGGGTCTTATATAGCGACAATTAGGTCCCTCGAGAGAGGATTTTTCCACTCAATTGCTTTCTAAGCCCAAAGGAACAGCGGTTAACAAGAGTTATTCTTCGTTTGATCTCAGTGCTGGTGTTTTTTCTGCGTTTACAGCGTAGGTATACTAAGTCGTTGACTTAGATAGTGCCTCTAGTGTTAACGTGTGAGCTCTGCAGTATTCTTTCAAGCACGATGTTAAAAAAAACACATGACAGCGCATCACCTTGTCTAAAACCTTTTTTGACATCGAAAGGTTCTGTTAAGTTGTTTTCAACCTTTATGGAGAAGCATGAGTTCTCCATGATCATCCTGCACAAACGGACGAGTATACAGCTCGTCCCTGTAAATGCTGTCATATGCGGCCTTGAAATCGATGAATAGATGGTGGGTGCCGATGTGGTGTTCTTGGGTTTTTTCCAGGATCTGCTGTAATGTGAATATTTTATCAACTGTGGACTTTCCTGGTCTAAAACCACACTGATAATGACCTATCAGGTTGTTGGCGATGGGCTTTAGACGTTCACATATTACGGCAGAGAAGATTTTATAGGCGATGTTAAGTAGACTGATTCCTCGTCACCGTTGATTCCATCTCGAGAATTCGTCCGCTGCGTCTGGATAAGGAGAGGTGCCTTAGTGGAAACACCTCTCCCCGCCCTCTCTCGTTTGCTGCCCCCAACAACTTTCCACTGGGGTTGGAACCCAATCTCCAGTTGAGGTAATAGGCACCCGATGCTCACCACGGGGAGGTGAGAGTAGGAGTTGATAGACAGAGGTGGGTTTTTAGAAAAACCTGGGTCTTTACTGACGTTATTCGGTATTTAAAGACTCCATACCATTGCAGACACAAGAGAAACGTTATCCATAGCAAGTTTTTAACATTTATAAACTTCTAAAGTTATTTCTTTCCATCTCCTTCCTTCTCTTAAGCAAACTCCCCTTATTTTAGATATCCATTCTACCTATTAAAGCACTTCAAAAACCAAAGGAAAATGTTTAAGCTTTAACAATTTAGGGTCTCTGACCCGACTTAATCTTAAAAGTTCGTACTAGAAACCGTAAGAACCAGCATAAGGTCCTTGCAAACCTAAACCGACCCTGAACTATTTAGACGGAATTCTTCATCCTTTATAAATAAAAATGTTTACAGAGCTCCCAGTACATGACTTGTCCACACTCACACCACCACCACCGCCAACTCCGATACACCAGCGACAGAGAGAGAGAATGCATGTCCTTGCATGAGAGACGAGACATCTGGGATGCATTCGCTATAACAGCGAACGAATATTAATGTTATGAAGTTTACGATCGCCTTAAAATTGAATGGAATTTTATAACTTTAGACAGGCGGAGTCGTATATATATGTATGTACTTACTAGTCCTGAAATTATATACATACATATACATACTTTTAGTTTTGTTTGCTAAAGCATAGCAAAAGCTAGAGCCAGTGCCAAAGCCATGCTAACGTTTTCTTTGACGTATGTTTTTAATGGCCAACAAGTCCTGTAAGTTATTAAATGGTGTTATTACTGTGATCCATGCAACTGTTGCCATGCCATGTTATAAGCCACTAACTAAGTTTTGAGGACTTTTATTATACATACCTCTATTCCCTAGAATGAAGGTAGGAATGTGTACTCCTTTTATATTTTGTTGTTCCTTTATAATAATATTTTCAACTAAGTGTGGCGAAATGCATCTTACTGAAATGGTGGGTCATTAACTTGACTTTTATGCAATGGATTTAGATAAGTTATTACAATTGACACACCACCATCGAACAACAGAACCAAAGAATGACCCAGTGGTTTGCATGATTGGATTACTTCTAGTGGTGGCAACTGATTATTACCATTCATCAAATGCTAATGTCAAGTAACTTCCTTAATTTTGGGTTAGGAAAAAAACAATCAACTTTTGCAGTTTCTTATCAGCCAAAAAGATAAATTAAAGTAGTTTAGTTTATTATAATGGGAACACTTTTACAAGTCCAAAATCAAGCTTATTTGAACATATTAACGGGTGAAGAGGGGGTGTTCCGCAGACGCTTTCAAAGCATGGTGATAGGTGAAACATCAAGAATCCATAATATCTTCTTTCTAACTAACACATTCGACATACTACGGTTGGTATTTTCGTATTAAACAAGTTGGAAGGCCAATAATTTAAAAATGCAAGCAGCTCTTCAATCCCTGCTATACTAAAGTTAGCTTGTGTCTTTAGATGTTTTTGCTAGTGGGAGTTGTCAGAGAAATGATTTTGACTTACGCCTGTAACAATCCTCGGTTTCTTTAGTATTAAAAGAAATTGTGTGTGCAATAATTGAGGGCAAATTATGTCCAACCTGGGTCAGTCTCACAACGTCATATGATGAAAAACAAAATGCACGAAACTATTTTTTTCAACGGCCAGGTTACCAGGAGTAATTGGATGTGTTGACGGAACCCATTCAGGAATTGTTGCTCGGATTGAGTTGCGTCATCAGTATCTTAACAGAAAAAGAAATTACAGTTTAAACGCAATGATAGTAAGTTTTTTTCTTGAGAGTAGCTTTTGGGTGACCATAAAATGTGTATTCGTTATGTTGACAAGATATCCTTGATCGCTTCATGATTCCTTTGTTTGGAACTGCAGTAATCTTAAGTCAGTTCTTGAAACGTGGTACCAAAGAGGAAAAGGTTCAAAGTTCCGTGGTAGTATTTATATTTGTATTTCGTCGTTAAATAATGTTTTCTTAATTTTAGGAGAATCGGGTTACCCACTATCGTCTTGTTTGCCCACTCCTTTCAGAAACGTAAGCTCTAGTTCAAGGCAGACTTTATTCAATAAGCAACACGCCAAAGGCAGAAATATAATAGAAAAGACTATTGACGTTCTTAGGAGTCGATTTCGCTGTCTTTTAAATAAAAGAAATTGCATTACGCTCCTTCAAAGTCAAAACAAAAAGTTGTTTATCGGCTTCACAAGAATCTTTTTCATTGGACACTTCAATGTTTTGTAAGCCGATTAATAAGTCCTCTAAAACTTGGCTAGATGAACCAAAACAAGTACCTTCTGGACTTACAGCTTGCTTGCAGTTCAACCACAGCTTGTTCCAAAGGAGTTAAGGACAGTTTTCTTTTGATTTTAAGCTTATGATCCAGCCAAACCTGTTGAATGAATAAAAGTTTTATTTAGAATTCACATTACCTTGTGCAAATCTTTTAGATCGGAAGTAGGTGGCCCAAGTAGTTGAGGGTTGTAGGAAATTTAACAACATTTCTTTTGGTTTTTTTTCGAAACTCTCCAACACCTCGTTTTTTCGTTTTATTTTCCGACATTTCTTTTACATAAGCTTCGACCTTTTCTCACACAGTATGAACGTTCGACGGAAATAACACGAATGACGTTCAAATCAACGAACATTCGATACTGACAATAGAGTGAGACCAATCTTCGAAAACTTTATGACATTTAAGTCGAATCAACGGTTCTCGATTCGCCAACGGTAAAACAAATTTCTCACACACACGTTTATTCATTCGACTCGGCAATGGTTATAGGGGTATTCATCTTATCTTCAAGTTATAAGTATCCGCCCAAGTGTCCCCGTTACTTTTTTGTTATAAAATTGGACCATTCTGACAAACTTTTTACTCTTTAAACGAAACCGTGCCTCTTAGGTGAGAGCTGCACGACATAGAACCGTTTTTTTAAATTACAATTCATCCAACTTTCATTGAATCCAATTAAAAGGTGTTAATTAAATAAAACTCAACTTCGTTTGTGGTAACAAAAGTTTACCTTTTTAATTTTATTTGTTTTGTTTTTTATTTATTGTACAACGAAATAACATTTTTACCATCTTCACACTCGTAATAATATAAATAACGGAACACTGGATAGTGTACATATTTATCCTTTAATTTAATAGCAAAATAATTATAAACGTATTTCAGAAACATTCAAAACTTATTTTAGAAAACAAATAAAAAAAAGAACAAGTCCAAATACTGAACTGCTGACTCTATTTTTAGGAATACAAAATAACTAAGGTTATAATATTTTTTGGACAAGGAGAATTGAAAGAGAATCGAAAACAACAACAATCAAATTATTATTTAGAGTGGCCTTGGATCTCTGTTGAATTCAACACGAGAAAGACATCTTACTTGAAGCCAAAAGTGGGACAATCAAGGATGCTGTTAAGATGTGTCTGTCGTGTTGAGAAGCAGGGAACTAAAAAGCCACTTGGAAAATTAATAAAACAGGACGAAAAATAACAGGAATGACAGAAAATTTGTAGGAGGGCGAATCTGAATCGCTTTATCTATTCATTAACATTGATAGTTATGGTCTTGCCCTTGGGATCATCGAAACGATCCATGGTATTGATGTCCAGCATCCAGCAAATACCAACGCTCATGATGCCCAGCAAAATGAACACCACAAACAAACCAGCCAGAATTCCAGACGAAAAGAATCCCACGCAATACCAAGCGTCTGAGAAGTTGAAATTTTCGGGAGTGGCGTCATTGAATGGAGCTTGCATCTGCAGAGAGTTCCAAATGATGATTTTGTTAGAATCAGCTCCCTTTGAGGAGAAAGTTTGATTGCCGCAAGAGTAGGAGAAGTTGGTGGGGGCATTGACTTCTGATGGGACATAGAAAGCCTCTCCATTGAGCACCAAATTGGACATTTGGTAGTATCCACCGGACAACGAGATGAGGAAGCTCATTTTATCAGTTCCGCCGTTCATGTTGACGGTGAATGCGGTATCGTTCTTTCCCGAGAGACTCATCTCTGTGATTTTGATTGGAGTAATGACGCTTGGTTTGCCTTGCTCCTTGGATGGTTCCTTGGTGGCCAACTCAGTGTAGAATATGAGGAAGTCCTTGCCAGAGTGGAAGACGGTGCCAGAGGTAGCGGAATCTACGTCACGACGACGACGATTTTTGCTAATTTCATTTGGCGATGGCTTGCGGGTATAGAGGGCTGTGATTTTGCACTCTTCGGAGAGTTTCTTTGTAACCTTGGCCATAAAACCATCTAAAAAGGCATTTAATAATCTGAATCGCTTAAAAATGAAGACTTTATTGTCTTACCATGAAGCTCTAGAAGCTCATTGCGTGGCATGTCACCACCCACAGTGCTAAGATCAATAAGGACGGTCGAGCCAGGTTCACAATCGACGTTATCAAAGTTCCCAGTGGCATCCACATTAACCCACATTACTTTGGAACTTTCTTGACGCAATGCTTCAATAGGATTCTGGACATTAGCATAGTAGGTTGTTTGGGGGGCCGTTTGCAGATTGCTGTAGCATGACTTCTGATCGGACGGTTTCGAGCAGGAAAAGTCGACGTTATCAAGCTAAACAACAAATATTATAGACTATGGATTGAAAAGGATTGCTTTTAAATCTTACATTAGGTTCCAGGAAAGCAACAAACATGGTTTTTTGGATAATTGGTTTTATGACATTGGCGAATTCTTCTTGAAATAACGTGTAGAAAGCTGGCTTCTCAATGCTGTTCGAATAAGTTTGCTTGTTTGATTTCTATTCTTTTGAAATTTTTGTATTTACTTTAGGTTACACCCACCTGTTGGTTCCTGATATGAAAACTGGAGACGGCGACCTATCACCCAAGGCTGCGCCCATCAAGCAGACGAGCACAACTATCAGCTTGCAGAACATTTTTCTTGTTTTTTTTCTTCTGGGTTTTCAGAAAACAGAAAAACACTCTTCGAATTGAATGGAAAATTTATAACTAAGAATAAAAGAGGATTAACTAAAAATGAATCACAAAATCAAAATTAGGAAAAAATCTTTTTCTTATTCGCTAGTCCATTGAAAAATGGTCTGCCCTTTCTTGTCAAAAATTTTCTACGTTCATATGACAGTCATGTGACAAGATTAATAGTAGAAGGGGTTTTTCGAAGTTCGAATCGATACTCGAGTGAGACAGCAAGTCTTGGCAAGTGCTACCAAATTTCCCCAATGTATATAACGATATGAAATTGTAAATAAAATTGTGTAAATAAATTTATACAATAAAATAGGGAGGAAACAGCATTTTCTTGTGCCCCTTTATTGCTTACAAAAACTGTCTGTCAATTTTCCATTAGGATTTGATCATATGGAAAGAATTATGGCAATTTAGATCTATTTAGTTACGGAATTTTATTCAGATCCTCAATCTCTACAGATATATTTGGACCGCGGTTAGATCTTAAAGAATCCACACAAATCGGTCAGTTAAATTTGGTGAACTAGGAGTTAAATATTAACTCACTTTTAAGTATGATTTTGGATCGTGTAGTTCCATTTTGATCTTTGGTTCTATCGTGTATGGCTTGCTTTAAGATTACCTCAAAATGAAATGAAATGAAATGAGAATTGGATGCTGTGGACCTTTTCATAGGCTTTTCCCACCAAGTCCAAAAACCCGGTTTGCGAGAAATTATCGGTTTTCGCCGAATACCTACATCGAAAACTCAAGTTTTCCCATATATTTTTGTTAAACCACAAGTTTCGTAAACCATAACTTTTATATTTAAACCTCTCGAAAACTAGTAGCATTTCAAAGTTGAACTGAACAAACGTGACACGAGGAAGACTTGCTCATAGTTCGTAATGACGTTTCCAAAGGATGCGTCTTCGAACTCGTCCCCACAAATATGTTCGACGCTTGCGCTTACTACCTGGAGAAAGACTTTCCAATAACACCCTTCAATCACAAGGCTTTGGGATATTTGAGAAAGGCGATAAGTTCATTTGCGGAGGAGAACAAGTATGAAAGAAAATTTCCCAACTATAATAGGCATGAGCTAGCATATGCGCGCATAAGTAAACGTGCGAATACAAAGAATCTCAATATGAGTGAACATAATGGAGTCTAGCTCCGTTTCGTTCAATTTTTCTCAGTTTCGTTAACTTAAGCACACTTAAGCAAGAGCGATCCCTGTCGCTCGCCGCATAAGTAAAATCTGCGTGAGCAAAATTGCACTATAGTTATGCAGCAATTTCGCAAACTTAAGTGAATTTTCGTCGGGTTTTTGACATAAGCTTATGTTTGCTTATGCCTATTGTAGTTGGGCCTTAAGTCGCAGCGGGTTAGGAAAATTTGCGCCAAAACATTCCACAATGTGGGAACCATTGTTCCCCTTTATGGGAAGCGATGCCAACATCAAAACGATCCTCAGTGCTTTGGACAAGCCAGGTGAGTCCTCAAAGGAATAAGCCAAAAAGATAGTCATGGAAAAATTGCAGCCCATCATTACAGCTTCAGTGGTCGCTATGGATGAGTATGATTTTGGTACGAATCTGGAACTAGGAATTGACCTTTTCGATTCGATGACGCCGATTAGTTGCTCGGATGGCAGAAATCGCCATATTATGCCGATTCTGAAGGTACATTTGGCTAACAGAAGCAATAGTCATAAGCTCTATATTTTGGATTGAATTTGTTATGGAAGAAGAAGAAAATGTTTTAAATAAAATTAATTTTTCTAGACAATTAGCTTCTCCTTAGTGAATTGTTCGGACCAGTTGATTTGAACAAAGAGGATGGCTGCAGCCAAGCGAGCTTGTAGTTCTTGTTGGTTCATGTCTTGAGCCCGTTCCACCCGTCCACAGAACTTCAGTTGAAACTCTTCTACGAGACAAGATAGTGTTATGGCCTTGTCTGCGCTGATATGCTGCTCTATCACAGCACAGGAAAGGGAATTATCGACTCAAGGGTGTCGACGGAAAAAAAATCCTTAGGAGAATGTTTGCACATTTTCAAAAAATTGAATCTTGAGAAAATACATACCATATAGAACATCTTCACTGTGTGAAAGGAAGTACTTGGGTATTTTCATTTTATCCGCATCCGAGACGGTGGGTGGTGAAATACTGGGAGTTTTTTGTATGTTCGATCGAAACGTTTGTTAAACCACTCAATGATCCCATCATCCCATTATTTCTTTTGGAGCTCGTATAGATCTTTGTCTTCCTGAAATTCAACTTGATAAGTACCTCCATAAGGCTAAAGTTTGTATCTTGCATTTTCAGATCCTTTATTTCATTGCAGAGTATATCGAAAGTTCTGCGGCTCGTTCTGAAATGTTGTTTGAAATACTCATCATCGTTTACTAACATTTCATAAATAATTTTAGAAGAACAAAACTTTTTACTCACAAATTTTTTCATCAGTTTGGTGTAAAAAGGCTATAAGTTATTTTCCTTTCAGAACCTAAAATTGCGATATTTTTTCAGTCTCCGCAAGACTTTTCTCAATTAAATAACTTGCAAATATTCATTTTATTTAAGCAAGGTACACAATAAACACACAAAAGACAAATTATTTTATGACCGAACCTTTTTTGAAGTAGAAATACAGTTGTCCCATATATCAATTTTGGGTCAACTAGAAAATTTAAAGGGGGAGGGGGGCTGTTTTGTTATTATTTTTATATTCAAAATATTATTTTAATCTTTTGAAAAATGTTTTGAAGGTATTCAAAGCCAATTATTCCCCCCTTCAGCTCTATCTCAAATAAAATGTCAAAATGTAATGCACAAAGCAATTTATTTTTACAGCTCACTTTTAGTTAGAGCTGCGTACCAGAATTTTTGTATGGAAACTCGAGCTGCGAACTATCTTTAAAATTTAACCGGGCGTAAGCCTTTAACCCCATTAATATACATAGGGGCTTACCAATAATCAAAATAGCTCAACTTTCCATTACCGCAGTATGTGCAAATAAATAATAACTATAGCAATTTTAGAGCGAGAAAACATTTATTTCTATTTTTAATTGATTTTCAAACTTCATATGTTAGTGGGGCAACATGACTTAAAGTTGTTTCCTCGCCTTAATATTTAAAACATGTTCTATTGAGCCCCTATCTAACTGTAAAAAAATCAGAAGGAAATTCGTGCTGCGGTAATAGAAAGTCGCCCCATCAAAATTAAAGCTCACTTAAATATTAAACTGGTCCCAAATATATTACCATAGCAATAACCATTTTATTAAATTACTTTGCATTGTACAAACGAACTTAAACTAAAAGTAAGTTCATACAAAACCTTAAGTGAATAAATTCATATATCTGGCAACGCGAATGAGGCACTTCAACTAAACGAGTATCGTTAACGTCAAATAAAAAGATGTCAACAAAACAAAAACTATTTTTTCTCCAATTTGTGTGTCGTCTTCGATGTTCTACTTATTCTGTTAATGAAAAAGAGAACACTTTTTTCTTTGTTTTAAACATTTCTGAATGAAAAAATATACCAACAAAAAGTTCAATTAACCAAAAATGTAACTAACATGCTCCACTCTTTTACGTTCAACGTTCTTCTTACACTTGAAAGTAATGTTTCACAAATTGAGTCGCTATTGCATCTGTGACGTTCGCTACTTGCTGCGATTCCGAGTGATTCTTTGTGTGTTCCTCTTGTCAGTGATAATTGTTTGGAAGATAGTGAGTTTGTTTTTGTCTTGGGGTAAAAATGTGCATTCATGTTTTTATAATTTCCAGAGTACAGAACTAACAAATGACAGCCAGGATCTATCCGAAAGCTGTCCACACTTCGATGTGGTGTACACTTGGGTAAATGGTTCAGATCCGGAATTCACGAAATCTGTTCGACAATTCGACCCACACTATGATCCAGCACGATTCGATGACAAGAACGAACTCAAATACTCGTTGCGGTCCTTGGAGAAATACGCTCCTTGGGTGAGAAATGTGTACATCGTCACAAATGGCCAAATTCCACACTGGCTTGATCTCAGCTATCACAAGGTTTCAGTGATTCCACACTGGGAACTAACTGAATACCCCGAACTCCTGCCCACGTTTTCTAGCTCTGCTATAGAAACATTCCTGCATCGTATTCCGAACCTCTCGAAAAGATTCATCTACATGAACGATGATATATTCCTTGGGGCTCCCCTCTATCCGGAAGACTTGTACACTCAGTCGGAGGGTGTGCGTGTCTATACCGCCTGGACACTCCCTGACTGCGCCATCGACTGCCCCTGGGTGTACATCGGTGATGGAGCTTGCGATCAGCACTGTAACATTCCCGAGTGTCAGTTCGATGGAGGGGATTGCATCTATGAGGATTCACATCAATCGGAGACAAAACGTCCATCGACTCTTCCCACGATAGTGAATGCAGAGCAGCCCAAAGTCGAGCAACCTCGTCCATGGAAGAAGCGCAAGCGGAACTCCTTCAAAGACGTGATCAAGAAAACAAATCTGTCCACTTTCGAGGAGATGAAGAGCATCGTAGAGAGCTTCAATAGTGAGCAGCGATCTAAAGCTAAAACAGACACTCCCCAGCCAACGAAAGGATACAAGTCGAGTGTAGACATTTTCTCGCAGAGTCTAATTCACACAAATCGTCGTCTTAACCAGGAATATGGATTCAAGTCACGAAACGTATTGGCGCACGTTGGTTTCCTGCTGGACCGGGATACCATCTACGCAATGCAAAAGAAGTTTCGTCCCGAGATCCACGAGACCAGATCTCGTCGCTTCCGAGACAAAGAGGATCTGCAGTTCGCATTCCTCTATTACAGCTATGTCATGAGCGAGACCAGGAACCTAACGGTTGGCGAGATCTTCGATGAGTTCGATACAGACAGTTCGATGACCTGGTCCGATCGGGAGGTGAGAACATTCCTGGCTCGCATTTATCCTCTACCGCTGGATTGGTCAGCGGTGAGGTACTTCGAAGAGGTGGTGTCTAATTGCTCCCAAAAATTGGGAGAAGAACCGAAAAAGCGTGAACCGTTTAGCACATTGGTCTACGAGCGATATGAGGATTCAAGTTTGGTAAGTGACTTCGATTGAACGTGAAGAATAAATTCTTATGAGCCTCGTTTTAGCCGACTATCACTAGGAACCTAGTGATCCAATGCTCTATGCTGGCTGAAGTGATGCTGGACAATTTCGCCCAACGTCCACGATACAAATTCAATTTGACCCCTAAACGAGGGATTCATAGCAACTTTATGATGCTAACATCCAATCTGACTGAGGTGGTAGACTCCCTTGATCGTCTACGGAGGAGCCCTAAGTGAGTATAGATCGTGTCAAGGTCATTGCCCAGTTTCTTAGTACATTTAATTTTAGGAAATTCAACTGCATCAATGATAACTTGGAGCCACAGTATCCGGAGGAAAACGAACTCATTCGTCATCTTCTTGAGGACTTCTATCTTTCATTCTTTCCAAAACGCAGCCGCTTCGAGTTGCCTGAAAGATATCGTAATCGCTTTAACAATTTCAATGACTATGAAGCTTGGCGCTGGCGTAAAGGATTAGCCCTTTGTGTTGGCTATAGTGCTAGTCTTTTGTTGATTGTGTTTTTATTGAGATTTTGTTGCATGCACAAGGCGAAGTTTGTGAGGCGTTATGTCCAGAAAAAGTAAGAACACTTAAGTGTAGGGTGATACCTACGTTTCAGGGGTGTGTAGATTTATATGATGCTTTTTATAGATAATTTCTAAGCTGTAGAATATTAAAGACAAATAGAAATTATTCGAATTTTACGTGTTTTTTTCGAATTTGCAAGGAAGTTTTAGTTCCCTGGACTATCGCATATTTTGAAAGATTGAACTCGGCTTCAGTTGTTGACAGAGATACGCAAGTAATTTTTCTGCAACACCAACTTATAGCTCCTCCGTTCATAAAGAATATATATCCTGAGTTTTACTTTCGATTGATTCCGTCTGATGCCCAATTCGCATCAGCATATCCAATGAGTTCTTTTTCTGTCTTGTTATCTTTGCTGAGACATTATGTTTTCATTTGATGTTCCTAGTTCACACAGGATTGTAGCGCCACCTTAAGTAAGTAAGATCCTTTTAGATATTTTAGAACGCGTTTAAGTTCTATTCTGTCTACTTGACTTGGAGATGCAGTTTTAATATGCAACAGGTAAGACCTCCGGTGGATCTACTATAAAGGCATAAATCTGCAATACTCTGTATGAAACCTTCATCACTTACTTACTTACTTACGGTGGCAATACAGTCCTGTGTGAACTAGGGACTCACCCAAAAAAACTTCTCCATCTAGTCCGGTCCGAAGAACTTTTCTCTCGAACCGACCCAAGGTGAATTCATCCGCTTTTGTCATAGTCCATGCTTCTGCACCGTATAGCAGGAAGGGGATGATAAGGGTCTTATATAGCAACACTTTGGGCCCTCGAGAGAGGACTTTACCACTCAATTGCTTTCTTTGTTGTATGTCCTTTCTTGACGACAGCATGTACTTAGTTTTGCCCTCATTAACCGTTAAACCCATTTTTGCGGCCTCTGCCTCAATACTCACAAAAGCCCCATTAAAATCATGCTGAGTTCTTCCGATTATGTCAATGTCATCAGCATATGCTTGTAATTGGACAGACTGAAAGATAGTTCCTCTAGTGTTGACGTGTGAGCTCTGCACTATTCTTTCAAGCACGATGTTAAAAAAATCAGATGACAGTGCATCACCTTGTCTAGAACCTTTTTTGACATCGAAAGGTTCTGTTAAGTTGTTTCCAACCTTTATGGAGTAGCGTGAATTCTCCATGGTCATCCTGCACAAACGGACGAGTTTGGCAGGGATGCCAAAACTAGACATGGCACTATACAGCTCGTCCCTGTAGATGCTGTCATATGCAGCCTTGAAATCGATGAAAAGATGGTGGGCGTCGATTTGGTGTTCTTGGGTTTTTTTTCAGGATCCTCAGCATTGACTGCGGTTCCACTATGATGGTCCCACTTTCGTCTTTGGAGTCTTCGGTTCTATGTTTATGTACTTGTGAATTTCGTTTCACCTGTTCATAAAACTTTCGAACTTCATTCCTGCTTTTAAGCCTCTTAACATCTTCGACCACACGCTTCTCATGCTCTCTCTTTTTACTTCTGCTCGTAGAGCTCTGGTCCTTCTATGCAGCGCCGCTTTGCGTGCCTGTTGTTTGGCTGAATTTTCCTGCCGACATTCCTCATCTAACCAGGGGTTCCTTGTTGGTGGTTTCCTGAAACCCAGCACATTAGAGGCGGCTTCTCTGATTGGATCTTGGCAATGTTGCGACTGGTTTTCGATACATTGTGTTGGCGGCATAGAATTTCGAGAGAGGTCACTTGTAACTCGGTCGGAGAAGTATTTGGCAATCTCTCGCGAGTGTAGCCGTTCGACGTTGTATCTTCTCTCAGAACCTCCCTGTTTTGCCTTGGGTATGGAAACCCGAAGTGCTACCTTGGCTACAACTAGGTAGTGGTCCGAGTCGATGTTAGCTCCTCGGAAAGTTCGGACATCTATGATGCTGGAAGCTTGTCTTGCGTCGATCGCAATATGTTCAATCTGGTTGACTGTAGATTGATCTGGAGAACTCCAAGTTCGTTTGTGCATCCAAATAAGCGCTGTTGTTTTTGGCGGTGACCATAGCAAATATCGCAGTTTTTCATCCTCTTTTTGCCCGGACTTTAAGTTCATAGCACACAAATTACCAATAAAATTACTGTCTTAAAAACACTCCTCAGGCTACAAGTCCAAGATTTGTATTTTGTATTGTAAAGAAATATTAGTTATTTCTTTTCCAAATTAACAAGGAACCCTTTTAGAGAAAGCATTAGATAAAGTTGTGCTGAAAATAAATAGATCATAAAGTAATAAAATTCAGCTTTCAGTTGAATGAAAACAAATTATCAACTGTCATTTTGATAGAAGTAGACTTGACTTGATAGTTAGGGAGATTTTTCTTGACTAACTTTCCAGACAGTTTTCCGTTAAAGTTGCCTTAATTGGAAAATAAGTTTTTGGCAGCTGGCCACATCAGATAATAGAAACTTGCCTAACTTTCAAGTCCCTTATGTCGTCTGAACGTGCCCAATCTCTTCTAATTGCTGTTAGTTTTTCTCAACATCACGGTTATGTTCATCAGGTTCAGTGTGAGAGTCACGACTTTTATATGGATGATATATCAACTTCAGATTCTTCTTTTTGTTCATTATCTGTCTAATGAAAATTAAAGTTAGTATCAAGAAATTTTACATTTCTGCTTATCGTTATTTTCTTTGTGCTCTTGTCAACCAAACGATACCCTTTTGAATGTTCGTCGTAGCCTACACAAATTCATAGTTTAGTTCTATCATCTAGTTTTCTCCGTTTCTCTTGAGGTGTATAAACATAAGCTTTAAATCCGAACACAAAAATTATCTATATTGGGTTTCTTTCCAGTCCATCTTTCGTAAGGAGTTGTTGGGATAACGCTTGATGGTAATCTATTTTGAAGGTAGTTTGCAGTCATAATTGCTTCTCCACAGTATTCATATCCCAAATTCGCTTTTAACTGTATACACCGAGCCATCTCAATCAGAGACCTATTTTTCCGCTCGGCTTTTCCATTCTGCTGAGGAGTATAAGGTGTGGTATGCTGGTACTGTATGCCTTCCTTCGCAAAAAATCGTAATACCTGACCCGCTGTGTATTCAACTCCATTGACCGAGCGTATTATCTTAGGCTTGATTGATAACATATTTTTTATGATCTAGGTAAACTGCTAAGGACCCCTAATGATACAAGCTTATCAAAATATGTCGTCATAGCTTCTTCAAGTCTTAAACTACAAATTTTACGCATTATTTGCACCTTGTTGCTGAGCTTTGATTTTTCATGGTGATTTTTCAACTTGTCCCACGCATCTTAAGCTGTACCAGCTTTTCTGACATGATGAAGTTGATTGCCTTCAACTGTTAACCCAATTAGCACCTTTGCGTCACTATCCTTTTTCATCAATTCAGATGTTGTTGGACTTGGTTTTGGATTGAGAAAGACTTCTCACAAATCGTCCTTTTCTTAATAAAAGCTCCAGCTTGTACTTCCATAAGTTGTCCTTAATGATCTACCATTTGAAAATGTTATGTTGCCTTATTTATCTTTTTGCGCTCAAATTATGTTTCTGTTATTTCGTTTACTTTGCTATTAATGAAAGGCCCATAACCTATTGGTTATGATTTAATAAAGAAATTCTGGAGCTATTTAAATAAACGAAAGTCCTTAATATCCTTATAGAAACAAGATTTTATTCAGAAAGAAATAATAATAATAGAGTATTAATTTGCATTATACTAAAAACTATGTACCTACAATTTTATATAAAGCAGAATGATACAAGATAACAAAGTATTTAATAGATTAATAATTTTAATAGACGAATGTATAATTAACATTTGTATCTTATGTTCAAACTATTTTGAGAACATCTAAAGCTTCTTTTACAATACTGTAGCTTCCAGCTGTATTTTTTTTGTATATGATCATTAATTTTATGGTTTCAAGTTGGTAGCGCTGGGACTTGACAACTATCATTTGAAATGTCATAAAATGTATTAATGGAATGTTTTAGATTGCTAAAAATTAAACAACGAGTTAAAATTATAACTCAATTGTAACTAAAAGTTGTGAATTAAATGTAAGAACCTATCGCATATAAGGCTATCATAATCTTTAAAACTAAGAAGACACTTGACACTACAGACAGTTAAAAAACGATTTATTTTTCTAAAGCCTAGTTTTGTTTGTTAATCTTTAAACTTTAATCTTTCTTTCAAAAGAAAATGAAACACCGATCCAGAAATGCTTACACCGAATATATTTTCAGTTTTTTTTTGCTTTGATCTAGAAAAACGTTTTAACTGAACGCGACCTCTAGCAATTAATTCATAGAATATCTCCCTAGACACACTCATTCTCATCGATACTCGAAAAAAAGAAGTACACAATCGATGTTGTTCGCCCTCGCATCTGTCAATTTTTGAAGAAATCTTTTATTGGGAAGCAAATAATCCATTGGTTGCCGGTGTAAATTTTGTTTATTATTCTTAAATTTCTAAGAAATAATATAATAAATTATCTTCAACTCATTCCAAATAAACACACCAACTATTCAAGTATGTTGCAATTAAAAACTAAGTTTAATAAACTATTTAAAATACTTAAATTAATTGAAACAAATTGAGAATGACGTGTCACCTAAAACCAAAACTTTTTATTTATCTCTTTTTTCTAACAGAAATGATTACTGACGTCCAATTGGCCATCTTCTCAAATGTTTTGGGAGTTTTCCTCTTCCTACTTGTGGTGGCGTATCACTACATCAATGCTAATTCATCTATTTTCCGATCGAATTTGAAAAATAAATAAAAATGTAATAACTTATTTGTAATTTGTGTTTATTTTCTATTTTCTGTCCAATCTTGTGTCAGGTCTTTGAAAGAAAATCAAGCCCATAGTGTCAGGACATGCGTTTTCCAAGCAGGTATTGTTTACAAATAGGTTTTAATATAGAAAAACCAGCGAACAATGGGAAACTCAAGGAGCAATGTGTAGCTATAGATTCTCTTAAAAATGCCATGGGTGTGTTTTATACCTTGTCTGTAACTATAGGTACCTATGTTCTTAGTATACATTCTGTTCATATGATTTGGCCTTCCCAAGTGCTAATGACGATCTTTATTCCAATTGCCAAAAAAAAGTAGAGAACGTTGTTAGATGAAGTAGAATTGTTGGCCCGACAAATTGGTTTGAAAATTTAAAGAGAACCCCAACCTATAACCCGACATTTTACACACCTTAGGCTAGGAGACAAATTCTCTGCAGCAAGTTAAGGCAAACCTAACCCTGACCATATCGTCAAATCAAAGACTTCTAAATCGAATGGCAATTATTCTTTATTTTCTAAATTAATTCTTCTGCCTGGAAACAATTTAACGACAAAGTTTTTCTCTTTTTTGTTTTTGGGATTACATTTGCAATTTTTTTTCGATATTCATAAACTTTTTTTCGTTCATATTCAAAATGCGGAATCCCAATTGGTGTTGGAAAAGCGATTAGTGGTACTTGTAGTTCCTGTGGTGCCTGATCTTTCCGTAGTTGATGGTGTAGAAGAAGATCATGCATGCAGCAGTCAACTGGAAGAAGGGTGCAATTCCAGCCCTCTTGGGTTGGACATACTTGTGTTGCCAACGCCACCAAGCACGGCTCATGGCTCCAGCAATAGCCGATGGAGTCTTATTCCTACGGCTGATCCATGCTCCAACTTCCCCAATTTTGGTTTGGGCCAATGGGACATCAGCTGAAATGATAAATAATTGCATAAAGTTCTGTTAGAAATTTTCACATGGAATCCAATAATTGAGATCGAAATTAGCCTAACACCGCGCCATTACGTAATTGTTCTTTTTTTTTGGAAAAATATCTCGTTCTTTTCATGATTTATAGAAATTAATATTTACCTTTGCCGTAATAGCGTGCTGGATCGTAAGGTCCATGGATTTTTGGATTATATTCCGCTGGATAATCACCAAATGCCATTTTTACTTCGTGAGTTTAGCAGAATGAAATGAATTTTCTTTGGCTAAAAAGAAAAATAGCACCTTTGTAGAGTATGGGCAGAGGAAACTATAGTTTTCTCTTTCTAATCGTCACGTTTGGAGAGAAGTCAAATAAAGTGCTGCCATTGAAAAAATGAAGGTACATGACAATATGTCTGTTTAGTAACCTGACAGTTCTGTTTGATTATTAAAAAAAATAAAATAAACTCAATTAACGAAACAATCTCGTTTTCATTACTGCTAAGTTGTATTATCTGTTTTTATTTATACTCCTTATTCAGAGAAAATTCATTATTTAGAATGTATTCAATTACCTTGATAATTGCTACACTTGCACGCAGATCTTTCTCAACTTCCCACCAGAGGAAGTTTGATTAGTGGTTTGCTAACTTTCGAAAAATGCTTGCTAATATTTGTTAAGGGTTTTTCAATTAGTGCGGGTAGATGGGCAAAATTTCAATCGTGACGTTTGCTGTTTGATTGAAAATTAATGATTTTATTTTGTAGCTAAGTTCAGAAGCACAGAAATAGTCATGTCCACCCACTGATACGCCCACTTTTAAAAATTTTGTTACAACATATTTTTAAAAGTTTAAATTAAAAACAAAAGACAATAAAAATAAAAACAAAACAAAAATATTTGAAACATATATTATGTGCGTATTTATTTAAATTATAATAATTTAAGAATCTAAATCATATTGTTCAATATCTTCAAAACTAGAACTAAAAGAAGGCGAAGAAGTATCAATGCATTCGCTTGGTTGGAGATATTGAGCAATTTCTTCTTGATCTTCCTTACATAATCTCAGCTCTTTTTTTCTAAGATTAGAAATAAAAGGATCGGACCTGAGAAACAAGATCGGCAAAAAAGTCTTGGTTAGTGTTAACACGGGATGACTTTCTTGCGTGCCTAAGCCAATTTTTCGAAATTCCTTATGTGTTGCTTCAAGCGCTTTTGAGCACAGTTAACCATTTGGGATTTCGAAAGATGATATAATGTCTGGCCCATGAATTAAAAGTTTATGCACACTTATTGTAAAGCTCTAAATATATTTCTTTTACTTCAGCGAGTAATACAGAGAATTGACTTATATCAACAGTTAGTCCTGAAGATAAAACTCTCAAGACTATTGAAAATTTGTATATAAATCGTTCATCAATTTCCGCCTTTAACTGTGAGTTCTTGAAAAATCTCATTGTATTCATCATTTGTCGAACCGATACCAGACATGGTTTAAATTCGTTTTTTTCTTTCATCAAACACTTTCTTGTTTTCGGAGTCTTTTGCAACCCGTCTTGATTTAAATAGAAATCTGTACGTTATATGCAACAACAATTCGAAAATATTTATCTATGAGTGAAGAGTGGATAAACCAAATCGGAAGTTTTCTTCAATTACTGGTTTTTCAAGCACTTGCAGCAAATTCATTTAACTAGAAGTTGCTCCACAAAGAAGATGCACAATCTGGTTTGGTTTCCTCATTGCTTACAAGTTCTGGGAATTCCTTAATGAACATGAACTTAATCGGAAGGCAAAACATAGCAGAAAAACATTAAACAAGATTTTTCCATAACTCAACCCCGGTACTTTCTTCAACCAATTTTAAAGGTGATAATGCTATCAAAAAAAGATATTCATCCGTGTTTTTCAAATCGGAAAAAAACTTGTTTATATTGGCTATGGCCGGAACTTCCGTCAAAGCCACATTTACAAGTAAGAATGGCATGTGTGTCGCCCTTTGCTTCAGAAATATTGACAATACTTTAACAGTTTTTTCGAGATGTTTCTGAAGGCCAACACAGGCAGTGGCTTCCGAAACTTCTCTTTTTTCGGAAGCTTTTGCTTTTTGAAATTTCTCAACTTATATAAACGAGAAAACAAATCCTTATGAAAATCGTTAAATACAGATCTCAATATATTATATTTTTTTTCGGAAAGATCAAGATCAAAGTATAGTACTAACTTATCTTTCAACTTCAATACAAGAGGGATGTTTGGAAACTTCCGCAGCGAATTTCAGCTCTTCAGATGAAAGATTCGCAATTCTTCTTTTTTCGTCTTTATTGACGCATCTAAAAATGGAGTTTGGGGTCTGCCCCGAGTAGTTTGTGGTCCATCGTTGTGATTTAAAATGCTGACAGAAAGTGTAACATTATAATTAAGCCCAGCTTCGTGCCGCTTCTTGAAAAGAGTATGATTCCTTGAATATAGCTTCCATTTCTGTTCCAAGTTTCCATCAAAGTTTTAAATTTTGGACCTTAAATTATTTTTTATTGAAACGGGACAATTATTTACCTTTAAGTCAGTTAAAATTGAAGTTTAAATATTTTCAATTCTCGATTTTTTGTCGAAAGAAATTAATTTTTCATACATTTGTTGACTTTTAATGGTTGGACTTTGACCTACAAAAAGTTGAATTTTTTAAAGGTTAGCAAAAAGTAGAATGAAAACTTTACTTTTCTGTAAAGTTAAATGGTAATACGACATATCTACATTCAAAGTTCTTTAAAACTTTGTACAACTTTTTTCCGAAGCCTAACTTAAGTGAAGAAAAATCCTTTAACGTAGGTGTTTTTTTTAAGTATTTCCCTAAAACCACAAATTACTTCAAAGATTAAATTTATTTAGCCATACCTGTTCTTAACGATTCCATTATTTATAATAATTGCAAAAAAATGTTTAATCAATAACTTCTATTTCACCAGCTAAACCAATTCGAGCTAAATCACGATTCACAATGCAACCTTCACCAAAATTACCTTACATGCTCTAAACAATTCCGCTAACCTTTCCATAAAAAATGCAAACAACAAACAAACATTGAATAACAGTTAATGAACATGTATGCTAGACCTGCATCAGTGTATAAATGAACTGGTCAACACACTGTGCGCGGCGCTGCGCCGCGCCGCACTGTGGGGAAACAGCGGAAAAAACCTATGTTTATCAAATTAGGATTTTAAAAAATTCAAAAACATTTTCGCAAAGCAAAAAGGATGGAGAATCCGAAAATAGATTTAAAAAAAAAAAAAAAAATTGTAGCGCATATTTCCGATTAAAGTTGAAAAACAAGGAAATTTGGCAAAAATAAGAGTAGTTTTGAATTGCTTATTTTCTGAAAGTTTTGTACCTTTTAAAATGTTTTTTTTTTTGTAAATATGTTTGAAATAGAACAGGCAAATAAAATCAGAGGTTTTTTTTGAAATTTGAAATTGGATAGAATTTTTTTTTAACGAAAAACTGTTTTTTTAAAGGTTTTTTAAATTCAAATAATGTTTTGACTGTTAGCGCTGTTTGGCGCTGTAAGCAAATTAATTGCGTTTGAAAGTCTTGGGTCTCAGCTATTTTTTCCAAAAAAAATCACACCCGAAGACGTCCGAATTCGGATTTTATAGCCATTTGAATATAAAAAGTCAGCTTAAAATAATGAGAGTTTCGCTGGTAGATAAAAAGAGTGCGTTTGATGATACAACGGTTTTTAAATATTTTTTGGAACGTTGAATCAGAATACGAATTCTGATTCGAAACTACTTTTCACTACCTACCCCAGACAAAACAAATGTTCCAATTTTATGGTAAATGTGAAGGAATTTTAAACTTTTTTTTTGACAGGTGGAGAGCAAAGTGGGTTCGAGTCCCAGATAAGTAAGCAGTGTTGTATACATACATTATATATGAACATACATAAATGTACATACATACATAAGTACAAAGATTGACCTTGAATTTACATCATTACTAATTTCAAAGTCAAGGTTTTGTCTGTTTACTTAACTGTTGTAGAAAAAAATTAACCGTTTATTTGAAAACAAAGAAAAACTTTAAAATTTGTACATTAAAATTATTTGTTACAATCGAATAAAGTTGCTTTGCCAAGATGGCTGTTTTGTTTTCAATCTCTCGATCTGTCTTAGTTGACTTGATATTGAAAAAAGAAGAATCTTTTGAACAGTTTTTAAAAACAAGGCATACAAATTTAACAAAAATAGAAACGGACTAAATTTTAAAAAAATATAAACAAAATTTTTTGTCGAAATTTAATACGCGGTATCGTGAATCTACTTTCAATAAAAGTGTTTTCTTTAAAAAAAACAGGGATTGGATAGAAGGTAAGTTTGATGTTAAAACCTCTACCGATATTTCTATTGAGGAACCCCGTGTTAATTTTGGTGGAAGACCAATGAAAGACTTCGAAGAATGCTGCCATCGGAGCAAAAGAAGCAAGATAAGAAAACTTCAAGACAATGTGCCTCAAGCATTAATTGATGCAGCAGCATCATCATCACCGTCAACGTCATCTTTTGACCCAGATGCTGCTCTAGCCTTAACTGTCCAGGCAAAACTAACTAAAGAACAGTATGAAGTAATCCGGAAAGCATGTAAAGAAATTGGGCACGATATCTACCCTTCGTACAAGAAGGTTACAGAAGCGAAAAAAAAATGCTACCCAAATAACTCCACAGCAAATGAAACATCTGCCTGTGTCCCACTGCAAGATCTTTTAGATCACACCTGCAGTAGAATTTTAAAAACTTTGGATGAAAAATTAACCGTCAATCGACACCGACATCTTGTTCTCCAGACCAAATGGGGATGTGATGGAGCAAGTGGGCAAAGCAGATATATGCAAAATTATGGAGTTTCCGAGGAAGGTGTTTCTGATGAACACATATTTTTGACATCCTTTGTGCCTCTTAAGCTCGTCGAAGAAGAAAAGGAAGACATTTTATGGAAAAATCCGCGACCATCTTCAACCCGTTACTGCCGCGCGATTAGATTTTCATTTTCAAACGAGACTCCTGAAGAAGTCAGGAGGGAAAGAGATCGTGTTGAGAATGAAATTAAAAATCTTCGAGCCACAGAAATAGAGCATAATGGTTTTCGAACTAAAATAACACACGTATTATATTTTACAATGATAGACGGAAAAACTGTGCAAATTGTTATAAATACTTCTGCAAGTAGCAATTGTACAATTTGTGGTGCGAGGCCATCGGAAATGAACAACATTTCAAGTTTGCAGTTGAAGCCGACAAATAATGATTCACTAAAGTTTGGAATGTCGACCTTGCATGCAAGAATACGCTTCATGGAGTATATCCTGCACCTTTCCTATAATCTTCCGTTTAAAGCTTGGAGAATAACCCCAAAAACTGCAGAATTAAAAAAAAAATACAAAAACTCGTATACAGAACGAATTTCGGCAAAAAATGGGACTGCTTGTTGATGTTGTTAAACAAGGGTGTGGAACAACAAACTCCGGTAATACTTCAAGACGTTTTTTTGATAACCCATCTCTCACATCTGAAATTACCAAAATTGATGAAAATTTAATATGGCGTTTGGCGACTATTTTGGAGGTTATTTGTTGTAATCACTATATCGATGCAGGAAAGTTTCAAGAATACTCTATTGAAACTGCGAATATTGCTGTTAAGTTATATCCTTGGTATTACTTACCAGCAAGTGTTCATAAGATTCTTTTACACGGAAAGGAAATTATAGAATCTTGTGAACTTCCCATTGGTACCTTGTCAGAGGAGGCCCAAGAGAGCCGAAATAAGGATTACAGATATTTTCGATCCAACAATAGCAGGAAAATTTCAAGGACGGCTACAAACGAAGATGTCCTGCATATGTTCCTTATATCGTCAGATCCCTATATTTGATTTTTAAGGCCTGAGCCAAAGACCAAAAATTATTTGATGAGTGAGGAAGCTAAACACTTATTAATATAATTATGAAAAAAAAACTCTAAATTCTTTGAGAAAGTTTCCTTAAAAAATGGCCCTTTTGAGGGCCCCAAATATTAAATAAAAGATATATAAACAAGATTTCAATTCAATGAAAAAAAAACACAAAATACTTTTTCCAAAAAAAAGTATGTTTTTAAAATAAATTAAAATAATCTTTATATTTTTTTCAATGTTGGATTTTAGAAAAAACATGTTTTGGTCAAAAGCCATTTCCTCTTCTTGTGGGCGTGGCAGTGAGCGGTTATTTTTAGAGTTGATTCTACTTGCTTTAATCAATCTTCTCTGAAAATTTCATGAAAATCAATTCAGTGGTTCAGATTTTATGGAGTTTTTTCCGGTTCCCCATACAAGGTGCCCCACTGTGCGCCGTCCTGCCGGAACCACATATAATCTAAGACCACATGATTCAATTTGGACCATTAGAAATTAGTTATCATCGTTTTGTAGCGCTCGCTGTTGAAGGTGACCGTTTCCTTAACGTCGTTTCAAGAAAATACGAACCAATTACGCCATCGGCCCAAAATCCACACAAAATGGTAACTTTTAGCTGGTGAACCTTGCGTGGGTTAGTGTTGTTCCATATATGACATTTTTGCTTGTTAACACAGACATTCATTCAAAAATGCGTCTCGTCACTAAAGTCTCAACTATAATAGAATTAACCGATCCTAAGCCAGCTTAAGGGAACGAACCAATACGCAGCCTTAAGCCTCAACTATAATAGACTTAACCGAGCTTAAGCCAGCTTAAAGAACCAACCGTTCTGCTCAGTTTCGTTAAATTTCACTAACTTTCGCGCAATTACGCAAGAGGCATTTAAATGGCTCGAGCTTAAGCAAATGTCAAATTTGAAACGTATTTCGTTTGACATTTGCTTAAGTTACTTGAATCCATTATGGTTACTTATTGTTTTAACGATAACTTTTCGTTCGGTTTTGACATTAGCTTACTTTCGGTTAAGTCTATTATAGTTGGGGCTTAAAGATGATTTTTCGGCCAAAATCAAGGTCGTTAACGAACACTCATTTTGATGATAAAGTTTTATCATTTGAACGTCGTACTGTTTAATCGTGTAACTTGCCATTATGATTTGGCGTAAACAACTGAATAATAAACAAAAGATTTGACAGTTGCCACCAAAACGAAATGGCTCTACCCGTGCCATTTAAAAAACCCTATATAAACATTTTTTTAAATTTAAATAGTTTTGATCATCCATTAAAAAATAAAGAACAAAGCTCAATGTTTTTAGATCGAGCAAAAGTTATTATCGACTTTTATTTATTTTTTTTTCTAGAATTTTTGTAAAAGAGTGTCTCATTATTTTACAAACGAACCAAAAAAAGAAATACAAATTTGACAGTAATATCGTTTTAAGAATTGAAGAAAGGTGAACTATACAAAAAATTCAAAGCATTTTCAACAACACCAAGTGGATGTAGATTTTAAGAACAAAATTATCTTTATTGTTGAAGTTCATTTTTCCTTTTAGCTTGATTGGTTACTGGTCAAAATTGTTGCATTTCGGGTTAAAAAAAAAACTCGGAGTATTTGTTGGCAAATAAATGTACGAGTATGACTGTTTGGATAGTATTTAAGGGTGGAGGCCTTATCAAAACATTCTTCTCCGAAAATGCATAATAGCTTAGTGACATGCAAACCCAGTTTTTATTGCGTTATAAGATAAAGTACCAAATGTCAAAATGGTTCTAAATGTCATGAATACAGAAAAACAAGTCAATTACTGCAAATTTGCTTCCAAATCATGTAGTCTGTCGTTTTTACGATCACGATAGCCTATACAATAACCTTGAATGAGGAAATTGTGAAGTGTATTGTTTAATATTCAAAAAAATTATTATGGAACGATCATACAAAATTTCAAGATCAATCATACACTAGAAACTTGCCTAACTTTTAAGTCCCTTATGTCGCCTGAACCTGCCCATTGTCATCGAACATAGAAAATTTTAAAACGTGAGTTATTTGCCATCATGATATTTTATCATGTCTATATTACTATTTTTAGATAAAAGAACTCACTGTTTTTATTTACACGGAACCAATACTTGCCCTGTAGAGTAACTCAATGAATTTAATGTGTTTTCATCAAACATAAAAGCACAATAATTGTATACCCACCTAGAGATACCATCATAAACATTTGAGCCAGACATCCTTTTAAACACTCTGACCCAGATAAAAAGCATTTTAACATGCGCAATATTCCTGATAATCAATTTGTTTTGCCCTCTGGAGCCATTATTGTTAAAAACATAGGTACGTTTTGTTATAAACATAATGGTTATAGCTTCGCCGGCAAGTAAAATATTGTGAATGAAAAGCTTCATTCAGGACTCAGGAGCTGATAAGAAGAGCGAGAGAATATGAAAATATTCATTCAATTCTGATGGAGATATTTGATGTCCTTAAAGCTTTTTCAAAAAGTTCAAGCACTTGGTTTTGACTCGAAACAGAGAAAACATTGAAAAATTCATTCAATGTTGTGCGAACCGTCGTCTCGACCAACAGGTATAATCTCTGGGTTATAGATTGACCCAATTCTATTATGTCTTGGTTAATTTTTATCGCGTCGCTCAAGGACGAATAGTTCCATAATCCTATATAAGCTTTCTTATCTCGTGATAAATAATTGTCTGAGTAATCGGAAGCGGGCGTGATATTTATTTTTTTGAAATACCAATATACCAACCACTCCGGGTTTAACGTTACGGAATTCTGTGAACTGTGAAATCTATACAACAACGCTTCAGCACAAAGCTGGGCATTCTTTAGAGTTTTCTGAAACGATATTAATTTGAATATCCCTTTTTTTCCTGGTTTCATACACAATTCCTGTGAAAATGTGTGAAGTCAACCAACCATGAGTGACAATGAAAGGATATAATACAATGTAATGTGTACCTTACCTACGTTTAAAATGATGGAAGAGGATTAAACTATCGAGATTGCATTTGACGGTTGAATAAAGGATTTGACTGACACTTTAACAAACATAAACAAGGTGAGATTTAATTTAGATTTTATGCATACCTGAGTCCTACATAACATACGCACATCATGAATTTACAGTATGTTCTTTAAAGTGACTACAAAACCAATTAAATGAAGCATAATTTAAGCCTACTCGTTTCTCGTTATTTATTGTAACGGATGTAAAGCTAAATTGACTTTGACTTTTTGAAAAAAAGACTGACAAGTATTTATTTTTTTGGCATCTTAAAAAATGTAGTTTGAAAAATACGCACATGCATATTTGAATTTTTGATAAGTACCAAATTTGTTGGTACCCAAGACATTTGTCATCCTTAGCAGGCAAATATTTAATAAATCAAGTCACAAGTTTTTGAAATTCAAATTTATGCTAATAAGTAAATGGACCGTTCTTGTCGGAAAACGAAAATTCCACAAAGATTTAGTTCTTGCTCATTTCAAAGAATTTGTATGTACTCATAGTTGGTGAAAGAAGTTTTGAAGATGATTTTTAATTCTATATGTAATGTTTAATTTTTCAACCCGATTGGACATATTTACATAAATATTTAGTTATTTTGGTAAGATATTTTGATTTACATAGGTTCTATTTGGATACGAGTGTTATCTAGCTATGGAGATGGAGCATTATACAAAGAATCGAACTCATTGAAATAATATTATAAGGGAAATTACTTTTTTGTTGGAAGTTTGTTTTGTTCATATAAAGTTTGAATAAGAAGATAATGCTAGTCACGTAAGGATATGTATTATGTACCCACCTTTTGGTAATACAAAAAGTTTTAATAACACAAAACTTCTGGTACACATCAAAATATATTTGTATGTACATTGTACATACGAGGTATGCAAATTTGTTTAGTAAAGATTTTATTAAAAGTTATAATACATATTATGAGTACAACATACATTTATTTTTTAGATTAAAAAAAAAATAACAATTTCTGGTGAATTTTTACCCTCGATAACCTTGATTCTTTTGATTTCCTGTAATATTTTATGAAAATAGCTAAATAAAAGGTTTGTTCTGATAATTTCTTAATCCAATGTCACATGTTCCTTGTCAGCCTTACAAAAGTTTTATAAAAGATTTTTTTTAATCCGTACCCTAAGAGGTTATTTATTCATAAATGTTTTGTTTTTTTGTTAGGTTTTCAAGAAAACGCATGTTGAGGCCAATAATATAGCTTTATTAAGGTAAGGGTCAGTCTTTATGTTTAAAAAACGTTTCCGGGCAAGTTGACGCCAAGTCTGCCTCTTGTTTTCATTCATACTAACAATTTAAATGTTTAGTATTTTTATTTTCGAACACAGAGGTAGAAGATAAAGGGTTTTTAACTTTTTGTATGAAGCTTAGTATTGTTATTAACACAGAGATGCTATCTTTAGCCATATTTCTTTTGGCTAATAATGAAAAATTGAAAACAGAAAATGACTTTGTTGTACTCGTTTTTGAAACGATCTCACGGCCACTTATGACACTTTTAAATATGAAAACACTAAAAAATTGTTCGGTTCATTCATGTTAGTTTTAACTGTAACTTAAACAAAAAATTTAATTTAACTGTTTTCATTTCTTGAATTGTGACACAGGAGTATTTTAAAACAAAAACAGCAACCCTGTTTGCCTTTGTCGCGTTTTGTCCCTATTTTCAATCAAATTAATAATGAAAGTTACGTGATGTGATGCATTTCTGCATTTAAACATACCTTAATGTAAGATACATAACAATATGGGGCATATTCATATTCAAATTTTAAACCCGAGTCTATTTGAATTAAAGTCTAAAGTTAACATATAGGTAAGACACAGCTGCTATTCATAAGGAATTTGCAAGTTTTGTTTGGTAAGAAACAGGTTTAAGGGATATTCTACTACAATTTTGAAAAATTTCACTTAAACCTATACAAAATGGCTTGTAGAGTATAACAAAATAAATTGCGTTACCTGAAGAGCCAAAATTTTGAAAAGAAACCCTTTCAACTATTTTGTTTGCTGATAGTTGAGAAATTTTTAAGATTTGGAAGCACGCAAATATTAGCAAACATTTCTTTCAATTTCGATCTATAGCATTTAGAAGGTCAATCATAAATTTGACAGTTTTTTTCTCGAATCGATACCTTTTACAAATCGTCTTCATCTATTTCAAAGGGATCCAAATGGGTTAAGTAGAGCTTTCGTTTTTTGTTGGCAGCATTCCAACATCCAGAAAAATATCAAAATATATTTTAAAATAATATGTGTCCTAACTTAGTTTACTCAATCAGTTTTTTTGTTTGACGTTTAATAGATAATGAAACAGCTTTAATAAATTCTTTCGGTTTCATTTTAAGACTCCATATTATCGTTTAAAAATGGGTTGAAATAGACTATGAATAACATAAAGGTTCGGAACGCATTCAAAATCATTATTTCTACTATTTTAATGGCGAGTTTAGAAAAACGTGTTTGACAATTTCAAAATTCAATCTAGCAATCTACGGTAAATTTCAATACTGGGAAACAAATAAAAAGAACTATGAAAATAGAAAAATCTTACCTCATCTCTTTGTTTTTGTAACTCACATTTATTCATGTGTGAGTTCAGCCTAAGAATGATCGGATCGACAACGGCCTCTAGGAAATAAGACAAACAAACTTATACATGCATAACGCATATACATATTAAGTTGTAGATTTGAAGTCAAAGTCAAACTGTTTTGTCAATTGTGAAAGCAATTCTACATGTTTCTTAGTACCTATATAAAATAATGTCAAAAACACTTGACATTTGAAATAAAAATATGATAAAAAAAGAGGCTAGGATGCGACCCACACTGATAACTTCCCATCCCGTCTGTCGATTTGTCTTACTTAAAAGTTTTTCTATATGTACTCATGTCAATTTTTACCAAATTTGCATACTATTTTTTGTAGATTTTATTTTTTATGAAAAAACTTACTGTTGGAATTTTATATAAAAATTACTGAATATCGAAAACAATATTTTCTCTGAAATAAAATAAGTTTGAAGCCAATATTTTTATTTTTTGAAAAGCTATTTGAGTCGGAGTCAAATTTTTACCAAGTTTTAGTATTGTTTTTTTTTTTTGTAAAAAAACTGTCAATTCGATTTTTTTCAAAATTTTATCGAATGTTAACAACAATATTTTTTGAAAGATAAAAGTAGTTTAAAGCCAATATCTCAAAGTTTTGAAAAGATATTTGAGTCGAAAATCAATTTTTAACAACTTTTGTTAATTTTTGTTTAGGTTTTTATATTTTGTAAGAAAACTGTAAATTCGATTTTCCTCAAATGTGTCCTAATGTTGAAAACAATATTTCATATAAGTAAAAGTTAGTTAGAAGCTATTATCTCAGATTTTTGAAAAGATATTTGAGTCGAAAATCAATTTTTACCAACTTTTGTTAAATTTTGTTTAGGTTTTTACTTTTTATAAAAAAAACTGTTAATTAGATTTTTCTTAAAATTTTATCAGATGTTAAAAACATTATTCTTCGTTGCACAAAATTATTATGGAGATAATTTCATATTTTGGTCGTAAAATTTTGGAGGTGACAATCTTTTTTTTCAGTTCTTTTGATTTGTAAAAAAAACTGTTAATTGGATTTTTCCAAAAATAAACTTGTTTTGTATTACGTTACAATATATAATATGAAATTTAATTCAAGTCTCTAGCGTCATTGGTTCATGAGATATTTAGGGTTAACCAAATTTTTCACCTTTTTTTTAAACTAAATAAATAATAAATTAGGTGGCGCAACAGTCCATGAAGAACCAGGGCCTAGTGACTTACAACTCTCAACGATTCCTGTGTGCGAGTAATGTTGTCAGGAATGGAGGGGACCTACAGTTTATATGCCGATTCCGAACGGCTAATTTGAGAAAGCACTTTTTCGTGACAAGAGTTACTCTTGGAGAATTTGTCAATTCCTCGCAAGAGGCAGTACCCGTGAAAAAACTTTAGATGGCATAGGCAGGGATCGAACCCAAGACCTCTGGCATGACAGTCCAATGCACTAACCATCATGCCACGGGTACTGCTATGGTAAAAAACCACCCACCCAATTTTCTTGAGAGCCCTTTCTGCATCTTTCTACTTTATTATCTGTATAACAACATTTATTTGAAGTTGATATCTCTTCTCTGGTTCTTGATCTATGGACGACGAAAAAAACTTCGCGAACGTACGGACGTACGAACGTTCGTAAACACGCACGCACATACATCTTTCTAAAAATCTTTTACTTCGACTCTAGGGACCTTGAATCGTCGAGAAATGTCAAAATTTTCAATTTGACAAATTGGACCCATTACAATAACTTCCTATGGGAAGTTAATATATATTTTTTCGCCCCTGCCAATTTATAATTTTCAACCCTTTTTTTTGCAGCAATTGGAGCCGTATGTCAGCGAAAACGCGTCAACGTCAATATAATCCAATTTCGACACGTATAGCCTAAAGATGATTTTTTGAAGAAAGTCCGGATTATTTCCATGCTGGTGATCAACCAGCTTAATTTATTGTGTTACTTACTTACACGTCTAAGTCACTGCACATTCCGTCGTTTCTTCTCTCCGGGACCGTAGATCACGCAAAGAAGTTTTCTCTCGAAACAACTAAATGCCCTTTTCATCCGCTTTTGTCATAGTCCATTCTTCTGCATTTTATAGTAAGACGAGGATGATAAGGGTCTTATATAGAAACACTTTGGTTGGTCGGTATTTTAGGTCCTTTCTTGAAAACAGCATGTACTTGGTTTTGCCCTCATTAACCGTTTGGCATTTTTTCCAGCTCTGCATCAATACTCACAAAAGCCCCATTGACGTTACGCTAAGTCCTACCGAATATGTCAATGTCATCAACATATGATAGTAATTGGACAGACTTTTGAAAGATTGTGCATCTAGTGATTGACAAACCTGGGCTTACGTCAACACTGCAGGTTACAACCAACAATATTCTCGGTTGTGCTTGAGCGAATGGCGGTTTCAATTTTCAACATCACCGAATTTCTCCAATAGCTCAATTTCGTCTGACAGTTTAACTTTTTCCAGCAAATCAAGTGCTTGACAACGATCTAAAAGTGATTTGGTTTTGCGAACATTTTTGTAGTGAATTTTAACAATTTCTTGTCAAATGTAAAAAAATTACAGTTTTATCACTGACAGTTGCTTAGATAATGGACTATTTATAATAAAACCTTTCTGAAAAGTATGATGAAAATAAATAAAATATTGAAATGAAACACAATTCTTTTGAATTAATACGACACTATTTAATTTTCAATACAATTTTAAATAAAAACAACAGTATTATCAACTAAATCTATGGTTAAAATCAAAACTCTATTTCAACAATTTAATTTTTGTTTCAAAGTACTTAAATAAATACTTACTTAAGGCAACAATAAAAAACCTAAATAAAATAAAAGAAATTGTCTTTCCTCTCATGTTTAAGTTTTAGCAATTTATGACCAGATTATATTTCAAAACAATCACAAAAAGTTTTTTTTCTCAATTCATTTTAAAACATATTTAAGCTAAACATAAATAACTAAGACCTCTCTCACTTAAAAGAGTCCATAAGATTATCACTCTATTTCTGGAGTTGGAAGTTTATAATTTGATTTATTACGACGAAGTATATTTGAGCCAGGAATCCATTTTCGACAGTGAGATCTCATTAAAATATGAAATATTGGTATATATTTCCTGATAAGCTTCTGAGAGAGCAAAAACAACGTGACTATGAGCATTATACATATATATTATACAAGTATATAAGTTTAGTATTTAAATTGGTTGGTACGAGCCTTAGGTATCCTAGGAGCTAGCCCTAGGCACGTTTTTGAGATATTAATTTATTTTTGTCACAATGTAGATATTGTGTTCCCACCTCCGATGGATAAGCTTCTCTAAAACCACTCGCACATTTTTGTTAATTAGGAACTATGTAACGATGAGTACTGTTTAAATAAATGGATGTGTTAAGGTTGATATCGTTGTTGTTACGTTGTTTTTTTAGAACAATTAATACACGTCAATTTCTATGGTTCTTATAGTCACTTCAATGGAATTTTAATTTAAAATGTTACTGACAAAATAGTTATAAGAACATTACATACATAAATGGTAAAAGGTATCTAATCCTTTCATTTTCCATTATTGTGAAGACATAAAATTGTCTTTCAATGTCTCATTCATTTTCTTATACTTATTTCAACCCTAAGATGTTTATACTAGGAAATTTCTTTTCAACATAAAAACTAATCTGTTTTTCATTGAATATGGTCACCGGACTTATACCATAATATAAATATCTTTTTTTGAATCGTAAGGGAACTTAAACCCTTTAAAGAAATTTGTCTTACTAACAACGCCAACGCACGTTTGCAACAAATCAATAGAATATGATGGATGAGCTTCAACAAAGAACGATAAATAAAGAGGAAAATAATATTCTAAACATACTTAAATTAAAATAAATTGTATTGGATTTAAACTTCAACGATCATATTGTTGATTTTCTTAAAAAATAGTTTTACAGCAAAACTAGTATTAAGGGGGTTTCGAATTTTAAATTCTTCAAAAATTCAATCAAGATGTCAAACAAATCAAATTTATATTGAAACATTTTTTTTTGATATCAAGCAGTTAGGTCTGCAATTTGGTACCTGTCAACTTCAGCTGTCACTTGAAGTGTCATAATGGTAGTTAAATGTTGTTCTTTATGATAAATATAGATAAATTAATAATAGAACATTGTTATTTTTCTATTTTTTCTGTGAAAATTACTGAGCTTAAGAGAAATATCTTAAGAACCATTAAAAAACAACATTTCATAAGTAAGTATCGAGATACTAACAGTGTTCGACATCTTGATAGTTACAGTTAAAGGTGTAACCGTGTTCTGTAACTACTGTATTACTATTAGTTGTCAATAAAAGTGAAAAAGATGTTATTATAATTAAAACATAAGTTTGCGTCTATTTAAAGGTCTACGTTAAAACACGAGTTATATTTATGTAAAATGCGTTTGTGTCTTTTGTCATTACGATACATTCGGCTAGAGTTTCGAGTTAGTTCCCTTTTTAAAAGTAGCAGCAATAATCTAAACACGTCTTTTCTGTCAAATCATTTTTCTAAACGAAACCTTTCCTTTTAGAAAAACTCTTATATTTGTATTTAAGTGCAATAATGATGTCCTTTTCTTATAGCAAAAATTGCCATTTTAAGTATTTAAATATAATCCAAAACTAAGTCCACTTTCATACTCTTCCTACCTACATTCTATCCCTCTTTTGAACTTAAATGATGCCTTCTTACCTAACATGCTTTAATTTTAAATGTTTATTGAATTAAAATTATTAATTAAGCAAAATGTAAATGTTGTAACATTGAAATTAAGTGGAAAGCTGAAACGTTAGATAATGTACCTAATTAATTTTAAGTTGATACTCATCATTTTTCCGATATAATAGGTAAGGTATGAGCGTACCAGATGCGATGAATACAAAATATTCATAACTCGTTAACCTAAAGACTCCACAAAGTAAGTTCTTAAATTTAATGTAACTAAAAACGTGGTTTGCCACTACCGTTTTCTGGGCACACAGTTGCTTGAATTCTTGGAATTTTGATTTAAAACTGAAGAATGATGTAATTATTATTATTATATAGTTATTATGTTAAATATAATATTACAAAATATGTATCCTGACATAACAATAAAGCCATAGTAAATATTTATTTAATAAGTTCCTTTACGCTTTCATAACCTACCTATTGTATACATTTTGAAGGGTGTCTGATCCGCATAAATTTAAATGAAAAGATATGATAACCTTGTTCGTAATTCAACTGAAAGTTTATGGTTTTTGATCAATATTTACAATGCGATATCTTGGCGAAGAAATGTTTAAATTTTATTTAGTAAAGTTTTAAATTGTAAGTATCCCTTCCTTATCATTTATAATAATGTTAAATTACAGTTAAGTCTTAAACGGGCAATAAAAGCCGTGTTTTTTTGGTAAGTGAAGATAAAGTTTCGGAATGTGAAAAGTAACAGGCAGTTAGGTGGTGCCAAAACAAATAAATATTAAGAGCGAGTTTGTGGATATTTATTCTATTTTGTACTTCGTCTGCATTAGATTCAATTTATATATTTTTACATTCATTTACAACAAACAAATGTTGAAAACAAATAGAGGACAAAGTTTGTTCATCAATTCTACCCAATTAAAATGTACTTTTCAATTCTAAGTCCCAAGAGTAGCATAAATCAATTTCTATTTTGTCTATCGTTTATCATCAAATTTAAGGAAAGTGTGTATGAACATATTGCCTCCACATTTAATTATTTATATTTTTCATCAGAGTTTGTTTGATAAAATTAAACAGTTTAAATCTTTAAGAATAAATAAATGTCTACAATGTCATTTACACACTTTCATATAAACAAAATGAAAAGTCATTTGTTTTTTTTAATCAAAATTTATCAAATGTCTTCTAGGGTCTCTTACGTACAATTTCGGAAATGAGAAAAGTTCTGAATCTTACAATCTTCCATGAATATTTTAATTCGAAATAAAAACCAAACTTCTGAACACACCCTTGCAAAATAAATTAAAGAATTGACATTTGATGTTGCATGATGCTTTTTTGGACAATGCCAGTTATAACAAATATAAATTTAAATTAAATGTGAGTTAAATTAGTGAATTTAGCGTTCTATTGCTACTGGTATTAAAAATGAGCTAAAGTTAAAGTTAAAGCAAGAAATTAGTCGAAACTTTACCAGGAATCGTTTATTTCCTTTTTGATGCACAAAGTCGATGGCATAGTGCATATGTACATGAGAATTTGTATTTGAACTGCAATTATATTCGTCAATGGAAACGATCGAAGGTTCCAATTTACTCAAAATGAGCCTTCCACAAAAAATTGTAATCAAACATGAAATTTTAAACACTGTTTTCCAAAACGAATATGTTGTTCCGAAACATAATATGGACAATGCAGATAGGTTATTACTTTAATTGCATAGTTTAATTTTAATTAGTTTCTAATTTGCATAATATATAATACAAGAGAGATACTACATTATGTCCTTGAATACTGGTAATTATCTGAAAGAAACGTTAATTATGCAGTATTAGATCCAGCTTCACATCTGGATGTGGGGTCACCAAAATGGACGAAGAATTTGGGTGTGCTTTTATACCTACAGGTATAGACTTTAAATTGTAGTGTTTTAATCGACACGTTTGTGAATCGAGAAGCCAATAATAAACAATTCTTGGAAATCGAAATTAGATCCATAAATAAAACCACTTTTTTGTATAACGTGTAAAATTTTAATTTATCGTCGTTTATAACCTTTTTCAATTTTTATTCGAAGCTACAATAAAATGGAATGAAAATAGTTTCCATTTATTTTTCGTGCTATGATGTAGAACGCGATCATATGTCATATTAATTAAAATCTTTTGCATATACTATAATATAACTAATATATTTCATGGAAATATAACTCGTCATTTATTCGTTATCACTGTTATTGAACAAGGATATAAGAGCACATGTACAGATTTTAAACCTTAAAACGATGTAACATAGTTCTATATATAGTATTATGTTTTATCATCAATAAGAATAGAATTTATAACTATACCTAAAGGTGGATTTCGTTTTTTTAAAGGTGTCACAAAAAACATAACTTGTAGTACTAAAATAATTTAACGCACGGACTAGGTCGCATGTATCTGCTTTTATTAAGCGTCTTGAATTTGAAGATTATTATAGAAAAAAAAATGTCAAATATTTTTATTTAATTATTAGATTAATGGAAAGTTTTTTGCATAGATTTACATAAAATTTATATGCCAATGTGAAGGGTTTATAATAAATAATAAATAATTCCAATAACTTCTCTTAAAAACACTCGATATTAGATCAAAATAAAACCTTATTAAAATTTTGTCCAAAAATTAAATTTTCAACTTTGGTTTTCCATTTTAAAAGAACCTAAAGGAATATATAATTTTGTATGGAAATCGATAAAGCTGGTAGTTGGAAATTTAAAAATAAAATAGTTTTCATAAAACAATTTTTCTGTTTGAGATATATGTATGCAGTTTTATGATCAAATTTATATTTCAAATCCAATCCAATTTGAAATTTAATAATCGCAAATCCTAAAATGGGAATGTAAATAAGACGAGATACATGACCAACCAGTTCTAATTGTGTATGAATCCGCATCTTCCCTATTATACAGTAGTGTCTCCATTTAAATACACTCTAGTTGTTGTGACTTGTTTTTTAATTGTACCTTAAAATATAATATTTTATTACAATAATAAAAATAGGCTGGGATGCGACCCACACTAATAACTTCCCATCCCATCCCGTCTGTCGATTTGTCTTGCTTAAAAGTTTGTAGGTTTTCGTGTTGGGTTAAGAAAGTTGTCAGTTGAATTTTTTCCTAAAAATTTTAAAATTACCAGCAATATTTTTTATATAAAATAGTTAAGTTTGAAAATCTAGTTTTGTTAAATAGATTTTTAGTCGAAAACAGATGTTTATCAATTTTAGTAGCATTTCTTACAAATTGGATGAACGAAATTAATTTGAGAGATATCAAGAACCAAACATCAATTTTTACCAAATTTGCGAACTATTTTTTGTAGATTTTATTGTTTTATAAAAATACGGACTGTTAGATTTTTATGCAAAAAAACTACTGAATATCGAAAACAATATTTTTTGTGAAATAAAAAAAAAATAAATTTTTACTAAGTTAATTTTTTTTTTTATTTTATTTTTTGTAAAAAAAGCTGTCAGTTCGATTTTTCTAAAAATTTGACTGAATGTTGACAACAATATTTCTTATAAGATAAAATTAGTTTGAAGCCATAATCTCAAATTTTTTAAAAGATATTTGCGTCGAAAATCAATTTTTACCAACTTTTGTTAAATTTTATTTAGGTTTTTATACTAATACTGTCAATTCGATTTTTCTCAAAATGTTACTTAATGTTGACAATAATACTTTTAAAAGATAAAAAAGGTAGTATTAGGCCGATATCTCATAGTTTTGAAAAGATATTTGAGTCGAAAATCAATTTTTATAAACTTTTAGTAATATTTTGTTTAGGTTTTTATTTTTTATCAAAAAACTGTCAGTTTGATTTTTCTCAAAATTTTACTAGATTTTAAAAACGTTATTTTTCGTTGCACAGAATTGTTTTGAAGATGAAATCATTTTTTATTCGTACAATTTTCGAGGTGAAATATTTTTTTTCGAATTATAAAAAAACTGGTTTGGTACCACGTTACAATATATAATATAAAATTTATTATTTGTTTGTGAGATATTTAGGGTTAACCAAAATTTTCACCTTTTTTTGAACTGCTAGGGTAAAAAACCACTCACGCAATTGTCTTGAGAGCCATGTTTGCATCTTTCTCCATTATTATCTGCATAACAAAATTTATTTGAAGTCGATATCTCTTCTGGTTCTTGAGCTATGGACGACGAAAAAAACGTTGCGAATCATCTTTCTAAAAATCTGTTATTTCGACTCTAGGGAACTTGAAACGTCGAGAAATGTCAAAATTTACAATTTGACAAATCGGACCCATTACAATAACTTCCTATTGGAAGTTAATAAATGAATATTTAAATTCTCGATGTCAAATTATATTTTAATGCAATAAAATTTTGTCCTATCTTTGTCCTATAATTACTTCCGAATATTAATCGGCTATTTAAATAAAATATGATTTAATTGAAACAATGGAAATAGATTAAAAACCAATCACAATCATGAAATTAATAGCTAATTGATACAAATTATGAACTTTCATCAAACTGTCAATTTCAACAACTTTGCTAAAAAATCAATATTTCAAAACTTTAAGCAACAGAAGTTGCTTAGAATTTTACTAGCTAGAAATGTTTAAAATAGTTAGCAAATCACTGGTGACTTTAACATTAATTAATAACTTAATAATGCGTTACAAGTAATAATTCCCTTTTCTGCATCTGAACACGTCTTAAAATTTATATTTCGTAAAAAAGAAAACAAACTAAACCTAAATTTACGGAATATACCTTTTAATATTACATGTCAAAAACTCAGAAGTTAGGTATATAGATTTAGAAATTTGTTAGAAATTGAAGTGATTTTGAGTCTAGTAAAAATTTAGGGAATAATAACATGATAAGAACGTTTAAAAATTCGTAAAATCATATTTTTAGTTAAGGACTTACTAAAATGGTTTTGACATTTTACCAAATCATTGCAAAATTTTACTGAATATGTTTATAGTTGTTAATTTACCAACATGCAAACCATGTTTTGCTCAAAACATTTTTCTTTTAATATTACACTATTTAAATTCTGCCATTAATTGGGTATAGTTGGCTTTCTGTGATTAAAAAAGCGTGTTTCATAGTTTTGATTTCGCTACTCCTAGCTAAAAGTTATTTAGGTGCACAAAGGCGTATGTGCATTTTTTTAAGTATTAATATTCAAATAAATTATTATACCTACGTTTTTGATATAAAAAAGAATTTTATCAAAATAAAAATGTTCGTATTTATGAGGCATGAAAGTATACTATACACATATTTACAAAGTAAACATCAAACGTTATTTGAAATCACGAACACTCTCTTTCACTATTTTAAAATTTTGAAAAAAAGTTGTATTTATTATGAATTTATCCTGATTTAATTAAATTCTTTAATAATTAGTTTTTGACTGACGTTGGTTTAAAATATAGTTTTAGCAGGTGTTACATTTATTTTTTTGTATTTGTATTATTTTGCCTGTAAATTTATGAAATTTTGCATATTCAAGTGAGAACGAAAAAATTGTTTCAAAAGCCTGAAACTGAACATAATTTTCAAATAAAAGTGTGCTTAATATACTAAATTAAATCTATTATAATATTTGACAATATATGTATGTTAAAATAGGTTATGCATTTTACCATCCTTAATTAATTTCTCAAAAGAAATAGAATATCACCATTTTGAAAAGATAATAATAGAAAAAAATATGTATTTAAATAATACCAAAAATGTTCAAAATATTTATGTAAATATTCTATCCATTTGCGTTTAGATGCTTACATTATATAATGAAGATAAAAAATGAAATATTTTGTACAACTCGTACAACATATAATCAAAACTGTCTATTTATTTTAACATAAGAATCTGACACCACATGGCTTTTAAAGCTTATTGCACATGAACATTCTCTACAGGTGGTGGTAAAATTATGACATCGGATTCAGTGTTGTTTGGTATTTAATTGAAAAATGAAAGAATTTACATTCCTATAAACATAAATAATATACGCACTGTGTTTGAATAAAATCAATAAATATCTGGAAGCAAATTTTGAGTCCTCCTGAACAAAAGGTAGAAGATATACTCGTACATATTTCCAACCTGAGATATCGTTTACTTGCACATAACCTCCTACTCGTACATGGTCTCTATATTTTAATTGCATTTTTTAAATAACACGAGAATTTGGGTCTCACAAATTAATTAAGAAAATAAATTTGAAATTAAGATTAAAGTAAAAATCAATTATGTATTATCAACGTAGTGTTATCTTCTTACAAACATAAATATTTGAAAGGTATTTTAGAGTTTTATTTTGTTGCAGGGAAATTGTCTGCTATTAACAATTAAACCACAATATCAGCCAAATTGAATCGTTTTCAAAGCATTGGCATTCACACCTTATCTTTAAAAGAGAAAAGTTTAAAACTGTTAAACCACAATATTTTTTTGTGGTCAATCTTTCAGTAATAACACCCCCAGAAAACTTTGATATGTGTAGAACGTAGCGCCGCCTTTGTCTTGTCCAATATACATTTCTTGTACACCAACATCTTCTAATTGTGGCTATGAAAATCATTAATCAAAGCCCCGGACTACAGCAGCAATATTTGTAGTTATTCGTAAGAGCCACAAACGTTTTCGATTCCTTGTATCATTAACTTGTGGCAACAGCTCAAATTTTTCGACTAGATCCATAATTGCCAGTTGAAAAACCGCTTCACGATGACACAAAAGTGTTTACATTTTAGAAACAGTGACTAAAAAAAGTTCTCTATTTTTGCATTACATTTTAACAATTGCATTGTTCTAGAGTTTCTCGTTGAAATTTTAGCAAAAGCATTGTTCTTACTTTTTAAGAATCAAAATAAGGGGTGGTTACATTTTAAGGACCGATTTTGATCCTGAATAAAATACAAATTATTTAGGAAATTATTGCCACATCTTATTATTATAATCATGGTATAGTTCAATTATTTAGCAAGGAAGGAAATATTAGTCAAATGAGCACTGCAACCTCGGCGCTACCTTTCCATCCGATAATCCTAATTTTTGATGACGATGTGGAAAAATCGAATTGACACTTAAATTGTGGCTGGCTTACCGACGTACACCGTTTCTTTCAAATAACCTTAGAAGTCCAACGGTGTCAAATAACGACTGCCAATTGATACCGCCACCACGTTGAAATCACATATTGTCCACACCTATGTATATCTTCCAATTCAAACACAAAAAGTTCGATGTCACAGTAACTGCCTGATAGGTCTCGGTTTGGAAAAAATACGGCCCAACGATGCTGGCGGCCTATAAACTGCAACAAACAGACACTCTTTGTAGGTACTTTGGCTTTTCGACAACCACTCTTGGATTATCATTCGCCCAAATACCGCAATTCTGCTTATTGACGAATCCCTGAGGTGAAAATGTGCTTCATCTCTGGAGATGATTTTCTTCGAAAATTAATCCTTCACTGTTGCCATTTCTTGCCACCATTCTGACCATTGGCGTAGACGCTTGAAATGGTGAGAAGCCTTTAGTTATTGAGTCAATTGCATCTTATTAGCGTGTAAATGAAAAGACTTTGTGCATAATTTTCATTAATGACTAGGGTGAAAGGTGCAATTATTAGGCACAACGCGATGACGAGTTGAGGTGGACGGTTTTTCAGCCACACTATCGCAAACAGCAGCACTATTTTCGGCACTATGAGCTCTATGAGCATACACTGCTGTTTTCACATCTCCTACAGACGCGGTTTTCTTACATTAATGCAAATGTTTACGATTAAATTGATTGACAAAATCACAATATGCATTTCGAGTTGAACTCCCATTTTCATTTTAAGCTTGAATAACTAAAGAGTTGTTGGATTGCTTGTTTGAATTTAAGAAATGTCAAATGAAATGCAGAAAAAAACTTGACGTTTAGGAGAGGTTAGCATTAAACATCCTTCCTCACCATTAAAAACAAAATGTTTAATTTTGTAGAATTTAAAGAAGTGTCATTATCATTAATCATTGAAGAAATAAAACTCTCCGTTTTTATTAATTTGTCGCTCCATATAACGTACACATATAATTCGTTTAAAAGTCAAAACATAATTTGCTTTTTCCATAAAGTCTTTGATTGAACTTGCTTGAAGGATTTCATTAATTGTTTTTTAATATTTTGCCAATACTGTCATTTGAAATTTAAAAGATTATAATGATCTTACCTCAATCAATCGATAGCTTTGTATGCCTTGAGTTCGTTGAAGTCATTGAATTTTATTTTTAATTGTTTTATTAAGAAGTTTCTATATCTGCAACAATTTTTGGACAACAATCATGATCCGCTTGTGCTAATCAAGTTTCTTAGATACTTTAATTTCTTTTGTTACAACTTCTATCTTTCTAAATATTCGATGCTTTTATTGTGTACTATAATAATAATTATTTAGATTAATATTTATATTCATATAAGAATGAGGATATGCATACTGCATAGGTATATACGTATTGCAAATAACTATATGCACTTTATATGCATATTATACTAAAGTGTTCCTTTTATGAAAGTTTCTATTGTTTAAACTCATATATTTATATAATTCTCAGAAAATTGCAATCAGTGTTTATTGATGCTAGTAAATAATTTACGATGAAAATAAATACAGAAATTAGAATACAAAAAAAGGATATCAAATAAAATTCACTTTAAAAAATATATTTATATTCTAGGAACCGTTGTATTTTTCACTATAATATAATTGTTTTATATTTATGTATTGTTTCTGTTGGCTTGTTTAAGGTGAATGGCTTTTATCAAAAATGGTTTTTCAACAAAATGTTCTCACTGCGTAACCGCAAATTTGTTTTAAAACCAACCACCTTAAAATGTCATTTTAATTGTGTGCTTTTTCATCTCCAGGTCAACAGCGAAATTTAAATCAGTTTATTCACAGACAAAAAACCAACTGATTCTGTGAAATTTAAGTTCCTATATTTAAACCATCATTCCTTATAGTCGTCAGAAATTTTGTGTGGAATTGTTTGTTCTGCAAATATTCCAAATGAAAAATGATGTATTTCTGGTACATTTTTTCATATCACTTAAGTTGTGGTGTGAACTTTTCACAATGAGGCAACTTCCAATTAAATCACACTCAATTAAAATAGACCGTGATTATGTCACTGTGTCATCAGGACCAGATAACTGTGGTCGTGAAACTTTCATTAATTTCAAAATACTCTTCAACAATGTCATATCGTTACATTACATTACATTTTTAATAACTCAAAACTGACAGCGGCTGTCAAATTATGTTTGTTTGTTGTTTCTTTAAGGTAACGCCTACAAATAAGTGGTGGCAAGTCAAATCTCTACTGGAAGTTGCCTTTAACACCTCCTATTGGAAAGGGAAGAGTAAAAGTATTTGACATGGGTCTACACCTTAAGCATTAAAATCACTCACTCTACCAATTAATATTTAACAATTTTTAAATAAGGTCTTGTCTTATATTCAAGGACAAGAGTTTTAAAATAAAGTCTTTTTGAAAACACAAAATTAACACCACCATCTGTACTTGATATGTTTTTAGAACAAAATCCATTCAATATACATTTTTATTATGTTCATCCATTTTATATTTATTTGTGGTATTTGTCTTATTAGTGAGCTTTAGCGTAGTCGAGAAGCATCGTTGTTTGACATTATTACAATTTTGCTACATTTAATTATAAATGAATTTTCCAAATAACTCAATACTTAGTTGAGACTTTGATTTTATTTAGCATAATATACACACGTATATTTTGTATATTATGGTACATTCCCTGTGATATGCGTCTTCAGATAATCTAGACAAATTGTCATGGTAATTTATCCGCTTCCTATCAACTGACAATAACATTAATTTAAGCTTCACAGAAAATAAACCTTGAAAGTATCTATGTCAAAGCAATACAAATTGTTCTCCATAGCCATCAAAATGTTCATTTTATTACCATAAAATTAAGTTTATTATCTACCTGAAGGCTTCCACCAACATTTTGTTTGTACATGTTAACCCTTAAATGTCTTGTAGCAAAAGTTATTGGATTTATTTAATTTTTCTTTTTTTATTTATGGAATACAAAGTTTTCTTCAGTGTTTATCTTCAGTGAAATATTTTGCAAGAATTTAAGTCTAAAAGAATTTTATAAAAAAGAAAAGAAATAATGTTTTTCGATGGTGATAAATTTGAATTTGTCGGTACTTGGAAATAAATATTTTCCGATGAAAGGATTTTTCTTAGCCGACGATGACGACAAGTCTCATGGCAATGGTGGTTTTTCCTTAAAGAAGAAGAAGAAGATGAAGTAAAATCTGCTAAAGGATAAACACCAGTTAATCAAATTTAATGTATTCTTAGTCAGTTCAGTGATAAGGATAATATTTTTTTTTAGCTTCATAGATACTTTTGCATGCTCACATTATATATTTAGAACTTGTAATATCGAAGAAATAAATAACTTGAGTTTGCAATGTAAAATGGTAAATAATATTTACGTCCGGTGTTGGTTTCTATGAGATTAAGAAAAAATTTAAATTGAAATTTTCTATATATCAGGTTTGTGGTAGGATGTAAGAATATAGAATATTCTGTAGTATTTCCTGTTGATTTTCATAGCTCTCTGGGAGGTTTATTTTTCTGGATTTGTTAAATATTTATTGGGTGATTTAATTAAGAAAATGTATTCAAAAATACAGGATACTTGAAGTATTTTTATCTATAAATTAAAAGAATTCTGAAAATTTAAAAGCTTCATATTTTAACTGACTACATCTTTTGCCTAGGTAAAAAAAGAAGCTGGGATGCGTCTCACACTGATATCTTCCAATCCCGTCTGTTTATTTGCCTTGCTTTAAACTTTAACAAACCACTTTGTGTCAGATAAATAATTTGAAGTCAATATCTTTCTTTATTCTTCTAATACCTGAGTCGAAAACAGTTCTTATAAGCAGTGATACGATTTTATTAACTTTGCCTTTTTTGGTTAAACGGAATATGAAATCGACTTTCGACAAACATGTTTCAAGCCCTGGTGATTGCAAATATATGTTTGTTATTTTGCCTCTTTATGCCTTAATGGTTTTTTTGCCTTTCTTCGCCATATTAGTCTTTTCTGCCTTGTTTTGCCTTTTAATTAAATTTTGGTTATAAATATCTAATAATTGGTTTGGCGTTAAAAGAAATGCGGACATTTTCTCATTCCGTTGAGAAATCTTGTCAAGCACACAAAAATGATGGAAAATGTTCCAATTTATGCATGTATTAATGTTTATCTGCGAGAAAGAGCTTGGTTCTTCTCCCTCGCCTGATTGCTACCTGAGAACTTTAAAAACTTTTGGTAGTCCATGCTACTAAAATTAAGTGTATTTTTGTTTATTTTCCTAGTATATTTTAATAAATGCCTTTTCTTTGCCCTTTTTAATTTTTTTGTTTTGCCTTTTTTTTATTTTTGAGGTAAAAAAAATCTAACCCTGCTTATAAGGTTTTTGCAGGATTTCTTGTTTTTATTTAAAGAAGTTGTCAGTAAAATTTTTCTAAAAGATTAACTTAAAATTACCAACAATATTTTGCATATGATGAAATAATTTGATTTCAAAATCTGTTTTTGTTAATGCGATCCTTAGTCAAAAATTAGTTTTTTATCAATTTTAGTAGCATTACTAAGACTTTTTTTTATCTCTTATATAAAAAAATACAGATTAAATTTTAAGTCAATACTCTCATTTATTCAGGAAACATCGAGAATGAATATCATTTTCAACCAATACAATACTGAATACTATTTTTTGTAGATTTTAATTTTTATGAAAAAAACTGGCTATTGGATTTTTATAAAAAATTGTGTGAATGTGAAAAACGATATTCTAATGTATATAATTTTGTTGTCACAGTGTTTGTTGCCATACTCCTCCGAAACGGCTTAACCAATTTCAATGAAATTTTGCATATACATTTGGTAGGTCTGAAAATAGGTTTGTATCAATTTTTATATTCCTTAGTGCTATTGTTAAGTTGCATCAACATCGTAAAAGACGATCAAACGATAGTAGTAAGTGACGCTATGAATAATAAAGCATTGATTGCTATTGACGATCTTTACGTTATCATTGCCAACTTACCACTCAGTCACTTCGGTATGCATTCACGAAATCGAAATGCATCTGATTTAATAGACACTGAATTGAATCGTTAACAACAATACAATACTGTAGAAATGGCAGCGCAATGTCCAACTAATGAATGAAGAACAAAGAATCGTTTATGACCACATCATGTATGTTTGTAGAGAACCTGGAATCTCTCAAAATCAGCTATCCAAATGTGGGAAGGTAGCTTAGAGCGAGGAGACGGAAATAGTATACTGTTAATTCCGTTCAACAGCGTTACCGATTGACTTGACATAAAACGTCTGTAACTATAAAACGTGGCATAAAAAAACCAATCAGTCTTGGAATAACAAATTGCGCATCTGGAACAGCTAAGTAATTTTGTCTATAAATGATTGCTTGAAAATTTGAGCTGCGAAATATATTTTTAGGTGAATTAAGTGAAGTTTAATTGACTGTGCCGCGACCAAGACGATCGAATCTTTCTCGATAGAGCCGTAATGCAAAAAGGATACGAAACATGGCAAATGAAAGTATTGAAGAAGAACAAGAAATCGCACGTGAACAGCTTCGCGTTAGTATTGCTCGACTTCGTGCTTTTCAATCACAGCCCATAAAACGACTCGGTTGGCAATGCAAAATCGTCGAGCGAACAACAGAGGTCAACAAATAGATAATTTGCGAGACAAGATATTTATTAAGTGTAGATTTGAATCGAGCAGTGTTAAGATGCGATTGCAGCAATAATTACAGCTTGCATTCTAGCGTTTGCATATAGCAAATGGACGTTGTTTGCCAGTATTGTGGTGCGTTAAAGTGTTCGGGAGAAAGGTCTGCATTATGCTGCCTTAGTGGTAAAGTGATATTGTCATTATTGACTCCGCCACCTTAGCCATTGTACTCATTGCTTTGTGGCGAAAAAAATGGAAAGATTTACGTAATGACTCGAGATGTTTTACTGCGTCCCAATTGCCATATGCGTTGTTTGTTTTCGCGCCTGATAATAAAGGCGGAATAGAGTTCGCCGGGCCATCTAGTTTTCTATAAGATGAAATTAGTTTGAAGCCAATATTATTAGTTTTTTAAAATAAATTTGAGTCGAAAGTCAATTTGTAACAAGTTTTAGTAATGATTCATATATTATATTAAGGTATCACGGTACAATATATGTATTATATAAAACTTAATTTAAATTAATTTTTAAATTTGCTATGGTAAAAAAATCTCCCATTTGATTTTTTTGAGAGTCCTTTCTGCATCAAATTTATATCTTTATCGGTTTTAGAGATATGGACGACGAAAAAAGCTTTCCGAACGTACACAATTCTTAAAATTAAGGACCTGGAACGGCGAGAAAGGTCAAAATTTTCAATTCCCTCCTATGGGAAGTTAATAGTACTATGGGCTTCAATTAAATTGGGACATCATACAGGCTTAGTATGCATTTGAGATAACTAAACTAAATTTGAATAGTCTCTTATGTTTCAGGATCATGAAATGTTATTATCTCCAGAAAAATATCATTATTGACAACTGTTTTTTTTTTTACAGATTAATTATAAACAACAAAAACTTAGACAACTACTTTAAATATTGGTAACAATTAATGTTTGACTTTTGAATATTTTGATTGTAACCTTATATATACAAATATACATAGTTGTTAATAATATTTGGATTACAAAAATCTAATTTAGAGGTTTAAAAACACATACAACCTACGGAATAGGCTTAACTTCTCGTCTTCTCGAATAACTCAACAGAAAAAATGTTTTTTTTATAATGTATTGTACTTTTAAACATACAAAATTCAAATAATAGTTATTGGCCACTATTCATTTTTTTGTCTAAAAAATCAATGTTCAAAAATTATGGCCAAAAGACCGGTGCCCCATAAATGTAATATATATGTAATTTTTTAATTTGTTCCATATTTGTTTAATATAACTTTACCACCTCTTGATTGAGAAAAATGTACCCATATTTGACAGATTTGATAAAATTTTGTAAATGTACATTTTTTTAGAGAAACATTTTAAACATAAAATTCTTTCTCTAAAGTAGAGAAACGAAACTTATAACAATATTTTATCAAGGATGATTTAAATTTGAATAAATTATGAGTGTGTTTTTATTTCTACATTTTAGGAATTAATGTTTGTTATATTTAAAAATATAAAGTATCCATAAAATAATTTATTAAATACTCTACTTTTCAATTAATGTGAGTTATAAGTTTTGCCATTAAGTTTTTCCAGAATAAAGTTCAAGCTAAAATTAATAATAACCAACAATTATTCTCAGAAATGAAAAATAACATTAGAAGTTATCAAATAAAAAATTTCAAAGAAAATTAATTACAAAGAAGAATTTCTGAAATATTTTTTAAAATTCACTTTAAATTACTAACACTTGAACTTTCAATCATATCCTACAAAACCGCACACAACTTTTCTGCAAAAACTTAGAGATCAATTCTTCAAAATAATATACCTATATATCAATACATGTTGTATGAAATTTTATTTTAAAGGTGATGTTGAAGTTTAATGGTTATTTTTATTGTGTTTTTGTTTTTGATTATGTATTCAGTGAGATTGTCTGAAATATGGTTATAAGTAAATAAAAATAAAATCATAATTTTTATTTTTCTGGATAAATATATAGAATCATATTTTCTATTAAATATATAAAAAGTGTATGTGAGAATTTCAATTAAAAATTAACCCATTATATGTATTTAAGCTAATGGAATGTTTACCACCAGCAAGATAAATATTAACTAAACAAATAATGATTAATTGTTGCATAAAGATTGGTACACACACATGTACATAGGTATGTTTTTAATCGTTAAACAAATAAGACATTTAAATGCACGACTGGGTTGCAAGCAACTTGATTTTATATTTCAAAATTTATTATTTGTTTTATTAAAAACGTATGTAGATGTTATCATAGTACACGTTTTAAAAAGAAAGAAACTCTGGTATAATAAAAAAAAGTTTTTTTTAAATCACGCCATGTAATTTCTTAAGATAAAATAGTGTAAATCCTTTTAGTTCCCTTTGGAACAAGCTGTTTTTAGTTCAGATATTTCAGATGTTCGATCAGAATTATTTTGGTATGGTTTTTATTTTATTTAAAAAAAAAACGTTGATTCGATTTTTCTAAGGACCTTTTTTATTACTTACAACAATATTTAGTATTTGATGCAAAAAGTTTGCATCAATATCTGTTCTCATTATATTGAAAATCAATTTTTTTAAATGTAATCACAAATTTAAATATTTTTTTTCTATAAGATGAAACAAATTTGCAGCCAATATCTCTTTCTCTTTTCGACATATTTGAGTGAAAAAAATTGTAGCACTACTTTTTTTCGTAAAATATTTAGTTTTGTATTTAAATTTTTATTAGAAAAACGGTTGAGTAGGCCGAGTGAGTTTTTGTAATTCATACCAATTCTGTACTGTTGATTCTTGTCAATCTTGTCATACTAGTGGCTAACCAAAGTCATTCCATTAAGGATATAATGTTAGTTCGATTAATTGGAGGAATTCCGTAATCTGCTAATACTTTTTTTGGAGTCGGTCTTTTTGACAGCTGTCACTTGACTAATGCTCAGTTTGGTTACCCATTTAATAATATCTAAACTTACTTCTTTATACCAAAGTAATAGTTCGATTCGTGTAAGCAATTAATTTATTGAAGGAAACTTTTGAGCGCATTATTTCGGGTCGTGGGCCTGTGGTGTGGCCTCCAAGATTGTGCGATTTAAAACCGCTGGACTATTTTTTGTGCAGATATGGGAAATCATGTGTTTATGCGAAAAAGCCTGATACTGTTAACGTCTTGGAAGAGAATATTCGGCATGTTATTGTTGACATTGTGGCCCCATACAGCAAAAAGTGTTCGAAATTTAGGCCTTCCAGCTGCTTGCCTGAAATAATTTGTTTATATATAGAGTTTTTATCACTTTTTTTTGTTTTTCTGGGTGTTCATGTTGTGTACAAAAAAGTTGTCATTAGCAAACAATATTTTGATATGATAAAATAAGTTTGATTTCAATATCTGTTTTTGTTCCCGCCAATTTTAACCAATTTCTAAATGTATTTTCCATACAAAAAAATCATATTGGATTTTTCCAAGATTTTTACAACAAAGTGAACTTAAAAATGGTAAAAATTCATTTTCGATGTAAACAAAAAAATTGATAAACATTGATTTTCGATATCTCGTGAATAAATGAAGGTATTGACTTTAAAATGATTTCATTCTATGCTAAAATTTTGTGATGACGTAAGAAAAATCCAATGTATATTTTACAGAAGAAATAAAAACTTTCAAAAACTGGTACTAAAACTGAAAGAATTAGTTTTCGACTTAAAATCTCGTTAACAAAAATTTGAAATCCAAATTATTCTATCATATACAAAATATTGGTGCTAATTTTAAGTTAATTTTTTTAGAAAATAAAAATGATAACGAAACAGGAAAACCAACAAAAACAACTACGAACTGGCAAGAAATGGTTTTCAATTAAAGTGTTTTGAGAACGAAGAAGAATTTTGACGTCAAATTTTTCATCACAAACAAAATATATGTTGTTATTAACATTTTTTAAAGTTCTAGACAAATCGACACACGGGCACGAATGGGAAGTTATCCAATGCGGGTCGCATATCAGGATCTTTCTGTTTAGCTTCCCATAGGAAGTTATTGTAATGGGTCCGCTTTGTCAAATTGAAATTTTTGACATTTCTCGATGTTTCAAAGTGACTAGAGTCGAAATAAACGATTTTTAGAAAGTTCGTACGTTCGCTACGTTTTTTCGTTATCCATAGCTCAAGAACCAGATGAGATATCGACTTCAAATAAATTTTGTTAAACAGATAATAATGCAGAAAAATGCAGAAGGGGCTCTCAAGAAAATTGCGTGGGTGGTTTTTTTTACCATAGCAGTTAATAAAAAGGTGAACATTTTGGTTAACCCTAAATATCTCATTAACCAAAAACGCTAGAGAATTGAATTAAATTTTATATCATATATTTTTTGAAGAAAAAAATACAATTAACGGTTTTGTTTATAAATCAAAAAAATGAAAACAAAATTTACACTTTTGAAAATTTTACGAATACAAAATGATTTTATCTCCATAACAATTTTGTGCAACAAAAAATAACGTTTTTACATCTGGTAAGATTTTGAGAAAAATCTAACAGTCAGTTTTTCTTATGAGAAATAAAAACATTACTCAATGTTGGTAAAAATTGAATTTCGCCTCAAATATCTATTTAAAAAAAGAAAAATAAAAACTTAAAAGAAAATTTAACAAAAGTTGGTAAAAATTGATTTTTGACTCAAATATCTTTTCAAAACTTTAAGATATTGGCTTTATACTACTCTTATCTTTTAAAAAAATATTGGGGTTAACATTTAGCTAAATTTTGAGAAAAATCTAATTGACAGTTTTTTTTACAAAAAATAAAAACGTTAGAAAAAAAAAACTAAAACTTGGTAAAAATTTACATTCGACTCAAATACCTTTTCAGAAAAATATTGTCTTTAAACTCTTTTTATTCCACAGAAAATATTGTTTTCGATATTCCGTTGTTTTTTTTTATAAAAATCCAACAGTCCGCTATTTCATAAAAAAAAATAAAATCTAAAAAAAATAGTACGTTAATTTGGTAAAAATTGATATTCGGTATCTCTCAAATTAATTTCTTTCATCTAATTTGTAAAAATTTAAGAAATGCTAATAAAATTGGTGAAAATTTGTTTTCGATTAAAAATCTATTTAATAAAACTAGATTTTCAAACTAAACTATTTCTTTATATGAAAATATTGTTATTAACTTTTAAATTTTCAACTTTTAACAACTTTTTTAACCCAATACAAAAACCTACAAACTTTTAAGCAAGACAAATAGATAGGCGGGATGGGAAGTTTTTTAAGTATGTATCGGGGGGTTTTTCTGCCACCTCCATAATATTTACTTCACCACGCTTTGTTTGTTCACTTTCTGTTATTAAACTTGTACATTTCAAAAGATACTTAATAGAACTGTACATACAAATAAATGTCGAATCTGTGAAGTTTTAGTTTAATTATGATATTATTCGTAAACAAAAGGATTAATAAATATGTATGAAATCATGTATAGTTTTTGTCCAGATTCACTGAAATTTGTACAAGCAAACAAGTATCACCATTCAAAAATAATCCTTTTGTCATAAGTTTCAAAGAACCAATTAGTATAAGTTAAAAAATATTCTAGTAACTCGTGGCACAAACATAACACTTGTACATCTCTGCAAAACTTTATAAATTATTTTCTCTCTGTTTCATAAATCAATAAACATAATACTTTCGATATTGATCAGAGATATTAACTTTCGTCTTTTTCAATATTGTGTACTTCTAGTAAAGTAATTCTTTGATAATACGTTGTGTGTTCTTGACATGCGAATAGTCACTTGTTGGGAAAAAAGAAAATTGAAGGACTGTAGTTTTTCTTTCATTTTTTTTCTTCTGTGTTTGCACAAAAATAACACTATATTTCGTTTATGTTTTTATAGATAAATATATGAAAGTGCTTGAAGAAAAAAATATTAATTTAGCTTTAGTAAGAACGTGTCAGTACAAAAAAATAACTAATTTGCTTGCTTTTTGATCATGGAATGATTTATTATGTTTGATGATACCCAAGAAAATATTTTAGTTAAACTAATTTAATACTATCTATACATTTGATTGTTTTTATTTAATTAGATTAATTAAAAAGTTTCACAGACATTCCAAACAAAAGAAATAAACAAGTTAATTTATTCATAAAATTGCATTTCCCGTCGGTAGTCTTGGTGTTTTTATCCGACAAAACTCATGTCAAAAGAAGTGTCATCTTCATTTTAGAGCATTATGCATGAGTGATTCAAATCCTAAGTGTATATAATTATTATTTGAGGAGAAAGTTCTAATTAAAACGACGATGAGGATGCGAATGAAGATATCAATCAGCCACAGATTGTACAACACTCTAAAAAGTGTTCTAATTTTATTGTGTGAAATGAATGAACGAAACCACAAAATGATTAAATAAACCAAGACCTTTTGGAAAACACTAGTTTGCTGGCGTTAGATAACATAGCTTGTAGCTAATTTTACACCAACTGTATAATATGTACACTGCATCAAAAACTTGCATTTTAATTACACAGGATATTGTATTGTTAATTTAAGCTTCATCATCGATTTCTTGTCTTCTCGAATTAAAGCTGTAGCTTCCCATAAAGCATTCAAACGTCTTCCTTCAATCACTTGTCGTACCAAACATAAAATTGTATTGTTTTATATTTAAGTGGTTGTTAGTATCGTACTGATGATGATGTTGATGATGATGAGAGACAAGTTTTCGAGAAATTATGTATTCGGTTTTTAATAAGTCAATTAATGCATAAACATCAAGGACGTTCAAGTTGCATAAGTAACAATATAATTTATTTATAAGGAATAACATTTTTAATTCTTGCTCTAAATAGGTTGTTGATTATAATGCATTAGTGCTGAACATTAATTGATAAACAGTCTCCCAGGCTCTCAGATGGGACAAAAATTAAAAAAAAACACAATTTTTAAGGTCATTGGAAAGATAGTTTTTATTGACCTTCATTGAATGTCCAATGTAGAAAATAGAAAGATAAAATAAAAACATCATCGCCTACTTATAAACTGGGAATTTGGAATATAAAGGCGTTCAAGGATTAAAGATGTTAAAGATTCTCAAGGCAAACAATACGAAACTAATTTAAAGAAGCGACATTTTTTGGTCGGAGTAGTAAATACTTTTTATCTGAGCAATTACAAATTTTATTAATATCTTATGTTCAGAAAAACACAAAGATACATTTGTATAGAGCTATTGGAAAAATGTGTGTAAGTTGACAAATGGAAACTATACTCAAACATACTCGTATATTTAAACGAAGAAGAGAGTTAATTTCACTGTCGGAAGTAGTATTCCGGCAGTTCTCAGATGAAAGGCAAAATGTGTACTGTGTGCTATGTCTGAACTCTTAGCTTGGTAATAGAACTTTCTGTTGAAAAGGATATGTCAACTACATATCTACAAAAAATAATTGGTCTTTTATTTAATCGCAAGGGAATGTCTCTATTGAGAACTTAAAAAAGATGGTAGAATTCAGGGTCAGAGTAAATGATATCCAATAACGTTTTTGTATAAATATTACAGTTTTGCGGGGTTTATTTTATAAAGTTATTATTATTTAATAAAATCTTTTTCCACGGAGATCTTTCCTCAAACTGTAGGCTATACCCCTACCTAAAGAAGAATTTTTTTTTCAAAATTGTTTCCGACCCCATCGAGGTATACATCAAAAGGTCCTTTCAAGTTCTAATCAATTCTTTAAAATGCTCTAGATTGCAGAATATGTATGGTTACGTTAAATTGAAAAAATTGAACCAATCTTTACATATCTTTCTATGGCGATGTTTCCTTTAAAGGTTAAACCTTCAAGGAAGGTGCAGCTTTCCCTTTTCAATAGAAAAGTCGACAATTTTTGTTCCTCAGTTTTCGACTACATCAAGGTAAACTTAAAAAGGAAGATCTATTTACATCTGCTAACCACAAGCTTACACAAGCAGGTTTCCCGCAGGGGTCTATATTGGGTCCTCTTCTGTTCGCTATTTATGTCAACGCACTTTCATAACTGTGCTTACCACATGCATATGCTTATGACCTCTAGCTGTATCTAAAGTTCCCTTTAGTGTTAGTGAAGATCTTGAAAATCTTTTCATCTGGTCTCCCATTTAAATTTTCAACTCCACAAAATCAAAATTTGTAGCTTAATTGGTCCATTTTAATAAGTTGAAACTCAATGTGACTTTTAACCGATTTTTGACTTGAGACAATCAAATAAATGAGCTCATCAGTCTTCAATTTCGGTAAACACGTTTACTTATATCCAAGAACTTTATTCAACCTATAAATGCGAAATATACTGGTACTCTAAGTATGCAAGTATACATAAGTACGGTTTCTTATGTTTTTGGTCTACGAACATATTTTTTTAAATTATTTTGAACTCTGGTATTAAAAGTTGCTCTCATACTCGAACATACTTGAACAGTTTTGATACAATTCGTTCCGCTATCACAAATAGATTTCGTCATAATTGATTCATCCTAGTATTTGATTTTAGTATCTGAACGCCAAATTTATTCCGTCTGTAAAATTCCTTAACAAGCAACATTAAAGAAATTCAAAACGCAACATGAAATAAAAAAATCTATACAAAATTATTCTTTAGTAAGTACTTCAATGAAAGTTAAAATATTGTTTTATCGTCATTTTTATCTTGTTAACTTAAAATGTATCATTAATGTTACCTTTTGCTTGCTAAACTCTGTCAGCAGAAATGATGGTCGTGGAATAGTAAAGTGACGTTTACCAAAACTAGTACAATAAATACGTTTTCTTTATGGTAATTTGAAATTTCCACCAAGTTTCGCAGACTTGTTTTTTTCGTATGGTTTTCGACAGCAAATTGTGATAATTTGAAAACAGATCTAGGAATTACCTTATTTATTTGTTTCTGTTAAAATTATTATAATTTTTCAATTGTTTGAATTGTTAATTTTGAAGGCTTTATTTTCTTTCGAAAACCTTTATTTCTTCTTGAAATTCTTCTCGCTTAGAATTAGCACACATTATTAAAACTAAATTAAAAAAGAGGCTGGGATGCGACCCACACTGACAACTTGCCATACCTTCTGTCGATTTGTCTTGGTTAAAAGTTTGTAATTTGTAATTTTATTTATTAGCGTAAATTTATCGTTTTTTTTTTTTTTACAAAATGGCAATTGCACAATTTACATAGATATGGTTTCAATACCTTACTGATGTCAATAATATGTTTGGGAAAAAAAAATTAAAAGAACGTGATCAAATATAATTGGAAGGAAAAGCTAATGTAAAAACCTTCATCAATGATTACATAGTAAATATGTTTAAATTAAGGTGGGAACGAGAGTAGAGATGGTAGTTTTTCTAAACAAATTATTTGCAAGATACATTTATTTTACAGTTTGTGTAACAAAATAAATAAATAAAATAAATAGAAATAATGCTAACAATTGTATATAAATATCACAGTACAATACTATTTTTATTAATAGTTAAATCAGTCTTTTCATTTTGATAGAAGTAAATAAATAAATGAATAAATAAATAAATAAATAAATAAATAAATAAATAATAAAAATAATAATAAAAATAAATAAATTAATAAATAAATAAATAAATAAATAAATAAATAAATAAATAATTAAATAAATAAATAAATAAATAAATAAATGAATAAATAAATAAATACATAAAAACAAGATATTAAATTCACAAATACAAAGCATATATATAAATGAAAAAACAAATAAATAAATAAATGAATACGTAAACAACTAAATTAATAAGTTAACAACTATGTACTATATAAACAATAGATGGACTAATAAATAATAAATAATTAAAGTAACTAGAACATATGTATTATATACATAAATATAGAACGAAATGTAAATAACTGTTTTTATTAATTTAATAAACGCATCTATAAAATCACTTGTTTTTATTTTTTATATTTTAATTTCTTTTTTATTTTAAGAATTTAACCAAAATCGAGATTAGAAATTAAGAAATTTTCTGATGTTTGGCATGAAAGAATATATTTTACATTTAACTTTGAAATTCTATCTTGGACTAGCTCAATATTTGTGACAGAATGAAGATCCTGCGTTGAGAAGTGCCAAGGCAAGTTGAGCATCATTTTTAAAATTTTGTTTTGAGCTATTTGCAATTTTTTTATATGTGTTTTTGCACATTTACTCCATACTGGAGAGCCATAAAACATAATTGCTTGAAATATGGATTTAAATATAAGTATTTTATTTTCAATACTTAATTTGGATCTTCGATTTATAAAAGGGTAAAGCGTTTTTATTGTAACGTTGATTTTATTTACAACTTGACGTACATGGAATCCAAAAGTAAGTTTAGAGTCAAGGAATACCCCGAGGTACTTAGCGGAATCACCCCATTCAATTATTTTACCATCGATATGGATGTTGTTATTGGGTAAGAGGCAAGACTTTCTTTTCCTTGTGAAAAAGATAGCCTGAGTCTTATCACCATTGATTTTTATTTTCCAATCATTGAAATATGAATTAATTACATTTAGATCGTATTGCAGCTTGGTTTCAATAACGGAACCTAGTGAATCTGATACGTAAATGCACGTGTCATCAGCAAAAATACCCTTTTCACAGTATCTTAAATTCGGGAAATCGGATGTTTGTAGGTTTTTGTATTGGGTTCAAAAAGTTGTTAGTTGAATTATTCTTTAAAATTTTAAAATTACCAACAATATTTTTTATTTTTTATTTTTTGTAAAAACCGTCAATTAGATTTTTCTCAAAAATGTACTGAATGTTGAAAATAATATTTCTTATAAGTAAAAATCATTTGGAAGCCATAATCTCAAAGTTTTGAAAAGATATTTAAATCAATATTCAATTTTTACCAACTTTGAGTAATGTTTTTTGTTGGTTTTTATTTTTTGTAAGAAAACTGTACTTTCTATTTTTCTCAAAATTTTATTGAATATTGAAAACAATATTTCTTACAAGTCAAAATTAGTTGGAAGCCATAATCTCAAATTTTTGAAAAGAGATTTGAGTCGAAAATCAATTTTTACAAACTTTTGTTACACTTTCTTTTAAGTTTTTATTTTTTGTAAGAAAACTATCCTTTCGATTTTTTCAAAATTTAATTGAATATTGAAAACAATATTTTTTAAAAGGTTAAAGTAGTTTAAGGTCAATACCTCAATGTTTTGAAAAGACATTTAAGTCGAAAATAAATTTTAATCAACTTTTATTAAATTTTATGTTAAGGTTTTTATTTTTGGTAAAAAAAACTGTCAATTCGATTTTTCTCAAAATTTTTCCAAATATTGAAAACAAAATTTCTTATAAGAAAAACGAATTGGAAGAAATAATCTCCAATTTCTTAAAAGATATTTGAGTCGAAATTCAGTTTCAGTTTTTACCAACTCGAGTAATATTTTGTTTAGGTTGTTTATTTTTTATAAAAAAAATTGTCAATTAGATTTTTTTCAAAATTTTATCAGATGTCAAAAACATTAAAAATTTAAAATTAAAATTTAAAAGTAAAATTTTCGAGGTTACAAATTTTTTTTCAGTTTTTTTTTTATTTATAAGAAAAAAGTTAATTGGATTTTTTTTCCAAAAATATAATTATTTGGTATCACGTTACAATATATGATATAAAATTTAATTCAAGTTTCTAGCGTCATTGGTTCATGAGATATTAAGGGTTAACCAAAATGTTCACTTTTTTTAAACTGCTATTGTAAAAAAACCACCTACGCAATTTTCTGGAGAGCCCTTTCTGCATTTTTCTGCTTTATTATCTGTATAACAAAATTTGAAGGCGATATCTCATCTAGTTCTGGAGCTATAAACGTCGAAAAAAAATTCGTGAACGTACGGACGTATTGACGTACGGACTACGGACGTACGAACGTACGTATACACGCACGGAAAGACATCTTTCTAAAAATCTTTTATTTCGACTCTAGGGACCTTGAAACATTGCAATTTACCGTTTAAAAAACAATATCCCACATCGATCATATTAATTCATTCACTGTAATTGTAATCTGAGGTTTTACAGTTTTGGATGCTACGGGCACTCCACTATTAGTAAGTGACTTAGTAAGAATTTTATTTTATTCATAACATTTTGAGCTTAGTCCATAGAATAAAACCTAACCCTGCGCTATTTTACGTTTATTAATTTAGCTGTGTATAACAAGCTTATGACTACCACCAATGATATTGTACCTTACATTTGTTAAGCATTCACGAAATAAAATACTTAAAATATTAGGTACTGCAAAAACATAATTTCTTTACAAAAAGGCTTCAACTTTTTGTGTTTTGATTTTGATTCTTACATAAAATTAAAAACAATCCTGAAATAATGAGCCATTTGCTTATGGTATACCAAAATAAATATTCCGTTTAGTCTTTAAGCTTCTCTTTCTTTAAATGCGGTTGGAAAAAAATCCAATAACTGATAATGAAAGCCCGATTATAATCATAATTTGTTTTGTTATATTTTACATATTATTACCGAAATAAATATAACTTCTTTAAGTTACAATACAAGGCTAAGAAGAACCTTGTTTCTATTATTATTTCCATTGCTGTTGCCATCTTTAAATCACTTGTTAAAAAATAGCATAACCCAAGATCTGTGACTTAAATGGATTATAAAAGATTTGTACTTGTTTTTTTTTCCAAAAAAAAAAAATGAATGGTATATTTTCCATTTATCTACTAGATTACAAAAATTCATGAAGTTCATACATGTGCAGTAATTCAGAAATCTCATACACGTTCTTCTAGGTATGTAATGTTGATGTCCCTATTTATTTCTTCATTTATAGCAAATAAAAAATGTACATAAGTTTTTGTATTTAAAAAAAATATCCTTATCATTAACTTCCTTCCGCGGAATATAAAAAAACGTTCATTCTATTCAGTAGATATTTTCCATAGGTACTATACTTACTAAAAACGACAAAATAATCTTCTTAGTAGGTTGTATGTACTTTGCTTTATAAAATAATATTAAACAACAAGCCCAACAACATCAACATCAGAAACCATAGTATAACAGGAGAGTATCTACGTGAAATACCTTGTCTAGTCCTCTGCAATGAAAAGGTACTTTAATAAAATAAACATCAAACGTCAAGCATCAACCATCACACAAACAAGGACGACAAAAATGATACGGCAAGGCGGGGGGGCGCACTGTGGCAGCGACTACGGGACGTATGGAATATGGAAGATTCACGTGTCGCAACCTATATTTACGTAGTATGTAATGGATGTAGTTTTTTGTTCGTGCATCCACCTCAAATGTTGTTCGACAACGGAACGACAGACCAATGCGATATTTTACTCGTGTTGATAAATTAAACAGAACACAATCCATATTGTTGCTATTTGAATTGTAATCAAATTTATCAAACGAATCCAATTAGGTATATGGATGGATGTATCTTTCTCTGTATGTGCTATAGAATTTGTGCCACTTTTGTTTTTGTTTGGTCAGGAGAATCACGTAAATCTGAGGCACAGGTAGGTAAATTACATGAGATAAGGAATTAAAAGACTTTAAAGATGAGAATATGGATGTGAGTAATTTCTTGCGAAAACTATCCATGAAAGCTGATTGTGAAGACATTAAATGCAGAGATATTGTAGGGAAGATTGATAGAAGGGTTACATTAACGAAACATCATCGTAATGTTAATTGCTTCGAACTTTTGTTTTACCTTTTTTAGTTGCTACTTATACGAACTGTAGGGCAGGTTTTGCATTCGTAAAAAATGGCGAGAAATGATATTACGATGGCGGAGAAGTCGAAAAAACTGCGTCTATGTTTATTATTATTATTCGTTAAATACTAAAGTTAACAATTCTTATTGATGTAATATATACTTAAAATCTAAAACTTAAACTAGACTGGTGCAAAATATTAATTTGCAAGTTATACTTTTTATATTATCATTTGGTGAATTAATACAAGAGTGAAATTTATTAAAGATTTCAATTAATTGATTTAAGGGGCTATGTGCACCATAGTTTGATCTGCTAAAATTAGTATTCAATGGTTTCTGGAGTCTTATACTTGAACGACTAAAACTAAAGTTTTAAACTACCAAGAACTGATGGTGCTGAAAATTGTCCGTTTATTATTTCAACAATAAAACAAAACTATGAATTGTCAAAGAAGGAAGATTTATGAGAGGAAGTCTTTGAGGAGTGGTTTCACAAGTGAAATAAAAAGTAATTTCAAAACATATGGGTCAAGGAAATCACGGCCAAATTTCTTAATGAAACCCAGAACTCTATTTGCTTTAATATGAACTATTAAGTTAATATGTACATTAATTGTTAGTTTAGGATCTAAAACAATACCAAAGCCAGAAAATACATATACTCAACTTTAAGGACAAGAATCAAACATGTAACTCAAAACGATTGGAACTTTTTTAAGTGTAAAACTCATGATGCTACATTTGTCAACATTTAAAACAAGACGGTTATTATTGCACCATTTCCTGAATAATATTAAGTCTTCTTACAAGAGAAGACAGTCAGATGTAGAGTTAATTTTCTTAAAATTTTTAATTTCATCAGCATATATTAGGACAGACTAATTTTGTATGATCGAAACCAAGTCATTTATAAAAAAGAGGCTGGGATGCGACCAGCACTGACAACTTCCATCCCGTCTGTCGAATTGTCTTGCTTAAAAGTTTTTAGGTTTTCGTGTTGGGTTAAAAAAGTTGTTAGTTGAATTATTCTTAAACATTTTAAAATTACCAACACTATTTTTTTAAGTAAAAATTAGTTTAGTTTGAAAATCTAGTTTTATGATATAGATTTCGAGTCGAAAGCAAATTTTAACCAATTTAAGTAGCATTTTTTAAATTTTTACAAATTGGATGAATAAAATTCATTCGAGAGATATCAAGAACCGAACATCAATTTTTATCAATATTTGCATACAATTTCTTGCAGAATACTACTGAATTTCGATAACAATATTTTCTGTGAAATACATTTTTTAATTTTTAAAAAGCTATTTGAGTCAAAAGTAAATTTTTAAAAAGTTTTAGTATTGTTTTTTGTTAGGTTGTAATTTTTTGTAAAAAAATGTGAATTAGATTTTTCTCAAAATTTTATTGAATGATGACAAAAATATTTTTTAAAAAATAAAAGTAGTTCGTAGCCAATATCTCAAAGTTTTGAAAAGATATCTAAGTGGAAAACCAATTTTTACCAACGCTTATTAATTTTTTTGTTTAGGTTTTTATTTTTCGTTAAAAAACTTTTAATTTGATGTTTCTCAAATTTTTTGAGAATGTTGAAAACAATATATCTTATAAGATACAATTAGTTAGAAGCCATAATCTTACATTTTTGAAAACTTATTTGAACCGAAATGCCATTTTTACCAACTTAGAGTAATGTTTTTTTAGGTTTTAATTTTTTTAAGAAAAACTGTCAATTTAACGCTTTTTTTTCTTCGTACAAAATTCGTTTTGTATTCGTAAAATTTTCGAGGTGACAAATTTTTTTTGTCATATTTTTATTTATAAAATAAACCCTTTTGGTATCACGTTACATTATATTATATAAAATTTAATTCGGGTTTCAAGCGTTTTTGGTTTGGAATATATTTAAGGTTAACCAAAATGTTAACCTTTTTTTAAACTGCTATGTTAAAAAAATCACCCACGCAATTTTTTCGAGAGCCCTTTTTACATTTTTCTGCCTTATTATCTGTATAACAAAATTTATTTGAAGTCGAGAAATGTTTTTTCAAATTGACAAATCGGACCCATTAAAATGACTTCCGATATGAAGGACCAAGGTGACTGCTTTGGGGGACACCAGAATTCACAACAAATGAACTCGAACACTCATTACGAAATCTAACACTATAACGTCTATCTTGCAAATATGAAGAGATTCAGTTTATGAAAAAGTCATAAAAACCTTGTTGCGATATTTTAAAAGTAATGTTTTATGACACAATTTGTCAAAGGCCTTTGCTGAAATCAGTAAAGATACAATCTACTTGTTCACGTTTTTCAAAACATCTAAACAAAAGTACGTAAAGTGAAACAGATTAGTAATGGTTGAACGCTTTTTAACAAAACCATGCTGGTTCTCACAGATAATTGAAGTACAGTTAAAAGAAAGGACGCTTCTACTTACGAGTGACTCAAACAGCATAGGTATCACAGATAGTTTAGCAAAATGTCGGTAGTTTATTATTTCGTTTTTAGGACCTTTTTTGTATACTGGTATTATGAAGGAGCTCTTCAAGATAAAAGGAAACAGCGAGTTACTTAAAGACGTGTTAAACAGAACACATAACGGGTGTGTTAAAAACGCAGCACATTTCTTTAAAATGGATGATGGTACAATGTCGGGACCAGGCTAAAACATTCGTCGAGTTGTTCAAGGATACTATTAAAGACAGTATCTTTACTTATAACGAAATAAATAGAATTCAAGAAAACAATATTTTTTGCCCTTCAACAGCCTTTAGTCCGGATACAATTGGAGATGTTAGTGAAGTAGTTTTGTTGGTGATTTTTGGTAAAAATCTTTCTTTGAATGAAAAGTAAATTGTTGTTCCAATTTTTCTAGATTCTTGATATTTTTTATCACGTCTCGAACAACATTCTTTTCGGTGATCGGGTCATCACAAAAGTAGAAAAAAAATCGGGTCCCCCGATTCCTTTCGTATGTTTGACCACGCCCCTATAGCCCATCTATTGTACTACACAAGTGTGGAATGTCAGATAAATACACTCTGTCTTTTAAATTAATTTTAATGTTCAAGAATTCTAAACCAATATTAAACACAACACTGTATCTCTGGCACATTAAATACAAAATCCTTCGAATGTGTGCTGAGTATACATTTTTAGTTTTTATTTAAAAAAAAAGGAATGACACTAATTTAAACTCAATCCATTAAATACACTAAACTTCTATTTTATTTTATACATAGAACTATTGTAAGCAAAAAGCAAACACTATTTAAATTAAGTTAGGTGTGAGGTTATGTTGATGCAAAGTTTCATGTGAATTAAAAGAATTTTATTTCACGACTTTTAAAACTTTGAAAACTTTAAATGCACTCAACTTTGCCATCTACCCTAAATCTTAATGTGTGTCTAAGCAGTGGGGTTACCCATGAATACCACACTGTTCACGCATTGATTTTGCCAACAAAATTCTTTTGTAATTCCTGACCCAATTTCCTGGAGCTTGTTTTTGAGGAAATTAAAAAAAAAACAAGATATTAAGCGTTCAGCACATGAAAAAATTACCTTGAAACCACATGAATCTGTTTGTTTCTTATTTGGAAAACGAATGATCTATTTTTTTTTTCTGAATTCTTAAATTAAAATTATTCAAAGCTTTTTATTGAAATTTATGAATAATGTTCGTATTTAAAGAGAAATGTTAAGACTATTCCAGTAAGTTTCTGAATTAAAAAAAATAATTTTATTATTTTAAACTATTTAAGAACTCTACTATCCCTAAAAATAAAAAAAAATTAAATTGTCTACCTACTTGTACTTTTAGTAAAATTATAGATTTATTTGATTTCCCAGGCTCTGATATTTAAAATTAAAAGGTTCAGGTCTCCCTTTTTAAATAAAAGGGAACTTGTATTTTACATGAACTAAACAGGAACTGCTTAGACCTAGAAAAAATGTGGACCCTTAACAAAATGATGTTTAAAATTTCGATCTTTTAATTTGATAAAGAAGGCCTTTAAATTTTACTTAACGACTTCAAAATTTTAAACCTTTCTTTTCCTTTTTCTGACTTATAGAATTCTAATTCACATTTAATAAAAAACTGCCATCTGATAATATCTAAATAATGAGAGTTCATACAAATAAAGAAAGCAAACAAGCTTAAAGGGACAATTTAATTGCATTTCCTTGAACCATTTTATCCACTGCTATTATATGAATAATTGTACAGAAGTCATTTAGATTAAGCAAATTTTTAAAAGTTAAAGTAGCCGCTCCGTAATTTAAACTATAGCAAAATTTTAAGAGACCAAATCGTTTAAAATTAGGTAAATTATCTTGTAAGCTTAGTAAATTTTTAAAATGTCTTTAAAATTTTAGTTGTCCGCCATTTTATCTTATTAGTTTTCTATGGTATGTCAAATTTCTATTAACTAATTGGCCAGCTGCCAAAAAATTAATTAGAAATTAAAATATCCTCTACTCTCACGTCAAGTAAAAGCACTTGTGTCATACTTTTTTATTTAACTAAAAGCTGAACTTTATAAGGTGATTTTTTAATTTTTTTATTATGTGCTTTGTGTATGTAATTTTCTAAATCAAATGATTCCTTGTCAAATTGGAACAGGGGTGGAATCGGCTAAGGTGATTGATGATAAATGACAATCAAAATGATCGAATTTGTTCTACGTAAGGTGATAATCAAATTGATACCTAAAAAGCTGTCACAAAATAGAGCTACCAGGTGCTTACATAAACCACTGAAAAATTTTCTTAGTTCACTTTGTTTCTTTAAAAAAAACACATTCCTGTGACCGGCCAAATTTTACAACATTCGAAAGAGCAAGAAAAATATGAATTTTATTCAAAATCCGCAAATTTGACACTTTTATTTAGGTATTTTATAAGAATCAATTTAAAATTTCACCAAAGCAACAAAGAATTTTGACAATTTGAATCTAAAATTGTTCAATCAAATTGAATTGAGTTGAATCATCTTACACAGGCGGAATGAAAATGATAGGCAATTTGATTATCAAAAAAAATGATAGGCAACTATCACATTGGCGGATTCCACCCCAGGAATAATTAGTTTTTGTTTTGTTAATAATAATGTTTTTTTTTTTTTTTCAAGTCCAGGCAACTGAACGTAAAGGTAAGTGAAGTAAAGTTCCAAGTTTGAAATTAATGACACATGAAAAACATGAATTGCGGTTAGTTTACATTAGTTGACTAAAAATAAAGATCCTTTCATTGTCTTAACCTGTCCGATGATATAGCTTTCGGAATATTGGTTTATTAAAAGGAACGATGTTTTTGACATCTGATCAAATTTGTTATCAAAATTCAACTGACATTTAAAAAAATACTACTTTTAAAAAAATGTCAACGAGAAACAAATTCTGATTTACAAATAGAATGTACGAGTAAAAACTACGTTTTTGTTATTCACTATTTTTACTTACAAACATTAAAAATCAAATTACAATACCTTTGTTTTTTGGCATTCTATAAATAGTATAGCAGAAAATTCCCAAGAAAATGCATCGGCAGTAGCCAGATTGGTACAACTGAAAAAAGATATATCAGATTAATAATTTAAAAAAAAAAACACAAATAGAAGAAAGTTTTGTGAAAATCAAAAGTTAAAATTAACTTCTGCAAAAAACCAACTAAAATAATAAAATTGACAATTTTTAAGAAAAGAAAACATCTGAAAATTGAGATTCTATAAAATTGTTAATTTTAAAATTGCAGCTTTAACATAAAATAAAAACTTCAAAAAAAAATATGCGAGCTTGAAGCCCGACTTCTGGTCAGGGAGTCGATTCAAAATTTGTGAAGAAAAACCTGTGTGAAGAAGTTGGTTTTACAGATAATATGTCAACAGTAACAGGTTGTTTTTTTTTCGTCAATGGAAAACACATGATCCCAAATGCATAACTACTCAACGAACACTGCCACCGAGATACGAATGCAATATCAATCGTACTAACATTTGATAACGAAATCACATAAGATCCATTCGAGATCCGTATAAATGTCAAAAAACCCATCCGTAGTAAGATTCTACTTTAACTTTTATCGGTAGTATTCATACTATGGATATTATTTTTGTTATTCAAATAAAATCCTACTATCCTATTGGGAGATTTTCCAACAAAACACGTATAATGTTGTTCTTAAAATGTCAACACCTCCAATATCTCGATAGAAAACATTAGTAACTTATTAACTAATGACTGCACATAGTTATCAAATTTTAATTCAGTTTCGTGTACAAAAATAAGATAATTATGCGTTTCTAATATTTTGAAAACAAAGGCAATAAACAAGACAAAACTTACACAAAGTTATCAATATTTTGTTGAACCTGATGTAGGTAATTCTTCATTTTGGATAAATTGACAAGATGTTCCTAAATCAAATAGTAAATATTAATTTGATGGCGCTACAGCTCATGAAGAACCAGGTCCTAGTGTCTTTCAACTTTCCACCAATCGAGTGGGTAGGTAATGTCAGGGATGAAATTCTATCCGCTAATTTGAGAAAACACTTTTCATGATTAAAATAATTACTCTTGGAGGATTTGTTAATTCCTCTCAATAGGCAATATCCGTAAACAAAACTTAACTTTATATATAGGCAGGGATTGAACCCCAGCCCTCTAGCAACCCTCTAGTCCTACGCAGTAAAAATCACGTCACGGTTGCTATACTAAATTAAAATCATTTCGAAAACAAAGACAAATTATTTTGAAATACGTTTTAATTGGAAATTCCATCAATTATAAACTTGTCATCGATGATCGATCAACGTTTCATGAAAGAAATGGAAGCTACCTAAATTACAGTTCACTAATTTAAATGTAGTTTCCTAGTTCCTGTTGAATTCAAGAAAAGTCCTGATACTTGTCAAAAATGATTTATGGCAGAATTGATAGATGAAATTCAAATTGCATCATAAAAGTACCAGAGAATATTGATTTCCCAGTAGTATTAGGATACTTTGAGTCGAGGCTACTCAAGCGTACAAAAACGAAAACCGCAATGTCCTCAACATACCTACATAAATTACAGCCTCCAGTTGTGATTTTAAGTGTTTTATAACCCGTTTTAAAGGTTCCATAACTCATGTATTTGTGTCTAAGCAAGAAATGCATTTGAACTATTTGTAGATTCTAGGAATATGAACACCTGATAAAATTCAGGAGTTGCTGAATATTCTTTAATAACACAATTTAACTTGACTGAAAATGTAAGTCCATCAGGATCAAATTTCAATACACATTCCGAGTAGGGAACATTATTAAAAAGACTATCTGCTGTACGAAGACTTCATTAAAGTTGTGACATATCTCCGAAGTTTTGACAACATTTTCATATTCTTTTCCAATTCTTTGATTTGATGGATGAAATATGCATATCATAAAAATATATTCACAACATCATTTTAAATTTGAAAAAAAATTAATTATCCATTTGCATTAAAAGTTTTCGAGCTCCGGGATTTGTGTTTTACTTTTATACTCCCCAAAGGCCTGTTAAATCTTAAATGGAACCAAGACCTACCATTCTTTTAATCTTGAAAAAATTCATAAACTCAAAAAGTAAATAATTAATGTTTTATATGACGACGAGATGCTTTGTCTTTGGAATTGTATTTTTGTATACAGATATATCTTCCTATCTATACTAAGGCCCGGTAAAATGTTATTTGGAAAAAAAGCTTTTAAAATTGTACATTTTCTCGCTTGATTGTTAATTTTAATTAATACCGCAATAGTTTCACTATATTCCTGTGTTAAACAAGATTGAATTATAAAAACAACCTCTTTTTTTATAATTATATTTATCGTAATAAAATCAACTTTTATAAAATTTCAGTACTGTGTTTTTCCGGGAATTCAAAACTTTTGGTGGTTACAGTTTTTAATGCAAAAAAGGTCAACTTTGTAAGCCAAAGTGTTGGTGGATTGAAACAAATTTAATTTCAATTTCACACTAAAAAAATGTGATTTAAATGTACACCTTTCGTTTTGATTGTATCCTTTTTGCCAGCTGACATTCAGATAATAGGCTTAAATTAAAAGATATAGAAATAAATTTTTCACTAAAAAGATTCTTTTAAATCTTATTTTTATACATAAATAAAAATAATCGTTTTATTGTGTAAATCTATACCTACGCCTTTTTTGTGAAATTGGTATTGAAGAAGCTATTAATTTATTCTTAATTAATATAAGAAAAAGGTCATCCAAAATACTGAATCATCATCAAAGACTCAATTAATTAAAACGTTATAAGTATATGTACATAGGAAAAGAAGGTAAACAATATAATTGTAGCCGTAAGGATTTGAAGTGCCCTTGATATATGAGTTTGTTTATACAAATATCATATAAGGATATTTTTTTTGTTTAAAATTGTTCTGAATTTTATAAAGCGTTTTGCAAGAGGTTTCGTTTTGACATGAGAAAAAAAGGATTTTTTTTAAAGAGAAACCTATGGATGTTTATCTCTTTTTAAAGAGATATCCTGCGATTTTCCATGTCCTATTTTTACATTTGTGACTGCATAACCTCGATAACTATATTAATGCCATCTCAAAGGCATCCGATTAATTGTAGACCATTGGTATAGACCTAATATAGTCTCAAAGGAAAAAGATGTTAAATTACAGGATCTTAATGGGTCACTGTGATCACCTTCTCGAGATTTCAATTTTTAGGTTTCTCATAATTTTTAGCTGCCGAATGTCAAAAGATGACAACTTTAAAAGCGGCAGTACGTAGAATGAAATCTGTTATTGGAAAATCCTTTAAAATAGTGTTTTGTTTGTAAGATATTGAATTTGTTATATATAAATTGATTGATTGTCGAAACCTCTATTAATTCTTGAGATATTTGGGGTTAATCAAATTAAAATAACTTTCAACGGAAAGTTAATTATGATGAAGACATTAAAAGCTATGTGGAATTATTCTTGCAAATATAAAACACTCAGTGGTTAAAGGGGTGGAGCGCTTGAATTTATTAATAAAATTATCACAAAATATTGTAATGCAAGATGCAACCGTTTGTTAATTTCAAAAATTTCCATAATTCTGTTTAAGTGTTGTTTTTTTTAATGGTTTACATTTCAACAATCTGTAAACTTCAAATGTATATTTTGTGTCGACTAATCGCACGTATCTCATTTTGGACAGATGTTATTTATATAAGGAAAACAAAAACAAGAGGTTTATGCATTATACGATATTAACTAAAAAAATAAATAAACAAATCAAAACAAAAAGATGGAGTAAGTTTTACATCATAATATAGAATTCCCAGAAACTGCGGTAAATTATTATGGTATACAATGTAAACCAACAAAATGAAAATAAACTCTATTATTGTGCATTTATATAAAATTTAATGTTTTAACTTTTTCAACGAAGACCTTAATTTTTAAATAAAAGACGGAGAAAATAGATAAAAGCAAAATGTTAATACAATAAAAATGCTAGAAGGTTTGTACGTATAAGTTAATCAATTTTTCTTGTTCTCAGAATCTGTTGATTGTTATGGGAGTTGAATGTTGATATTTGTATGTACATTTTCTTAAGTCTATTAGAAAAGTTATTTAGTATCTCTGATGAATTATTTGGCTGACCATCTAAGAGCCAGGAGTATTTACATTGTTTTTATAGAAATTGTGTAACAATTTCAAACAAAAACACATCCTTTAAAAGCCTTGAATAAGTAGATAATTACTATGATTTGTTTGGAAACTGATTCTGTTATCTAGTATTGTATTAAAAGTTTTATACAATGACCAAAGATGGATAAGGTAATGTAAATGTCTGTAAAAATGTATTTGTAAGATGCATATATTTGTTAATCTTTAATAAATTTATTAAATTCAGTGTAATTTAGAGAATACTTTAATCATAGCCATTCAATGCATAAAAAGAAAAAGAGGCTGGGATGCGGCCCACACTGATAACTTTCCAACCCGTCTGCCGATTTTTCTTGCTTAAAAGGTTTTCGTTTTCGTGTTTTGTTAAAAAAGTTGTCAGTGGACATTTTCTAAAAAAGTTACAAACTACCAACAATATTTTGTTTTAGATGAAATAGTTTTTTTAGTCAAATAACCATTTTTAACATTTTTTTTACTTGCGACACATAGGAACTATATAGCAAGTTTTGCATTCGTGCACAATTTCGAACTCGAGATTTAAATAAAACATGATATTACGATGGTAGAGAAGTCGAAAAAAGTGGGTCCCGCGTCCATCTGTCTTGTCCGTCTGTCCTGTCTGTCTGTCCATGCACCTACAGCCTAAACTATTGGGTCGATTGAGTTCAAACTTGGAAGTTAAGGTTTTGAGCAGATTCGCGTCAGGCGGTCAAAAACCGATATTTAGAATTTAAATTTTGTCTAAAATTATATTTTTAACTTGGCTTCTTTTAATAAAAAAACAATTTTTGCATTGCTCCGGAAAGGTACCGCTCATAGAAACGAGATTTTGTTTTATATAAAATGGCATTTAAATTTTTGAAGAAAAACTTATTTTTCAGGTAAAATTTTGAATCTTAAAATAGTTTTTTTTTTTTTAATTATGTTAACTGTGCATGAGCCCGAAAGAGCGCATTATTTTGACAAAATTGTAATTAGATTAATATCTTTTATCCAAAATAATGGATTTGGTACACATTTATGTATTTTAATAACAATAACTATTGTAAACCAACGATGGCCGTCCGTGTAGCGCCACTGTATCGGATTAACGAATATGATATATTTAATCAACAATTTATTTTAAAGTAAGTAGTATTATCTTGGTACCTTTGTATATATGATTTTAAATTTTATTCCTTAAGAATAAAGTTGTTTCACACATATTTTACTTGCCTTCGCCTATATAAAAGAATAAATACTTAGTACAAGTTAAAGAAACGAGCTACAAAGAGTATATGTATTAACTTCCCATAAGAAGTTATTGTAATGGGTCCGATTTGTTAAATTGAAAATTTTGAAATTTCTCGACTTTTCAAGGTCCCTAGAGTCGAAATAAAAGATTTCTGTGCATGCGTGTGTACGTTCGCGACGTTTTTTGATCGTCCATAGGTCAAGAACTAGAAGAGATATCGATTTGAAATGAATTTTTTTAAACGGATAATAAGGCAGAAAGATGCATAAAGGGCTCTCAAGAATATTGCGTGGTTATGCTAGAGACTTGAATTTAATTTTATATAATATATTGTAACGTGATATCAAATAAGTATATTTTTTGAAAAAAATCCATTTAAAAAAAAATTTGTCACATCCAAAATTTTACGACTTAAATATGATTTCATCTTCAAAACAATTTTGTGCAACGAAGAATAATGTTTTTGACATCTTATAAAATTTTGAGAAAAATCGAATTGACAGTTTTTTTTATAAACAATAAAAATCTAAAAAAAATTGAATATCAATTCAAATATCTTTTCAAAAACTTGAAATCTAGGCTTTAAACTTATTTTATCTTATAAGAAATATTGTTTTCAACATTCAATAAAATTTTGGAAAAAAATCAAATTGATAGTTTTTTTTACAAAAAATAAAATTCTTAAAAAAAAACAATACTAAAACTTGGTAAAAATTTGCTTTCGACTCAAATAGCTTTTCAAAAATTTTAAATATTGGCTTCAAACTTATTTTATTTCACACAAAATATTGTTTTCGATATTCAATAATTTTTATGTAAAAATCCAACAGTCCGTTTTTTCATAAAAAATTAAGTCTACGAGTACATATAGACAAACTTTTAAGCAAGACAAATCGACAGACGGATGGGAAGTTAAAAGTTATCAGTGTGGGTCGCACCCAGCCTCTTTTTTGCTATTAGAATCACATGTTCAACGTATACACATTATACCTATATGGGTATTACGTTCAGCCTCTACAACTACCGCTTACGTGTCACTTAGTAACTAAAATCCAAAACGCACAAGAGCCTGATTGTAAACAACACATGAATAGCAATTTCTTGTACCTGATCGTTTGCTTGGTTTTTTTTAAACTTTAATGAACAAATTAAACTGAACGTAATAACTCCAAAGTTGAGAACTTGTAGGAAAGAAGGAATGTGATATAATTAAGAACCTTCTAACTACCAATAACATTCCTTCATTATCATCATAAACATGTGTTTATCTATCTACCTGCATAAAGCTGAGCATGCCAATGAACTATTCCTAATTAGTTTTAGACACCTACCTAACTACACAACCAATAGGCGATCGCTTTATAATTCAAAAATACATGTTCTGCCTCTTTCTTACCTTCAGATAATTTATTTTCCATGCTGGTTCTTCTAATATAAAATTAAAATAAAGCTATCCAAAGGAAAAAGCTTTGAACGAACTAGTTGAATACACAAACAATTGTTTTCGTTAAGTATGCTTGCAAGTATTTTAAATTTCCGGGGTGAAATTTTGTAGGATGTGTTGTGTCTTGGATGAAGCGCGCGGTTTTTCTAGAGGTATATTTTTAAATCGTGTGTAGGTACTTTTTTAAACAGACTCTTTCCATACAGGAGAAAGTCGTTGCGAACCAGTTTTGAATTGCTATGTTAAAAATTGCACCCACTCAATTTGTGTGAGAGTCCTTTTTGCATCTTTCTGCATTATTATCTGTATAACAAAATTTATTTTTAAGTCGGATGGAAGAACTTCCCGAAAGTACTGACGTACGTCGAGAAATGTCAACATTTTCAATTAGACAAGTCAGACCGATTACAATAACTTTCTATGGGAAGTTAATGGCATAAGTTCTTAGGAACTCATACATTTAACAATGTTAAGATAATTAGTTTTGAGGATATTTTTTTTTTAACCAATTTTTACAACTAACTAACTAAATAAAGAAACCTTATATACGACAATTTCAATTGCTGTTAACACCGGGAAATCGATAAATTCGGAAATTATCATTTACTATCAGCATTTTCTAATAATGTACTTTACAATTTTACCGATTTCTCATGTAGTCAAGCTGTTAGGATGTCCATAATCATAGCTTTATGCACAAAAACTGTCAATTTTTGAATCACCGATGTTATTGGAAGTTTTCAACTTTTGTAATGACACTTCAAGTGACAGCTGAGTTCGACAGATGTCATATGTCATTCCTTAAAACTTAAAACCACGATATGAATGAGTATACCCACTTCAAAATTATATGGGAATAGTTTGTAATATAGGATTTTCATTCATTAAACATTTATTAATGAAGTTTGAATGTATTTATAGAACACTATGTTTCCTTATTGTGTGAATATTGAAAATATAGTGTAGTCCGCAATTTTAAAGAAATACCAAGGGAGGCATAAAATATTATTAAGACTTTTGTGTTGACAGATTTATATTTTGTTATAAGGATAGGGACATTTTGCATATATATTTTATACAAACACGGTGAACCATAAAGTATATCAGTTAGAAAAATGACTTTATGAATTATTAACTTATTTTTAAGATAAAGGGAGATTTTTTTATTTCAAACTTGTTACAAACTTTTGATTAAAAATTATTACATTCTAAAATGTGGTTGAAAAATAAAATATATTGTATGCTTTGTCTAAGTTAATTTATAAGTAACGAACCCACACACAAAAAGAGTGTAAAGTATTATCCGCTAAGTGACACATTCAATTAAGTGAATCAAATTATCAAATGGCCAATTAAAAAATAAATGTTCATCGGAAAAATGTCAGCGTCATATTATAAAATAAGTACAAAAAAAAAAGAAATAAATCGTACACGAAATTTGTTATTTATTTAGAACTCAAACATGTTATTTAATCAAACTAATACAATTTCACTTGATATTTTAACTTGTTTTTTGTAAAGACGTAATTAAATATGATTTGAATAAAATTGGTTTAAATAAACATCGTGTTTCAACTCTCACTATGGGAAAAAGGGGTATTGGATTCAACCATAATTACATATTTATACCAATACATACAAATAAATCTAGAGTTTCATGAGAGCCTTACCTTATTTTACTTTATTAGGCTCCCAATCCATGCAGGGTTTTGGCTGACACATTATTGCCTTTCATCGTTAACGATCCACAACAAGGTATTTTCAGTCATCCAGACCAAGCTTGGTTTTTAGATCGAGACTTTGGTCCGCCCTGTTTGATTTGGCTAAGCCAATGTAGTGGATGTATTTTAACTGCATCCATATCTCTGTACAACTCATATATTTAGAGATTATATCTTTTCCCCCATTACCCCTCCTTAAACACAGAACTAAATATCCCATGTAAATATTTATTGTTGCAAAAAAGCACTCCCATTCTGCTTATTGTCCTACACTCAGCATAGCATAAGAGGACTTAAAACTGAGAGGTTTTTGTAGAACTTTCTTTGCACTAGCAAAGAGTTTAAAACACATTTGTTTTGTCAAACCGAAGAAGCAGCAGTTTTCTATGGTACAATTCGTCGACGTCATGTCTGTTCCTGAACAATTTTGTATGCATGTTGGTTGATATAAGTACTTGAGATCCTAAAACTTTAAAAACTAACTAAAGTGGCCGTGAAAGACATAACAATACGCCGATGAGATGACGCATACGCTGTGCGTCAATTACCTACTGCCACTAAGACTGACATTAAATAAAGTGCACGACTGGATCGCACGAACTTGCTCCTTTATGCAAAGAGTCTGTTTAAAAAAATACTTATAAGATTTAAAAATATACCTGTAATATATATATATATATATATTAATGCCATTTGATTTGTATAGGGTGTCAAAACAAAGAGAATGTTCCTTAGATTATGCGATTTAGTCGTAATTTGTTGCAAAAACTTATCTTTTCATTATAATAAAAATATGAAATACTCGGAAAATATTATGTTAAGGGAAATGGTTTGTGTATTTGAATGAACTTATCGAATACAAACCACTTTTGCCGGTAAGCTAGTTGCATCCCAAGACAAAACTCATCCTAGGACAACTCATCCCGGAAATGAAAGATACTTGTAAGCATACTTAACGAAAACAATGGTTTGTGTATTCATCTAGTTCGTTCAAAGCTTTTTCCTTTGGATAGCTTTATTTAAGTTTAATATTAGAAAGACCAGGATGGAAGTAAATTATCTGAAGATAAGAAAGAGGCAGAACATGTATTTTTTATTGTAAAGCGATCGCCTATTGGTTGTGTATCTTTAACAAAAGTATTTTTTCTGGAGTATTTCTTGCCACTTTTCAAGAAAGGAGCAACTAATGATCTGGGTAACTATAGGCCTATATAACTCTTGCCCTCGATAAGTAAGATTTTTGAAAAAGCTGTAAAAAATAAAATGGTAAGCTTTGTAAAGAGAACAACATTTTTCAGTGATGTTCAGTTTGGTTTTCAAAGCAATAAATCAACCGAAGATGCGTTGTTACATTTCTGTTCTCAAATATTTGTAAGTCTTGATAGAAAAAAGAATACAGCTGGATTGTTTGTTGACATATCAAAAGCCTTTGACATGGTTAATCACGAAATTTTGGTTAGCAAACTTGAAAGTGCTGGGTTTCGAGGATTCATTAATGATTGGCTAAGATCTTATTTAAATTTAAGAGCCCAAAGAGTTAATTTTGATGGTGTTAGGAGTGATATAAAGACATTCGATTTGGGAGTTCCACAAGGTTCGGTTTTAGGACCAATACTTTTTTTGGTATACATTAATTCTTTATTTAGTTTGCCTTTTAAGGGTTCTCTTACAGCCTTTGCAGATGATGTTGGTTTTTCGTATGGTACAGATAGTTGTCTGAATCTCATATCGGATATAAATTGGGATTTCAGCTTGTTTAGAATCTGGTTTGCAGAGCACAAATTGATAATAAGTTCTAAAACCAAGATAATGTTTTTCAGTTTGTCTGGCAGAAAGATTGTTAATGCTGATCTCTTTTTCCACGCTACTGAGTGTCTAAAATTCGAGCTTTTTAACTGCACCTGTAATCATATGGTTACCACAACATTTACGCATTCCATGAGCTGTAGTGATAAATGCTTCAAATTGGAAATAGTTAATGAATTCAAGTATTTGGGATTAATAATTGATTCTAGAATGAGTTTTTATAACCACACAGAGAATCTTAGACAGTATTTTCGGTGCACTCTTAGAAACATCTTCTTTTTGCGTAAAGTTTGCTCTTCCAAACCGCTACTTAAAATTTATTATGGCATTTTTCATTCGAAACTAGAATATGGAATTTCTTGTTGGGGAGGTTCAAATTATAACAAAATACAACCTTTATTCGTTTTGCAAAAAAGTGTTCTGAAGAAAATATGTGGTAAGCCTCGCCTGTACCCAAGTTTTCCACTTTTTAGAGATTTGAAAATTTTTTCAGTGAGACATATGTATTGTTATAAAGTTCTGAACATTTTCTTTAAGAGATCAGGTTATCTTAATTTTAGAATAATTGATAATTATATTTTACGTGGAAATTTTTTAAACCAAGTTTCTATACCGGTATATCGAACAACCGCTTTTAGAAATTTTTATAATGTTTCCTCATGTCGAATGTTTAATAGACTCCCCCATTCTATCAGGATGCAAACTTCTCATTTGTTATTTATGAAACAAGTTAAATATTGGCTCCTTAGTCTTGATCCACCTGAAAAAAAACCTATCGGTTTGTTTTAAGGAAAATTCGAATTTTCGTTTTTTGACCAAAAGAATTGTATTGGGCCACTGTTAGTTTTGATCTTTAAAAAAATGAAAAAAGAGTAACCCGAATCTGCTCAAAACCTTAACTTCCAAGTTTGAACTCAATCGACCCAATGGTTAAGGCTGTAGGAGCGTAGACAGACAGACAAAACAGACCAGACGGAATCACGGGACCCACTTTTTTTCGACTTCTCTGCCATCGTAATATCATGTTGAATTAAAATCTCGAGTTCGAAATTTTGTATGAATGCAAAACTTTCCATATAGTTCCTATATGTCGCAAGTAAAAATCACTTATTCTTGCTGAAATTATGTAGATATTTGCTAAGGCTTCAAAGGAGCTTTCTTAAATTGCATATTTCACTGTAGCCTCCGAAGAGTTTTAATAAATGCATCCTGTGTTCTTCAATATTACACGGCATTGCTAGAACTGTTTCACCATGATCCGGAGTTCGACCATAGTCAATTAAACCTTTTTGAAGATTATGTATCTTGTGCGGCCTTAAAATCAATGTTAAGGCCAGAACTAATGAGCTATATTGCTTTAGAAGACTTTTCAACAATCAATGGCTCTGTTACTGAACAAATGTAATCATAATATCGAAAAGTTTCTAACTTTTTTAAATACATAGATCTCATTAATTTGATGATTTTCATGAACCATATTTATATGGTATCAAAGTAAATCTTTCGGTTGGATAAATAATAGCACCTCAAAATAAAACACCATTTCCTATTTTATATTTTAAACTGACAAATTTTGTTTTTCATCATCATGGAAATAGAAAAAATTCTTGGAATTGTATGAGGGTAGGAATTTTGTATTTTTAGTGCTGTACTCGAGTTCAGTTCTCAAGAGTGATTCCATCGAAACTTTTAATGACTGCGTGTGGGTTTGAAATTACGCCCTGCCACTGATTTGTCTGACTTTAATAAACAAAATTTAGAAAATAATTCAGAAGGGAAATTATGTCTACGAAAACATACATATTATATGTATAAAATGGAGGTAACCAAGGATAAAAATTAATCATCATTTGCATTGTTAACAATATCATAAATCATTTGCTGAAATGGAACCATCTGCTATTTATAAGAAAGGTATGGCGGTTTCCTAGAAGAATTCTAATTGTTATATAATGACTTATTGTACAATATGATTTCGAAACTTTACTTTAATGAAAAGCAATAGAAGATCTCATCTCAATTTTTGAGGGATAAATCTGTGTAGTTGGATATTTAAACGAACCTTTGAAAAGAAATTGAAAAACTAAATATACCGTCTTTGGATATTTTTGAGAAGAATTCTTTCCATAATTTCTGACAAGTGCTTCAAGTATTTACGACCTATGCTTTCAATTTGTTCTATATTGTTCTGTTATTATGGTTGGAATTCATGACTTGCTGGTCGCTGCAATATTCACTTCGTTTATCCTTTTTGTTCTTTGAGTGGCCGTGAGTAAAAAAAAGGCCATGGAATTATACACTAAACTACACCACGTTACACCGACTCCTCTTTGCTATAATTTAGCTGGACAAAGTTACTCCTAACTTTTTCCATTAGCCAGCAACTTCAAAGAATAATAACATCATCTGACTTTGAAATTAGTATGAAGAAAAATACTTCCCGGTCACTGATTGCAGGCGGTATGTGAATGATTTTTCCATTTTGAACAAACAATTTGTTAAAGGGTTGAAACGGAACTACATAAGTTCTTTAATTTTTTACCATTACATTTTGTTTTTATTCTTATTCATTGATTTAAGGGTCTTTCGAAAAAGAAAAAAATGGAAATTCTATCAAATTTCAACTTCAAAGTTGAATGCTTGAGAGTTTGGGTTGATGGAATTTTTATAAATAAATACAGACCATAACAAAGAGTTATTTTGAAGAATCAATAATTGAAATTATTACAAATTGGAGTTGAAACAAATAATGATGTAACTCATGATTATAAAAGGTTTTATTTGGTTCCAGTGAATTACTTCATAAGGAGAATAAAGTGGAGTTTCAAAGTTTTCAGCAAAAACTCTTGTTGTACATCAAACAGATCTTTTGTAGTTATAATGATTACTTACAAATATCTTTAACATGTTTTGTGTTCATTTACATTTTGTTAACCCTTAAGATTCAAATTTTTTTTTGAGAAAAAGGTCAGAAAGTGAGTTAGGTAGCAGTTTAACATTCTTAAAGTACCTTTCTAACAAATTCATTAACTTTTTTGCCTATTAATAACAATTTAAAGTTTTCGGTTTTAAATAATTGTGTGTCATTTTGTTTCGAAATTTTTGTTCAGTCTCTAAGGTTTTTGAATTTCGAATTTTTGATCAAGAGAATTTGAACTAGAAATCTTATAAATGTTTTCTTCTTATTGTCTTGTCCAATAGAAAATAAATATTTTAGGTGTATTTAATGTGCTCTGAGATGCCCCAATTGGCTTTTTTCCCCACTGCATTTAAGTAGGGTGAGTGTGGGAAAGATGAAGTTGACTGTGCAGTACCTAATATTTTTTTGTTACCATATAACCAACAAAATTAATAGGCCTTAAAATGCAACATAACCAGCGTTTATTTGGTACTTAATATTAACATACGGTGAGAAATTGCTAAATACACAATCTAAAGTAGTTCGGGTCTTATATTTAATAGTTGGTACAGTTGAGCATTTGTCAGAATAATTTTAAACAAAATGAGGGCAACAGGGTGGAAGCTTCGGTCCTGCACAAACGGGGGGCCCCCACAATAGAGACTTCGGAAAATGTTTGTTTCAAAATCTAACTAATAAACACTAGTAAACATATTTTTCTTTGATATGTATTTTACATTGAACATACATGATTATTTAATTATATTAATCTTAAATAACAGAAATCATGGATCTATATTTGTTCACTCCAATCAAACAATCAGTGAAATATCAAAATCTAAAATGGTCCTGATAAGCAGCACTTTCAATTCACTACCTATCTTGAGGAAGTACCCCAATCGCTAAATGGCTGTGTGGGGAGGTACTTGCCCGCAACTTCGGAGCTGGGTATTCGATTCCGTGTCTCGACAATTTTTTTTTCTTATATATGTGTACATATAGAGTAATTGCTGTATATGGAGAAACGGTGTTCTTCAATTCTTGGGAAAATAGATTATTATTCACTTATTGGTAATTTGTCCATCGGCTGTTTAATTCTTTGATTTCGTGCAGAATTTGTACACGTTTTTCACAGCCAGTACAGAGCGACACCGATTTCTGATTGAGAAGAAAATCGGCCAGTTTTTAGTCTTGAAAAAGCTCAGCGACACTCGTTGGCCTTGTCGGGCTGAAGCTATGAAAGACTCTAACCAGCATATCTTTCAATAAAGAGCAAAAAATCATGGTGAGGAATGAAGCAACGCACCTTTTACGGAAGATGAGTTGTTTCGAAACCGCTTTGTTTGCAACAGTTTGGAAAGATGTTTGGAAAACCCAGAAAATGATCCTTGAATCGACAATGCGTGCACTAGAATCATTGAAATCATTCGTGGAATCCAAACGAAATGATTGTGATAAATACGAGAGAGCAGCCAAAAAATGTCCCATACTGATGAGTATGTACAATCACGCACCCGCGCCAGGACGAGAAATGTGAGGTTGAATCCGCTCGATTACGGAAAACTACAAGACGCAAATCTGTTACCTAAGGTAAAATACAAAGTATTCGCCTTCATTCCAGTGATTGACCAGCTCTCCGTTTTTCTTACTGAAAGATTGCATGTCTATGAAGCTGTACGGTCGAGATTTGGATTAATGAATCACATCGAGAAGATGGATGCTAAAAATGTGCACGCTGTAAAAATGATTTAGAGCCTAGTCTTGGTAAAGAGTTGGTTCAATTTGTGTCTTTGATTGACTCATACAAAAAGGAAAACGACTATAAAACAGATTAATCGCCGGAACTATTTTACTACCAAATTATCGAAAATCGAAATTTTAGAGCTATATTCTCAAACCTCGAAATTGCATTGAGAATGTATTTGGTTTTGATGGTAACAAATTGCAGTGGAGGGCGCTCATTTTCAAAAATTCAAATTATAAAAAATAGGCTTCGAAACGTTAAAAATAATAAAAGTAAAGAATATGATATGACTTTTGTATCAATATCTTTTTCAGAAGACTTAAGAAACTTTTAAGATTTTATTCTGGTAGATATGGTGCAACAATCCATACGTAGTTGATACGTCAGTTTATTGGAAAATTACAAAATCAATTAAATAAGCAAATCAGTTGAAAAAGTTGAAAATAATTTCTGTTAGAATATAAAAGTTCATCTTGAGTTACGTCAAAGTGTTTTGTATCAGCACAGCATCAAGTGTGTAAATTACCAAAACTTTGAATACAAATCTCAAAAATGCTGTCGGTACTCAAAGTAGTCAAATATCTTCTGCTGAAGGATTTTAATATAACCTTTTATCTGCAGTGCTTATAATGCAGATGTTGTAACTGTTATTCATATTATTTCTACTGTACTACTGATGATTTTTTCCAAAGAAACACGTGTAATGACTCTATTCTCAGTACTGACGGGTAAATAAAGTTTTGTCAATTTCACTTCGATATTATGAATAACGCATTCCACAAACGATATTAGACCGTATTTTAAATAAAAACTTTCGTCATTAGGGTTTAAAAGTTCAGATTACACAAACATTTCCAAAATTTATATTCAGTGATAAGAAATTATTTTGCCTTTGAGGGGTTTGAAAAACGAAACAAAAAATTGCTGAAGAACCTTTCTATTAACTACACGTGAGCATTGTTTACGGTGAATCTAATTATGAATACAGATTTTCTTACGGCCGGTATCAGAAGCTATTATGTGGACGGTGGTGTTATTTTCAACAATAAAACGCTACAATTGCTGCAAAATAATCTCGATTTTCAAGAAATTTCAAACGTGTTATTTTTCGAAGTAGTGATCACAATTGTCCGAAAAATCTTGTAATTTAGACCTACAGTTTTTTTTTCTTCAAGGCCAATCCGCAATTGATTCAATACTTTAAAGATACTTTAGAATCTCTTTATGAGATTATTCGTAAGAAAAATATAAAACATATATACGGAGTCAACCAAATATAAGAAAACAAAGACAAAACAAAAACCGTGGATCAACAGCAAATAATCGATGTGTGTAAGAAACGGAATGAGTTCTATAGAAGATGGAAAAATAGTCCAAAAAGCCAAAGCTATGAGCGCGAATACAAAAACTTCCGAAATTTTGTAAACAAAACCATCCAAATCATAAAAGTCAATTTTTATAAACAGAAACTTATAAATGCACATAGCGACCCAAGGAAGACTTGGAGCATGATAAATAAGCTTTTGGGAAGAAAAAAATCTTCAATCAATGACGTTATACAAAAAAAAAGTATTGTTAGAGAATTTGCAAACCAAGTAGTGAACAACATTAAAATACAAACCATGAAAACTTACAAGTAAGGCACAGTATTTTCATTAAAGAGGCCAGCAAAGAAGATATATTTCAAATTCTGCGCAAAGTAAATATTGAAAAAGGACCTGGGGCAGATAACATAAGACCAATTGAAAACCAAATGAATGACAAAATGTTTGCACCGGTTTTACAAGCCATAATAAATCGTAGCATCCAGGGTAACTATAGACCGATCGCTATCATGTCAGCCATAGAAAAATGCTTGGAGGAAGTAATTGTCAAACGACTCAATTTATTTGTCAACAAACATCAAATCTTGCACCCAGTATGAGTACGGAAAACCTGTTAGGAGAATTTACAAATACACTTCATGGAGGCCATAATCGTTATCACCACGTTCTTGTCCTGTTCATAGATTCTAGCAAGCCTTTGACACCCTCAGTCTAGAAAAATTTCTTGAAAGCTTGAACAAAAGCTATCTTACTGATAGGTCGATTAAGGTTAAGGTAACATCAACTTCTAGTGAAGAAAAACCTACAGTATATGGGGTTCCACAAGGCTCAAAACTGGGACCAATTTTGTTCATACTTTATGCTTATGAACTACTACGATTGTTTAAAACATTATAGTCAAACACAAAAGTATGAATTCAGCAGTAGAAATACTTCAAAAACATTTTGATTATATATCCAAGTGGTGCCATGATAATGAACTGGTTATTTATGGCTCAAAAACAAAAGTTACGCACATTCGCCACCCATTTCAGAGGAAAGAACTTTTCAACATATATCACCGAAACCATCACTGTCCAGCGAACAACCAACCAATCGAAATCGTCATAAATATAAAGTATCTTGGAGTTATCATAGACGAACATCTTCTTCTTAACACTTTACGCCTTTAACTAAAAAGCACCCTATTTGCCTTGGTTTACCTAAAAAAGATTTTCAAACTTCGAAGTACTTAAGCAAGTTTATTATCGCTCGCGGAATCTCCAATTCGATATGGAATTCTGGCCTGGGGAAAAGCTTCAAAAACATGCATATGTCTCGATAAGATACTGAATCTCCAACATCACCTGATCAAACTCATTAAAAACGCAATATATCGTATGACTACTTTACAACATTATATGGCTGACCAAAGATACAGCCAATAAGACATAATCTAAATACTAGAAGAAGAGTAATTGGAATGCTTGAAATCATGTCAGCTTTCAACTTATATGGGAACAGAGAGCTCAGATATATTGTTCCAAAAATAATTAATGAATTACCATAAAATCTGAAAAGTATAAGAAATTTTAAGAAACAAAAGAACAAAATGAAAAAACAGCTGTTAGAATTGTATTTTGTTCTATAAGTCAAATAAATAATGCTAAATACCTAATAGATTATTCAAAGTTTATTATTCTCAAAATAAAATTTCAATTGCATCATGAATTCAATCACTACGTGAAATAAAATAATATTTATTGTTTATAACCGCTTGCAGATAAGCAATTTGCTTTGTGGGTAAACTATTATTAATCTTGATTATCTGTGAAAATAAAGAAACCTTTGAATTAAAAAAAAAACCTTTGTATTGAGATGGTATGGTTTGAATTGGTTACGGAAAATTTCATGAAAATGATATGATACTGAAACCATTGGTTGTCATCTGTTTCATGGTTAAAAACATATCTTTAAAAATACTCGTTTCTTTTAATATCAAAATGAACCTCTCACTGGAAAACCCTGTAGTATATGTATTGTGTTAAAACAACATAAACCTTCCATAAAAGAAAACTATAACTTTTCTAAACATTTTCCCATTGTTATGATTTAAATAAATAATTCTTAAAAAAAATGTGTCATATTGCATATATATTGTACTAAAAATAAATATTTCACAATAATCAACTTGCAAAAAGCAAATAAGTGGAAAATTAAAATTCTGTCGACCAATTATTTTATGAAAATAAAATCTAATTAATAATTTTATCATTATAAAACAATGTTCGAAAAAATGTTGGTGAATAAACTAAACTAAAGCATTTGTTTTGTATTCTAGAAACTAGCTACCACAAAATGAAAAGCATTTCAAATTCTTTTTTAAATAATATAAAAATATTTTAATTTTATTTATTGTGGAAAACAAAAAAAAATAAGCACAATAAAATTAAATATGAAAATTACAAACTTTAGGTAGGATCAATTTCTATGTGGCTCAAATTGTGTATAATATAATGAAAACAAATAAGCATAAATTATCCCAGATATATGCATTAAGTTAAAACAAATTAAATCTTAAAATGAATTTAATACATACATTCTAAAATCACCCTCATTCAAGTTAAAAATAAATCAATTTAAATTTTAAATCCTCATCAAAACATAGTTAAACAAAAAAAAAACTGATACAAATTTTATAAAAACATCATGTGTACGTACCTTTATCTAAATATACTAAAAAGCCCCATACCAATCCCAGACAGAGTTCCAATTCCAAAAAAAGGAATAAATAAAATCATTGAATAAATTTTATTTCAATTGAATTTAAATATTTTTACTTTATTTTCGTTTCGCTATTTCATCGTGTGTTTTATTCTTTTCCATTCCAGGTGGATGGATGTTTGGACACCACCAATTATTTCGCCTTGTGTGCGACTTAGCCTCACCTATCAGCGCAACAAGGCAGTTCAGTGTCCACTCGGCTAACTGAGGATTACAGTTATTTTGAGAACTATACGGTTTTTGAGAACGATTTTTACTTAAAAAGAATAAAATAAAATCGCAATAGAACGTGACGGATCAAATGAGCGATCGGGAATATAGAATGCGTGCAGGCAAATAGAGAAAATGTTCAAAGCTTCCATAAAGGCCTCTCCACATGCACATGCAAATTAAAATTAAATAAAAAATATTGAAGTTTGTTAAGTGGGGTTTCTGTAATTTATTTTATATTTTTTAAATTATTAGTTCATATAATATTTTATATATTTTTCAAAGTGAATTCTAAATGTTAAAACCGGGTTTTAAATAAATCAATGGCTAAACCGTCCTGTAATTTTGTGATTTAAATAAATTAACCTAAATTATAAATTAAAAAAAAAATTAAGTCAAAAATATAAAACAAAAAAAAAACAACCAAAACGTCTCCTTCAAATGAAACGCGTGTATTTTATTTTTTTCCCCAAAACAAAATCAAATTTTGTTGAAGTTAAAAAAGTCTAAAGTTTTCTGAGTTTCTTGCGTGCGTTCATGAGTGTGTTTTTTTATTTTATTTTTTAAACTATTTTAAAAAGGCTTTCTATAAGCGAAAAATGTTAATTTTATTCGCCAAATATACATTATTTATGTGCTTAGCAATTATCAGTGACAATTCAAATTGTGAGAAAAAACTATATGAGGCCAGCACAAACGGTGGGGTTTATTGGAAGGCATCATGTACAGCTAAGTGCTTGTCAATTGAGAAAAACAAAGTAAGGTTCAATGTTTTGTTGTTATGCTAAGTATTTTTCGTAGTAATGCGTAGTGTAGTTTACCTACGTCACATTTATACAATATTTAAATATTTTTATTTTTGTTAAAGAGTCAAAATAATTGTATATAATAGTTTAGACTCTTTTCACAAAGAATGTGTTTTCTTTTCGTTTATGCTTTATAATTTTCATAAGGACTTCAAAGGATACAATTTTATAAGAAAAATCTATGGATGGATGAGAGTGGTAAGAGCGGTTGCAAGGTGAAGTTGGAATTTAATGGGTATTATGTTTTCGACAACAATTTGTAAAGAATGAAGATGAATTTAGTTTTACAAGTATGTGGTTCGGTGGTAACAATTTTCTGCACGTGCAATGCACTGCAACTTTTCATATAAAACATGCCTTTTTTGTTAAGGTTTTCCTGTATAGAGACGTCAAATGTTACATTTTCAATTTCAAATTGTCGAAGTGAATAAGAATAATGATTTCCTGGAAAATTTTTACTTATCTGCATATATGAAACTGTTTTGTTAATTTGGATCAGAGTAAAAGTGTTCAATAAGCACACGATTGAATTGCACGTATCTTACTTACTTCTTTAGGTCTTTCAATAAAAAAAGGACACAAGTTTAGAAGAAGGAAAATCCAAAAAAACTTGGTCTATCTATTCATCTCAAACATAGAAATCTTAACTAGAAATTAAAAATATTGGTTTGTTATGTTATATCGGGTTTTTCTTGTATGTATTTATTGGACAACTTTCAATTTGATTTGTGAACACACCCTTTCACAAATCATCGAAATTTCATTGTGAATTATACAATTATAGTAAACTCGAAATTTTCATCATGGTACATGCACCAACAACGTCTGCAAGTTTTAAAAATCTTGTACATAAATTCGGAGTCGGTGACCGCAACTTAAAGACTTTAACTCCAAGTTTTCTTCAGAGCTCTCACCCTTATACCTCAAGTTGTATTTAAAGCTCTTTAAGTACAGGGAATAAAAGTTTAGTGCAAAAATTTGAGTCTACATATTTGTTGTGTGATGTTGCCGTGTCAGTTAAACAACGGGTTAGTTCTTAAATATCTCTGCCACCCAGGCGTCCGCGTCCGTAACGGGCATATCGCTCAGACCACATTATGGAGTATTTTTCGCAAGGATCTTGATCTTGGTTTACAGCCATACAAGATAAAGTTGTCCCGAGAATTGAAGCCGATGTATCATTTGAAGCGACGAAGTACGTTTTACAATTGGGCAAGTTCAATTGAAGTCCTTATTAGAAGAATATTAACTATAGAACGTAGGTACCTATCTCGGATGTAGCCCCCTCCAATTTATCAAGAATTGGTTGATGGATTTTAACTTCAATACTATTAAATGTAATCAACATGGTTTTACGCGACAACGTTTGACGACTACTATTTACTTGCATTTTTGCATAAGTATTAAAATACTCTAGAACTCGGTGAAGAGCTTAATTGTATTTACACTGAATATTCTAAAGCTTTTGACCATCTTTCTAATGATATCATCACAATTTAGTTTTCTCTTCAATCTATCACATTGATTTCTCCTTATGTTTAAAATAGGTGTTGCTATAAGTTACAATTAGAAATTCTTTTTCCAATCCTTTTAATGTCCAATCAGGAGTTTCCCAGGGTAGCCATTTAGGATCTCTAGTTTTTATCTTAGCTATTAATGATAAATCCCTTTTTAATGCACGATAAAATTTCTATCTATGGAATGATATTAAATTATTCAAAAGTATAAAATCTCTAGACGATCGATTACAACTTCAAGAGGATATTAACAGTTTTGTTTTTTGTGCAGAAATAATCAAATTAAATTTCAAGAAATAACTTTCTCTAAAAAACGTTTTTCTTTTTCGATTGATTATAAAATATTGCAGAATTCCAAACATCACGTTCATAGTTTATAAACAATTTCAGGATCTTTATATTACTCTAATTTAGAATAACCCTTTTGACCCCTTATCTTGATAAAATCTGTTCAACACAACTTCATACGTTTCGCCTTGAGATCTTACAACTTTCCTCATTATGAACAATGGATAAAACTTCTTCAATTGCAGACTCTATCGCAAAGGAGGGTTAATAATAATATTGTTTTTGTTCATAAATTTTTAATGAGTGTAATGAATACACCGGATTTATTAAATTGAATAAGTTTTAAATTCCATGGAGGTAACCACACCCGTAGTAAGAACTAATACATGTTTTCCAAGACCGCACTAATTTAAACATGCATTTGCCATTTTCTCGCATGTCTAAACTTATAAATATGAACTGAAACCTCTTTAATATTTGATGCACCCGTCCGCATAAAATTGTTACTGTGGCTTCTCGATTATCACATTCAGGCGCCCTACTCTGTAATGCGTTTCGAAAGCCAAACCGATTCGAATTTGATATTCGATTCGTTTATGAGTTCGTACGAATAAAACATTCGTCTAGTACTTTTTCTATTTATTAAATAGGTTTGTCGAATCTGGAAGTATTTCTTATAAGGTTTCCCAAAGCAAAACTACAAACAAAAATCACAAAGAAGAAGAGGAACCACTGCTTTGCAATTGGACATATCTTTCTTTTTAATTCAAGCTTAGAAAGTTTAAGCTGATTATTTTTGTAGTCATTTCGCTTTTTGTTTTGCAATTTGTCTTTTGCCAAGGTATACTTTTTTTCCTTCATGTCATACGAATTCCACCCCAATTTCAAACTGCTTTTGTTTGGTATGCACATTTTTCGCTGATGATTCCCTGTAATGGAATTCTTTTTATTATTATTTCCTTCCTTAAAAATGTATCTATTTCACACAACCTAACACAATTTTCCTTTTGTGTCCTTTAAAAACGACCTTCGAATTGCAATTCGTTTACTCTCTTGGTGTAGAAACAAAATGTTCGTTTTCGAACGCTAATCACGAAAAATCCGAATGCGTATTTGTCATTCCATAAGTACTAGATTTCTTATCCGCATTAGAAATAGAGAGCACAAAATATTCGCTTTTGAAAATATTTGCTTTCGAAACGTCCCAGGTTCTTGACTCAAATGTGGATATTTTTTTTTGTTTGTTTGTACACCTTCAGTTGCTGAGTCGAGTGGACCTTGAAAGTTAAAAATCTAAGTTCTTGGTTCAGGATTCTCGGGCTGTTGAACCTCTTGAACTTTTTTTTTTTTTTTTATTTTTTTTAAATTCATTTTTATTAATTCATCCTTAAACCTATCTTAAAGCTAGACAAAAATTCATAAAACTAGCCTATTTATCCATAACTTACAACTAACTTAATGGTCCCATACGGACACTCTAAGCTAAACTATAACACTAATTACTAATGCCTTTCGGCCTTAAGATCTATTTACTTCAATTTAAATTTTATTTGTTTTGTTTTTATTAGAAAATTTTGAAAAAAACTAATATCAATAACCTTTTTCATTTATTTTTACTTACAAACTACTTAAAATAACGTCCTTAAATAAAACTTAAAACTAACTTAAACTACCTATTCTACCTATAAACTACTTAAAACTAGAACAACCACAGCAGGAAATCTAACGTTTTTTTGTTTTTATATTTTACTGTCTTTTTGTATGTTATTTTTTTTTTATTCCATGTTATTTTTTTTTTTCTTAGATTTTTTTTTGTTTTTTTTTTATTTTTTTTGTTTTTTTTTCTTTTTTCTTTTTATTTTTTAATTTGTTTTTGTATTTTTTGTGCCACCATGCCTATTCTACTTAAAACTAAACCCTAAAACTATAAAACAAGTATGTAAGCCGGCCAAGGCTTAAACCCCATCCCGACTACCCATTATCAAGTGCCGATTGAAGCCACCAAAACTTGTTCTCCTGCTTCACCCTATCAGCCCTACTGAACCGAAGGAGCTCTGCTCCACCTTGTGCCATGACATCCCGATTGTACAGGAGTCGCCTATCCACGGTTCTTCGTCTGACGTGGTAGATTAACGGAACTGCCAATCTATCCTGTATCAGACCGCATCTATCTAAAAAGAGGAATGCCTCTGGGGGAATGAAGCCGCTCAAGCGTGCACTCTCAAAATACTCGTCGTTCGGATAGAACGCCCCGAAAATTAAATTGTTGGTCGAAGACATAGCTCTTGCAATGTGACCTCGAACGAGTTGTATCACGAAATTGTCAATTCTGTTGATTCGAGCCCCGTTGTATAGGACCTCGTTTCAATAGTAATGCACATAAGAAGATTCGGCTGTTCGATATAAGCCGGTACAACGTCGTAAACACTGCCGCTCGAACACCCGAAACTTCTCCATCTGGGAAGGGGCAACGTTGAACCACACAGGACAACCATAAACGATCATTGGCCGTATGAGGGCCATGTAGCAAATCACCTTCACTCTGGGGTCAAGCCGACTGCTAAAAAACAGTCGTTTCGTCAGAGCGAAGGCTCCTCTGGCCCTGGTCAGAGCAGCATTTATATGTCTGTCGAAATATAAATACTGATCTAACCAGATACCGAGGTACTTCACTACACTTTTGCTCGCCAATGGCTGCCCGTGAAGATCAACGATGACCATCTTGCGCCAATTCTTACACGTATCCCTCGTGGCCCTAGCCAACGGAGTCCGGAACAGAATTGTCTCTGACTTCTGGACATTTATTTTCAGTTTCCAGTCGTCGCAATATCGCTGAATCTTGTCGAAATCACGCTGCAAGAGTATTCTAATAACCTCAACCTTTCGGGCCGTTCTGTACGCAATTAGATCGTCGCTGGTGTAAATGCTGAAGAGAATCGGCGAATTCACCGCTCCCTGTTGAAGACCATTTTTAATTGAGAATGTTGTGGTAGAAGTTACATTTGCCACTTTTGACAACAAACTTTCTACCGTTAAGTATATCATAAAGTATATACAACAATGGCTTGCTTATGCTAAGACTGCTGAGTTTTGGATAAAGACCCTCTAACCATACGGTGTCAAAGGCCTTTTCCAAATCAACCTCTTGAACTCTCAGCCACATAATGGTGCGTATTATGAAGAATATTTTACTCAAATTTCATTTCATTTTGATAAAAACATCTTTCAAAAAAACTCATTTTTGGAACTTCAAATGCTCAACGTTGTTTAAGCGTAGGTATAGCGAATCATATTGTGCTTGACTTCCTGTCGAGAATCGGAAATAACTATCAGTGTCGGAATTACCTATGACATTTATAGGATATTATACAAATTTGTATTAAAATATTAAAACAGTGACTCGTTGAATTCGTTTAAAAGTTAAAACGAATTTCTGGAATTGAGCTGATAAGTCAATCAGATGGCATTAAATGGCAATAAACATGTTCTACCACATAATATTCGTTTTAAAATACCAAAGAGCAAAAGACTTAAATGTGGAAGATATAAATTTGGATATATGTACGTAGGTACAATATACCAATACATATATGTTCATTAGTTCTTCCGAGTTTATCATAATACGCACCAACTAAAATTGATTGCTTTTTAGTTCACTATACATTCAACATATGCACGTTTTAAATTCTAAAGACCTTAAAAATAACATATTTCTTAAAATTGTATCTTCAATAGGTTCGAAAGCCAACAAAACATGAAATATGTATAAATTAACCTAAATAAAACGTACCAGAGATCCTATTTACAATTTCTATATAATTCTCTTTGATTTAAAATCTTTAACATTTTACTTTAAGTCATCCAATTTGTTTTCCCACGCTAACAGAGGATTGAGAGGAAGGAAATAAAGTCAAAATCAGTTAAGTATTTCTCGAATGCTTGCGAAACTCAAATATGACGACAGTGATATATTTATACAAATTTTGTTTGTGTTTTAAAAGCAAACTTTAAACAAAAGAAACATTTTTCTTCAAATCGATATAACACCGATGCTACAGATGTACCTAATTGCAAATTATCTTCTCGACCGAGGACACAAAATTCGAAGTTGACCTGCGTTATTTAGAAATCTAAGATGGATTATCTTAGTTTTATTAAAGGTCACTTCAAATATCTTATCTATTTTTATTATTTTTTGTCAATTTAAATTACACAATACATTTTATTTGATGATAATCTTGAAATCTATTTATACAAGATAATGGAAAATCAATGATTTTTGATAAACTGATGGTTTTTACTGCTATTTATCTTTCTATAAAGATGAACCACATCTCAGCATCTCACCCGAGACTATTCAATCTTTAGTTAGAATTAATTAGAATTGTGGTTTTCAATAACTAATTGACCATATTCATTCAAAAACCAATAACTACGTATATAATCAATGGATGTATGTACGTACGTACGATATGTCGAAATTTATTACATTATGGAATTCGTACTAACTTCACTAAATTTTTGTGGACTTATGGAGGCCTTGGAGTCTTAAAACTATTGTGACATGCAATAAATTAATTTGTTATTAAAACGGTTGTTTCATTGTGAAATAAGTTTTTTTCGACGAAAATCAATCTCTTTAATTTTCCACCGCAAATTTTGATTTCAAGAAATTTAAATAAGTTCGATTCTTTAAGAAATTTTTTCTACACGATATTAATTTCTGTGGATGTAGGTAGGTACTTCATATACCAACATTTATTTTCTTAATAGGAGTAAATATTTAAATATTTTTCTTATTATTCCGAGATCATATCTCAAAAACAATATTTTCGTTTGATGTTGTTTTTCTGCTCAATTAAAATAAATTCATAATAAGATTCACATGAATGATTTTTTATTGAAATATTTGCATAGGTAGATACATATGTATATGTATCGAACACATCATAAGAAATTAAAAACAGGGAACAGGAATCTTCATTAAAAAAAAAATATATTTGAAGATATTCTTTATTTTGAATTATTGATGTTGTTTTTATATACGATTCATGAGAAAAGAAGTTAGTTTACGTAATACTTAGAACCACTGTTTGATTTTTTAACTTATTTCCCTAATAGCTTAATTATTCAAGGTTTATGCAAGTACTTATATTTAGTTTTATATATTCACATATATACAATTGGAAAACACAATTGCTTGGAATAATAACTATATAAGGTGCAATTTTAATGGGTGTTTTTTTTTACATGCGAGTGGTTTTCAACGCAAATAAATTAAATCTATGGCAAATAACTAATCTTTAATATTAAGATAAGGGTTTTCCATTATGTTTTAAAAGTGATTTCTGGCAAGTTGCAGAACTGTTTTGTTGGCTCGAATAAATTGTAGCTGAAAAAGTCAATATTCGACCACTTTTTACCGCATGGGACACTTTGAGACAGTATGCTAGCTATAACGAGCCGAATATTCTCTTTTAAGTCTTCGATATTCTCGGGCTTATCTACATAGACAAGCGACTTTACGTTGCCCCACAAAGTATAGTCCAGCTGGCTTAAATTTCACTATGCTGAAGGATACGTCACATGCCCACAATGTAAGATAATGCGTTTTTTTCAAAAATTTGATGCGTCACGCAAACCGAATTATTATAATGGTAATAAAATTGCATAATTTACTAACGTTGTTCGTCTATTTATTATAAAATGTCAAACCGAATTGTGCATAAAACAAGTAACAGCTGGCAAAAATACCAACTCCGAACGAAGTATTTCCAGATTGAAAACCACACTTCTAAATTGAATAGCAGCCGGCTCAGTTAATAAATAAATACACATTTTAATATGCACCAACATTAAACTGAAGAAAAAATCAAATATGAATAATTACTTAAAGTGACAGCTATCTAAAAGGGCAACTCCGAAAGAAGTACTTAAGCAAAAAAAGCCTGGGATGCGACCCACACTGATAACTTCCCATCCCGTCTGTCGATTTGTCTTGGTTAAAAGGGTTGTAGGTTTTAGGTTTTCGTGTTTTGTTAAAAAGTTATCAGTAAATTATTCTAAAAAATTTGAAAATAACCAACAATATTTCAAAATCTATTTTTCTTAACGAGATTTTTATTCGTTCATCAATTTAAGTAGCATTTGTTAAAAGTTTTTATTTCAAATATAAACAAATACAAATTGGATGAATGAAATTAATTTGAAGTCAATGTTTTCTATTTATCACGAGATATGGAGAACCAAACACCAATTTTTAGAATTTCGCTTACTATTTTTTGTAGATTTAAATTTTTTATGAACAAACTGAGTGTTACATTTTGAGAGAAAAATTACTAAATGTTGAAAACAATATTTTTTTATAAAATAAAATTAATTTGAAGTCTTAATCTTAAGTTTTTGAACGGGCAAATCTTTAAGTTTTAAATAGATATTTAAATCGAAAGTCAATTTTTAACAATTTTTGTAACTTTTTTGTAGGTTTTTAATTTTTTGTAAGAAAACTGTCATTTCGATTTTTTTCAAAATTTTACTGAATGTTGATAACTCTATTTTTTTTTAAATAATATTAGTTTAAACCAAATATTTCAAAGTTTTGCAAAGTTATTCGAGTCGAAAATCAATTTTTAATAACTTTGAGTTTTTTTTTAGGTTTTTATTTTTTGAAAAAAAGCCAATCTCTCAAAGTTTTAAAAAGATGTTTAAATCGAAAATAAATTTTTACCAACTTTTGTTTATTTCTTTTAAGGTTTATAATTTTTTGTAAGAAAACTTTCAATTTGATTTTTCAAATGTTGATAACACTATCTTTAAAAAATATGTTTCAAGCCAATATTTTAAAGTTTTGAAAAGTTATTTGCGTCGAAAATCAATTTTTAATATTTTTTATAATTTTTTGTTGGTTTTAATTTTTTGTAAAAAACTGTCAATTTGATTTTTCTCAAAATTTTACCAGATGTTAGAAACGTTATTCTTCGTTGCACAAAATTGTCTTGGAGTTAAAATCATTTTTTGTTCTTAAAATTCTCGAGGTGACTAATTGTTTTTTTTTAGTTTTTTTTTTTAATTTTAAACAAATATACGTATCACGTTACAATATATAATATTACATTAAATTCAAGTCTCTAGCGTTATTTGTTTGTGTTGTGAGATCTTTAGGGTTAACCAAAATGTTCACTTTTTTTTAAATTGCTATATTAAAAAAAACACGCACCCAATTTTCTTGAGAGCCCTTTCTTCTATTTCTGTATTATTATTAATTGCATAGCAACATTTATTTCAAGTCCATATTTTTTCTCGTTCTTGAGCTATGGAGGACGAAATAAACGTCCCGAGCGTCAGACGTACGAACGTACGTACACACGCACGCGTAGACATCTCTTTAAAAATCTTTTATTTTGACTCGTCGAGAAATGTCAAAATTTTCAATTTGACAAATCAAGCCGATTACTATTGGCGTTTTTTTTTAGTTCAGAGCACAGCTCGAACTGTCAAACAAATAATTGTGTTTCTTTTTGAGCTCTGATCGTTCAGAGCTTCAAATTCGTGTTTCTTTTTTAGTTCTGAACATGTTCAGAGCGCGATCTGTGAGCTCAGAATAAAATAACAGAGTAAACGGAGCAAAATGCTGAACAAAAACAATTTGATATTTGAAAGCCGGGAAATAAAAAAAAATCATCGTCAAAACAATAAAAATAGCGGAAGAGGCTGGTCGCTCTAGTGCAGAAGTTAAGTTAATTTAGAAAAAACTAATTGCATATAGCATTTTTATGAATTAAATTTATTTCAGGCGTCAAATGCTTCCCTTAAAATAATTGCTTTATCATTTTTTGTGGAACAATAAACTAGTCTTACTTTTCTTGATTAACAAATATTTACGTTTGACAGTCTGACATTTGACATTTCAAATCATAACAGTTTAGTGCTCAAGTTGTTTTATAATTAAATTAAAGGGCTCTGCTTAGAACTCTATTCTACTCTGTTCACTCAGACTCTGCTCAGTGTTCAGCTCTGAACTTAAAAAGAAAAACGCCATATACATAACTTCTATACTATAGGAAGTTGAAAAGCACCCATTGCAATAACTAAAAATTTGTATTTATTGTTATTAAAAATTCCTTTTTTTAAATACCGCTTTTGATGATCCTGTAATTTAAAATGCGGTTATCCAATTAGTGATTTTATTTAAAAGAAAATAAAGGAAAACCGTGGACACGTTTAGGGCTGTAGCACCATATCCTTTTTATACAATTTGCTATGACTAAGTCACACATTTATGGCTGCATGTCGTCGATTACCTCACGTGTTTAATATTTTAGATCTTGACTCGATTGTCACAGGCATTGTTATCGACCTTTGAGAAATAACACGGTCAAGGACCGTTTCTCTAAATTGCGAACGTTGCGCTGCCTTTGTGGTACATTATAGCTCCATTTTTGTAATTAATCTTTTTCAATGTATTTTTTAAAGGCATACATTTGAATTTTAAATAAAGGTCTTACTTGTCAGACATTAAAAAATATAGAGCTTCAAAAGTGACAGCTGCCCAAATAAGCGGCTTTTATCGAAAAACCTATATAAAAACATTTGTTAATACTTTTTTTATATCAATGAACACAAGAATTATAGAAAATGATTTAAATATTTTTTAAGGGTTCTATTTTGTGAGTGCATTACTTGCAACAGTTTGAACACATTCATACTTCTTTCAAAGGAAAGAATTTATTTGAAGGTATTCAAAAATGAAGAGAACGTTTTTTTTAGATTTTAAGTCCACAAATTATGCAGTTGAAGTTGGTAAAGGTAGTATTTTTATGCATTGAAGGAGTTGTCTAAGTACAATTCTTAAATAGACACATAACTTACCTTACATATGCACTAAACCTGATAGAAAAAGCTTTTCTATTTATAGACTGCAAAATATTCACTATGGCATTTCTATCTATTAACTTGCACGAAGAGAATTAGATACTTTTTAAAATCTTTACACTTATGAATTTAAATGCAAACGAAATCAAAAGAAATTAAATAACATTTCAAAATGTCAGAGGTAAACTTTTTTTTAAACAAAAATGTCAAATCATAAAATTAAATGTACAAAAGAAACAAACTTCTCAATTTGGATCTTTTGTTTCTATAAATTTATTTCTGTTCCGATTTAAAGACGAAAAGTTATAAATTATGTAAGAATATCTACATACGTGCGTTACATAAAGTGTTCTGTTTACGTCAGAAGCATAAATATAAATGAAAAGTTAAACTTGTAGTTGGTTAAATGAATTTTTCATTGTCTCATGCTGTCGAAATTGGGTTAGGGTGTAGACAGGATATTGTGTAGGTTGGATTTGGTCATTTGGAACTCTAAGACTGTATTTTGAAATAAAGGAGAATATCGCACGAAATTTTCGTTCTTCTGGTCTTGTATCATGGGGACGATTATTGTACATATGTCTTGTGAAGTTGTCAGAGTTAAGACAGAAAAACTCACTAAAAATGTTTTATTCTCACCTTAACATGACATGAAATATGTCTACTGGAGTCACGCTTTTTCACCTTCAAAATAAGATAATTTTACCGATTCCTCCCTCCAATTCTGCGATGAAATAGATATGCTACGTGAATCTTAACAAATGGGTGTATCGTTAGCGTGTTGTTATCATCATAATTCACATTCATATGTAGGCAGACGTCAAGTTTAATAATTATAATTGGATTTTGTTAATTCGTGGCTTTGCTTTGGTTTGAAAAACAAAATGTATTTGATACATACAATTTCATTTATTTCTTGTTTTCTCTTGAAATTAATCTCATGAGGCTGTTACCACTTTTCACATGAAAAATACGAAATCAAAACAAATTTATTTGTGTCAAGAACAACGTCCTTCAATGCAAAGCAACCAACGCAATATATACGAGTTGAATTTTGTAGACTTAAATTAATCCTAACATCTTTGATCCTACTAATTTTTCTTTAGGATTAAAATTGAAAGGCACGACTGCGTTGGACGTGCTTCCTCTTATAATTGATATAGGTTGGTAAATGAAAATTTCCTTTTCCTATTGAGTAAATGTAATTCTAGAGAAATTTTATAAAAAATGCGGAAATTGTTTTTCAAGATGCTTTTCAACAACTCCAGCAATTACTTCAACATTTGTTGGGATTTTTCAAAATAAAAAATTATCGTATCAAAATTTAAAAAAAAGTTTTTGGTGATAGATTTTAGATAAATGCATACAATTTTTTGATTTTTATTTTTATTGGAGCTTTAAATATTACATTATTTCTTTGTCTTAAATATATATTGCACAATTTACAGAGATTAGTTTATTATCTACCTTACTACTGCCTAGTTTAAATTAGTTTTTAACAAAAAAAATCAAAGAAAAAGTATTGGCTGAAGGAAAAGCTACTTAAAACCTTCATTAAAGAGCATAAAAAAGAATATAAATAAATATAAAACAGAGAAAAGGTGTGGAGTGCAGTCAAAAGCTACCAGTGTGAAATTTCAATTATAACTTTAACAAAACTGTATCAGTATACAAATTAAAGATAAATAACAAATAAAGTGTCACTGAGCACAAATCAATAGCATTTAGAAATGTATACATATATAATAATAAATGAATAAATAAATTAATATATAAATAAATAAATAAATGACTAAATAAATATATAAATAAATAAATCAATAAATAAATAAATACCATATAAATACAAAAATAATAAATAATTAAATAAATAAAAGAGTAAATAAATAAATGTGTACAAAAAGAATCGGATACAATACATACAAAACTAATAAGTATATTAAAAAATAAATAAATAAGTTAACAAATAAATAAATAAATTAATCAACAAAAATAAATTTACAACAGCAAAGAAAATACAAATAGAAAAGAAAAATCAGTTTTTTGAAAATCATAACTATGAAGCTAAATTTGAATCAAAAGCTTTGTCAGATATATTGCAGGAAACTTTATATCATTCTTTTAATTTTATAATTCTATCAGAAATATATTCAACATTATCTAATATGTGTAATTCTTTGGTTGAAAAATGCCAAAGAAGGTTTAACATCATTTTTAATAACTTGTTTTAAGAAGTTTGCAACCTTCGGATATGGCTTTTTGCGCAGCTACCCCAAGCAGGTGATCCGTATAGAATAATTGCTTGAAGAATAACTTTCAATATTATTAGTTTATTTTCATGACTTAACTTTGATTCACGATTAATAAAAGGATAGAGAATTTTAATGGTTACGTTTACTTTTTTTATGATTTCTTGGACATAAATTCCAAAATTTAGTTTACTGTCCAAGTGTACACCAATGTATTTAAAATTTTATTTCCAGTTTGCTTCTACCGCCGCCGTTGATTAAGAGGGAGTAACTTGACAAAAAAATGCTTTTCTTTTTAGAGTAAAACAGATAGCCTGAGTTTTCAAAGCATTAATCTTAATCCTCCAATCATTAAAATACTGTTGTAGTTTATTCAAAGAAGATTGCAAATTGGTTTCAATAACGGAACCAAGGGAATCAGAAGAAAATACACAGGTGTCATCTGCAAATATAGCTTAATTGCAATTTTGCAAAACAGCAGTAAAAACTGTAAAGAGCATTGGGCCAAGAACAGATCCTTGAGGTACACCTGCAATACATTCAAAGATTTCCGGAACAATAATTTTTGTAACAAAGTATATTTTTTTTCTTTCAGATTATTTGCAAATTAATCGGACAGAATAATAAAATTGTTGATTTTTTTTTTTTATTTTTCAACTTTACTACTTTTTATCGTGAAAGTGAGATTTGATTTACTAATTATTATTGTTTTTACCTTTAAATTTATGCTTAAGAGAATTGTTTTATCTGCTTTAGCGATTTTTTATTTCCACTTATCTAAACTCCCATTAAGTGAATTTTTGTTCACTTAAGCGGAGCAATTTTATATTTTAGTAAAAAACCATATTTGTATACATAAGGAAACTTGAGAGACTTTTAATTTCTCGGTTAACGTTATCATATACTATAAATGACAAGCTTCTTCTTTATTGGCAATTGAATTTGATTTTTCCAATAGGTTTTCAAATCTGGCTCTAAAATTACTGCATCATGTCAGTTTTGTGAGATATTCCTTTTTAACATTTGAAATAAGCACATACATAAGAGATTTTTTTCAATGAAATTCGTAATGGTTTTCAGAATCTTTAATCCTTTTCTTCAATATTCAGATGAAATATTTATTTATTTATCATACAATTTACGAAAAATCTTCCTAAGTTGTTAGATTTCACCTGTCTTAAAAGAATCTAAAAGAAACGCTGAACGCTTTGGGCTAAAACGGTTTTCAACAGAAAAAGGAAAAACAGTTTGAAAGTAAGTTTTATTCTTGCAACTAATAATTCTATTCGTCTTAATAATTGTATTATATCAAAGTTTTTGAAATATACTAGAACATATAAAAAGGTCGTATTCGAAATCAGCAATACAAATTAAATCATATTTTTTAAAACTATGTAAGTACCTATTAAATGCATTGTTTACTCAAAAGAGTTAAATAAAGAACCATAAGTGATAAGAATTTTCAGAAACTACTTTAAATACTAAAATCATATAAACCGTATCTAGAAGACGAACATTTCAACTTTTGGAAATTATCATACATCCGTTTTGTTTTGAATAGTTTTAAGATAGAAAAGAGATAGATATTCGAATTGAAGACATCTTCATCTTTGTGCTACAGAAGAAAAGACCTAATTTTTTTTATTGGTGTTTTAGTTTTTTTTTTATTAATTTAAGTATGCATAAAAAACTGTTTATTTTATTGCAAATACTTTAAATTAATACTAAATTCATTTAACAATGAAAATATATGTTTTTACTTGAAGAATATATTTAATTAATATATTCTTCACTAATTGTTTTATTGAATCCTCATTTAAAAACATTTGCATAGGTTTATAAAGACAAAACCATATGTAGAGATAGATATATAAATTATTTATTTTTTCTTATTAAATTTTAACAATAACTCGGCAATTCTGCCGGCTGCCTGATTTGACATTTCATAACACAAGAAAATATTAAAAGTAAAATAATTGGACTAAATAATTAATTTATAATTTAAAAATGATAAAAATTAAAAAAAAAAAAACAATAATAATAATACAACAATTTGGTTGGATTCGTATACTAAAATAAATTAGCTATGCAATAGAAAAAACTTGATCAATCATTAACAATTTTGAAATGATTTGAAACACAAAACAGATGACAATTTTAATATGATTTGAAACATAAAAGTTTACAATTTTAAAGTGATTTGAAACACAAAATTAAAACATTTTAAATAATGGTAGCCTGATAAGTTAACATGAACAATTTTGGTATGATTTGAACATACAAAAATAATAGCAATTTTGATATGATTTGAAACATAAAAAAGATCAATTTTAAAGTGAATTGAAATACAAAATAAAAAAGGTTTTAAAAAGTGGTAACTGTCCGAATGATTAGACTTTAAATTGGGAAACTATTTCGGAAATGTAGGGCGTGCTTATACAGGGTGGACCATCCTACGAATCATTTCATATCTCCTGAAGTCTGTTTACAGTGAGATGGCTTTCATTTAAATGTAATCGACGAATTTTCTGTAATATCGGGCATACGGCGATAAAATGATGTATATCTTATATTTGTCTTCTGTTATAAATTAAAAATTTGTGCAAGATCAGCTCGATGAGGCACATAGTTAAGATTTAAAACTTCAACTCGTGCTCTGAAGATATAACTTATAGCTGCGGTCGATAATTCATTATTGAAATAGTTAGCTTCTGATGGTATTGGTGATTGAGGTTCCTATAGGTGTTCCTGGAGGATGTTGACGAAGCTTTAGAGAGATGCTGATTGTAATTTCTTCTTCACATATATAGTTCCATTTATCTGCATTTGACTCCAATTAAGTTAAGTTAGCTTCATGTGAGATAGCTAGCTGACTCCATTCTTTGAAAGGGGTGTCATTAGATTGCAGTAGTCTTAGCAGGTAGTCTTATGAAGACTTCTTTCATCCCTCTTATTAAATAATCCGAGTTCATTATGAGGTTTTGAGTATATATTGGCGTTATGCCAGACTCCACTTAAATAGCATAATTTGGCGTTGAATAAGGTAATCTAAAGAAGCGATTGAAAAAATGTGTTTTAATTGCTCCAAACTGCACATGCAAGTTTTGACAGTTGCTTAAAATATTTGTACACGATCGATGTTTGGATTGGCAAAAAACTTTGGCCATAATAAACTCAACGCAATTTTAGCCTCTTTGCTTTTTTGTTTGACATGGTTAGAAGAATATAAATTATGCGTAAGCAAAACTCCAAGACATTTAAACTCTTGTACTACTACAATACATTCATTATTGAGTGACCAATTCTCTTCCGACAGCCTTCTTTTTTGACGCGCTTCAAAAATCATTATTTTCGTTTTGTTTGTGTTAACATGCAAGCCCCACCTTTTGCAGAAGGAGTTCAATCTGTTTTTTTGTTGCTGCAGAGTGAAAGGATTTTCAGGTAGTACAACTAAATAGTCCGCGTATAGCAAAACTTTCACTTGATATCGGCAAAGAGTATATAAACAAAGCAAACATTATTGGGCTCAAAATGCAGCCTTGTTAAACACAAATTGTTGTTTCAAACCAATCCGTAAACTCTGATCCATCCCATACAGAGGCTCTTGATGACTCTAAAAATTTAAAATCAGGAATTTTCGGGAGATCCCTAGTAATGAGAGCTTATACATTAAAGCCTGTCTGTTGACCTTATCAAATTCGGCATACAATTTCTTTTTCTTTTCAATAGACTTCCTGGCAATAATGGTAAGTGCAAAAATGTGATCCATTGTTGAAAAGCTCGACCGAAAACCAGCTTAAAACTTGCTTCGACCATTAGTGTTCTCAATCCACTTTTCGTACAGAATTGAAGTCAGAATCTTCCTCATAGAGTTAAGAATAGAAATTCCTCTGTAGATATTCGCAAGATTTGAATCTCCTTTTTTGACAATGGCAAAAATAACTGCTTTATTGAAGTTTTTTGGCACAGAAGCATCATTAACCATCTGTATTGTGAATATTTAAGTTAAGGGGGTATTCTGGTCTAGAGACATGAATTTTAGGTAATTTTTGAAGTGCTGTAGAAAAAAGCAAGCAACAATTTTACCATCAATTTTTGTATACATTATTTATTAACATTAGAAGCATACAAAAAAAAATAAAAAAGTAAAAAAAAATTAAAATTCCGTTAGTTATCAGCTGATGGAGTGGTGCGTCTCAAAAATTTGGTGCGTGACCATACCCACGATTTTAACTCTCCTAGAAATCTGAAACCAAAAACTAAAAAAGATTATTAATCTACAATAATGTCGCAATGTCTGGAACTACGGAAAAGTTACAAACATTTTTTTTTACAAAATGGCGACTGTCTAAAGAAAAATAAAAAAAAATTACCATTTTTTTGAACATTCTTCGATTTGTTAAAAATAGTAAAAATGAAAATTGGGGGATGGCCGTAGACAAGTCCCTAAAGAAGACTCTCTTAAAATTTCAAGTAAATCGGTTCGGCAGAACCTGAGAAATCGTGGGTATCAGATTCAAAAAGACAGTTCTGAGAAAAACGCGTTTAAAGTACCCCATTATGTCTTTTGTTCTATTAGTTGCAGCCCAACCGATTTGGATGGCTGCTCAGCAAAATACTTATTTCTCCGAAAATAATTTGAATTTGGGAAAATCCTCTAGTAGACATATTCTTAAATAGTTAAACTATGAAAATATGAAAAGAAAAAAAAATCGATTTTTTTTAATTTCTAGACCAGAATACCCCCTTAAGTTAAGAATATTTCAAAGACCCTAGATTTTAAAGTTACTTCTATTAAATGTGTAATACTACTTCTTTGATAATGAAACGATAATCTCACAGAAAAAAAATATTATTTGCTAGTTTTTATACAAACAGAATAAAGTAATTATCTTCTAAATAAAAATGATCAGAAAATGGTAAGAAAGTTGTAGTGGCACAAAGTGAATACAATATTTTCGGCATTTACTGCATCTGCGTGCATAGAACCAAATTTTCTAATATTTTTAAAACTGTACACTTTTTAAGATGGAACAAATTCAAGGCTTATAGTTTTATGTTATTTTGTCTCATTATTTAATTTTCTTGAATCAATATAGAAATTTTTTTTTCAAAAAAAAAACCCTCAAGTTTTTGAGGAAGTAAAAATAATTGTTTGTACAATTTTTAATATAAAAAATAATCAATACTTCCTCTTAGGAATCACTTGAAAACTTTAATTTAAGAAAAAAAAATACCCAGTAACTTTGACTTTAGTTCAAGATATAAACTCCCCGGAATTTTATCGTTTTCCTCATCCACGTGCGTTGTACTAAGTCTTCTTTTCAAAATCGAAAATTTACCCTTAGTTAATATCTCTGTCAAGATATTTTACCATTTATTTTTACTTTCTTTTTCAGACATCTATCAGAATCAAATTACACACATATATATATATATAAGAATCAAGAAAAAAGAGATTGAGATTGGGTATTTATTGTGTTATGAAATCAGCGAATACCTACTTATGAATGAGTATCATTGAATGAGATAGAATAAGCTTGAGGGGACTTAAACCTGAGTTGAGTTTATTTAGGGGTAATATAAGTTACTTCACAACTGATGCCAATGAAAATTAATTTTGTAATTTTTTTTATAAATTTATAAATAAAAATAAGAGTTTGTGCAATAAAATATAAATTAAACACAAGTTTTGCAAAGTTATATTTTAAATTATATAAGAAAACAAAATTGTTCTTATATGTTGGAAGAAACTTTTTGAACATTGCAGGAAGAAAACTTTGTGCTAAATAAAAAAAAGTGTCGCTATAATATTACAAAAGTATATATTCTTTGAAACACATGAAACACAAAGGTTTAAGGTAGCACAAAGCTCTTTTCAAAGAAATAAAAACCATCTATCCATTGTTGTCCAAAGTTACAATATTCTATAGTTTAAGTTTATAACATATTTAATAACAAAGTTGTATCGTTTTAAATAAAAACAAACTCACTTTAATTAAATATCCATGATGTTATATCAGAGGTTGTGTTTCGTGCTATGTCGTGGGTGAAAATGGCCTTGAAAAGCAATAGCGCTTACTACTGAGAGATGCGGGTTTGGTTGCCACTCTCTCAGCTCTAATGGACAGAACCAGTGGGAATTGACTTTTAAATAAATAATAAAATACCTTCTTATTTATCAATTTGAATTTTGTTCTTTACTTCTTTATCATCGAACTTTATTGCCATGAAATTTATGTTGCATTTAAAACAACTCAAGGCTTAGTGGTTTATACCAGCTAAACCGATTAATTTATTTATTTAAGTCACTTTCATCTTTAAATTAAAATTTGTTTAGGCGGTAACTCGAATAAGCTATAACCTTAGGGTGCCTGCATAATTATTTATGTTATAAGAAACCGTGTGAAAAACTTATTGGAATACCCTTTTAAACAGTCAAAATAAAATATGAAATTTATTTCTTTTGAAATATTATTTATTTAAAATCTAGGACTTTATAATTTTGCTTGTTATAATTCCAAAAATATTTTTATCTTTTTTTAATATTTGAATGTAAAAAATTGCGAAAGCTTAATTTGTTCGTAAGCTATTTTAGGACAAAACGTGTATTTTATTTTTTCTAATTGCTTAAATAAGAAAAATACAGACTGTATTGCAAAATTTTTATCTGTGAAACTAAATTAATTTGAATTTAATATCACTGCTGGTTCTAACAATATGGAAATCAAAAGAAAGGTACCCGGAAGGTTAGTACATAAACATTTCTCTAAGAACCATGGCCTTAGACTTTAATTGTTCGCTTTCTTTATGTTATTAAATTTTATAAACAGAATTATTTCAAATGTTTTTATAAGAATATTTTTAATTTTTCTTAAACACACTAATTTTGCGTACATCTCTTTACTGTTTAATCAATTTCGAAAACTGTTCAATCAATTTGTATAAAGTCTCTAAAACTCTTATGAAATTATTTGCAAAAACACAGACGAGCATTTCATTTCTCCATTATTTGTTATATTTCATAACAACATTCTTAATATGGTTAATTCAATACTCATCTTCATTTTAAGTTGCTTCTTAAATTGTTTGTATCTAAATCTTGTAGACAGTCTATAAGAATAAGCATCAACGTCAACCTTCTTGTTTTGGAAGTACAGCAGAATTAAAATTTAGCTTTTATATTGAGCTTTTGTAATTTTATTCTGAAAAATTTAATCTTTAGAAATTTAAGAATTTTCATGTGTGTATTTCCTACGAAGATAAAAAAATTGTCAAACACAAGACACATTAATCCTATTAGGGATACGAACAAAAAATAAATTAAATGAAGTATTTTTCTCTTGATTTTTATTAAGTATGGCTTACCAGACCAGATTTTATTCTAAGAAACAGTGGAATTAAGCCTGTGATGCGTTTGCTTTTTAATGATTAAGTTTTTATTTTGGTGTTCCAATGAAATTTTTAATAATAATTTTCCTTAAGTTCCCCGTCACTTCGTAGACCATCATTGTATGGTTTATATTCTTTGAATGTTCATTTTAAAGAGAACGGTTTTTAATAGCAGGTAAATAAAGCTGAAGAATCGATTTTTTTCTACCAAACAAGTGATGATTTCGAAACTGTTAATGTTTCATAAAAGAAGACTCTTGAATGTACAAAAGCAACTTTAATGTAAAAAAAAACAAGCTAAAAATATGAAAATATGCAAATATTAGAAGTTATAACTCATTTACTTTCTGGAAAATAAACATTAATCGTCGGTAGAAATATGGGTCAAGTTTTTATTGAGTGAAGCAAAAATTTAACAAATTTACATCACAATTTTAACACAGAAAGTTGCTTCGTGTATGGTATTTGTTGAGGTATTTCGGTTTTGAGGTATCAATTACTAAATTAAATATCGACTTTAAGGTTATAAAATAATCGTAAAACTCTGTTTAACTGCAGATTGATTTTAAAACATACGAAATTGATGTAATAAATAAAATACATATATTTGCTTTTGTTAAAAAATGCTTCGGTCTAAATGTCGGAAAAATCACATTTTTCTGTGGGAAACAAAACTTTGAAATATCGGTTTTTAAATAAGAAAATTTCGGATTTTTAATAGTTTATCCATTTATCGATATCGTAACTATCCTTCCATGAAAATTGACATTTTATGAACTTCAGGGAGGAAACAAAGAATACGTACATATTTACCCTAAATGTTTTATTCGATAATTATTGTTATAACCGTTTATTTAAATATTACGTAACCATTTATAAAGGTTGGCAAAATTAAGTTTTTATTTTGTACCACAAACAAAAGAATACTTTTTAAAGAATTTAGTTGTCTCGAATTCAAATCTCCCATTTAATTCTTTTCTATCACATGCGGTTTTTTGAAAAAAAAAAATATGCAACTTTAAAAAAATGTTAAAACCAACCAAAAATGGGATCTAAGTAAAAGAACAAAATATAGCTTAGCAATACTTTCTATGATGGTTTTAAGGAGTACAAAGTAAATCATTTTAGTATCTTACTTAGTTCCTGGAAATTCGCATTTGTTATTAGTCTTTATTTGAAACAATATGATGTTTTGAGCATACTGTGAATTTAATACTTACAAAGTTTTTAGAACTACTTTTTGTAGTAAATCGTAAGTGCTGACCTCGATTCCCAACTTCTTATTATTATTATTATTTTTATTATTTATTAACACGTAATTGTAATTACAAGCTAATACAAAAGGTAAGAGCCTAGCTGCGGAGAATATTGGCTCTTTATTTTAATAATATTTATAGAGTTAATTTTAGAGTTTCAATAAATTTATTTACATTTTCGATGTTCTTAGAATTAGGATTTTTTAGTATTTCATAAATTGATAGATTTTTAAAAACAGAGTCCATAATTGGTTTCGAGATTTGGCAATTTTCGAGGATGTGTGAGATATTCAAAGTTGTGTTACATGTTACACACATCGGGTGGTTGTTTCTGGGGAGTAGGTGTTGGTGGGTTGTTGAAGTGTGACCGAGTCTGAGGCGTACAAAGTTTGTGATTTTGCGTTTTGGCAGGTTCGTAGGGAGATTTCGTTGGGTTTACTTTTTTATAATGATGGTGGTAAAGGCTCCATTCAGTTTGTTGCAAAGTTTTTAAGTTTTTATTAATCCGAGTTTTAAGGTCTTGTTTAGTGAATGCATTGAATTGAAATACTGGTGCTTCTTTCGACGAATTTGCTACTTTGTCGGCTTTCTCATTGCCACGGATATTTAAATGACCAGGAGTCCACATCAGTTTTATTTTCCTTGGGATCATTGCAATCTTGTTTCTTATGGAGGAAATTAGGTCAGTGTTGTTGTTTGGATTGTTTATAGCTCTTAAGACAGATATACTGTCTGAGCATATATTAAATTTGCCACTGTTTTCCATAGTTATTTTTAGTGTATGTAGAATTGCAAATGCTTCTGCCGTGAAAATTGATGTTGATTCCGGTAAGGAACCAATGCGCAGAATAAAACCATTTTCTGATGTGACGGCAAACGACGTATGGCTTAGTGATTTGGATCCATCTGTAAAGATGAATTCCCAACCGTCTTTTTTAAGTTCAGATGAGATATCGGAGAACAAAGAGCAGTAAACTGCGTTGCTGGTATTTGCTTATTGTAGTGGGCCAAATTCATCAGGATTTAATCAGGTTTTATATGCCATGGCGGGTAATATAAAAGTATTTTTCGTAGTTTTTTAAACTGGAGTTCCATTTCATGAGCTTTATCTATGATTTTGCTTATTGATAATTGGATACGTTTCTTAGAATTATGTCTGATGGACTGATAAATGTCCTTGTCAATAACTGAGTTTTTTTAAAATATTAACTTCACAGCTAACTTTGATATCAATTCTCTATGACGTTCCTCGATTGTTGGTAGTCCTGCTTCCGCAAGTATATTTTTTATAGATGAAGTAGGGAAAGCGCAAATACTTCTCCGAGCTGCCTGGTGATATGGTGATTTCAAATATTTCAGGGTAGTTTTTGGTGAATTGCCATAAATATATATACCATAATCAATTTTACTTAAAACTATCATTTTTGTTATGTATGATAATGTATTGATATGTACATGACTTTTATTACTTGATAAATACTTAATTACAGCGAGCCTCGCAGCTATTTTGATTATCTGCTCAAGTTTTTGAAATATCCGTTTTCAACATTATTTTTGTATTTTTTTTTTATGTACATATATATAATTCAAGAACTTGGTATGATAGTATTTTTTAGACGACGGATTCGTTAGAAGAACAAAAATTACTTTTAATCCGTTTTGCCTTTTTCTGTTGAAAGCCATTCTAGCATAAATAGTTTAAAGTTTCTTTTAGATTTTTGTAGGGGATCTTACAACTTATGAAGTTTTTAATAAATTTTAGGTAATTCTATAAATATTTCAACTGAAATATTGAAGAAAAGGTTTATAGATTCGGAAGATCATTGCAAAAAAACCTACTTCATGAATTAAGATAGCCTTATGCATGTGATTTTTTGATTTTTAAAATGTACCTAATATCTCAAAAATCCTTCCGTGGTAGAGTAATTTTGAAGTCAGATTTGAATTGAGCCCATCAAAACTCATTTCAAAAGTGCAATTTATGTTCAAGGAAAAAAACGTGGTCGACCAATGCAATAACAGCTACATACGAGTATAAATAACTAAATGGTTTTCTAATAAGAAGTTTCATTTGAATAGCCTCCTTTTTTAAGCTTTCATTTTTGAAGTTTTAATTTTGTATTGAAAAACTAAAAATTTTTCACCATTACTAAAAATAGGACGATACATCCTTAAAAAACTCAATACAATTTTTAAAATTCACTTCAAAAATGATAAAAATGTTGCTTTCCTCAGTTCGAGCTCTTGGGACAAGTTAGTGATGTCGTGAATCGAAATTGTGGATATTGCTAAGAAATTGAGAATCTGAAATCCTAAGTCAATAAGAAGAATTTACAAAGTTGTTGAAAAGACTCTTTAGTGCAGTTTTTAGGCTGATGGTGTTTTTGGACCTTCTTTACTCGAAAACTTCGCTATCGTGCCGGAATTTAATTGATGTGGTCTACATTTTATTGTCAATAAGACAACACTATCTCTACCTGCCAAAAAAGCAACAAACCAGTCGATATTTTTGGAGAAAAGATTTATTGATGAGATGTTCACAATGCAATGCAATGTCTCTTGACTTTTTTTGTCTTTACAACAGAATAAACATCAATTGATTTTGTAAAAACACTCGTATTTTTTAATTTGTAATTGAAATTCTTTAAGTATCCTGTACTCCTGATATTAAGAATGAAATGACCTCAATTAAAAGTGTATTTTGTAACTTAGTGAATTTCAGCTTTGGTATGTTTCAATTCAAACTAGTGTTAGTGTTGAAAACCTAGCTTTTTTACTTTTAAAAAACTATCCAAAAATTGTTTATCTTTGCTGATACATTTGAAATTCAAATAAATTTCCCTTGGAAATTGAACTTTGATTTAATCGCAAAAAACTAACCACCCGGTGCTCTGACCACATTTCATTAGGCGCAAGTCATGCACAACTTGTTTACTTAGGCACTAGGTATCTAAAATTCAGCATTTCTTCCAAATGAAAATTGTATCTCTATGAGGCTTCTAACAGGAAGTTTTCTTTTTGATTTGTCATTCACATGGCAAACTTCAATTATTACTAAAAGTTTTTTGATGGTTAGAACTTTTTTTTGAAACATTCCTATTTAACCCCAAGGCAATAGATATATTTATGTTTATTTAAGTCGACTTTTAACTTAATTTTAATTTATTTTATTTGCTCATTCTTTTCCTTCTCATCCTTTGTAGAATTTCGAAAATTGCTTTGATTCATGCCAGTCAGACGAAAACTCAAATACCAATGTTGAATTGAAGAAAATTAATGAAAGCCATGACCTCGAATTACTGTGCCGCGATGATCGCAGTATTACTCTTAAAGTAATTTTACCACATCAGAAAAACAGCCTTCACCAATACCATCGTTTGGCTGTGAACTCGAAATTATACCCCCAAAAAGGAAGCAGTGGAAACAACGAGACCAATAACAGCAATAACACTCAGGAAATTTACATAGTAAATATTTCCTTAGCTCATGACGCAAAAGATATTTCTGTATATTTGGTAAGTTTATTCGAAAAGCCATTATGTTAAATCTAAATCTAAATCTGTTTCAATAAATTTACAATTCATTTTCTAAAATCTATATTTAAGTATATCACGTAAAACATGTGTTTGATGAAAATATTTACTTAAATAGCTTTGTATTTGAATCGGTCTTCTTTTTTTACATTTTTTCCAAAGTCAAATGAAAATATGATTACAATTGGAAATTTAAGCCAAAACACAAACTACAGCATATCTGTGGCTGTAGTGTACTCGAGTGAGGAATATTCAATTATTGCGAAAGGAAGGCAATTCAAAACTCTCGGACGAGGATATAAGCCAAAGGAGATCCAAGATATATCTTTGTTGAAATTTGATGAGGATGAGTCTGATGAAAAGCTTGTTACTGCTTTGATTTCATGGAAACCATCATCTGGTGAGTACAGAAGGTTTGAGTTATTCCAATCAATTTACCGCCGGCCGTTCAATCAACCGACCGACATGACTGGCAGACGACACCACCGGCTGACCGAGCGACCGTTCGACCGGACCAAAGGAAGTCTGTTGGTTGCATCAAAAATGAATAGCAAATAGTGAATATAAAATTTGCTCTTTGTTTTTTTTTATACATTTATTTGAGCTTGTGCAATTTTTTTTTTAATTCAATTTATTTCAATTTTTTTTTGAAACATTTATGTTTCAGATATGACGTGCCACTATGGCCTTGTTTGTTATTCACCAGAACATTTGGATATGGAAGCGACGTCAATTGATATTCGAGATGTAAGTCATAAGGTAAATATCGTCTTTGTTTCTTGTTTTCTATTGGAAAGATGTTTATATTTGAATTTGATATTTTTAGTTGGAAATTGAAATGTTTGCTTTATTTAAGTGGTATTGAACTTTTCTCAGAAAAATGCTGCACGCGTTATAGTTGCGAAAATTGAAATGCACTTTTTTATAAGGTAGATTATTGAAACATAGTTAAATAACAATGTCCTTCTTCACTGATCTGTATTTTAATACTTGGTTAGTAAGTTTTTATTTTGTCTTAGTAACTTTGACCTTTTTAATAGACCAAATGTGGAGCATTTTGTACTATTGATAAAAACTGTTTTTTATCACTTAGCTAAATATGTTGTTATTGCATAAATAATGGAGAATTTTATTTATGCTTTTAAAAGGCATTGCTATAATGACTAAGTAAAATGCCAAAGTTAACTTACTTTTTCGGAGATTTCCTAACTTACCTCAAAAACGGTTTTGTCTTCCATCAGGAAGTGGAAGTGGAAAGTGACAAAAAAAAGGGACGAGGTTGTGATTCACACTGATAACCTAATATTCATGAACGTTTGTCCACATTTCTAAAAAGTTTATAAAATATTAAGAACAACATTGATATAAAAATATGAAGTCAATATCCCAATCTATGTTCTCAAGAGACGAGTCGAAAACCATTTATTAATAGTTTTTATTGGTTTTCTATTGGATTTGTTTTAAATTTTGGTAGTACTTCAATACGTCCATTGGATTTTTCTAAAATGGTTGATTTGAAATTGTATTTTGTATTTATTTATTTCAAAATCACTTACAAAGTAGGACATAAGTCTTAAACATTTTTGCAGCCTTTAAATTAATTTATTTTAAATAAAATTTGAATTTTAAATTACAAAAAAGAGAAAAAAGTGAGGATCTATTTACAAATATATAATTTAAATATGAAAAAAAAGAGGCTGGGATGCGACCCACACTGATAACTTCCCATCCCGTCTCTCGATTTCTCTTGCTTAAAAGCTTGTCTATATGTACTATTATCAATTTTACCAAATTTGCGTACTATTTTTTGTAGATTTTATTTTTTATGAAAAAACGGACTGTTGGATTTTTATATAAAAACTATTGAATATTGAAAACAATATTTTCTGTAAAATAAATAAGTTTGAAGCCAATATCTAAAATTTTTGAAAAGATATTTGAGCTGAAAATCAATTTTTACCAACTTTTATTATTTTTTTTTCGGTTTTTAATTTTTTGTAAAAAAACTGTCAATTCGATTTTATTCAAAATTTTACTGAATGTTGACAACAATATTTTTTGAAAGATAAAAGTAAATTAAAGCCAATATCTCAAAGTTTTGAAAAGATATTTGAGTCGATATTCAATTTTTTCTAACTTTTGTTATTTTTTTTCGGTTTTTAATTTTTTGTAAAAAAACTATCAATTCGATTTTTTTTCAAAATCTTACTGCACGTTGAAAACAATAGTTTTTGAAAGATAAAAGTGAATCTAAGCCAATATCTCAAAGAATTTTTTCCACCTTTTCCTTTTTTCTTTTTAGGTTTTTATTTTTTGTAAAAAAACTGTCAATTCGATTTTTTTCAAAATTTTATCGAATGTTGAAAACAATATTTGTTATAAGATAAAATAAGGTTTAAGCCTAAATTTCAAGTTTTTGAAAAGATATTTGAATCGATATTCAATTTTTACCAACTTTGAGTAATGTTTTTTTTAGATTTTTATTTTTTATAAAAAAAACTGTCAATTAGATTTTTCTCAAAATTTTATCAGATTTCAAAAACATTGTTCTCCGTTGCTCAAAATTGTTTTGGAGATGAAATTATATTTTGGTCGTTAAATTTTGGAGGTGACAAATTTTTTTTTCAGTTTTTTTGATTTATAAAAAAAACCGTTAGATAGATTTTTTTCAAAAAATATATTTCTTTGAGATCACGTTACAATTTATTATATAAAATTTAATTCAAGTCTCTAACGTTTTTAGTTCGTAAGATATTTAGGGTTAACCAAAATTTTCACCTTTTTTTTAAACTGCTATGGTGAAAAAACCACCCACGCAATTTTCTTGAGCGCCCTTTCTGCATCTTTCTGCCTTATTATCTGTATAACAAAATTTATTTGAAGTCGATATCTCTTCTGGTTCTTGAGCTATGGACAACGAAAAAACGTCGCGAACGTACGGACGTACGGACGTACGAAGGTACGTACACACGCACGCACAGACATCTTTCTAAAAATCTTTTATTTCGACTCTATTGATCTTGAAACGTCGAGAAATGTCAAAATTTTCAATTTGACAAATCGGACCCATTACAATAACTTCCTATGGGAAGTTAATATAAAAAGAAAAAGGAAATGAGAAAGAGGAGGACTTACCTAATAAATATTATCAACGATTTGCCAAATAATTGAAAACTAAAGATTTAAACCTATTCGCGCTTCTTATACTTTTCATTGCGGTGGACAGGGAGTTCTAAAGGCTTGTAACATGGACAAAAAATTGACTCTCAGTAGTGAGATATTTAAATCGAGGTTGTATAAAATCAAAGGACCTTGAGGAACTAGTGAAGTTCAGCCTGTTATGTAGATAATCCGGTTGTTGAGTTTGAATGATTTCATGCAGATAGCTCATCGATCGGAAGTTTGGTAAACTGTCAAGACTACAGCCAGATAAACGTTGTGCAAAGTTTGATATGTGGTCATATCGTCGCAGCGGGTAATGTTATTGTATGCAACATTTAATTTGCGGCTAGTGGAATAGTCCAAGTTGCAAAAAACTTCACATGCATTTAACATAACAGGTTGTAAAAGAGTTTTGGCAAGTACCAATTTAGTTTTTGTACGGATGAAACTTCGAGTGAACTGAAGAGCACGAAGACTATCATAGACTTTTCCAATAGCACTATTGAGGTGGACGTTCCATGTAAGGGTACGATTGAAAATTATCCCTACATTTCTGGCAGTACTGACATAGTCAATGATTTCGCCTTCAAGCTTTAAGGGGTTTAGGACCAAAAAATCAAAGGTTTTGCTATAGATCGGAAGAGCTGTTGTTTTGAGAGGATTTAAACAAAGTTTCTTTTTGCTACAAAGGGTCGACTTATAAGGAGCTGTACACCATCAGAATAAATATGAATCAGACAATTTTAATCAACATTTCGTTTACATATAGTGAGAAGAGGATTGGTCCGAGGATAGATCGCTGAGGCACTCCAGCTAAGACATTGAGAAAGGAAGAAGAACGTTCACTTGGAACCACGCATTGTTGTCTTCCGCTTAGGTACGAATGAACAAGCTTACAGGATTCTAAGGAAAAACCAAAACTTCTCCGCAGCTTTTTACACAGAATTGGATGGCTAACAGTTTGAAAGGCCTTTGAAAAGTCTAAAAGCGTTAGCAGTGTCATATAATCATTGTCCATTGCGATTCTTATTTTAACTGTCACGAAAAGTAAGGCTGATTTTCAGATGCGCTTTGGACGAAAACCAGATTGACATGGGTAGTAAACTTTTAAATAAATGAGTAATATAGCGAAGTAAATATGGCAGTAACGAAGTAGTTTAACGAACTTAGGTTCCATTAAATCCAGGCTTGTAGCGTTTGATTTGATGGATAATATTGCCTCCACAATATCTTCCTCTTGTATTCTAATAAAGTTGAAGCAGCTGTTTATACTAGTTAATTCCTCTTCAATAGCTGAAATTACATCCATTGACGGAGGTGAGGTGGTGACTTTTAAATTAAGAGCATAACTTTCCCTTTACCGATTTCCCGCAACTTATTCCATAACCTTTTGTCTGATGTAGAATTTCCAAGTTTGTGTTCGTAGTAAATCCTTTTTGCCGTTTAATATCTCCAATTGTTGCCAAGATATTCGAGTTCAAAATCAATTTTAACAAACTTTTAGTTATATTTTTGGTTGGGTCTTAATTTTTTGTAAAAATCTGTCATTTAAGTTTTTCTAAAAAAAAACAAGTTGTTTTGGAAGTAATATTATTTTGTTCGCCCAAGAAATTCGCAGTAACAAATATTTTTTCTAAAAGTCCTTTCTGCATCTTTAAATACTATTATCTGTAACACAAAACTTATTTGCATTTCATATCTCTGCTGGCTCATGAGATATGGCATAGGAAAAAACATTTCCCAAAGTAAGGGCAAACAAACACACAGGCATCTCTTAAGAACCTTTGATTTTGATTCTAGGACCTTAAAACTTCAAGATTAATATTTAATAATTAAAATGTTTAGTTCTAGAAATCGAACTCATAAAAATAACGCTGACTACTAAGATCATGCGATTTGTTTGATTAATCTTTACTTTCGAATATAAAATTAATGGCCCTTACAAACATAAATGCTTCCTATGAAAATATACATCTTAAAATGCTTTTCCAGATAATTAATCAAATTATACTACAAAAATAACGAAAATCTATTTTTAAGTTAATAAAATTGATGCCTTGGAGTCGTATTCTTAACTAGGCCTGAATTAATCATATTTAATGTTGTAATTTATCAAAGAAAACAAACAAAATACAGTTTTCAATAATGTGTACTGCTTTTGAAAGTTTGTTTCTATTTGTTGGTTCCTCCTTTTATAAAAAAAATCCCAGCAGTAACTACAAATTCAAAACCATTATAAAAATATTCACAACTTAAATTAAGAGGATAAATTTTACATTTATTGCCTCACTCAATATATAGACAATATTACCGAAAATCGCATTTTGTTCCTATTATTTTAGCCACAGCTGTGTATTTAATTTGTTCTGATACCCCATGGGCGCTTAGAGAATCTGCTATTCTCGCTAAGCCATCATTTGGAGGTGAACCATTTTGAAATGATTCCTGCTTTGCAAATCCCCCGATTGTATCTAATCCCTTGCAATCAACTGACGCGAATATTCCGCTGTTGTGCCTTTTCCAAAAGAGGTAGAGTTGTGAAGACAAAATTGAGTCATTTGCTTTCAAGCTTGACTAGCTAAAAAAATCAGAACATCAGTTTCAACATTACATTCTCTTTGAACCGAGAAAGGTCTAAATTAAGTCTTCCTGAGGATATATGCATTGAACAATTTATCTGTTTTTGATCCATGAGTATGAAAGCATTTTTAAAGCAGACTAGGAAGGTATGGTTATACTCGGATGCTATTTTAGAAGTGAAAAGAACTGGAAAGTTTTGTCAATTGTTAATTTACTATAGGTATAGTAGAATTTTTGAGAGTATTTTATGTAAGTGCTAGTTCTCACCAATTCTTGATAAAATTGTAATGAAAAATTAAATCATTTAGTAAAAACAAAATATGTGCTTTAAAAAAAAAATAAAGTTTATCTTAATTTCAGACTGAGAAATTTTTCACCTACAATCTGGAAAATTTAACATTTTCAACAGTTTATAATATTGGAATACGTGCTATGCACACAAATGATTCGTCAAAAGAAAGTGGAATGAAATGGGAGACAATAACAACACCATCATGCATTGAAATGCATAATACCAATTTTAATATTTGTGGTAAGTGATATTATATCTCTTAATCAATTAATATTTAAATTTGCATAGTATGTAGCTATACGTAAACTATAAATGGTGTGTTGGAAAACAGTATAAACAAATATTTACAACTGAACAAAAAGGTTACACACATTTTGTATTGATTTTATTAAAACAGATAATTTTGTATGTTAAAGTCCCTATACAAATAGAAGAGAGTATTAAATATTTTTTTTTAATGTAAATTGTGGTATAAATTCAAAAATTGTATGGTTTTTGTAATTTTATATGAATCTAATAGTTTTCAATATTTGTGGTGTGGTGAAAGTAAATGTATGCCCATACATAAATAGTATATTGATACTTACTCAAAATAAAGCCAGCTTATTTGGTGGTAATATTTCAATGCACAATGATAACCAGGACCATGACAAAAAGGTTTCACTTAAAACAATAATTTGTTTAATTAGTTTTATTTTGTTTTTATATTATTATAACATTTTAGTTGTAGTTTTTTAATCTTAAAGGCATAATTGTTTGAAATGGTATTTCGTTTTCTCAGAAATTAATTACACAAAAAATATGAATTATCAGAATTATAAAAAAAGCAACACCAAAAACAGTACTAGCGCAATTTTAAAGGGCGATGTTGATTTTAAATAAAAATTATTTCGGAAATTATTTTCATTTTCTTTTCTTATGATAAATATTGGTATGGTTCGATGGAATAAAATATCAGCTAAATTGCCGCCATGACCTCGGTGGCACACCTCCATCCGATATGCTCCAATTTTTTGACGAGGTGTTCCGTGCCGTTGATGTGATGAATTAACTTAACCCTTAGGCTCGTATCACACTACACGGCTTTGTACGTACGGAAAAAACCGGACGGCGACATTTTGTAAGAGGCGCGAAGAAGAGCATATACGCTTTCATATTATACGGTCACGTCAAATTGGCGCCGGCTCTGGCAGAGCGTATATGCTCTTCATCACGCCTCTAACAAAATGTCACTGTTCGGTTTTTTGCCGCACTGTCAAAACCGTGTAGTGTGAAAAGAGCCTTACTCTTGAATGCACTGAGATGAAAATTCGCCTCATCACTAAAGCAAATTTTCTCCAAAAATTGGTCATCCACTACTGCCGTTTTTGCCACCATTCTGACAATTGACGACGGCTCAAGAGGCTTTAGTTCTGAGTCAATTGCACCTTGTAAGCGTATAAATGCAAGTCTTTATTTATAATGTTCATCAACGACTAGTGCGACAGGTGTAATAGTTTGGCACGACAACGAACATACTTCCGCGAACAGAAGCAATATTTTCTGCAGTACGACCATGGACTGGTGTTTTAACATCTCATACGTTTTTAAACACCATTTCGTTTAGTTTGTGTTTTTTTTTTTAAGAATTCAACATCTTATTTTGTCAAAAGGACTTAAGTATTTTATCAACACATTTGGATAATAGTACAGACGAAAAAGAAATAATTCTGCTAGCTTACATGTTCCACTTAAGCCAGAATTGAGCCTTAATCTGGCTTAAAGTTCGAACTTTGATATTAACTTTTACAATTTTTAACATTTGTTTGAATATCGAAAACAATATTTTCTGTGGAATAAAAAAAGTTTGAAGACAATATTTTAATGTTTGAAAAGCGATTTGAATGGGAAGTAAATTTTTGTACCTAGTTTTTTTTATTAGGTTTTTGTTTTTTGTAAAAAAAACTACCAGTTCAATTTTTCTCAAAATTTTAATGAATGTTCACAACAATATTTTTAAAGATAAAAGTAGTTTAAAGCCAATATCTCAAAGTTTTGAAAAGATAATTAAGTCGAAAATCAATGTTTTTATTTCTTTTCTTGATTAGGTTTTTGAAAACAATGCTCCCTAAAAGATAAAATTAGTGGGAAGGTATGATCTCAAATTATTGAAAAGATATTTGAGTCGAAAATCAATTTTTACCAACTTTGAGTATTGCTTTTCTAGGTTTTTATTTTTCATAAAAAAACTGTCAATTCATTTGATTTTCCTCAAAATCTTACCAGATGTTACGTTAATCTCAAGCGTTTTCGACGTTTCAAGGTCCCTAGAGTAGAAATAAAAGATTTTTAGAAAGATGTCTGTGCGTGCGTGTGTACGTACGTTCTGGTTCTTGAGCTATGGACGAGGATAAAACGGCGCGAACGTACGGACAATTGAAAACACGTACACACGCACGCACAGACATATTTCTAAAAATCTTTTATTTCGACTCTAGGGACCTTGAAACGTCGAGAAATGTCAAAATTACAATAACTTCCTATGGGAAGTTAATAAATTGGGTGATGGCACAACAGTCCGTTTAGAACAACACTCAAACACTCCTGTATGCGAGTACTGTTGTCAGGGACTTAGGAGACCTACAGTCTTAAGCCAAATCCGAACGGCCAATTTAAGAAAGCACTTTTCATGACAAGGATTACTCTAGGAGAATTTGCCAATTTCTCTCAAGAGGCAGTACCAGTGGAAAAAACTCTAGATGGCATAGGCAGGGAAACCAAGACCTCCGGGATAATAGTCCAACGCATTAACCATCATGCCATGGGTACAAATCATTAAAACTACAACAGCTATAACCAAAGAAGATAAAAAGTTGCTTTTGTGATACCAGCAAAATAAAAAGATACTGAACTCCAAGATATTTAATAAATATTGCTTTTTTGTGGCGCTTTGCCCAAATAAAGTTTTTTGTTTCTCTTTTGTAGAAATCTATTTTAATTGGTATCAAAGTTAAATATAATTTAAGGTATGGCATAAAAGAATAGAACTCAATTAGTTAGGTTTAGTTCTTTACACCTGCGATATTATATTTAGTATAATTTCGAGTTCATATATCGGTTTCATCATTTAAAATTATTATTTTTTATTTCACTATTTCAGATCCTCTTAAGCCAGAAGAACTCTCTGTGACAGAGCACTTCCTCCTGCCAAATGTTTTCTCACTTAACATAAGCTGGCAGCATCCAATTTATAAACCAGACTATTACACTTTGCGATTGCTTGATCTTGATCAATTACGAACGCACAGTGTTAAGAAGTACGATTATAATGTATCAAAGGTAAATTTAAATGATTTTGTGTCAAAAGTTGCTACTTTTAACTTACTAAAATATTATTATAAGATTTATTTGTTTTTTATTTTCCCTCCATAATATATTCAAAGAGGTTTTAAGAATATTATTTCCATAAAATATGTCTATCATTATATTTATCCCCTCCTACAAGCAAGTGTAAATCTGGAAAAATATGTACTTTAAAGGAAATGAAAATATGAAAATGGTCTACTTATTTTCTATGCAAGGGAGGTTCTTAAAAAGTAATTTGAATATATATGTTAGTAAGCCTTGGGCTTTTGTAGGTGGATATTATTTTTATGTGAGAATTTAGACCCATCTAAAAAAAGGTTGATTAAATTTATAGATTTAAGCTTATTATGTACCTTAAATTAAAATATTAATCAATTCATATTAGTAGCCGATATTAAAATTAAATCTAAGAATTTGTGGCAACAAATCACAAACAAAAAAGGAAACACGTGCCAATGCGTAGTTTTTGAAAGATTTAATAAATATTTACAAATCTTTATTTAAAAAACTAATTACAACATCGAATAAATGTCCATCACTTCTATGCTGCAAGTATTTTTTTCAAGAAGTATAACGCTTAAAGATAAAAACAAAATATGGAGTGATTTTTATCAAAGCTGATTTTAAAAAACAATTTATCTCTTTAAAAGTTTAGAAAAGAAGTACTGAAATGAAGCAAATTTCATTAAATTGAGTCCAATTTTTAATGAAACTTGTAGATAGATCGGGAAAAATCATAAATTATTCCTGCAATTGTATTTCGAACAGTTTTTTTAACAGTGTATTTCTTGTGAAACCTTGAAAATCAAATGTAGACTTTTGTATACCTGATTGAAGTGCTTGGGAGATAAAAACAGAATTGGGACACATTCTCGATGTGTGGCTGAAAAAAAACTCAGTACTTCGAATTTGGCACAATATTTCTTATATCGCCTAATCAGTATAGAGTAGGTAAAAAAAAACTGATTCATTTCACGATGAAAGGCACTATAGAAAGCAGAAATGAAAGTTTGATACGTTTTAATGACAAAAGATAGCACTGCGCTATAACCAACGGATTTTATTAAGACCACCTAATTCAAATTCGACTTCAAAATTATGGTTTTTGAGATATCACAATAAAATTCATGATAGTTTTCCAAATCTATATCCTTTTCTTCAATATTCAGTTGAAATATTTATATCTTATATATAAAATTCTCCTGTCAGTGTTAGTTGCCATATTCCTCCGAAACGTCTTAACCAATTTCAATAAAATTTTTCATATACATTCGTTAGATCTGAGAATAGGGTTTTAGGTTTTATTGGATCAACATCGTACACAGTGCAACGATCTTACGATAGTATTCAGTGACACTATGTACAATAAAGCATTTATTGCTATTGAGGATCTCTGCATTAACTTTGCCAACTTACCACTTACTAATGAATGAAGAATAAATAATCATTTATGACCACGTCATGCTCGCAGTTTCGTCAGGACAAAGTGGATTCTTTTTTTCTGATGCATCAGGTGGAACTGGCAAAACAGTTCTTATTTGCAACTTTATTGGATGAAGGCAGAACAGCTCATTCAGTATTTAAATTGCCACTAAATATTCAAAATAACACAGACGCTTCTGCTGAAACATTCTCAAAACAACTGTTGGATATTGGCTACGGAAAAGTTACTACAGATGAAACTGGATGCATAAAATTACCCGCCGATTTCTGCACGATTATTGATTCGTAATTCAACATGCCTACATTAAAAGAAAAAACGTTGAAACAGCATTGCACAGTGTTGTCAGCGTCACAATCACTGAACGACAAGGAATACACCCTTGCAACGTTCTTGGATATTAAGGAAGTATTCAATAACGTGAAGAACGAAACAGTAAAGCAAGCCTTGCACGACCACAAAGTCGAAAAGGCAATAACACAGTGGATAATGTGTGTGCTCAGAAAGAGACAAATTAACTCTGTGCTAGCGGAAGAAAGAGTGAGGGTAACCACATCCAGGGGCACCCCTCAGGGTGGAGTTCTCTCACCGCTACTTTGGGTTTTTGTCATGAACGGCATACTCTCTAAATTGAAATCAAGTGGAGTAAGGATAATAGCCTACGCTGATGATCTTGCATTACTAGCGGCTGGGTTCCTACCCACTATCAGTAAACAAACCGAATACGCCATCTCGTTGGTAAGCAAATGGACTAGGAACTGTGGGCTGACAGTCAATCTTTACTCCTGCAATAGAAATTTCGGGAAAACCTGGGGACCAAACCCCAGATGGATGCATTTATCAATAATTATACCAATACTAACTTATGGTAATTTGGTATGGTGGAAAGCTTTAGAAGAGAGCACGAACCTGAAAACTTCGACAAAAGGTCAAAGACTTGCGTGCACTGGCATTACGGGAGCAATGAGATCCACTCCAACTGCGGGACTGGAAGTTATACTCAATCTAATTCCCCTAGACATCCTTGTTCAAGAACCTGCGGCCAAAAGTGCCCTGAGACTTAGTCAAACTAAAGACTGGATAAACAGTTCCATAGGACATGCCCAGATCCTTCATAAAATTATGGGCCATAGTACTTCAAAAGACTATAAAATACCCGAACTTTATTTTCATAAACCATTCCAGGCTGCTATCCCAAGCAGAGAGGAATAGATAGATAATATACCATACTCCAGTGAGTCGTCAATAGCTATCTACACTGATGGCTCTAAAATGGACACTGGTGCAGGGGCAGGCTTCTGTTCTGAATCTCTCAAGCTAACCGCCTCGCTTAGGCATCCAAACTACAGTAGCGTCTTGACAACAGCTTAATGATGGCGATACCACGAGCTGATATCACCTTTTACATTGATAGCCAAGCGGCAATAAAAGCGATTACTGTAACTGAGGTAAAATCAAAGCTTGTTTCATGCTACCACGAAGAGCTTAAGATTCTTGGCGCACAGCACAAAATTAAAGTCTGCTGGGTCCCAGGCAACAGCAATAAACTAGGTAGCGAGAAAGTCGATGAATTAGCAAGATTAGTGTCAATGCTTGACGTAAGCCAAGCTCAGCTATTTAGCACCCCTACTTGTTATTTAAAACAGGAAATATGAAAACATAATTATCAAGGACGATGAAAGGTGGAACCTTCTTGACACCTGCGGCACTATAAGAAAGATCTGGCCCTGTTTTAACAAACAAAGAACGGAAAGAATTATGCAGCTACACAAGGGATCACTTCAATCTCTTGTAAGAATAATCACCGGACATAATCTGTTAGGTTATCATATGAAAAAGATGAGGATCAGTTCAGATGGTCTATGCAGAGGATGCGGTGACGAGGAGGTGCATGACGACACTCCGCACATTCTATGTCACTGTTCCGCACTCTCCCATCAAAGGAAGAAACTAAATGGCTTGACAAACTGAACACATAGGTTTTTCTTATTAGCTTGAGTAGCAATACTCACGGGTATCACAATGGATATGTATTGATCTGACTGTGACGGTAAAGACATCAACTGTCAGCCCCTCAACCTAACATAACCTATTTCTACCACTTATACATATACCACATCCTAAAAAATATTCTCTAGAAATTAATTATATGACAAAACAACGTGTGTCGGGTCAGCTAGTAATTTAATATAATATTCGAGGAAAAAAAAACTTTAAATTTTTTTCGATTTCACCCGTCTTATAAAATTCTAAATGAACGGATTTGAAAGTAAGTTTTGTTCTTGTAACGAATCTGTTGACTAAACAATTTAACTATATCAAGTTTTTTAAATATAAAAATAAAAAAATGTTGAAAACGGGTATTTTTAAACTTTGAGCAAATAAGCTTTCCAAAACTATTAAATTAAATATATTATTAAATTCAAATAAAGAGTCCTCATAACTAATGAAAATAAGTAAGATGCCTTAAATTGTATCTAAAAGAGCAAAATTGTTACTTGTCAAAATCATCATACAACGTATTGTTAAGAGATATTTCTTGAGATTCAACTTGTGCTTAAGAACTTGGTTTTTGGTAATTTTTATCATTTTTAAAGGGGTTGAGATACACATGAAAGTAACCAATATTTAATACTCACTTAAATTGAGTATCATGGCATTATCAATTCTAAACCAAATCAAAGAAATTATCATTTAAATGAAATAGTTGTATCCAATAACCGTATTATTTATAATTTTAAATTATATTTATGGCAAACACAATAAATTCTACTTTCATGCCTAATATATCAATTTAATTGAGATTCAATTTCGTTTGTAGGACGAAACTTGGTACTTCATCCCGAATATCAAATTAAATGGACTTTTATTCGAAATCCATCTTACTGCCTGTACACCCGGTGGCAATGCAACAGCAGTTCTCACCCAAACAACAAACAAACCCCATTTAGTTTCTGGTACGTAAACCTATAAATATATTCATACATTTCTTATCCTTGAAATACATATATAAATATACCTTAATAAATTTTGAATCCTTTTTCAATTTGAAGTCCTTGATCTTATTGGCTTTTTTGCAGTATCACCTGATAGAAATTACATCTTGAAGCTTGGTACAGCTATTTTTGCTCCATTGTTTTGCATTGCGATTTTATCACTTACTGCCTTTATTGTGTGCCATCGGAGGGCGAAATTAAAACGCTTTCAGGAACGTTGCAAATATTTCGAGGTAATAATTTGAATCAACAACCGAAATATGAATTGTTTTTCAAAATTTTCATAACAAATGAATATTCGTTTTGTTTATTTTTATAGGAATTGGAGAAAAAAGCTCCAATTGATCCAAAGTCAACATTTGAGTTTCCTACAAAAACGCTGATTTTGCCACAGTCTCAAGATGATACACATCAATTTCAATTGGATTTGGAGGAGAAGCTGTTTTTCAATGATGACATGGAAGTCAATAGGAGCGATGTGAAGCTCTACGAGGTTTTGGGGGAAGGTGCCTTTGGACTTGTGCGAAGAGGAATATATCATAAAAGCAAACAGAATGTTGGAGATGGTGTCGGTAGCAATGGCGTTAATGGTAGTGATGGTGGTGATGGTAATACCAGAGAAGTAGCCGTGAAAATGCTCAAAGGTGAGTGTACGTAAAAAAAGCTTTATTATTCTTTTGACAGATAACATGATAGAGGATTATTGAAAATTGAATTCTTCAAAATACAACAACACACCATGATATTGGTTCACAGAAAGAAAGGACTTGACTTGTCAGAAACGTTTGTATTTTAAAAATATATTTTTATATCAACAGTCGACGACGTACACAAGGAACTGACATAGGAGAAATGGACAATTGTTAAATTTGTTGGATTCTTTTTCCTTGAATTTTATTGTGAAGAAAAATAATGTTGACATTTTTTATTGAACCGTGACTTAAGTCTGTAAGATTTGAATTTAAAAAGGACATGACCTTCTTGAGTAAATAAGATTTCATGCGCAAAAATTCGATGAATGTAAATATGTTAAATCTTAATCTGGATTGCCTTGGACCTAAGACGCAGATTATATTATTTTGGTTTAATTTTGTCTGTTGTTTAAAGAATACTTGAAAAAACTAACTTAACATCAATAAATGTCACTGAATTAATAGGAATTCCTGCATCGTAATAAAGAAATTACAAAGGTCAATTCTTTCCAAAAATAAGAATTATTTAAGTTTTCTTCAGCATATAATATTAATTAATATCCAACGAAATAGAGTGACAATATTTATAATGTGCAAAATGTTTAATTCAATCAAAATGTTTAATTCAATCGAATGAAATGAAAAGATCACAAAATGGCTTTCCAGAACCAAGAATCTATTTGCCTTTTCTTTTTTGATTTCAAAGAAATATACAAGAAAATAAAAATAGAACGAAGACAGAAGACAGACTATGTTACTTTTTCCTATCCTCCAACTGCTGTATTTTATTTTTAAATGTAATTTTATTTAATATTTAATCACAGATCAGCCATCGGTGGATGATGTTCGGGCTTTTAAACGTGAAATAGAAGTAATGAAATCTGTTGGTCGTCATCCAAATATTGTTGGAATTATTGGACATTATACGAGAAAATGCAACGAAATGCTACTACTGACTGAATATTGTAGTTTTGGAAATTTACTCTTCTTTTTAAGGTAAAATAAAAAAGAATATTTAAAAAAAGTCTATTTATATATATTTACTTTTATAAGAAACTAAGTTAGTTATATTATTTACTTCTCATTGAAAGCTATTGTAATCGGTCCGTTTTGTCGAATTAAAAAATTTAGACAATTTTCGACGTTTTTAAAGTCCTTATAATCCATTTCGATGATTTTTTTTGAAAGATATCGGGGTGTACGACTGTACGTTTGTGGATACTTTCTTGTTAAGAGCATTACTCAACAACGGACAGAGACATCAACATCAAGTAGATTTTTTTTTTGCAGATGGTTTAGGTTTTCCGATAAGAGGTTTTATTTTGAATAGCCTGCTTCTTGGGCAGCTTTTGACGAGTAAAAATTACTATTTTATCACGGTTCAGTATTTTCAAAATTTCACCCCAATAATAAAAAACTTTTTTTAATCAGCACTTTTCCCAGAAAAGTTTCCTGATCGTGCTGTTTCTTGAATTCTTGTGATTTAACACCTTTAGGTTTTTTGAAGTCTATGCCAATGCCTTACAACCAAATCAAAAATGTATTAATTATGGTCATAAAATTGCATGGAATGAATTTGGTGGTGAAATATTAGCAGTAAAGCCCATTTGTCTAATATAATTTATACCAAAGCTTATTCATTAAAATGACTTTTAGAAGTCTCTACGAGTGTTTTTTCTTATTTTAGCAATTAAAATCAAATTTTAAAAATATAATAACCTCAAACACAATAATGTTGTCAAAATTTTAATAAGATACCTCAACAAATTGGTAAAAATTTCATCGGTAAAATTTCTGAAGAAATTGACCTTTTTTTTATAAACATTGAAGTCTTACCAAAAAAAACACTAAATTATTTAAACCTTTCAATTATTTCGACGGGAAGCAGCTAAGTCACTGATTTTTAATTGACAACGTGACTTCTTACAAAATGTATCATTTGAAAAATTTTAAAGACTCGAATGAGAAGTTATCAGTATGCGGCATATCCTAAGTCTCTCCTTTTCTTAGAAGCATTTCAGTTTTACGAACAGAGTTTCCCCACTAAATTCCTCATAGATCTTATTTTCTTGGGAATTCCTAAAAAACACTGAATACATTAACGTGTTTTATTTTTACCCTCATCACTCAAAAATTCCATTTTTAGAAAAAAACGCGATGAAAATGTGTCATAATAAATCATGTAAAGGAATTCAAGTTCTATATGAAAGCTTATTCCTTATTTCAATATTCTTCTATTTCTGAATAAGGAAAAAACACCTCTCAAGCACCAAACATTTTCCATTTCTTGTCATTTGAAAGTCCCTTTTCATGACTTAAAAAAAAAAACAAAAAAAAACATGAACTTAGGAAGATTTTATTGAACGGCACAGAGACCATATTTGTATTTTTTATTTTTGAATTGTTGATTGTCCTTTGTCCTTTTATTTTCTTTTTTTACTTACCATACCATATTTTTTTCCATATTGACAGCGTTGTCAAACAAAAGCCAAACTGATTGGAAAAATTCTCTTTGGAAACCTCAATTGAACAAGATTTGATACCATCATCGTTAAAATTAATATTGATCTTTGAGATGTGATATTTCATAGATAGATATTTTATCAAAAGATTTTAAGTATTTTTGCTGTCTTGCTGTTGTTGAGGGATTTGATGTATGAATCTTAATGTCGATATTGTTTTAAAGAATTTCTGTGAAATCTATTTAAACATCAATGATTTTATTTCATACTGAAGGATTTGCAATTTAAAAGTGCGACATTCAATATAAAAGTGGCGCGAATAAAATTTCTTTATAAACACTTTAGTTTCAATCTCAAATAAAATGGTGCTAAATCTTAAAGAGGTAAATATTTTGTGGGGATTAATTTCTTGTTAAGTGCCAGAAAAATTACTTCAAAAACGTAGAAAACATTCCACCAAAAATTTAAAATGTTAGTATTCACCACTCATTAACAGCAGGTTATCAGCCGGTTAAATATGTAGGAAAAACACTTAAAGACGATTTCTGATGAGAGCTTTGCTAAGTATATATAAAGTTAGTTAACTCTAAAAAAACATAGTGCGACAAAATTTTGTTCACAACTTATGAAAGTTGAAATTTATAATATAACTAATTATTTATTTCAAAAGTTAAATTTTAATTAGTTATAATTTCCATTGAAAATGTGCAACTGAGCACTTAGTTTCGCTCCTTACTGTTAAGCTTCCTTTTTCTTAACAATAGAATTAGATTATAATATTGTCATCATCTCCTGTAAAGGCTTTTGATTAAACAAAGTTGGAGCGGGTAGATTCTGTTGACAGAATCAATGGAAGTCCATCCATCATCGTTAACTAGTTGAATCTGTGGAAATCGAATTCCTTAGAGGTGTCTTATTTTTTTAAAGGTGATAAATTACTTTTACTCTGGTTTTAAAATTTTTAGTAAATAATTGTGATTTCTTGATACTATGGAAGTTGAAAATGTTTGTTCATTAAGGTGAATTGTTTAAAATTGATTTTTCACACCTTTACTTAGAATTTAGATGATCCTTTATCTCCTTATCCTCTAAGGATAAAATCCATCAATCAACAGTAATAATAATTTAATGTAAATATGGTTTTTCAGCTATAATCTTGTATAGCTTCCAAATCACTCAACTACCTCAGGGTTTGAGATAGAGAACATTATTAAATATTGACTGGAATACTATTGATACAAATTTGGGATTTTGAAATTTCAGAAAGTATGCAATCAAAACTTGAAGTATGAGTTGTTTTCTGTCGAGATATTAAAGACTCAGCTTAATATTATTTTTAGAAATGATTTTATTTTTCATTTTAAAAATTGTCAATAGACTTTTGCTAAAAATTTTAACGAATTTTAACAAGTTTATATTTTATATAAAATTATAAAGCTAAAGAGTTTGCCAATTTATCTGTTTGTTTGTTTGTTTGTTTGAACGCTCTTATCTTAGGAAGTACTGGTCCGATTAAAACACAATATCAAGAACGTAAACTACATATAACCATGCTAAGACAAATACGATAGCGTAGCGCAAAGAACAAATGTTTACAAATATGTATGACAGATTTTCTTACTTTTAATAAAAAAAAATGTCCGCCACATACATATGCCTTTTTTTTAAAGTCGCCTTACTTTAACATTTTTTATGGTAACAAAACTTGTTCTTAAACAAAGCATGCGTGTACACACATTCGTACACACGCTTTTACAGACTTCACTAAAAATGATTAATTTAGATTATGTAGGGGCCTTTAAACGTAAAGAAATGTCAACATTTTCAATTTTCGACAAATCCGACCAATTAAATAGCTTCCAATGAAAAGTTTCAATAATTTATAAAACCCATATTTTTTCAACTGATATTCAAATTTGAAGATCGAGCTCAGAATGTGCACCTATTTTTCACAGCTATAAAAGAATGTGATTAAACTTAAATTATGAAAAGAGATGTAAAAAAAACATTTGAACTGTTGTTTAATAATAAATGTTTACACTTGACAATATCATCAAAGCTTACATGATTTGCCTCAGGCTGACAATTCATATTAAGCGTGGCTTGATGACTTATTTTCATATATGCATGCGTATGTACATAAGTTCATTTGTTAACCAAAAGTTTTAAATAAAAATTGGCTCCTCAAATTTGATTATGAAAAAAATAGTTAAAACAATTTTAAGCCTTTTAATTCAATACAACCAAAAGTACTTGCTGTCATTTAAGTTTTGTAAATTATCCTCACTTCCATATTCAAACGATTATAAACGTATGCTTCCATTTACAATTTTTTTTCTTTCAAACAGAAATGAATGGAAATATCTCCATGAACTCTCATTTTGCACCATGAAAGATCCGGCACCAACCTTTAATTGGTCCCAAAAACACCATCATCAACATCAGAATAAACAATATTCCATACGAGAATCAGCAACAGCATCAGCTAAAAAAACTCAAAAACATCATCACACCGAAAACGAATTCAATTTCGATTCGACTATAGTCGAACAAATTAAACAAAAATACAAAAATTTCAATTCAGTGTCTAGTAATGCATCGACGGCTTATGCTCGATCCCCAGCAAATGAAACAACTGCGATGCTTTCACAATTTGCACCACCGCCACCTGCACCACCACCTCTGCCACCACCTTCAACACTTCCAAAACCACCACCACCTCCACCTTTACCGCCTTCAGCAACAGCGGCAGTGAATGGTGTCAAACTAAACATTTACCGGAACCAAATAAAACCTTCAGCACAACGCATGGCAAAGTTCAATAAATCCTATGGCTACGAGGATATATGCACAAATGCTTGTAAATGCCATGTGGATATCCTTGCACCATCGCCATCTACAACCAATGCCACCAAATCGTTGCTGATGGGAAATATTGGCAAAGGTGAAAGTGCATTGTGTGGGCAAATTAAAATTAGTCCAAAATGCAATTGCAGACTCAAAAGGAACGGAGTGCTTTCGGTCGACAATGAAGGCTATTACAAAAATCTAACAACGACACAAACATCAACGACTGTTGGAAGGGACAGGGATAGGGACAAAGAAAAGCCATCATCAAAATTGTCAACATCACCGGAGAATAAAAACGCTGAGAGTCCGATTGAGGCCAAACGGGAGCCTTTGAGAACAACAGACTTATTGGAAATAGCCAAACAGGTTGCAATGGGAATGGTAAGTTCCTTTTTTCTAAAACTCCTACAGCAATATCAATAACGCGTTTTTACCTTTTTTTGGATTTACTAAACTTCTAAAATTTTAAAGCTCAAAAATTCATAGTAATGAAAATGAAATTCTTGGCGAATAGTAAAAGTGACTACTAAAAATGCTTTGTTTGCATCTTATGGATATAATAAACAAGTTTTTTAAACTTTGTATGGTTTTTTACAGTTTCTCATTACCAAACGCATCTTCGAATTGTTGATATAAACTATCACTGATTGTCCAATAATTATTACAAACGATATGAAAATTCAATAAATCTATAATCCATTATTAATCTTTGCCAAAATTTGACTTTTAGTCCTGACTTCTGTTCATCTTTTATTTTTTAAAATAGTTTGGTAAGTTATAGTTTATGCATTTGCCAAACCTTCTTTTATGGTTTAGCTACATGGAAAATCTTTAGTGATTTCTTTAGGTTTTTAACGCCGAAAGTTGTTTTCCACTCTAATACTTGACAGAATGTGAATTACATATATTTCCAAATCGAAATGAGTCACTTAACGTTTGAAAAACTTTGGGAGATATTGAAAATTCATTTTTTAAATTGAGTGCTTTTTAGTCCAAGGGAAAGGACAACTCCAACCCGTCAAATCTTCGGACGATAAGTCTTCTTCCGAGCATCAGAAAAGTTTTCGAAAACATCATCAATAAGGCTCTGACTAAGTGGGCTGCGGACAACAAAATAATTCCGGATAAACAGTTCGGGGTCAAGGCAGGTCATGATACAATTCATGCAGCTTCTAAGCTCGTTTCTGATATCCAATGGAATAAATGAAAACAACAATGCACAGGTGCCGTTCTGGTTGATGTGGAAAAGGTCTTTGACACCGTATGGTTATAAGGTCTTTACCCAAAGCTCAGCAGTCTTAGAATAAGCAAACCATTATTGTATATACTTTATGATATGCTTAAAGGTAGAAAGTTTGTTGCCAAAAGTGGCAATGTAACTTCTACCATAACATTCCATATTAACAAAGGTCTTCAACAGGGAGCGGTGAATTCGCCGATTCTCTTCAGCATTGACACCAGCGATCTGATAGGTAGTCTTACAAAGGCTTCCTCCGTATTATACAGTAGCCCGTGACCGGATAGAGTGTCCAGCTTACCAGATCCTATAAATATTAGATCAGTGTTTATATTTTGACAGACATGTAAATGCTGCTCTGACAAGAGCCAGAGGAATCTTCGCTCTGACAAGGTGATTTCCTATATGGCCCTCATGCGGCCGATGATCGTTTATGGTTGTCCTGTTGGCCCTTCCCAGATGTAGAAGTTTCGGGTGTTCGAGCGCCATTGTTTACGACGCTGTACCGGCTTATATCGAACAGCCGAATCTTTTTACGTGCACTACTATTCCAAAGAGGTCCTATACAGCGGGGCTCGAATCAACAGAATTGACAATTTCGTGATAAAACTCGTTCGAGGTCACATTGTAAGAACTTTGTCTTCGAACAACAACTTAATTTTCGGGGCGTCTATCCGAAAGACGAGTAATTTGAGAGTGCACGCTTCAGCAGTTTTATTTCACCAATAGTGAATGCGGTCTGATACAGGATAGATTGACAGTTCCGATAACCTACCACGTAATACGACGAACCGTGGGTAGGCGACACTTGTACAATCAGGACGTCATGCTACAAGTCGGAGCAGAGCTCCTTCTAAGAATGAAAAATGAAAAAGTTAGATAGTTAGATTTGCTGCTGTGGTTGTACTAGTTTCAAGTAGTTTTAAGGTTGAATAAACAGTTTAAGTCAAGTTACGCAGTATCCATGGCATAATGGTTAGTGCGTTTGACTTTCATGCGATAGGTCTTGGGTTCGATCCCTGCCTGTGCCACCTCAAGTTTTATTCACGGGTAATGCCTCTTGCGATGAATTGGCAAATTCACCAAAAGTAATTCTTGTCATGAAAAGTGCTTTCTCAAATCATCAGTTCGGATTCGGCTTAAAACTGTAGGCCCCATCCGTTCGCACACAGGAATAGTTGAGAGTTGTAAGTCACTAGGCACTAGTTCTCAAGGTAATGTTGCGCCACATGATTTATTTATTTATAGTCAACTCCGATCTGTGTCTACTGTACGCAAGTGAACCCAAAGTCCCAAGATCCTATTGACTCAGCAAATAAAGGCGCACGGAATTAGGTGACTCAATAGAAAGAATTAAGAAGTTAAATTGTTTCTGAAAATTGTTTTCATTTAGTGTAAGGTTCTTCTTAAATTGCTCTTAACTCCTTCATAGCCCATGCCAAATATTGTTATCAGCCGTCCCTGTAATATTAATTTGCAACCTGGAGGCAGTGATCTGACCTCTCTTTTTCTGAGGTATAGTAAAGGAGCGATGTTATGCATTTACAATCGGGAAACGATTGAAGCACTGAAAGGCAATATCATCCTAGCAATACCTGGACTACAGCCCGAAACTATCAACAAATTTGAGAGTGAAGATAATACGCTTCCCAACGTTGTGTTCTACAATAATCAATCGAATGGTTACAGCCATAATACATCGGGAACAATTCAATTATTTTCATTGATTTGCATTTCTAAAAACCAAAAAAGGATATAAAATCCATCTTGAGCAAAAAAATAAGCCCATAGTTTAATAGGCAATCTATTTGTATTTTGTTTAATATGAATTGACCTCACTCCTAGCTCAAATGTCATATAACCTACAGTACCTATTGTTTGACTTGCAGACTATTTCAATATTCATTTTCTTTAATAAATCCTAAGAATCTGATCTGATTTTCATAAACGAATAGGATTAGCAGTTGAGGAGTATTTAGAATGGTCACTCAGGCGTATACGTAATAAATATCAATTAATTTTATTTCTATAAATGCTATTCATGCTGTTTCATATCAAAAGTGTTTAATAATTTATCTCAATGCTTCAATATTGCAATATCTAGCTATACCTAATGTAACTAATGTTAAGGATATAAAATCAGTTTAAATAATATATATCCTTATCCATTAAATATTTTCATATGGAAAACATAAAAATCTTCACATTTGTTTCCATTAGAATTATGAAATTTCTTTTCTTTTACTTCCTTTCCTATTTTTGTTTGTGAAGACATTTTTAATGGGACAGAATTTCCTTATAGGTTTCCTTCTTGTTTGAATTTTTTATTAAAGGATTTCTAAAATCAAAAAATAAAACAGATGTGTATCCTTTAATGAAATATTCATAGAATCAAAAATAGAGGAGAAAACACTTTGGCATTCCCTAGTTTTGGATTTAACTTACGTACGCAAACCATTAAAATTCCTTAGTGTTGAGAATAAAATTCGATACCAACCGATTTAATTTACACATAGCATTTATTTGTTAATAAGTTTTTATAAAAAAGTTCTTTCAACTTTCCTATAATTTCCATATAATTTCATAGCATTTGTGGTCTATGTTAATTGCTGAAGCAATTAGAATCCTTCAAAAGAAAGATTCCTTTAAAGGTCGTGAATATAATAGAGTCGTTTTGTACCCACGTCTTCTGCAGTAAAATTTACTATAGCTTGTATAAAGTTTAATTGACAAGTATATAAAACCTTAAATAATTCTGAAGTAAAGATATTCATAATTCGGCTTTGTTTCAGTTTAGTTTTGAAAGTAAAATAAAAAGTTGAAGAAATACCACAGTTTACCACTATATACTAATTAATGTTACTGGAATTCTTTCAGCGTTCTATGCAAACAATGAAAAGAATTTCAAATAGGTTCTTGAGCTGAACTGAGGATCATTATTGAGGGTTAAAAAGGAATCAAACTTTTTTTCTTTTCTTCGTTGTTATGAACGGGAAGTAAAACAAAAACTTTAAAATAAAGTTCAAAGAATAAAGGAAAAAAGTTAAGCAGAGTTAAGTTTTGTTATAGTTTAGCATAAAAGTAGTTTAGCTAAGGACAGAATCCCTATCTGCTTTGTGCTTAATAGCTTGGATTACACAGGGCAGACAAAATAATATGAGAATATATTACTTTGGATTCAAAAGTATTTAATTCAAAAAAAAATCTCATTAGCATATGAATAAGACAAAAATCAATAATAAGGGTATTCAAGCAACGTGCGTCGTAAGTTTGCTAATTGGGTTAAAAAATAAGTTTGCTTACACGACCTTTCTATTCATTTAGATAAATGCTATGTAAAATGTTTACAACTTTTCGTGTTACAATAGATAATACGTTATCAGATATATTTTTTATATTAAGAAACTTTTAAGGAAGGCTTTGGAACTAGTTTTTACTGTTTGAAGAAATTTATACAAATAAGTTTGATTATTTTACGCTACAAAATCCTTGGATAGTTTCATAAAATTCAGCCAAATATAAACTTGTCCAAATGTAAAACTTATCTAGTGTTTAAGGATACACGTCTTTAAAAATAAATTGACACTAAACCTTCATTGATTTAGAACTAGCTCAAGAACATTTATATTTATGGTGAAAACCACGCCTCTTGAAATGATGTCTATGGTATTAGTTTACGTCGAAGAGAAGAGAGAGGAAACTCATATAATATTTTTAGGTAAGGTGGCGGACTGAATACGTACCAATCTGACAAGACTTGATAACACAAGTGGCGCGAACTTTTTCAACATTTTTCAGGGCTAAAGTTTTCATAACGTTTTAACTCATACTCAAAATCTTTTCTTAAACGTCTGAAGAACTAGGACAATTTTTTAAGGAAAATACAGTTTGACACAAAATGCAGCGAAAATGCGTAGTCTAAAGAGGTTCTTTTAACGCATTTGAAATAAGGAAGTTTAATCTGAACCATCCGATATAAAATTTTGAAATTTATATTCCGGCTCAAATTTTATGATAATAATTCTAAATGTAGGAAAATAGCACCTCAAATATTTTAATATATAAAGTGACTAATGTTTAAAAATGGGCGGCTACTACGCCCCTCTGAATGTATAATTTCGTTGTCCGAAGAATCAGAAGTGTTACTTATAAATAATGACAAATGAATGAAAAGTGAGTGTATGCCACTCCCCCTTATTGCAAAATCCCCGTTAGTCAAATATACGAGTACGTAAGCATAATTACATTCGCGTTTACTAAGACTATCAGAAACGGTGGACAATTTAAAATCCATGCATGCTAATGTCGTAGTTAGTAAAGAAGTAGAAATGTCGAATATTCCAAATGATTCTGAATACGTACAACAGCCATAATCCGAAGAAACAGTGTTAATACACCCTTCACCAACCTTTCAACAACCTATGGGAACACCGACTGAATCTCCTTTAACAGACGCTCTTACATCATCGCAATCATCATGCCTTTCCTTTCAATACGCCATCTATAGGAACTCTGCCATCGTTACCAGCTCCATTAATTCCTACGATTAGTACAAATGGACATGGAGTTCGAAATATATCTCCTATATCTAGTATTTAGTTTAAAAGTAGTCAAAGGTCACCGTACTTTATTAATATCAAAACTTGACCCTTCAACTAATGCTATTGACATTAAGATATATATTCAAAAAATGTTTGGTTTCTCGGCAACCAGGAAAGTAGAGAATTTGATCCACAGCAACTATTCGAAATATCCATCTTTTAAACTAAGAATGACCGACTCCATCTTTGGACTTCTCAACTCTGTTTTTATGTGGCCTATTAATATAATAGTCCACGAATTTGAAAATAATCAAATCAGCACAAGAATATCATCTTCTAACCATTTTCGCAATATCCAGCAGAAGCTTCAAAAAATTCTAATCTATTATCAAAATGTCAACGGACTACTGACAAAGATCAATAAGGTCTACAAAAATATAACCATTCTACCACACGACATAATCATTTTGACTGAAACTTGGCTAAACAATACATTCATGGATACGGAACTCTTCGAATCGAATTGTCAAGAGTACATACGTGATAGATACTGCTTGAATAACATCAGCACTGTAAGAGGTGGACTTTTGCTTGCTGTGAAAAATTGAATTCATCAATCTGATGTAGATATGATTTTCATAAAAGTTAAAACTGATACAGGTCTGCTATACATTATCGCCACATATATAAGCTTTCCTTACAATGTTTATGAAAACTTAATTAATTGCAAAGGCAAAATAAACGATCAAATTGACCCACAAGAAGAGCTACTAGTCTTAGGAGATTTCCATCTTCCAACCTTGAACTATCTATCTCCTATTAACATGTCCTCTACCAACGAATTCTTGACAGTTGAGTGTATTTCCTCATGTGGGCTAAGACAATTTAATGGGATTGCCAACAACTTCAACAAAATATTGGAACTTATATTATTTTCGGACATATTCAATGCTGATATTGCTGTAAATTCAGCCAATACCCTATTTGTCGAAGAAGACCGACATCACCCACCATTAGACCTATCTTTTAATTTAAATGTATGTAATGTTTCTAATTGTTCCAAAAAAAATCTTGAATTCAACTTTAAAAAATGCAGACTTAATGAACTTTTCAACCTGTTATGTAATGTTAACTGGAATCATTTGTTTGAGAACTGTGACATTAATGCTATGTGCTATAAATTCTACTGTGTTCTCTTTAACTTTTCTTATGAGACCACACCATTGCGTAAACCGCGAAATATTTCTAAATCTCCTGCATGGTTTGAATCTTGCCTAAAATACTTAAAAAATAAAAGAAACAAGGCCTGCATTAAATATAATAAAACAAAAGCTGATGATGACTTGCTAATATACAATGAGCTAAGAAATATGTTTACTGACTATTCAGATATTTTTTATAATGACTTTATTTTAAATACTGAAACCGACATAAAAAACAACCCAAAAAAATATTGGAACTATGTTAATAGTAAGAGAAATACTGACGGGTATCCAAACTGCATGTCTTTCAACAACGAACTTAGCCATGACTCTGAAAAAATTTTAAATATGTTTGCAAATTTTTTCAAAGATGCTTTCGAAGTAGCGAACTCCTATCAAACGCCTTCATTGGCCCTCTCACAAAATTTCTCTGATTTGAATTCAAATATTAGTCTTTGGATCTCTGAAGATGAAATCATTCGCAAAGCTTCAGGAATTGATGTCCAGGTGGTGTACCTTACCTTCTTATATTTTGAAAAAAATGGGTATCCTATTTATCCTGACCTCATCATATTCTTTTTAATGAATCGCTCAAATCATTAATTTTTCCTAATATTTTGAAGAGTTCGTACATAACACTGATACATAAAAAGGGTAGTAAAAATAAAATACAAAATTGCAAAACTGTCCGTCATCCCTAAGTTATTTGAGTCCATTAATTATAAAGTCATATCGTTTACTTGTAAGTCTATAATTTGTGACAGTAAACATGGTTTTGTTCAAAATAAGTCAACAGTTACTAACCTCTTTCATTTCAGTTCATTTTATTTAGATTTGTTTGAAAAACGGAAGGCCTTACTGAAGTCTGTGTCTACACAGACTTCAGTAAGGCCTTTGATAAATTGTGCCATAAGACATTAACTTGCAAACTTAAATCCCTAGGCTTTAACCATAAATTTGGTCATTGGGTTTCGTCGTACTTATATAAAAGATCATACAGCTTAGTTTTTAGGAATGAGCGGTCATCATATTTGTATATCAACTGTGGCGTACCTCAAGGTAGCCACTTAGGTCCTTTACTGTTTATTTTGTACGTTAACGACTTACCTTCTATTATAAAACACTCATCTGTTTTAATTTACGCTGATGACAATAAAATTTCCAAATGTATTGACTCACTTCACGACTGTTTACTCCTACAAGAAGATCTTAATAGTTTTCGCGAATGGTGTTTTATAAATAAGCTTTTACTAAACATAGACAAATGTAAATCAAAGTGTTTTACACGCAAACAAAATGTTTTCGCTTTCAATTATCAGTTAGACTCTTCTTATTTGACAAAACTCTCTATTTTCTCTGAAGTAGTTATTATTCTTGACTCAAGACTAACTTTTATAAATCAATATATTATTAAAAAAAAAGCAAATAAGACACTCGGATTTATAAAACGGTTTTCACATGATTTTCGCGACCCATATATTCTTAAACTTCTTTATATATCATTTGTAAGACCAATATTGGAATATGGCTGCATAATATGGTCTCCCTTTTATTCAGTCCATATAAACAGAATAGAAGGAGCACAAAGAAGATCCATGCTTCCGTTTCTTCCCATGGTCCAATAGGCTCAAACTTCCACCGTACAATTATAGGCTCACGCTCATAAATCTTCCATCGCTTTCTTAAGAAAGAGAGTACATTTAGCTGTGCTTTATTATAAAATTAATCAAAGGGTCATATCACCAACAATTTTGGAACAATTAAACTTTATTTATAGCCGTTCAAGTATAAGAAGACAAGTTCTTTACATCCTATATCCAGCAGATCGAACTATGGTAAAAACAGTCCCCTCAACCAATTGATTTCAGTTTACAACAAGTATTACTTTTTGGTTTATTTCATAAGCGATGATTTTAAAAGTAAAACGTTTATATTAAATTTTTTTAACACATCAGTTTAGCTTTTTTTTTGCAAATTGCTTAAAGCTTTGTAAATCTATAAATCTAAGAATAACGAAATATTAGTCTTAAGTTCTAATGTTAGTTTGTTTAACGAATTCAATAAATAAATATTTAAACATGTTAAAAATACAAGTCCTGAAATAACTTAACAAGCTTGCTTACTAATCCTGATTAATCATCACAACTAAAAACAACCAGTTAAAAACTTTTAACTTAGTCATAAAATATGCCTCAAGTTAAAAGGACAGTTTGCAATCATAAGAAAATTGACAAAGCTCTGTTATCAAAAAAAAAGTAAATTAATACGAAATAGGATTTTTGTCCTTGCAATTATTTTCAATTCTTACATAACAGAGGGTACTTGAAAACCACAAAACGTGCCAATACATTCTGTGTGGAGTTTTAAATCGAATTTTCATAGAAAACAATATTATTTTACTTTCTACTATTACTATGTCCAATGTGCATATGTAAGGCATTTCAAAAGCCACAACAATTTCCAGGAAATTATTCATTTCCTATTTTTCTTACAAATTAAAAAAAAAAAAACATTGAATAAAAGGGATTGAAAAGAATTTAACAATTATTCTTTCATTTTTATTTTTTAAATTTAAATTACTACCCTATATAAGTAATTTAGTAAAAGCACTATACTAATATCAACTGCGGACTCATGTAGGTAAATAATTCCAGGAAAAAAGAGTATTTAACTAACCTTTTCCTTGAAATATCACTGATGATGGTGATGATGTGAAGGTCCATTCACGAAAAAGTGAAAAATAAAAGTTTACACAATTTTTGTGTAGGTACATAATAATCGTGCAAGATTTTAATGAAATAACTCTGTTTTATGTTCCAAATTCCCGAGTATAGTGAATTCCATTAATTTTCAAACTTATTTATTTAGTTACACATACGGAGGGTAGTTATTATTATAAAAGAACCCATTTGAAGCCCGTATGTTTTAATTTAAAATTATAAAGTTTTTTCAAAGGAAATATGGTATTTAATATTATAACTTTTGATGTTTTCTTTTGGTGTGGGTTAGAGACCTTAAACGAAAAAAAATTAATGTGTTATGTGTGGGGGCTTGAGGCCTATTTTTATATCATAATATGTGTTGATTTTTGTATTATCGGAAAAAGACAGACATTTTGGAAGATATGATATTTTTGGTGCATATAAATTGTTATACCTTTTATGTTCATGTTGTTTTGGTCATCATAAAAAACTCATACAACTTATGTGATGTATAACCTTAAAAACAGGCCCATAATAAGTTTTCTGGTTGAGAAATTAATAGTAACGTTTAGTTGGTTGCTATAGAAGGTACATAAATACGTACAAAGTTACCTGAAATATTTATTTTTAATTACACAAATTTAAGTTGTTTTGTAACAATATATCGTTATAATTTTCTCCATTACACTTAACTTTCGAGAAGTTGGGACATTTAACTTTAACGATGTGTATTGTATGGGTACCCCTACTACTATAATGAAGTTTTCTATTTAAAGTGATTGAAAGCTTCTCGGTTAACTTTCAATAAACGTCATTTAATTATTGTTGTCATTAAATATGTAAATTAATTGATTAAAATTTACGTAACACAACTCCCTAGAAAACAATATTGTAAAAGTTTTGCAAATAGATACTTATAGTTAGTATATATATACATCGCATTACACCTTAAATTCATTACGCTTTTACCTCTTTATAAGAATCTAGAAATTATACTTTGATAGAAATGTTTGTTATATTTTCTAGTTGGTAAGGATTTTCCATAAGACCATTTCAAAAGCACCAATTTAATTCGAATAATTTGTCTTGGCAAAAGGATAATGTCATTGGCAAAGCATATCTTAGGAACAATGATGGCTGTATGATTAATGATTACGAAACAATCAAAGCAGATAGGTGATTCAAAATTGTTTCTATTCCAAATCCACAGTTTCATGCAAGATTTATCTCAAAGTAACTTTACTAATGAATTGCGTGTTAATGTTGATTCATGAAGAATGTAGGCACCTATACCTGATATCTTGTCTGTGATTTAATGAACTATAGCAAGACCAAAGGTCAGTTGCAGAAGCGTTTTTCTGACAGACAGCAGCGTTATCATTTGATTTATACAAAAACCTACATAGCATGTACTGTGCATTCATGTGTAAATGAAATCTTGTTATGGCACAACTTTTTTGCCCCTATCCAAATTTTTTTCAAGAAATAATTTAACATAGGAATGGAATTGGAATGTAGGCACAGTAAATTCCGTTTCAAGGAAACAGTGTCTTCCATTCAAGTTAGTTTCTTACTGAAAGAAATTTTGCTTAAGTGAACAGCAAATTTCATTTAAGAAGAGTCTTATAAGTAACTAAATTCTTTTAAGCGAATTTAAAAATTCCAGTTAACAAAGATTTGAATTTAAAAACAATGTTTTTTTTTATCTTTTGGAGTTGCCTGGAAATAATCAGAAATTTAAATTTTATATTCATAACAAAAATGTGGTTATGGCTAAAAAAGTAGGAATGATGACGAAATGAAAATTTAAGTTTAACTGGAAATAGGTTTAAGGAATGCAGATTTTCCACTTAACCGAGTTTCGTAAAAAGAATGCTTTAACGGTATGGTCCACAAATACTCAAAAATATAAAAAAATTTTGAAATATATCTTCGCGAATAAACAATGCGCATATTTTGTACGGACAAAAATCTACAAACATTTGTTGTACAAAATTCATATATATTCTTTTTTCAATATTAATAAAGTTCCTAATTTGAAAAAAAAATTGTTGGCCAAGTAGTTGCAGTTTGGCCAAGCTTTGAAATAAAATTATTCATTTTTTGGTGTTGTTAAAAACAATGAAAAAAAAATAATTAAGATCAATACGACGACATTTCCAAAGTGTTTACCTAACATTAATTCTTATTCCAAACACTAAAACTTATAGCTAGCTTAAATATAAAGGCTGTAACTGTAGTATTCAATCTTCTATTTATAAAGTGTGGTTAATAAATTGCTTTTGAATAAAACACAAATTGTTTAGAAAACTATTATTATTATTTCTTTTTAACTTCCCATAGGAAGTTATTGTAATAGGTCCGATTTGTCAAATTGAAAATTTTGACATTTCTCGACGTTTCAATGTCACTAGAGTCGAAATAAAAGATTTTTAGAAAGATGTATGTGCGTGCGTATGTACGTACGTTCGCGACGTTTTTTTCGTTTTCCATAGCTCAAGAACGAGAAGAGATATCGACTTTAAATAAATTTTGTTATGCAGATACTCGTAATAAGGCAGAAAGATGCAGAAAGGGCCCTCAAGAAAATTGCGTGTGCGGTTTTTTTACCATAGCAGTTTAAAAAAAGGTGAACATTTTGGTTAACCCTAAATATCTTACGAACCGAAAACGCTAGAGACTTGAATTAAATGCTATATAATATATTGTAAAGTGATACCAAACAAATATACTTTTTTTAAAAAATTCATTTAATGGTTTTTTTTATAAATCAAAAAAACTGAAAAAAATGTGTCATCTTAAAAATTTTACGAATACAAAATGACAATTTTGTTCAACGAAAAATAAAGTTTTTAACATCTGATACAATTTTGAGAAAAATTGAATTAACAGTTTTTTTTTATAAAAATAAAAACCTAACAGAAATTTTAACAAAAGTTTGTAAAAATTGATTTTTGACTTGAATATCTTTTTAAAAATTTGTGATTATGGCTTCCAACTAATTTTTACTTATAAAAAATATTGTTTTCAACATTTTTAAAAATTTTAAGAAAAATGGAATTGACTGTTTTTTTTACAAACAATGAAATCATAAGCCAAAAAATAAATAAAAGTTGGTAAAAATTGATTTTCGACTCAAAAATATTTTCAAAACTTTGAGATATCGGCTTTAAACTACTTTGATATATTAAAAAAATTGTTGTCAATATTCACTTAAATTGTAAGAAAAATCGAATAGACAGTTTTTTTGCAAAAAAATAAAAAAGTTGGTAAAAATTAATTTTTGACTCAAATTTCATTTTCAAACTTTGTGATATTGGCATTAAAATATTAGCTTTTAAAAAATATTGTTGTCAACACTCAGTAAAAGGAGGAAAATCCAACAAAAACCTTACAAAAAAACAATGCTAAAACTTTTAAAAATTAAAAATATTGTATACCAACTCTTTTTATTTACAGAAAATATTGTTTTTGATATTCAGTAGTTTTTTTTATAAAAATCCAACAGTCCGGTTTTCATAAAAAAATAAAATCTATACAAAATAGTACTCAAATTTGGTAAAAATTGATGTTTGGTTCTTGTAATTTGTAAAAATTTAAGAAATGCTACTAAAATTGGTTAACAAACTTTTTCGACTAAAAATCTTTTTAACAAAACTAGATTTTCAAACTAAACTTTTTCTTTTTTTGAAAAATATTGTTGGTAATTTTAATTTTTTTAAGAATAATTCAATTGACAACTTTTTTAACCCAACACGAAAACATACATATTAGTGTGGGCCGCATCAAAGCCTCTTTTTTTATGATAATATTGGTATGGTTGAATTATGTATGGAGCAAAAATTGGCCAAATGGCTTCTGCGACCTCAACGGCACAAATCCGTCCGATGGTCCAAAATTCCATTGACGCTGCGCTGAGGCATAATGGAGGTTCTATGCCATTTATTTACCGAATCATCTCATTCTTTATCTCTTGAATTTTTTCTGGTTTATCGACGTACAACTTTTCTTTCAAATAACGTCAAAGAAAGAACTCCAACTTTGTCGCTTCAATATAAAATTTGGACCATTGCCAAGCAAGTGGTAACGTCATTTTGAAACCACATATCGTCCACATCCATATCGCGAACACCATTCCCAATAACTGCCTGACCAGTCTCATTTTGGAAAAAAATATGGCCAATAAACTGCACCAAGCAGTTACTCTTTGTGGGTGCTTTAGTTTTTTCGACAATCACTCTTGTATTATCATTCGCCCGAATGCGGCAATTCTGATTATTGAAGAATTCATTGGGGTGGAAATGTGCCTTAAATCAGAAAGTGATTTTTTCGAAAATTAATCAACCTTTTTTGCTGTTTCTTGCTACCACTCTGACCACTGACTACTCTTGAAATGGTCAAAAGGATCCAGGTCTTGAGTCAATTGCAACTTCTAAGCGTTTAGTCTTTATGCATAATGTTGAGATTTGCAATGGTTAGGCACGCTGACGATTTAAGCAGCAATATTTTATGCAGTACGAGCTGTAGAAGCATGCACTGGTGTTTTCACAACTCATATATACCCGGTTAGCTTAAATTTTTGCACGATTTTTCCGATTGTACGAACAATTGGACGACTAAACTAAAAATGGTTCAAATTCAGCTATTCAAAAATTGGGAAACGTGAAATGAAATGCAGACAAAAACTTGAAGTTTAGGTGTTTCAACATCGGCCCTTAAAATGTAGCCACTAATCAACCCATAAACTTATCTGCACCGCATCCTAACGACTTTCTTTTTTAATGAAACTTTAATAAACATCTACTTTTAGTTTGTTTTTAATAACTTGACAGCGTATTTCTTCAATTTTTTCAAAGCGGATAACGGTTTTTCCGCAGTTTTCAGCCCCACTTTTTATGATCAAGGTTCTTGTTCGTAATTCTATTCATATTTTTCCCAGAAAACATTCTAAACATTATTTTTTATATTCAAACAATTAAAGCCCGATTTTTATGTTTCATTAAACTTGTAAAATTATATTATACTTATTTCAAACCCTAAGCCCCATTAACATTATTAACAAAATTTTGTTTGTTTTGAATTACGGAAGCTAATATTTAAAAATAAAATGAACGGCTGGGCCGCAAGAATTTGTTCCTGTATACAAACACTCTGTCAAAAAATAGTACTTATATTTTAAGATTTAAAAATTAACATAAAAAATAAGTTTGTGGATTTTGTAAATAGATGCAAATCTTTAAATTTTGAAGAAGTTTAAAAATCCAACTTAAAAAAGGATTAAAACTAAAAAAAATTATACTTTTTTTTCAAATGCAAACATGGTTTAATATTTCTGATCATAATTTTTATTTATATAATATAAGAGTATCTTTAGAAAAAAAAAATATTTAAATGGTTTCATTAACTCAATAGGCCCAATGGTTCAGGAAGTTAGGAGACGGACGGTCGAAATCGGGGGACCCACTTTTTTCGACTTCTCTGTTATGTTTTGATTAAAATCTCGAGTTTGAAATATTCTACAACACTTGTCATATTTTTAGTTCTTAACTTGCGTTTTTATATATATGTATATCGCAAGTAAAGACAATTTGGAAAGCTTTGTCTTCACTTCACAAATCTGTACTCTTCGATTATATGCACGCTTACATTTTAATATTCTAACCAATTCAAGAAAATTCCTAATGGACGAGGCATAAACTTAACCATAAATGCAAACATAGGTATCTTATCTTAATCTACCCATTGGTATCATCAACAAACAAAATGAGATAGCCTTAAGACTGGTTGTTTTCCTGAATTTAAATTTAAATCAGACTTCATTTCAACAAAACTTGAGCTCAAAAAAGTAAGAAGACTTCTCTTTAAATATCCAATCCGTGCTGTAAACCTATTCCTGAAATGACTTGCAAAATTGACAAATATTTTTCTATTGAATTCTTCAAAAAATACTACTTTTTTTTGCAAAAACCCTTTCGAACCTTACCATTCCTGCAAATTGCATAGCGAATATACCTTACACACATCACGTGCCTTATCGACCTCCGTATTCTAGTATTACACAATGTTACATTATACCTTTGGCATTTATCATTAACCTGACTTGTTTTCAAATTTGTTTTGTTTTTTTTTTTTTTTCAAGGAATTCCTATCCAAAAATAAGATTGTCCATAGGGATTTGGCTGCTCGTAATGTATTAGTTTCATCAGATCGAACTGTAAAAATAGCTGATTTCGGGTATGTCCATGTCTTAAATTTCAAAATCAAATTCTTGTTTACCTTTTTTTCTCATACCTTTTATCCTTTTTTGTTGTTGTTTTGTTTGGATTTACTTCACAGTCTCAGCAGGGATGTATATCAGGAGAATGTATATAAGAAAACTGGGAATGGGAAGCTTCCTATCAAATGGCTGGCACTGGAATCGATGACTCATCAGGTTTACACCTCCCAGAGTGATGTGTGGGTTTTAATTAAAATCAGCACTTTTAACTGAACTTCGATTTGATTGATACGAAAAATGTTTACATTCTTACTTTTCAAACACAGATGGTCCTTTGGTATATTGCTTTATGAAATAATAACTCTGGGTGGTATTCCTTATCCCTCAATACCAACAAATCGGTTGGTACATCTTCTCAAGACTGGTTACCGGATGGAGAGCCCGAAAAATTGCAGTCAAGGACTGTAAGCAAATTGACTATTTTGTACATACTATAAGTTTTAAAAAACATTTTAATATAGCTATAATCTCATGACGGCATGTTGGAATGCAAATCCAGCGGAACGACCCAATTTTACAGAGATCATAAATATCCTGGACAATTTGTTGATTGAATCACCCCAACTGCCGATTGAAAAGCTTACATCAACACCGAATGAAAAAAACAGGTAAGACTATTTTGATTTGAAATGAGTCTCAGCATTTTAATATTCCTATTTTTGTAAGCTCTGAAACACTATCATCAGATGAATCATATCTAAAACCACTTTAGAAATTCCAAGTCCGAAGTTTTGAAGCTTATTAACTAAATTAACTAAGGAAATCCAAAACTAAATAAGCAAAAACATTCTGACCAATAAAATATAAAAACCTTAAAGCAGCGACTGTGACCAACAAAAATTGGACTTAGCTACATAAGAAATTTTATTTCAATTTTGCTTGATAATTAAAAATGTTTTATTCAAAAATGTATTTTAATTTTTGCATTTCTATTTTTTAAATATAAGAATGTTAAATAAAATATGACATTAAAAGTTTTATAAGCATTTAAATATAAACATTGTTGTTTGTCATTAGATTTAGATAAAGAAAAAACCACCAAAAGTTCTTTTTTTAAATAACTGGTTTTGAAAAGAAAATATACTAACTCAAAAACCCTACTTGTTGTGTTCTTTTTTAACTGTATTTTTCTCTATAATTTCTGAATTTTTCGATATCAAAAAAAGGGATTTAATGAACAATCAGAAATAGAAAGGAGTTTGTTTTTTAAACTACTTCAAAAACTAAATTAAATAAAACAATAATTGCTGTTTTTTAAAAAAAAAATTAAATTATTCGTATGCGAGTAAGCCCTTATTTCGTTTTAAATTTAATTTAAATAATTTCATTCAACACAACGTTTCGCAAATTTTTTAATTTCTTCTTCAGGTTAATCATAAATAAAGATTGGACCTGGGCCCTATTTCATAAACATTGACAGGTGACAATTTTACAAATTTGTCACACTTATGTGACAAGTTTTCATTGCATAACGTATTGACAGGTGACATAATTGTCAGTTAAATACAACGACAATTTTGTCGTGAAAATTTTGTCGTTGTCAAGATATGACAATTTCGTCGTGACAAATGACAAATTTGTCACTTTCATATTTTGGCAATATTTTTTAACGTACATAAGAAAGTGAATTGATCTACAGTATTATTTATTTACAAATTGGGTATGCATGTACATACAAAAATTGTGGGATGCTGAAGGTGATTTTTAACAAAATATATTCTGCTGTTGATTTGCAGACGCGAAATTTTTCCTTAAATTTGTAATCACTTAATGAAGCGAAATAATTGTTTATCCTTTGTCTAAAAACTCGAGGGTGGCGTACCTCGCGTTCGTCGTCACTTTCACTTGAAAACATTATATTAAAATAAAATTGTCACCTTACGACCGAAGCTCAATTGCCTGTCACAATTGTCAACTATATACTGACAAAATTTTAATTTGTACCATTTTTTCTGTTTCATAAAAAAATTGTCACTACGAATTTGTCGGGGAATTTGTGACAATTTTTAAAAAAATCCCTGACAATTCATTGTCATGACAATTTTTTTATGATCCGAAATCTTGACAACTTTGTAAAATTGTCAGGGAATTTTATAAAGTTGTCAATTTTTTTACGGGACCGAATTTATACAATTGTCAGGTTTGTCATTTACAAATTGTCACCTGTCACCTGTCGCACCTGTCAATATTTATGAAATAGGGCCCTGGCTATTAAGAGTGGGGCTCGCCGACCACCTCCAAAGATATCTCTGCCATAACTTGAGGAATGTTGGTTTTAATTCGTTTAGTTTAGGTCTCATGTTTTGTGTAGTCTAACAGACAAAATGTAATGATTTTTTCAAAACGCACGATGTTGGTGGCCAACGGAATTTTTTTTTACACTTCAGAATTTTCAGAAAGTAGTAAGCTTATAGCAAGCGTCAAACTACGATCAGAGGCTCATCATAAGTGCATGTGTTAGTTGTTGGTAAAAAATAAAAATAATACAATTTTAGCCTAACACACGCACAAAATACAAAACATAATTAACATTTAATTATTACCATTGAATAATGACATTACAATTAATTGTAATTATTGAATGCTATTACATAAAATAAAATAAGAACGTTTACGATAGTGGAGCACTGGTTCTAAAAAATGATTTTAATCCAGCCTTATTTAAATTTAAGTCTATCAATGAACAATTTAAGTTATTAAATTCAATCGACTTAAAGCTTCATTCTTCCCACAGTTAGTTCTATGGAAGTCAATATGTATAAAATCAAATGTACGCAGGTGATGAGTTTCGCCTCGGTAAATCAAATGTACACAAGATAGCAAATAAGGTGCACCAATTTCACCAATGATTTGATGAAAAAATACTAAGTCAATTTTAACACGCCTTTGATGGCGAGATTGCATTTGAGACTTAAAGAAGCAGAATACGATGTTCATAGTAAGGCAGATCATAAGGATCATTCCAAGGAATACCTTTTAGGACAAAGCGAATGAAATTATGTTGAATTGATTCAACACGTTTTCTATGAATTTCGTAATAGGGAGTCCATACCTGCAAAGCATATTCAAGATGAGGACGAACATGACAATTATACAAAGAAAGATTAACATAGGGATCATTGAACTCTTTTTTCCAGCTTTTTATAAAACCAAGCATATAACTTGCTTATTGCTAAGTGATGCGTAAATTCTAAGTTGGAACAGAAATGAACACCTAAATCTTTAAATGCGGAGACGCGACAGAGTTTTTCCTGTGATCAAATGCGCTACTGATTAGTTTTTTAGTAAAAGTTGTTGTCTGGCATTTTAAAGGGTTTAGTGAAAGGTTATTTTCCCCACACCAAAATGTGAAACTTCCAATGTCGGCTTGTAAAAGAATACGATCATGGGTGGACTTTATTATTTTAAAAATCTTCGTGTCGTCAGCAAAAAACGAGACGTTCACTTGAGCTTTGACATGACCATACGTCGTTAATAGACATGATGAACAGAAAAGGGTCAAGATGGCTTCGCTGAAGAACACCAGATTGAGCAAAAAAAAAAATTCAGAATGACAAATTCTAAATTTTACCTCAAAGGATCTGTTTTCAAGGTATGATTTAATCCAAGCTAAGAAAAATGGTTAAAAACCAAGAGCTTTAAGTTTAAATAAAATAATTCCGTGGCTTGGTTGGTCAAAAGCTTTAGAAAAGTCATTGTATACACAGTCAACTTCATAATATTGTTCTAAAGCGTTTGAACATACATATGTTTGAGAAGGTCGCATTCACAAAACTAGTGGCTACATAGTCATGGGATTCTGATTGGCTAAATCTAAATACAAAAGTAGTAGAAACTTCCCCTCCGTAGTAACGTAACGTTTCAGACGTTTCAGAGACAAAAGATAAGTTAAAGTTATCAAATCAACAATGTTTCTTATTTTATATATTTGCATTTGTCAATAATATGACAGTTCCAGATTGACTAGCTTTGTAATGTAGTTTTGCATTCACAAAGCTAGTTGAATTTTGACTAAGTGGCCACTAGCTTTGTGAATGCTTCCAATGTAATGAGATTTGTAACGGTTGATCTTTGATTAACAAAACCATGTTGCTGTTTGCAAATGAGATTCTTACTAAAACACTTTAGGAATGCAAGAAAGCTTTGCAATGGGTCTGCAGTTGCTTGTATCCGAATTGTTACCTTTCTTCAAAATTGGTGTTAGAAATGACCATGTGAAATTACGTCACAAGAAAACTTCTCACCCAGTGAACTATAATAAGTCGATTTTTGTGACTTGTCATGATCTTCAATCGCCAACAAAAAAAAGTTATTGAATTTCTGCGAACGCCATTAAATCAATATATTTGATTCATCAGCAACACATCCATTTGCAATTTGTTAGACTTAGCGTGCAATACGATGATGCACATTCCTTGCGACTTACGATGCACGATTATACTAGCTTCAAATTTCTTTACAATTTCTTTTTGTATGATTTTCAAGCGATCCATTATATTTAATGGCAAACATTCAAGTAGTTTCAACTAGATTAGTTGGACAGCTATCAAATGCACCCTCTAGCAACTTAACACCTCGAAATGAATGACCCTTTCTTTTACTTAAATCATGTTTTAGAAAAAGGTTAATATACAAAACTTTACGTAAACATCCCTTAGAAGTGACTTTTAACCGAGTAGAACAGATTCAACCGATTTCGTTTTAAAGTAAAGCTTCCCTGTCAAGAAATTGGTAAGATTTGGCTTTTAACAAAATATGCAAAAATAGCATATTGTGTATTTTATTTCATTTTAGTATGTAGGTACATTGTATAGAATATTCATTAAACATTCCCAATAATTTAAGCATTTCGTTTTGGATCATTATTATCTAATATTAACATAATAAAAATAGTTCCTCCTTTTAAGATGGGTGGGTAAGTATTTTGTGTTTTTGTTTTGTTTTTATATTCTATCTGGGCTAAGCTTAGTGACTTTTATAGTATGTTTGTTTTTGGTTGAATTTTTGTTTTGTCCGTTGCATAGCTTAACGAATGGATTTTCATTTATTCCAGAGAATTATCTTCGATTATAGTTAAGTCCTAAGATGTTTCGAGCCTGAAAAAATAAAAATGCAATCAAAACGCAATTCGCTTATGAGTTTTTGAAAATAAAAGACAACTCACTGTGACGAAGGCAGAATTAAACGATCTCTGGAAGTTATTAGTCATATCACCTGTCTGTGCGAGTACCATTTGAATTTGGGCAGCTTCTTCCATTCGATTTTTTAAGAATGTCCATGTCTCTTGGTGATCTGGAGATGAGTCTTGCAACATGAATACTTCAACCATTTTGAAAATTGTCGCTAATCCAACTCGTCTAGTATACCAACCAAACTGAAATTTTAAACAAAATAAAAGGGTCAAACAATTTAGAGTCCCTAAATAAGACTTTAACGTTTACTCACATCAACTGATCTATCACCAGAATAATAGCACATATCATCAACCATTGTCAGAACCTGTGCCAGTGATGTCGGTACATTAGGTGGCAGAGCTATCAATGCCATCGCTTGGGGCCAATGACTTTTGTATGGTTCTATCATCTGCAAACGAAACTTGACCGAACGAATCAGGAAGTCTAGAGGATCTGCCACTTCTTTCTGTCCATTGTTTGTTTCAGCTTGCATATGCTTCAACAGAGCCTCATTGCACTTGCCTACGAAATGTGAGACCAGCTCATAACCACCACTGGGGAACATTCCGTGCACTTCACTAGGATAACCAGCCTCCTCGGCACCTTGAATTATTGCCTGACGTGACCAACCTTCTGCAGGAACATGTTTTAAGGCGGCATCAAGTATTTTCATACGAACTATATCGGTTTTGGCTTGTCGAGCATTCTCTTGCTCCTTTTCGTCGGGAGGTGATTCACTCTGTTGCTTGTTGAATTCTTCCTCCCGTTTCTCCTCCCTAGCACGGAATTCATCGATATTTGTGGATTTAGATGTGCTTTGAGTGCCAGTTGTGAAATTTCTGCTAAAAGAGTTATAACGAGTGCAATATGGCTTTGTTAACTTTGGACTAGACGGCTGTTGTTCCTGCGTGTGCTGGTGCTGCTTGTGAAAAAAGGCTTTTAATGCTGAATTGGTAGCAACAGTTGATGTTGGCTGCAGTAAATTATTTAAATCTGCAAAGTATGAAAATAAAGAAAGTCTTAAATTTTATATTAATTATTGTTGACAACTTAAGAACATTTTAATGACCCGAATAGCATATCAATGATAATTTATGAGCATTATGCATGCAAACTACTTTCATCACGAATTAATAATTCGGCTAAGTCATTTATTGCTCCGTTGAATATTTTTGTTTTCAAAACGTACATCTATTTATTGATGTAACGCGCGCCGTATATCGGTGCTCGAAGCGATAAAAACAATACAGGTTAGTATATATTTATGATGATAATACTTTGATGTAGATTAATTATTTATCATTACAACAAATGACAGTCTCTTTACATACCATAATAATCAAGTCAACAAGAACACCAATTGAATGACTAATCATTATTATGCAATAAATAAATCACACAATATACAAAGTTGAAGATAAAATATTTTGAATTAAATTAGGCCAATCACGTTTTGGTGTCATAAACAATAACAGGTGCTGAATTGAGTTTATAAATTAGATGATGCTGTTTTTAGATTCAAAAACAATAATCAATTTATGAATATTATAATATATTTTTAGTAAAGAATTTATAGATTTATGAATAAGGAAGGGTAGACTTTAAATTTATTATTATTATTATTTATACGAGCGAGCTGGTACTATTGGATTGGGCTTTGAATAACAAAATTAATAAATTTTTTCATCATTGGACTTTGATGAACTCTGGGTTTTTATTTTATCAAAAATGATTCTTTACCGGAATAACTAACCGCAGTGACCACAACATTTTTTCGATAAGAAATCTACTTAAAAATTAAATGTTTGTTAATTGGTAAGGACATTTAAAAAAATGATGGAAAATAATTTATCAAAGTTATGGGTTTAGCTTCAATACTTGTTATGCGTCGAGGAATATTGAAAAACGTGATCAAAAATAAAATCAAAATTGCAAAGGAAATCAGACAAAATGAACACCCAGACTAAAGCATATTGCACATGAAATTAATTTATTATCCTAACATAAGTGTCAATTGGTTTATTATAATTTAATTGTGTTTTTGCTTGAAATTAACTTTTTGAAATGTGTAAAATCACATTTGTTTGTCCATTCGTTGTTCGCTCTCATGTGCAAAGCCTTTAAGACGAGCTAAACTACAACTTGGGTACTACAATCATCATGTTTATCTTGTATCAATCTTGGTTGGAACATTTTAAGCTATATATAACGTTTCCCTACGAAGAGGGAATCTAGATGATAGACATATAACGTGAATGTAATACTATTTGGAACATTTCATATTCGAGGATAATTTCTTTAAATAGGTACCGCAAAAATATGTACTTAATTTCGTCAAATCAACTTATTTGAAATACATACTGTACAACAGAAATTGGAAATATTGATTTCTTTTTGTAATTAACTTTTATTTTAATTACAATTTATAGTTTTAATTTTTATTACAAATATGTACATAATTTTTAATTGATCACTTCTACACCAAAATTAAACGAATTTATAATTGACAAAAATGCGCTTACTGATAAGTTATTTAGGGAAAAAAACTTTTAAATTACAGTTTAGATAATTGATTTATTTATGTATATATTAATTCAAAGCAAAACGCATACAATATCTTAGAATTTGAGGAAACTATTTTGTAACATCGCATAAAATTTAATTGGCGAAAATAATATTTAATTATATTTTTGTGTAATGATTACTGAAAAAAAACAATGATTACTGCTTTTGGGTAATTGTTTTTGTTAATGTTTTTTATTTATCTGAATATGGTTTTTACAATAGTATCTGCGAAGCCGAAGCTTCTCTACAGAAGAATATTATCAATTATATTAAAATGAAAGTTAGCAAAGTTTACGATTTTATATAAGGTGCAATTTCAAAGTTATAATTTAAAAAAAAAAAAGAATAAGTATCGATTATAATAAAAAAAGGTATAAATATTTAATCTGTACAATCAATGAAATATTTTTTAGTTCTTTTTTCTTTTTTTAAACATGAAAATTTCTCTTGGTAGTCCGTTGATTATACTTGGTACGGTGTGTTGAAGTTTACGTCATCGGTAGTTGTTGTAGTTCCATGGTATCTGTAACATTCCTTGTGCACGTTTTCTGGGGTTGAGTTGATGTTGAATTGGTTGTTTAAATCGGTTATCATCAAAGTATTCTATTATGGTTGTCATCTTAAAAATATCTTCAACTTGTAGTGGCTTAAAAAGTGTGTCATACGTTTGTCAATAATTGCTGTTAATTTGTCTTTTTTTTAGGTGGATTTTAATTTTTTGAATTTTGATAATATGGCTTTTACCTGCATTACCCTAAGCAAGTATAACATATTGACTCCTAGATTCCATCAACGAGTAGTACACTTGTTTTGAAACATCGTGGTTAATGTGGTATTTTAGATGAGATAGTGCAAACCTCGCTTTCTTTAGGTCCATTCTCAATACTTGTAGTTGTTTAATAATTCGATGGATTGTTTTTGCGTTTTAGGGCATTCATCAGTCTGTAAATAAATCTTTTGTTTTGTCGGTTTAAACTGTGGACTTATGATATGCATCATTTTTGTTTTTGATGCATTTTTCACCAAGCCGTTGTTGTGACAATATCTAAATGCCATTATGAATTCTTCTTGAATTATCTTTGTTGCCGTATCAAGAGAACTATGGCGAACGACAATAGCCGTGTCATCAGCAAAAGCGAAGGAAATACTCTGTTTGAAGAGTCGTAGCAATTCGTTAGTGTATAAGACAGACAAAATGGGATCCAGTTCAGATCCCTGCGGAACTCCATATCTCATCACTTTTTTCTCACTCACAGATTTTAACACAAAATATTCTGTTTTGCAGATATTCTGCCAGCCAATCAGCCATAGAGCCTCTAATTCTTCTTAGAGCTTTAATAAGATTTGAGTGATTTAATGTGTCAAACGCCTTACTAAATTTTTTGAAGATTACTAATACGTGATGTCTCTTATCTAAACTTTCGTTGACACAATTCGCAAACTCACCAAGTAACTTTCCTATATTTTTACTCTTCTGAAAACTGTACTGGCTTCTATAAATCAATGCATGTTTGTCAACAAAACGTTGCAACCTGTTGGCAATCACACCTTCCAAAGATTGTTCAATAACTGGAAGAATTGATATAGGCCTATAGTTGTTTAGGTGGTCCTTTGCTCCTCCTTTGTAAATCGGCCATACAACTGCTGTTTTTAAGGTAGATGGAATTTTTGATTGATTTATACTCAAATTATTTAATTTGCATAAAATAGGAGGAAATGCATCCTTATAGCTTTTTATATCAATTGCTCTGATTCCATCAAATTCTGGAGCCTTATTTTCTCCAAGTGTATCTAAAATTTTTTCAATTTTAGTGACATTAGTTGCATATAAAAATATTGAACTGTCATCTCTGTTTTAATTTGTTTCCAATGTTTCGTCGATATTCGTTTTCTTTTGTACTAGTATTTCGTTAATTAGACTCCATGTTTTCCTAGAATCAGTCTTAAATTGTATAAACTTGTTCTTGTAACAGTTTGATTTTTGTAATTTTATGTGTTTATTGATTTCGTTACGTAGGGTTTTTTTACGATTTAATACGCTGAATTTCTCCGATTATTTTTCCATCTTCTGTATAGAATATCCCTTTTTTACATTAATCTACTAATGTTGTTGTTGTACATGTGTTGTTTTGTCTTTTTTTTAACTATCTTTCGATGGTATGTTGATTTTTTGTATATATTATCCAATTTTTGAAATAGTCTATTGTACATCCTCTCTGCATCTTCTTTATCCAAAACTTCTCTCCAATTTTCTTCTCTAATAAGCTGGTTAACTCTTGAGCTAGAGATGCATAAAGAAAATGGAATTTCTACTTTGTTAAGTAGAATATGCTCGATTTTTGGTCCCTTGCTGAAACCGGGTGGTCTATAAATTCCAATAACGATGTAGTTATGTTATCTTCAAACCGAAAAAAATGTGTTAAAATTCTTGGAATTTTCTTTAAAAAAAAAAAAACAACTAAAACCTGGTACAATTTGATTTTTTTCAAATTTGTAAAACTCTTAAAGCATTAAAAACCTTAAACAAAAATAAATACAAAAAATTGAAAACAAAAAACGACACTGACTTTTAAGTTGTTGAAATAGTGCTGTTAATATTTTGTAACATTCAAAGAAATTCTTACATAAAAAAAAAGTCCTACCAAAAATGCTATTTTATTATAGCTATCAGTAAAATCCATCAGTAAAATATGAAACAGGAGGAATATGAAATGTTTTACTGATGAGTTTATAGCAATCAGTAAATTTACGTCATTAAATGTTGTTTTCTTCCGATCATAACATCGAACTCCGCGCCTCAGACAATTTGATTACTGTTGCTTTCATCAGTAAAATTTTTAATGATGTGATCATAACAGTACAAAATTGGAACACCAACGAAATGGAATTTTTTCTGTAACATGTTCAAAAACTAAAAACTAAAATTTTACTGATAGCTATAACCGGCCCCTTATTTAAATTTTTGAATATTTTTTTCACAGATTGCAAAGTCTTTCAATTTCTTAGAGCCCAAAAAATTGACTTGTTACTCAAAATATTATTGATGCGAAGTTATTAGTCTTGGTCGAATACCTGCCACTTTTTTTTTAAACTTTGGATTGTAATAAGTTTGTTAATTTATCTGTTAATCACATTATTTTTTGTAATCAAATTAAATGATTTAATTATTAACTTTCCATATTAAGTTTTTGTAATGGGTCCAATTTGTCAAATTGAAAACTTTAACATTTCTCGACGTTTCAAGGGCCCTAGAGTCGAAATAAAAGATTTTTAGAAAGATGTCGTGCGTGTGCACGTACGTTCGTACGTCCGTACGTTCGAGACGTTTTTTTCGTCGTCCATAGCTTAAGAACCAGAAGAGATATCGATTTCAAATAAATTTTGTTATACAGATAATAGGGCAGAAAGATGCAGAAGGGGCTCTCTTGCGTGGGTGGTATTTTTGACCATAGCAGTTTGAAAAAAGGTGAAAAATTTGGGTAACCCTAAATATCTTACGAACCAAAAACGCTAGAGACTTGAATTAAATTAAATCCAAAATTTTACGACTAAAATATGATTTTATCTCCAAAACAATTTTGTGCAACGAAGAATAATGTTTTTGACATCTGATAAAATTTTGAGAAAAATCGAATTGACAGTTTTTTACAAAAAAAAAAATAAAATAAAAAAAAGTTTGTAAAAGTTGATTTTCGACTCAAATATCTTTTCAAAACTTTGAGATATTGGCTTTAATTTACTTTTATCTTTCAAAAAATATTGTTGTCAACATTCAGTAAAATTTTAAGAAAAATCGAATTGACAGTTTTTTTACAAAAAAATAAAAACCGAAAAAAAATAACAAAAGTTGGTAAAAAAATGATTTTCGACTCAAATATCTTTTCAAAAATTTGAGATAATACCTTCTAACTAATTTTTACTTATAAGAAACATTGTTTTCAACATTAGGACAAACTTTAAGAAAAATCAAATTGACAGTTTTTTTTACAAAAAATAAAACTCTAAAAAAAAAGCAATGCTAAAACTTGGTAAAAATTTAGTTTCGACTCAAATAGCTTTTCAAAAATTTAAAATATTGGGTTCAAACTTATTTTACTTCACAGAAAATATTGTTTTCGATATTCAGTAATTTTTATATAAAAATCCAAGAGTCCGTTTTTTCATAAAAAATAAAATCTACAAAAAATAGTACGCAAATTTGGTAAAAATTGATACGAGTACGTGTAGACAAACTTTTAAGCAAGACAAATCGACTTCTTGATAGAAACTTTAAAATAGATAGTGGCAAAGGGGGTTTATCTCGCTTTAACGATACAAGACAGCATTGAGTTTTCGAAGCATTACATTCTACACGGTTTTTGATTCCTAATTGTACAATGCTGTCAAGATCAGAATTTAATGAGCCTATCATACGCTGCTGTTGATAGTCCACATCCAAAGCACAAGGATGCGAATCTAAAAACGAATATGAGAAGCTGAGGGTACTGTCATCAGCGAAACAATTAAGTGGGTAAGATTCAGACAAAAGATCATTTATAAAAATATGGAAAAGTGTCTGAGACAAAACGGAGCCCTGGGACAAACCAGCGTTTATTTTGTGAATATCAGATTTGAACCCCTCCAATACTGCTTGAATTGAACGGTCGAAGGGTTATTTCTAACCCAACGAAGAAGGGATTCATCAATACCAAAAGCACGCATTTTCGATAAGAGAGCTTGATGCCAAACACTCTCAGGTAGCGTCGAATTAACAGCAAACTGTGCTGCAAGCAAATTGGCTTTATCAATCGAGCTTGCATAGGGAGTGTCATTGTGGGCAAGCGTTGGAACCGAGGATGACGTGGTGTTTCGTACGTTTTTTACAAATGACCAAAAGTTTTTAATATCTTTGGGACATTGTAGTAGTGTTTACCTTAATTATTGATCATGCAAAAATTTGGTTCGTCGAATATGAATTTATTCGGTTTTTCTCAGTCGGGTTGGCTTTATAACAACGGAAACTTACATCTATGAACCTAATAACCTTTTTACAGCTCGAATCAAACCATGAGTTCTCTTAAGGTTTGATAAATTTTACCCTATTCGGGATAAAATTTCTCATTCCACAAAGAATTAAATTTGTAACCACATCTGCACTGGAAGAATTCATTGAGAAGTTGGCTTCCTCATAGGAGTTTTTTCTTTAACTGGGTTAACACATGATAAATTTGCAGATATGATACAATGGTCTGATGTGCCTAGAGGCGGTAATACACTGATTGTGTATTTATTAGGGTCAGTGTTAAGAAACAAGTCTAGGGTGTTTCCGGATTGACCTGCAACGTCAGGAATTCGTGTTGGCTCATCGACAAGCTGAGTTAATTGATTTAACTCAGCAAAGACCTTAACATACCTTCCTTCCGGTGTTGAGTGGCCAGAATAACGAAGCCAACACGAATTGTGTACATTGAAATCGCCCGCAATGACGATTTCAGTTTGAGGATAATGGGCAACAATTCTTTGAATGGAGTCGGACAGAGCATCGAATTCGTTAAAAGTTGAATTTCTGTACAGATTTGGACTTCGATATAAGAAACATGCGTGGATGACGTGCTTATGTACCGCAAATTTTAACCACATGAAGTTAAAGTTTGTGTTAGAGCACAAACCATATTGTGGCTGAAGTTGGTAAGCAACATCATTTCTTATAAATACGGCTAATCCATGGTGGAAAAAGAATAATGGCACTAAGCTATACCCATTTAGATTAAATTCCAAATGATCGGAATCTTCACCTATCTAAGTTTCACTTAATGCCAAAACAGCTGGCCTGTTTGTTGCGGTGTGAACATATGCGGCAGAGAAGTTCTTTCTAAGCCCACGAATGTTTCTGAAATCAACTCTGAATTCATCCAGCATTATAATATTCAAAGACTAATAAAAACACTACTCGGACAATTAACTATGATGAATAATCTGACAAGCTTCCAATTTATATCGTACGTCTTTTAATAAATAAAAATAGTGCAAAAGCAAAAATAATGAAGAGGATTATAATCTGAAAAGAACGCCCAAAAAAGAGGCAGACAAAAACATTACTTGGGAAGTTACAGAAACTGTATCAGCTTCATGAGCAACAGATTTAGAAAAGCCCCACAGATCCTGCTATTTTTGGAAAATGTGAAGTACTCATACATCAAAGGAGAAAAAACTAAGTACACTAGCAAGAAGAAAGCAACTTTCCCTTTCTGGGGAAGATACGATAAGTGTCGTTCTTTTGTTGTAAAGCTCAATAGTTTTTGAACCTATTTATCAAAAACTTTAAAATACCAAGTTATTGCCAATCTATCCATTCCAAAAATAAAGACCTATTTATTTTTCTTATCATATAAATTTGAAGGTAAATATTTATTGATTGGCAAGAATATGAGCAATCTATGGAGGCTTGCTTTTAAAAAAAAGTGTTAATGAACCGGCTTCTTTCATATAAACCACCGAAATTTATTTCTATTTGCTTAGATCATGAACCTCAAAAAATCCTCAAATAATAATCTTCTCATATGCATTAAAAAATAATCTACAAAAATGTGAAACACTAAATAAATAACAATAACTTCCAAAAGATGATGACTAATTTTGGTTAACCGAATTTTGCAAAACCATAATCTTACGATAACAAGTTGCTAATCAGCCCAGACTAGACCGGACCACATTATCTAAACAAACAACAAAATAAACAGTTTTAACAAGATGTTCCACTCCTAAAGTATTTCCCCGCTTTTAAATGTGCAAATGTCATCATTCTAGTAGTCAATCTAGTGTTCTATGAATTCACACCCCAATCTATGCATCGATTGTAAGAGTTAAGACAAACATAAACACTCCACCTACTTAAAGTGCCCCTGAAATCAATTAACACTTCCAAGTCTCTATAAATATAAATATTTAGCAAAAATTTAAGAAAAAAAAAACAACAACAAAATTGCATTTAAAAAAATATAATAAAATTTATTAAGAGAGATTTTCTTTCATGATTTTTAGTTTGGATTTTTCATTTTTATTTCTTCTTGTGTCTTTTCTCAACACATTCTGTAGCGCGTGCCAATAGACATTTCAATAAATCTAATGACGTCAATCCCTGATCCAATACTTCCACCTTTCTTTCGGGGTCCAGAGCGAGAGAAACATCTGAGCCATTCAAAGCAGAAACGCTCAACATTTGTGCCATACGATCGTATTCCTCGTTCAAGCCTTTGTTGTTCTTCACTGTATTCTTTTCCAGCTCGTAATGAGCCACCGACATATTGATGGCCATCCTCAGCGGATCAAGGAAATCTTTTTCGATTTTTTTGTTTACATCCCAGAATCCAGTCAAGTTCTTTTCGTCAGTTATGGCAAAGAATCGAATTGCATTTAGAGCCGGTATGATGCGATCAGAGTTCTCGATTAGGTCCGTTTCGACTCCTTTCTGAAGGACACAGATTTGTTTGAGAATAAAATCTGAAAACTCCTCCCCAGAATAGCACGCTGGAAGTTTCTCTACACCGCTGGTGGCTAGTTTCACAGCTACTAGGTCCTTGTATATCGTTCCGAGATATCCCTGCAGTCCGGGATGCTTCACACTCAGCAGGAGAGATTTGATGGTGACGCATTTTGATTCATCGCTAAATCGAAGGATATACTTCTTCAGAAGCTGAACTGCAGACTGACGAGAACTCTTAATGGACGAGTATGCAATAATCTGGGAGAGAACACGAGTGAAGTTTTGGTGAATTGGCTCGAAGAGGCTCTTGTCGGGTATTTGCAATTCGCCCATATTATCGATAGTCTTGTGGCAAAGGAGAAGTCCCCGCTTCTGAAGAGTGGGCGCCTTGCGCGATAGGAAATCGGTGACCAAGTACAGACACGATTCGAAGATGTACACTGGGCAGTATATCTTGGGAGCGGATTCGAATCCAATCTCCTCAACAATAAGCAGATAGTAGAATATTCCCATTGACTCAATAGGCAACTTTTCCTCCATTTTGAAGATATTCTCCGTGGATGTCAAGTCATCGAACTCTTCTGGCGGATGGGACTTGTTCTTGGCCTTCTCCTCCACCAAGCTCAGCAGATAAAAGGGATCGTCGAGAATTCTGGTGGCCGCTTTGACCAAAGACGCTGCACACTGCATTGTGTAGGTGTTGGTCAGCTTTTCATTCTTAGCCAGGTCCAGATAACACAAAGGTTTACCCAGGAGCTGCAAGAAAAAGCAGCACAGAACGTTCCTGCGGTTAATCGTCTTCGATTCGTCGTCTTTATCTTTTAGAACATCCTCAAGCAGAGGCTCATAGAATAGAGCCAGGGTGATATAGTTAGCCAAGACTTTCAAGACATCGTCATCCTGTTCGAGGAGCTGTTCCTGACGTTGATTATAACCACTCACTACGTAGCTGGGAAGCTTCAACTCAGTGATTCGGTTCACGATCGAGTTCAGTGTCCATTCAAGCGCCCGAGATTTGTCCGACTTCAAACGAAGCAGACAGATCTGCAGACATTTCAAAGCCGTAGTGAAGACATTCTCCGACGGACTCTCCTCGACAATCTGCAGCAACTCGAAGAGCACTTCCTCGGCTTGGGAGTGCGTTGCCGCCAACTTCATAACCTCCTCACAACAAGTATACAACTCAAGGTTATTCTTGTAGTTCTCATCGTTGAGATGCACCAAAAGGATTTCCAATAAGTCTGCAGTGATAAGTTTGAGTGTTTCAAGGTTCTCCACTTGCTCCGAATGAAATAGACCAAGAACTTTGTCGTACTCTTTGTTTTGTAAACATTTTTTCACATTTTCCAAAAGTTTTTCACCTTTTGCGGCCATTTTTTGGATGATTCACTCGATTAGGAACGATTATATCACTGGATGGAATGAGTTTTGTATGATAATAGTGATTTGTGAATGAATTTGGATAAAAAGCACAAATAAATCGACTTTTCTCCTTGAGATTTCTAAAATTAATGAAGACGAAGAGCAAGAGATGACACACAAACACATACCGGCGCACCAAATTGGCTGTCAGCTGTCAGAATAATTTTGACAGCCCAAAAAAAAGGAGAATCGAGAACCTACTGAGAGGAGAGAGAGCGAAAAAACGACAGGAGAACAACTTTTTTTGCATTTTCTTTTTCCAAAAGTGGTGTAATAGGTTTAGCTGAGGGATTTTTGCGCGGTGGGGCTTTTCTAGGGTTTGTTTTGCAAATGGAAGGTTACGATGATTTTATTTGAACTTACTTGAGTAGAGGAGGATTTTTTGTAACTTGGTTATTCGATTAAATGCGCTTAGATTTGCCATAATTCGTTTGGTGGTCTCGAGGATTAACCTGCGCACACTTTTTTTGAATTCTATTTTTTACTTTCGTTTTCTTTTTAAGCGAAGTGTCATTGGTGACAACCGTTTAAGAACTGCTGAGCAGAACAGGGATGGTGGTTGTTTTTGTAGGGGCAAAATGCGATGGCTGTGTTCGTATGGTAGGTTGAATAACGGTCGATGAAAACGTAGTAGATTTTATTTGTTATGAATTAAGCTGGCCATACACGAGTGCTGCGGTAGAATGAGCCAATTAATATGTGACGGATCTTAAACCATCAGTGTAAAACTTCCAAAAAGAAACTATAATCAGACAAAAAGGAATGGAAACAATATAAAACACTCACCCACCTTTAACATTCTTGTTAAAACTAGCAACTTTTCATAAATCAAAATTTTCAAACAGTACTTTGTGTTATATGGCCTAAAATATTTGTGACCTAACTATGGTTTTTAATTCCAGATCATTTATCATAATCGTTTTCTCACTTTTTTACAATTTTTTAAAAGGTTGACTACAAGCTTCACACTAATACAAAAGTTAAGGCATTTGCTTAGAATAGTGGTTAAATATTTGATATATCGTTTAGCAGTTTTAATTTATCGATTATAATGTTATTCAAATGAATTCCATATGAGTGGTGAAAGTAAAAGTTCATAAACAAACATCTTACTTACTTACTTAAGGTGGCGCTACAGTCCTGTGTGAACTAGGGCCTCACCCAATAATATTCTCCATCTAGCTCGATAGCTCGAATCCTAGCTAGATGTCTCCAGTTTCGCGATCAAAGTTGGTCACTTTTCACTTGTGCGTGCCACCTGATCCGAGGTCGTCCTCTACTGCGCTGTCCTGTGGGTGTGGATTCGAAGACTTTCCGGGCCGGAGCATTATTTTCCATGCACTCTACGTGACCCTGCCATCTTAGTCATTCTACTTTTACCCTTCTGGCTAAGTCTCCGTCGCTGTACAGCCCTCACAGCTCGTCGTTCCATCTTCTCCTCCACTCCCCTTCGATGCATACGGAACCGTAGATCACACAAATAACTTTTCTCTCAAATCGACCCAAGGTGCTTTCATCCGCTTTTGTCATAGTCCGTGCTTCTGCACCGTATAGCAGGACGGGAATGATAAGTGTCTTATATAGCAACACTTTGGTCCCTTGAGAGAGGACTTTACCACTCAATTGCTTACTTAGTCCAAAGAAACAGCGGTTAGCAAGAGTTATTCTGCCTTTGATCTCTACACTGGTGTTGTTTTCTGTGTTTACAGCGCAGCCTAGTCAGACGAAATCCTTGACTACCTCAAAGTTACGTCTGTCGAAGGTGACGTTTTGACCAAGACGTCGGTGTTGTATGTCCTTTCTTGACGACAGTATGTACTTTGTTTTGCCTCATTAACCGTTAAACCCATTTTTGCCGCTTCTGCCTCAATACTCACAAAATCTCCTTTTCAATATCATTAGCATATGCTAGTTATTGGACAGACTTTTGAAAGATAGTGCCTCTAGTGTTGATGTGTGAGCTCTGCAATATTCTTTCAAGCACGATGTTAAAAAAATTAACATGACAGCGCATCACATATACAAACATCTGGACCACACCAAACATGAGCAAGCCATCCAGACTTACTTTAACTTCAATTGACATTTAAACTTCGAACTTAACTCCTCATATTTATTTTAATATACTACTATAAACAAAGGAAATACTGCGTTTAAGTAGTTATTATCACAGCAAAATTTTATTTTTGATCTGTGTTTGTAAATTGACAACTGAAAAAGTAAATCATAACAAACAAATGTAACGTAAACTTGCTGTCCAGAAAAATGTCGATTGATACCATAAATAAAGAATTTATAGATACCTAAGATGAGTTTGAGGTACCCGTGGCATGATGGTTAGTGCGTTGGACTGTCATGCTAGAGGTCTTGGGTTCGATCCCTGCCTATGCCATCTAAAGTCTTTTCACGGGTACTGCCTCTTGCGAGGAATTGACAAATTCTCCAAGAGTAACTATTGTCATGAAAAAGTGCTTTCTCAAAAATTAGCCGTTCGGAGTCGGCATATAAACTGTAGGTCCCCTCCATTCCTGACAACATTACTCGCACACAGGAATGGTTGAGAGTTGTAAGTCACTAGGCCTTGGTTCTCAACGGACTGTCACGCCACCCAATTTTATTTATTTAAGATGAGTTTGAGTTATGTCGTGATCTGCAAGGAAAAGAAAAATATAAAAAACACGGTTTAATCCATTTATATTAAGCGACAAGGATTTCAATAAAAGATATCGTTTGGATATAGAAACAGGCACATTCATTATTAACTTACTTAAAATTGGATAACTACGAAGTAAAGAGGATAACACGTTTCTGAAAGTCTCCAGGTTTTAACAGCATCTATCATAGCCAGCGGCCCTCATATCGAACCAAAATTTTTTTGTTTACTATCATCGTAACATCATTTCCATTATCGTCGACAATGTTGATGTGCCTACAAATCGCTTCTGTGACTACGACCAGTTTAACCTAGGGTTTTACTTTTACTTTTGAGAAACACATTTCATGACGACTATTACTCTTGGAGGATTTGTCAAAATAATATCTATAAACATGTTTAGCATCATTCAAGACTTAAAAGGTTTTCCAAAAAGACGTTTTATTCATTTCCCACGTTTTGGGCAGCTTTCACTTTTGAATATGTCATCTTTTGACATTTGTCAAGTGAAAAATACCAATTACCACAAAATGCATATAACTATACATTGAAATTGTCAAAGACGCTGCTGAATGCAACACAAGTAAACGGAAGTTTGTAAGACAAGTTTCCTGTCCTCGGAAAAGTGATCTTAATTTCCAACCGAGAAATCAAGGTTTATGTTAATACTCCAATAGGCTTTTCACACCAAACTCGAAAACCTTCATCGAAAACTCAAGTAGTCCCAAACATGTTTGGTAATCCACAAGTTTTCGTAAACCACAAGTTTTATATAAAACCTCACGAAAACTAAATCCAATTCAACGTTGAACTAAACAAACAAACCTTTCGAAACATTCAGCGCTCAAATTAATGTAAAAAAAAAACAGCTCTCGGCTGCTGTCAAAACAAATATTCCATTTTGAAATAAATTTGGTCGTGGTAAGTAATATGATTTATACAATTTCCTTACAAAATAAGAATTATTGCTTTTTGTTTTTTATTAACAGAATATGGAACATTTTCTAACGTTGAGAATAAAAGCTCCGGTGACTATTTGCGGCACTGACAGTTCTTTTATGATCCTCCGGAGTTTCAAACGCTCTTTGTTAAACGAGGAACCGGAATCCGCTAAGGCTACTGGATGGCGTGACGACCCAAAGGACGAGGAAGACTTGCTCATAGTTAGTAATGACGTTTCCAAGGGATTCGTCTTCCAACTCGTCGCCACAAATATGTTCGACGATTTCGCTTACTACCTGGAGAAGGACTTTCCGGTTACTCTGTTCAATCACAAGGGTTTGGGAGATATGAGAAAGGCTAACGCTAAGTCACAGCGAGCTAGGAAAATTTGAACCAAAATATGCCACAATGTGGGAATCGTTGTTCCAGTGAATAAAACCACAACAGTGGCTATCGCCTGTTGATGGGAAGATACCAACATCAAGAAGATCCTCAGTGCTTTGGACAAGCCAGGCAAGTCCTCAAAGGAAGAAGCGAAAGAGATAGTCATAGAGAATCTGCAGCCCATCATTACAGCTTCAGTGATCGCTCTGGATGAGTGTGATTTTGGTACGAATCTGGGACTAGGAATGGACGTTTTCTGCTCTGGCCAGAAGTACCTACACGAAATCGTTTAGAATCTTCTCAACCCCGCCTATAAGCTGCTTGAACAGCCACAATACATGGCAATTCTGAAGGCATATTTGACCAACAGATGCAAAAGCCATAAGCAGTATTTTTGATTAAATTTGTTGTAAAAGAAGAAGAAAATTTTTTAAATAAAATTATTTTTTGTTGTAACAGTTTTGCTTATTGTTGATTCTAAGATATATTTTCTAAACAATTAGCTTGTGAATTAGTGAATTGTTTGGACCGCTTGAAGTGAACAAAGAGGATAGCTGCAGCCAAGCGAGCTTCTAGTTCTTGTTGGTTCATGTCATGGGCCCATTCCACCCGTCCCTAGAACTTCAGTTGAAACTCTTCTTCGAGACGAGCTAGTGTTACGGCCTTGTCTGCGCTTATATGCTGGTCTATCACAGCACAGGAAAGGATTATTGACTCAAGGGTGTCGACGGCAAAGAAAAATAGTTAGAAAAATGTTTGCACTTCATGAATTTTTAAAAAATTGAATCTTGAGAGAATACATACCATATAGAACACCTTCACTGTGTGATAGAAAGTACTTGGATATTTTCATTTTATCCGCATCCAAGACGGCGGGTGGAGGTATACTGGCAGTTTTTTATACATTGGTATCGCAAAGTTTGTAAAACCACTCAATGACGGGATCCCAATCGTTCTTTTGGAGCTCGTATAGATCTTTGCCTTCCTGAAAATCAACTTGATAAGTACCTACATAAGCCTAAAGTTTGTATTATGCTTTTCCAGATCCTTTAGTTCATTGCAGAGCATATCGAAAGTTTTCCGGCTTATTCTGAAATTTTTTTTATCAATACAAAATTTGACCGCCGGTGTTAAACAAATTTAAATGTCAAATGAAAACGTGAAAATGTTCGGGGTGAACGATTTACGGGTTTTTGAAAACTCTTTTTGGGTTTGGTGTGAAAAGCCTATAAAATCAATTCAGGGCCTTAAAGATGAAGTTCCCTCCTTTTTGGAATGTAACAAGTTTAAAAATTTTGCCTCTTATCCGAAAATTGAATTAAAGTAGAAAGCTCTGCGCAAAAATAGCATAAATTAAGTGTGTTCAATTTTTGATTTAAATAAATAAATTGTTTCATCTAATTGCTTAAATTTGAAAATTGCAAGCAACCCGTTTTTCAAGTTAGATTTTGTATTTAATATTTGTATCACTCTTTAACAGCCCTGTTCTTGTATCACAACAAAAATAACAACACAGTTCCTCAAACTGCCTTAAATTGAGTTTCTCAAACATTTTTGTATTTTTCTACACATTCTCGCATCTTCTTCGTCAAAAATTCCATGCAAAAGAGGAAAAAAACAAAAATAAAGCACCAGAATATACCAACAAAACGTAATCCCGTTCGTTAAAAATTAAATAAATTGAAAGAAAATGTGAAAATTTTGATTTATTTAACTTTTCTCCAGTCGACTTTAAACTTTCACCGAGGCTTGGCCGTGCGTTTACATTTACACCAAGTGTTTGTCCCATCTTCCAGAGAATATATTCATCTTCTTCCTGCAATTTACATATTGCCATCGGCAAATCTATTCAATTAAATTCTTTTAAAATTAAAAATCCTAAATTTTACATAAAATCAGTGAGCAAACGTCAATTATTATCTCGAGTGAAAATCCTTCGTGCAACTTAAAATTCCAGCCGAATGCTGTGAAAAAAAGGGTGGAAACCCAGTGAAGCAAAAGTGTGAACGTGAACGTGAAGTCGACAAAATAAAAGTGCGAAAATGCACAAACAAATTTTGTGTTGAAGAAAAAAAAAGAAAAATAAAACTCCCACAAAGCAGAAAAGGAAGGATGAGAAAATAATAATAATTTGGATATAATTTTATTCCCAATTTTGTGTGCTGGTGCTGCTGCTGCTGCCGTGGTGCGTCGTCGTCGTGTTGTTTTATTCACAAACAAAAAAGGATAAATATTCCCTTTTCCGCTTCTTACCTAAATCAGAAAAAAGTGAATTGAAATACCTAATTGAAGAAAGATAAAGATTTTTTTTTTTGTTGATGGTTTATTCATCTTCGGCGGCGGTCGGTCTTTGTCTTTGGAATCAATTTTTTGCGAATTAGATTTTCCGGGACTCGAATAATTGTGAATCGGCAGAGGCAGAAGGAGCAGAGAAATTCGCAACAAAATGTCGACGCGGTCTCAGTTGACAAAGGATTTGAACGGTGAGATGAAAATAAGTGCTGACACTTTGTCAGAATATTAGTACCTTTTATTTAAGTTGTTCTTTTTATTTTTTGTTTTTGATAATTCCAACTGTCATACTTTGGCGAACTAAAATTTAAAACATACGGTTTTCATATGTGAAATAGATTAATAGGACTTGTTTTGAAAAATTTCAATTTCGTATAGAATTCGTAAGGTTTAACTTCAATCGTTTATTTTGTTTTGGTTGTTATAAGGAAATTAGACCATTCTTGTCTTTGTAAAAGTTACAACAAAAAGTGCTTGGTCAAATAAGCCGTTCCCTAACAATATTACTCGTCCACAGGAATGGTTAGTAGTTGTAAGTGACTAAACCCTAGTTCTGAACGGACTGTTGCGCAGCCTTATATTTTTTTTGTTTAAATTAATTTAAATAGCAGGGGAGTCAACTATCGACCAAATATTCACACTATGGCAGATCTTCGAAAAAAAACCGCGTATGACAGCATCCATAGGGAAGAGCTCTACAGAGCATTGTCTAGTTTTGGCATCCCTGTCAAACTTATCCGTTTGTGCAGAATGACGATGGAGAATGCATGCTGCTCTATCAAGGTCGGAAAAGATCTCACCGATGCATTTGATGTTAAAAAAGGTTTTAGACAAGGCGATGCACTGTTATATGACTTCTTTAATATCGTTCTGGAAAGAATTTCGCAAAACTCAACACTAGAGGCACAATCTTCCAAAGGTATACCCAATTAATATTGGAAGATCAAAGCTTGATGTCAGTGAAGCGTTTTTGAGCATGAAAATCCAGAAATTCAAGAACGAAGTTGGTATTTCTGCCAATTAAACTTTAAAATTCGTACGACCTAGTTTGATTGTATAATCTTTAGTGGACGAAAAATTTCAAAGATTAATAAAGAATCGACAAACTACGGTTTTCGCAAAGACGCCCACACACACTTTTGATCCTTTGCTTCCAAATAGTTAAAAATTTTCAAACAATTTCCCTCTCGCCCGCCGAGAAGGTGCGTCACAAATGTGTAAACTGTTTCTACAAAATTAACCATTTTTTAAGTGGATTGGAACTATTTCAAAACGTTATTTAAGCGTGTATCCTTTAAAAGTAACAGCTGGCCAAATAGCGAGCTATACCAAATAAACCAAACAAATATTTATCCAAAAACTAAATATCTAATTTTTTGTTATCCATAATATGCGAGTGTACATTTTATTCAACATTCCTATTTAGCTTGTATAAAAGTTGATTTTTTAGAGGTGTGGTTGTTAAAAATAAATAAAACACGTATAACTTAATGTTATAACCAAGAACTAAGCTTTTTTATAAAGTTTTTAAATTTGATAACGAGAAAGTAACCGCCGGCCGGGTCTTTAATAACTTTTAGCGGAGAGCCCAATTTTCGATCAATTTGTTTGCGGCTATTGGGGTCACATGTTAGCAAAAAGCCGCCAAATATTGTATTCCAAGGCGTCAATCTTCTCGGGCTTATTTGCGAAGACAAGAGACTTAACATAACACAATACAAAATAGTCCAGCGGTTTTTAATCGCACGATCTTAAACGATGTCAAAAAGACCAACTCCGAAAAAAAGTTTTTTTTTTTAGTTTAAAAACCACACGTCTTAAAAAAACCCTCAAAAAATTGAAAGCTTTAGATTAAAATGGAAATAAAATCACAGAAGTTAAAAGTAAAACAAAAGACCCAAAGACTTGGATTTGAATGGAAAGAAAGTAACAAATTCTGCGATATTTTTGATGCTACAAACTTAACTATTCCTGTTTTGAGTTAAGTTCCGAATATTTTGGAATAATCCTAAAAACTTATAACAATCATTGTACATCTTACAATGGCAAGTGAAAGGGGATCTTAAAAAAGAATAAAACAATTTGCCCTATTAGCAAGAATATGTTTCAATAAGTCATTTTCACTCTAAGGCAAAACCCCACTGTTTTATTTCATCGAATTTGAAACACACTTTAAAATATAGGGTCCGCCAAATAACTCGTTTTTTGTTTTGAAAAAGGGCGCAAAACATCGAGTGCAGCTTTGGCTGTGTGGCACGTAGCGCCGTTTTGTTGAAACCAAATGTTGCCAATATCCTTCCTTCAATTGAACAAAAATTCGTTCAACATGACCCGATAACGATCGCCATTGACTGTAACGGACACTCCTTGCTCATTTTCGAAGAAAAATGACTCTATTATGCCTCTAGACCGAAATTCACACCAAACAGTGACTTGTTTTGGGTGTATCGTCTTTTCGATGTATGCGTGCGGGTTTTCTGTGCCCCAAAGGCGACAATTTTGCTTCTTTACAAAGCCTACTTACTTACTTAAGGTGGCGCTACAGTCCGGGGCAGACCTGGGCCTCAACCAACATGCGTCACCCGAAGAATTTTTCTCTCGAAGCATCCTAAGACGTTCTCATCTTTCTTTGACAGGATCCAGGACTCAGCGCCATTAATGAGAACCGGGATAATAAGTGTCTTAATGATGGTGATTTTAAATGCTCCAGAGAGGACTTTACTTCTCAATTACCTTCTAAGTCCAAAGAAGCAGCGATTTGCAAGAGTTATTCTTCGGTTGATTTCAGCGGTGGTGTTGTTTTATGTGTTTATAGCGGTGCCTAGGTAGACAAAATCCTTAACTACCTCGAAGTTACAGCTGTCCATGGTGACGTTTTTTCCAAGAAGTCGTTGTTCAATGTCCTTTTTAATGAAAGCATATGCTTGGTCTTGCCCTCATTGACCAATAAACCCATCTTCTTTGCTTCCGTCGCAATGCTGAAAAACACTACACTGACATCACGCTTTGATCTTCCAATTATATCAATATCTTCTGCGTATCCGAGTAATTAGATGGACCTTTGGAAGATTGTGCCTCCAGTGTTGAGGGTTGAGTTTTGCACAATTCTTTCCAGAATGATGTTGAAGAAGTCGCATGGCAGTGCATCGCCTTGTCAAAAAACCTTTTTTGACATCAAATGCATCGGTGAAATCTTTTCGGACCTTGATAGAGCAGCATGCATTCCACATCGTCATTCTGCACAAACGGATAAGTTTAACAGGGATGCCAAAACTAGACATTACTCTGCAGAGCTCTTTACTATAGATCCTATCATAGGCGGCTTTAAAATCGATAAAGAGATGGTGGGTGTCGATTTGAAGCTCCTGGGTTTTTTCCAAGATCTGTCGTAGAGTGAATACTTGGTCGATAGTGGGCTTTCCTGGTCTGAAGCCACATTGATAAGGACCTATCAGGTTGTTGACGAACGGCTTCAGACGTTCACATAATACGGCTGAAAGGATCTTATATGCAATGTTAAGGGGACTGATGCCTCTGTAGTTGGCGCAGTTTAGACGGTCTCATTTTTAATGTATCGGCCTAACTATGCTGAGATTCCACTCATCGGGAATGCTTTCTTTCGACCATATTTTGCAGATTGACTTCAGTTTAGATATAGCTATCTTCACTTCGTCTAGGTCGGGTAGGCTTTTGTTTATCTGCGTTAAGTGGTTCTATCTCCCTTACAGCGGAATTCGGTTCGCCATCACCGTTATATAATTTGGAGAAGTGGTCTTTCCATATTCTCAACAAAAAGAATCAAGATCAAAATGAGCTTCATCTGAAAAATCGGCATCTTTTCAAAGTCGATTGCAGGCAATATTTTCCAGCGTTGTTCAAGCGTATACACAACCATATTCGTTCAGCGGAAGAATACAACTAATTAATTGTCAAATCATACATAAGCTAAGTCACGAAATAAGCACTAGTTGAAAAAATGAGCGCTATATAATTTCTAAATTCAGAATAAAAACTATAAATGCAATCCGAATACTCTTATGGAATTTTCTGATATTTGTTTAAAGTTTAATGGTTTAGTTCGAATTTAAAAAAAAAAAGAAAGATTAAATTAAATGCCACTAACTTAAAAAAAAACTAAAACAAAAAGTGGCATCACTGTTTTCATTTAAGAAAGATATTGTGCCAACGAAGTAAGTAAATTACACTAACAAAAACCAGAACAGGATGAGAAGAACAGTAACTGTAATTAATGGAGAAATCAATTTTGATTTATTACACAAATTAAAGGATAGCTGGTTTTGGTAGGAACCCATATAACCATATAAGGGTGCAGCAGTCAGTGTTGTTATTTGTTAGTCCAATGTTTCAATAATTGTTATCCTAATTAGGAATTATTACGAATTCTCTTGTGGTAGTTATTGGTACATTGTTTTGTTTCCACTTTGTGAGTAACCATTAATTCCTGTAACCAGCATAACTATTATACTTACTCCCTAAAATGTCGATTCTGATCCATATACATTTTTATTATATTTTTCAATGTTGTGTATTAACAACGAACCAACAAAATAACAACGGCGCATGGGCATGACGAATTCAATGTTCCTGCTGAGCTGAAGTGCTGAGTGCCGTTCCGTTTTCTCCCAGATTCTGTTCTGACTGATTCTCTGGTTTTTTTCCTTTCGGTTACATATTTTTGATTGTTTTTACTGGTTTTCTGGTTTTCTTTGGAAGACTTTTTTTTTCTTCTCATCCATTTTATCGTTTCTCTTGTGTTGTTGTTGGTTTCTAGTGGTGGTATTGGTGTTGTCCTGGTCCTGGTCGCACAATTCAAAAAGGGAATAAAAACCGGCATTTTCATCTTCATAATCGTTATTCCACTTTGCTCTGGATCTTCATCGTGTTTATGTGTTGCTGCCATTTGAAATCATTTTTTTGTTTCTTACTTCCACAGAAAGGTTTATGGTAGGAAGGAACGTTTTTGGGAGTAAGAGATTCATGGTTCTGGATTTGTGATTCCAGATTCAGAACAGAAATCAGTGAGTCAAATGACACTTTGCACTTCACTTCAACCATGAGCATCACAGAGAGGAGTCTTCCTTTGTTTTGTTCGTCCTGCCACCTGTGTATGATGTGTACATTGTGTTGGTTCTTGATGAATTATTTCATATTCTTTTTTTTTCTTTGGCCCTTCATCGTTCCTCTACGTTTTTAGTCGTTGATTGTTTCAGGTGTGGAAAAAAATTATAAATTCTTAAATCACTGAGAAAGATCCTTTTGAAGCCCTGATGACAATAACGACTATACGAACGCGACGACGACATTCTACCAACATTCTCGTAGGTTATATATTTATACATTTCAAGTTAATGGAAGTCTCATGGAACGTAGAGTATGGCCAATTGTTTATTTATACAAGATGTGTAAGGATGCGCCTTTGCTCTGATGATGGGTGGATCTGTATTAATACATTTTAAAGCAAACACAAATAATAATAAAAAATTAAAATAAAATACCGTTGGAGAGGAAAGTGGATGAATTTTGAAAAGAATAAATTCCCCCCACAGCAGGTAGGATCCTATATCTATGTACATATTCATACCTACCCGCCTTCTAGGGGGTGCTTTTACAAGGAGTTTTGTTTTATTTATGAGAATTGTTTGTTTGAATAAAATGATATCTTCACCATATAATGAATGGATATGGATACAATACTAAGGGGGGAAAATATGATACTCTCGGTCTTGGTTGCATGAACAAGTACCAAGATATTTCTTTGATTGTGATGTTTGAAATGGATGTTGGGGTTGAATTTCATTACAATATGACCTTGGAATGAAAAGTATATTGCAAAATGGATGCTAAAATTAAATCTTAATAAAAGTGTTTCAATGAAAATTGAAAAAATTCTTATGAATGGGGTTGTTGGACTAGGAACAAATTTAACATTCTCTAAGAGTTTTTCTTTTTTTTTCAAACTTCTTAAAATTATTTAATTTATATGTAAGATTTTCGTTGGTTTTCTAAGATTCTAGATTGGTAAATTTCTAAGATTCTACATTTTTCGAGGAAAGGACGTCAGGTAAATTTCTTTAATTTTACAGAAGTATTATTAAAAAACTTAAATGAACTGTATTTAGAGTAATGATATTCCTTAATTGTATGTCGAGACACCGTTACATGTCTTAAAAACTATGTTTTTGCCCGCTTTATAGGTCGGTAGGATAATTGGTCCGTTTTTCTTTAAAAACGATACTGGCCACAACGTAACACTCCAAAAACTATAAATAAATCGATAAAACCTGTAATATAAATCGGAGCGAAATGAAATTTTGGCACTCATGTGTGGTTTAGGGAAACACACACGCATTATTATTCTAATTAAAAATAACAATTAGAAGATGGTCTCAATTGGGTTATAAAGGGATCAGATGATATCATGATCATGTGGAAAACATCCTCATTTGTAGATAGCCGAGAACATTTCCTGGAATGGTGTGTTCTGTAATATTTGTAGTCCTTATTTCTGCTTTCCTGGGCCTCTTCTGAAAGCGAACCCACTAACAAAGATGCACTTTGTATTAGTTCTCTCCGTGTAATAAGATTTTATGACCTGTTGCAAGCATATGATACCAAGGGTATAACGAAATCCCCAATTTAGCTGTCTCTTCAGAATAAACCCTAAATTTATCGGTATCAATTGAAAAATTGCATCAAATTACTTCCAATATGATGATGTGATGTATTGCCGTTATTTTTTGTCCCAGTTCCTTGCTTTACAACGTCAATTTTGATACCAACCTTTTCGATGAATTCAGCTTGGATTCGTTTTTTCCCACTTCTTTAATAGGACACGAATGACCTCATATGTTCTCCATGATTAAAGGCTTAAGTTGTAGCCGAGGTGCAACCCTTATTCCATAAATATAATCCTTGCATGCAGTGATGATATTTCTAATTTATCTTCATCTTCATTCAACATCTCGGTACTGATCTTAGATAAATTATTCATCTCTCTACCACGAGGAGAATCAGATAAAACTTCTGTCTTATTATTATTACTTTCTAATTTAACCACAAATTCACTATTTAACAAGTATATAGTTTGGTTATAACTAACAAACATGTATCGTAAGTTTAAATTGAGAAAAGATTCTTTTTTTTTTAATTTATGTTTTTATCAAAAAAATGTCATTTTCGCTCAAGGAAGGATACTCTTGACACACATTTTTAACTTAAGCATATACTCTGGAAAGTTTCCTGATGATTTAAAAAAACGTATAATAGTTCCATTATTCAAAAAAGGAAGTAAAACAGATAAAGGAAATTATAGACCAATAACTTTGTTGTCTTTAATATCGAAATTGTTTGAGAAGGTAATTAAAAAAAGAATATTGTTTTACCTTAATAAAATAAACTTTTTGAGTCCATTCCAATTTGGATTCAGGGCTGGGCTTTCTACTGAGGAGGCTCTTCTGGAATTTTGCTGCATTTTACAAGAAAGTTTAGATGCTAAGAAAAAGTGTGCTGGACTATTTGTGGATATTACTAAAGCCTTTGACATACATACTCTTGGATAAACTGTATAAAATTGGTTTTCATGGATTCATCTGAATATTGCTGGAGTCTTATCTAAAAATTATATCACACAATGTAAAAGTTGGGTGCACTTCACCCAACTTTTTTCACTTCCTTTCAGAGGTAAAGTCAGAGCCTTTGCCGATGACCTTGGAATTGCATACTGTAGCAATAGACTTTTGAATCTAATTTCAGATATTAACTATGATATTCACTTGCTAAGATTTTAAGTTGCTAAACATGAGTTAATTGTGAGCAACAAAACAAAGTTAATGTTTTTCAGCCTAAGAGGTAGTATCTCTCCCGACATACCAATAATTTTTCATTCTCACGATTGCCTCAGTCATAAGTTACTTTATGGTGAGTGTAATGGTCATCATACTCAATCATACCATCCCAACGTTATAGGCAGTGGAAGCTGTTTTGAAATTAAAATAGTTGAAGACTTTAAGTACCTCGGCATCTATATTGATCAAAACCTTAACTGGGACAAGCACATTTCTATTTTAAAAAACTATCTTCTCTCATCCACCCGTTGTTTCTACCACCTGAAAAAACATTGCTCTTCAAATTTGTTGAATATGATTTGCTTTGGCATTTTTCATTCCAAGTTGCAATATGGAATACCCTGTTGTGGCGGTGCATATGTCAACAAACTACAGCTACTCACCGTTATTCAAAAATCAGCTATTCGTAACGTTTGTAAAACCCATCGTTTAACACCATCAATGGAACTTTTTAGGTCTTGAAAAATTCTTCCCGTTAGACATTTATATTTTTTTTAAAGTTTTAAATTTTTTTTTAAAAAGAGCTGGATATTTGGAAAGTCCGAATTCCTCCTATATAGTAAATATCCCATATTTTCGTACGACAAGCTACAGGAACTCCTATTCCATTGCTTCCTGCAAACTTTTTAACACGCTTCCTATAGAAGTTCGTAAAAAAAGAAATATTGGCGCGTTTTTTAAAGAAATAAAGTAATGGCTTCTTGCCGTAGACCACCAAGAAATAGAAACTTTGCTACGTTACACTGTCTCAAATTAAACTTATGTAAATAACCAAATACGATTTGTTTGCTAAAACTTAACTTTTAAAAAAGATTTTTTTTAATTTTCAAATTTATTTTTGCTAATACTATTTTTATTTTTTTAATTTATAATTTTCAATGTATAATATATATTAAATTTTATTCTTCCATTATATTTTTGTAACCCCACACAAAATAAAATCGATGTGGCATCACCACTATTTTTAAAAAATAATTGTTGTCACTAACTATTCTTATTATACAATGTTATTGTTAACCATGTATTCGAGCGCAATGTAATACATGAATTTATTAATAAGAATAAAGAAATTATCGATCTATCTATCTCTTCGTATAGAAACGATTCTACAAAATTAAGACTTTTAATTAGAACTTCAAAACAGTGTAACTTTAAACAAACTGTGACATGGCAATTTCTTTTTATTTATTCCTAACACCTTGCACAATGAACTTTATAATGACTTTGTATTCCATTTTGTTTTATGTATATATATTAGTGACAACCAAACTATTCTTATTAGTTCTTCCCTATCCTGAAAGGGTTTTCCGGAAAATGGTCTTAAAAGAGAAATTGTTTGTTTTTTATTCATATATCAATTCATATACCTAACATCAAGTATTAGGAAAACCCCATATGCATGTAACACCACAAAATCAACTTTTTTATTTTACCTGGCCCTATTTTTTGCGTAATGTCATACAATACAAAATTTAAAGATTATACCTGATTTCTGTTCATATTTTATTTAGGTACTTACATATTGTTTAATAAATCATAATTTTTTGTATTTTTATTGTAATTTTTTAAATAAAAGTTAGAAAACAATTGGAAAATAAGGCAAAAAAAAAGTTTTGAATATCTCACAGGTTAGTCAATCAATTTTTTATTTTTTAAAGAAAGGAACATGTATTTTCTAAAAATTGAGCTCTTATCTAGTAATAAGTGACAAGTATTTTCGAAGAAATTTTAATTTTTCGGGATCTATCGTCGTCAAAACCGTATTTTTTAAGACGTGATTCACGTGAACAAAATTGAACATAAGTCAGAGGGTTGGATCCAGAAGGATTTAATTCTTTTTGGACTAGTTAGGTGAGTATTTTTGCTTTTAAGTGAATGTAGTCAAAGCGTGTAGGCAAGTGTAGCTAAAATTGTAGCTCTAAGGAAAAAACATTCAAATTCTGACTTATCTAAAATATACATACATATATATATATATATGTATATGTTTTTTCTTAAGCTTAAAGTACATGTTTTTGAAATAAAAATAAAAATTCTGACTTAAAATTTTATAAACGCTATTTTTCGTGCCAAGAAGTTAGTGCAAGAAAATATAGGAATTTCAAAATTAAAAAAATGGTAAATGTAGAGCCCTGTATTTTTCATACTTATGAACAAAAATTGCTCAAATTTTTAAAAATCAGTTGGTCTATGATTTTTAAAACTATAATAATAATAATAATAACTTCATGTTAACACTTTAATTTTTTTGATTTATTTCCGCATTTAAATCACGATTGGCAACATGGAGGACAATATTCGCCTCATTATTGCCGATATACGGCCACAAATATTACCAAAAGTAATCGAAAATCCAAAGAGCCATGGAAACTGGCTGCCCCCCCCCCCACTTCCAGGATAACTCCAAATCCGTTAATACAACAAACTGTCCTGGTCGGGTATTAACTTAACTTTTCCCCAAGGTCTTGTTACAAAAGAAGAATTGACATGGGTTCTCAATAGTTTTGAAACTTATAAATCTCCAGGTCCAGATCAAATCGTACCAGCTGAGCTACAACTTACCATTGATATGACTTTGCCCATCATTGAGATGATCTTCAAAAGTTGTATAAATCTGTTCTATATACCTCAGCGATGGAGAGATGTAAAGGAAGTTTTCATTCGGCAGCCAGGAAAATGCTCGCATGTCAACCCTAAAGATCTAAGAATTATTAGCCTATCATCATTCATTCTCAAAATTCTGGAACGATTGATTGATATCCACTTACGTAATAGCATGGATAAGAGACCATCGATGTCTCAGGTTGCTTACTGCAAAGGAAAATCGGTAGAAACAGCCTTACATACTCTGGTAAGAACTATCGAATACTTCCTAGAGCAAAAGGAATATACTATGGTTGCCTTCCTGGATATTGAGGGCGCTTTCAACAAAGTTGACACATTCGCTATCTCTTCTGCTATGACGACCCTAAATGTCGAATACTCAATCTGTGAGTTGATTAATCTAATGCTAAAAGGCTGAATCATCAAGTCTAAGATGGGGGAATCTTGAACGAAAAAGAGGCACTTCGCAAGGTGGTTTCTGTCCCTTCTCCTGTGGAACATAGTCGTTAACGAACTTCTAATATCCCTTGAGAGGAAAGGCTACAGAGTGGTTGCATATGCCGATGATATTGCTATCGCCGTCACAGGAGAACATATCCTAATACACTGAGAGACCTCCTCCAAAACCCACTCAATATGCTCACTAGATGGGCTAATCACTGCGGACTTAGTATTAATCCTCCAAAAACAGGCCTCGTCCTTTTTACAAGATCCCAGTAATTGTACCTTCTTTAATAAAAGGAGTACCACTAATTTTTACCAATGAAGCCAAATATCTTGGTCTGATATTGGAGTTGGAAATCCAATATACAGGAAAGAGTTAAAAAAGCTACAGCAGCTTTGCAAGAAAGCCATAGGAAGCAAATGGGATTTTCAACCTGGCATAACCTACTGGCTATACACATCGGTCATCCGACCAATAGTTATGCACGGGGTTGAAGTATGGTGGACTGCACTGGAGAAAGTCACATACTACGACAAACTCAGCAGAGTCCAACGCACTGCATCTCTCTGAACCACACCCTCAGCAGCGTTAAACACTCTTCTCCATCTGACACCCATCGAAACTTTCAGCAAAAAAGTGGCAGGGAGTACAGCTATAAGACTCAACGTCTCATCTCAATCGATTAACAATAATGTGGGGCACTCCATCATTTTGAACCTTTTCGATTCTATACCAAAGTACATAGACTACACTATTCTAAAACCCCAATTTAGAAAAAACTTCCAGGTATCCATTCCATCCATAGATGAATGGGAAGACCAAAAAAGTCCTGGATAACAAAAGTATTCATTTTTATCCAGATGGATCCAAGACAATTGAGGGAGTTGGTAGTGGTGTGTACTTAGCAAAGCTTAATCTAAGCATCTCATTCAGCCTCCCTAATCATTGTAACGTCTTCCAAGCGGAAATACTAAATCCGCAGCCACGTTAACCTAACCTAACCTAGTCATTCACGGTTCTCCACCAAAACAAGTTTAAAAGGGTCAAACTGCAGTGACGATGCAACCAATTATTCAAAACGCTGATGACATAAGATTAATACATTCATAAGACTATGTTTCACAAACATAACCAACGTTTCAAGCCAGGTTAAGGTATCCAGATTTCTATCTAGACGCGTTAACAACTTCAACGGGCTCAAGAGGATGGGCTGGCCTGCCTACTTTTCAAACTTGCATAAGAATTGTCAAAAAGTCCACACAACTATTGCCTTACGCATATAATATTCACATGTTTGTAAGAACCCAACCAGCAGTACAGAACTCAACAGCAATAACAGTAGGTGATCATGAATTTAAAGTTTTCCAAATATTTACTTACCCTGGGTCAGTGATAGCTTCCGATGATAAGATAGAAGAAAACATACGCAGGCGTCTCCCTAACGCCAACAGAACCTTTTATAGCTTATCAAGAATCTTTGAATCCAAAAATCTCACCTTAAATTCCTAACATCTTTTGTATAAGACTATGATTCTACCAGTACTCAGTATGGATTCAAGATTTGATTGCTCAGGCAAGGACACCCTAATACTTATCAGCGTTCAAGAGAAAAGTCTTACGGATATTAGTTGAAACCATTAGTGAGGAAGGATAATTCCAGAAGAAGTATGAGAATGAGTTATACCAAATATACTGGGAAGCTGATATAGACATAGAAACAAAACACATGTAACGAAGAAGAGTCCTACCGGAGAGTCTTTGTAGAAGACAGTGGGAAAGACCGTGTCCGAATTTTTTAAAACTAGTTACACTTTAGGTTCACGGAGCATCCAAAAACCTTGTCTTCTTGGTACCCAAAATGTGTCGGTGAACTGTGAATTAAAAAATGTTTTTTTTTTTGTAATTGATCAAAAAACAACACACTGTCGTAAATGTAATGTCAAAAAATACAGTTTTCATAAAAATCCGACCAATGCTCGAAAAATTAAAACTACATCCATAAAAGCTTTATTTATCATTTTTTATCCCTGGACCATACATTAAATCCTTCGCTTCTTCTTCTTACAATTCTAGTTGTCCAGTTCCTTAAGCTACTGCTACATCTTCGAGCGTTATTTATTTTATCAGAAAAATTTCGTCATACCGGCTGTTCGAATAATCAATTCCATATTTTTCATAATATACACCAAGCCTTACCGCAGCAAAAAAAGTAACTTCGGTTTAGAAATAATTTTCAACTTAATAACAAACTGATGAAATTTTTTTTAAAATTTAGAAAATGTTAAATCCATTTTTAGCAATTTACTAACATCATACATCTTACTATCTCTTTACATTTTGCTAAAGTTAGAGTCACGGAATGTCTGCTTTAACTTTTGGCAATGTACTTAATCCATATGGCATTTGCCATTATCCTAAACACAAATTTCTTAGCAATTTTACTTGAAAGGGTTTGTTTATTTTTAATAATAATTGTATGAAGGATAAAGGATTGATGAGGAGTGTAAAGTAGCATTTTTCTTATGAAGAAGTAAACCAAGTTTTGAAAAATCTTAAAGAGCAGAAATCACCAGGTCCAAATGGCATTCCCATTGAACTTTTTAAATACGCTACAAATGAACTGAAGGAACAAATGACAACTGCTTTTAATAATATAAAGAAGCAATAATATTCCTCATACATAAAAAAGGAAATATAGCCGAGCCAGCTTATAATAGAGGAATATGCCTTCTTATTGCATCCTATAAGGCATTTACAAACTCTGGAATAATAGAATGGCACCATGGATTGAGAGTCAAAAACTTATTTATGAAAATCAAGCTGGTTTCCGTAATGGTTACTCAACCGTAGACAACATTTTTGTGCTTCAGAATTTTACTGGCACATGCCTAGAACAAAAAAAGAAATTATTCGCCTCCTTCATTGATCGAAGAGCTCTGTTATATAAGCTCTACAATACTGGAATGAGTTATAATTTTGGAAGGGTACTCGAAAACATGTATGAAGAAAACCGATCAGCGGTTCGCAACAAATATGGGAGTAAGACAAGGCTGTTCCTTCAGTCCTTACCTGTTATCTTTGTTTATCAATGACCTCACAGACTTTCTACCAGGAGGAATAGAGTTTGCTGGGGTGTAATTTAAAGCTCTCCTTTTTGCAGAGGACGTGGTATTATTAGCGTACTCGTCCGAATCATTACAGCTGATGATAAACCTTTATATGTACTGTCGAACTTGGAATTTCCCGGTTAACCTCGGAAAGTCAAAGGTGATGATTTTAAAAAAACCAGGTGTAAGATTATGTAGAAACGAGCAATGGCATTTCAATGGAGAACCAATTGAAGTTGTAAAAAACTACGAATACCTTGGTATGACGATTACTAGTAATCTTAACATGGAGTTTCATCTAAAGGATAAACTTGAAAAAGCAAAAAGTGCAATATGTGCTGCATGGAAAAGATGTTTTTCAAATAAATTCGTTGACCATACCGTTAAATACAAAATTTTCGTTGGAGTAGTGGAATCGGTGTTGCTGTATGCTGCACTATCTTGGGGGTATAGTCAACATGAAACCGTAGAGAAACTCTTGAGATACTATATTAAAAGAATTTTTGGACTTCCAAGTACAACACCCAATTAATGCTGATAATCGAAACAGGCATTTCACCTTTATTTGTTAAAACTTTGAAGCTTCACGTAGATTACATACTGAAAGTTCATGAGATGCCAGACGAAAGACTTCCCAAAATTGTTGCCATTAAAGCTAAATTTATGGTTAGGTAAACTTGAGGAGTTTGCGAGTTACTGATGGATGATATTATTTAAGGATATCAAACGGAAGTCAACCAAAAGATATGCTCTATGAATTCATTTCCAAGGTGGATGGTATAAATAAGGCTACATATTCCTTTCACCGATCGTTGAACAGCACCCTGAACCACAATTTGTGTGAACAAAATTATTTCAGCAACCACAAAAGCCAAGAACTAATATCGGCCATCTTTAAAATGAGGGGAGAACTCATAAAGCTTAACTACATACCACATCGTTAGGGATTTACCTATCTATTGCATATTTACAACCTCGCGGAGCCAGAAGATGTAGTCCACTTTATTGGTAGATGTCCTGTTCTTAAGGAAACTCGTAGATTGTATCTAGGCAGTGATATTAAATCTGAATCTGAAGTAAGAGCACTTTTAAATTGTGAATAAGATGTAAAGCTACTTCTAAACTATTATAAACAAGCAATAACTTACCAAAACAATATTAAAAATGAAAATTTTTAATTTCAAAACAATTTAGCTACAATTTATTTTGTAAATGATGTAAGATGTAAATAAAACACAAATTTCTTTTTATTTTTTATTAAATGCCAATCAAGCAGGCTGCAAAAGCCATGCTTAATGAATTATGTACAAAAATAAAAAAAAATTTGTATCATAATGAAGAAAAAAATAAAATCATCATCATCTATCTATCATTGTTTTGTTTAAAATTATAAAATTGTTTTCGGATGACGAAGATTTCTAAACTATGTATGTTTTATGTTCCCAACATATCTGTTCGAAGAGCAGTATAATGGACAATTGTACTCTAGGTATAGGTTTGACAAGTGAAAATTTCGTTTCTTGATTCACAACCTTGACACCCAATACTGATTTTCAAATCGTAGGCTTAGTTTTCCAATTACGGTAGGCTGATGTTGGCAACTAAGCAACTACGTACAATTAATATTATAAGTTCAGTATATGGAATGTTCCTGTTTACAGTTGGGAATTCCAATTAATAGGTCGATTTTTTTGCTTACCAACTATCAGACTTGTTCAGATTCCAGTTTTTAATAAAAGAAATAAGTCAATTACTCGTTACCAAACGAAAATAAAGGTTTGAAATTTTGGAGTCGCTAGTTAAATGCTTATTATTCAGAAAATTACTACTTAGTAAAGTGTTAAGCCCTTAACAATAGGTTGTCCAAAACTTTGCACTAATATTTTTTAATATTTTAAACCTTTCCAAAAATTGTGTATAAAGTGTTTTAACGAAGCCAAAACGTGTATTTATAAAGTAAGGAATCAGGTTTAAACACTATCACTAAATTCCATTCTAATCAAATTCAATAATGCATATTAACATATTATTATTTTGACATTTTGCTTTAAATTTATCATATTATGCAAGATCCATTGTTCAGAATTAATCTTCATAATGCACCTGTCTGCTTCAGGTTCTTGAAACAGAAAAAAAATAATAATAACAAAATCAATTTCAATTCAGTGACACACTCTTGGGGCTGTTGACATTAACCACGTTTACTGTCTGCCATCTCACATCCGAGGGGTGCTTTTTCTCTTCAAGTTGACATTTGAAAAAAACGAAAAAAATATAAAAACAACATAGTAAAGGTTGGGATGGTAGGTGTATTGAAATTTTGTATCTTATGCAATTTGATGAGATGTTTTCTTCATTTTTTTTTAATATGATGTCTCTTCATCATCATGAAGATTGAAAGCGAGTAAAATTGATTTTGACTCGGCAATTAGCATAAACAAACATTATTTTTTTTATTTTTCTCAAGCCTCCCACCTTGTCGTGATTTTATAGATAGGGACGAGTTCTTGTTTTTCACCATGTTGTTGTTGTTGTTGTTTTTCATAATAATCTGCCTTATGCATGCATGCACGAATACATTTTGAAGTAAACAACATTGTCAAAGTGTTTCACATGCATGAGTTAATGTTTAAGAGTTATTTGCATATTTTAATACTTCCTCTGCAAGAAAATCAGATTCTTGGATAGTCAAAGTTGTTTTTTCATTCTGTATATAAATATATTTATAATAAAAAAGGTTGTAGGTACCTATAAAGGCAAAAATTACGTAATTTTGTAATAAATATATGTTTTTGAGTTTGGTTGGAAAAGAGAAGGTGGATAAACCCCACGCGTTATTGTTTAATACTTTCTTGCTTTTTTTATTTGGAGACAGGTAGATGGGTATATCACATGAAAAAATACAAATTTCCATGCCTTTTATATGGTAATATAATGCTTTCATCCTTTGTGGAAAAGTAGGTCCCCAAAAAACACCATCACAGATTTGTGATGTGTATCTGTACAAGAATGAAAAAGTATCAATAATATGCTTTACACACAATTCGACATCTGAAAAAGGCGTCATTCTCCCTTTACTTTTGCTTAGCAGTGATACAAGAAAAAATATAAGAATTCGGAAACAATTTTGATATTTTTTTACCAGAGTTAATTAAGTCACAATTTCCTATAGATATTTTGTTTTTCAATAAGAGGTTTCATTTTGAATATCAAATTATTTAGACAGTTGACACTTTTGAAACTGTTATCTTTTAGCATTTAACACATGTAACGAAACAAGACCAGGAACAAATATAAGTACGAAATCCAATAACATTTTTAATCGAAATGTTCGGTAAATTTTGAACGATGGCAATTTTAGAAAATATATTTAACTACAGCTTTGTGAAACAATTTGTTGTATAGGATCAAAAATACACAACTTATGGTAAAAAAGTAAAACGGTTTTTGGGTCTATAATACCATTTTAGATAGGATTTTCTGAGTATGTAAGATTTGTGTACCTGATTTTTCCTCAAAATGATTTAGGCGTTTTTTTTGACTATTCCAAATATTTTTGTCTTGAAATTTTTCTTTTCGCAATTTGATATAAAGTTCAATAAAAAAGGGGTCAACCTCGGAATGAGAGAAATACCGAATAAATGTCTGCACATTGTAATGAGTAGGAAATATTGAGTCTGGTAAAGCATTCCACATTCGTGTAGCGCGACAATGCGTGATGACAAGTGAACGGTCTTCTTTTTTTCTCAATGTCTTAGTTGGAGTGTCTCAGGGATCTATCCTCGGACCAATCTTCTTCTCACTATATGTAAACGAGCTTCCACAAGTTCTTAAAAATTATCTGATTCATCTTTATGCTGATGATGTACAGCTCCTTATAAGTCGACCCTTGCAAACAATGATGCCGTAGGTTTAATAAATGAGGACCTGCTCCTCATTCTACAATGGTCCAAAAGGACCATCTTTGCTTAAATCCTCTCAAATCAACAGCTCTTCTGATTAATAGCAAAACCTTTGATTTTTCAGTCCTAAACCCCTTAAAGCTTGAAGGCGAAGTCATTGACAATTTCAGTACTGAAATTTAGGGATAATTTTCAATCGTACCCTTACATGGTTACATGGAACGACCACCTTAATAGTTCCATTGGAAAAGTCTATGGTAGTCTTCGTGCTCTACAGTTCACTCGAAGTTTCATTCCTACTAAAACTAAATTGGTACTTGCCAAAACTCTTTTACTACCTTTTATGTTATATGCCTGTGACGTTTTTTGCAACTTAGACTCTGCCGATAGCCGCAAATTAAATGTTGCATATAATAACATTACCCGCTAAGTCTATAATCTGCGACGGTATGACCACATATCGAAATTTGCACAACGTATATCTGGCTGTAGTCTTGACAGTTTACTAAACTTCCGATCGGTGAGCTATCTGCATAAAATCATTCAAACTAAACAACCAGATTATCTACATAACAGGCTGAACTTCCCTCAGCCCTCTCATTACTGAGCGTACATTTTTTGTCCATGTTACACGCCTTTGGAACTCCCAATAAGTCATTAATGTGAAGCTAGTGATTCGATTTTTAACATTAGCTCCCAAAATCCATTTTATAGCATCAATCCCCAATAATAGTGTTCTACAACATACCCTTTCTGTTATTGTACTTCATTTAAGACACAGTTTAGATTACCTGAACCGGTCTCAATAATTATTTTAGGATCTTTAATTGGTCACTATGCTTCCTCGATAGTGACGTTAACGTCAGCGCTAATATGATCACAAGTTTGATCCTCGTGGGAATGAGAACTTTTATCCCGAATAGGGTTAAAGCCATCAGACCTAAGAAAAACGCTTGGTTCAATGCGAGCTGTAAAGAGGTTATTATGTTCAAGAAAGTAAGTTTCCGTTGTTTTACGGCCGGAAACCCGGAATAAGTTCAAGCAAGCCAGGAAGGGGTGCAACTTCCATATTCGACGGACCAAATTTTTACATGACCAAAAATTACGGCAAAAAATACTGTAATGTCTCAAAGGCAGCACAAATTGTTGGTCATTTGTAAAAAAATATGAGGAATTCTTCCTCTTCCTCGATTCCTACGCTCGTTGTCAATGGCACTCCATTTTTTAGCTCTTTAGAGAAAGGTAATCTGTCTTATGACTCCGCCTGTCATCGAGCGCGTTAGTGATTCTATGGAGCCAATCTTTTTTCGCACTTGCACTGTGGCGAGAGTCCTAAAAGATCTTAACATACATAAATGCGCTAGTCTGGATGGTATCCCCGCTGTTGTTCTGAAGAGATGTTTTTCAACGCTGGCAAAACCACTGCGTAAGCTTTTTCATCTCAAGGCTCGTTCTGAGCGGATGGAAAACCGCATTTGTCCAGCCTATTCCTAAAAAAGGTGCATCTTCCTCACCCTCAAATTACCGACTGATTGCACTTACGTCCCTTCTTTCCAAGGTCATGGAAACGCTGATTAATTATCAACTCAAGAAATATCTCGAAGATCGAAAGCTTCTTAATGATCGACAATACGTCTTTCTTAGCAATATGTCCACTGGTGATCTCATGGTTCATCTCACCGAACAGTGGAGCAAATCTTTACATCCCTTTGAGAAAGTAAGATTATTGCACTTGATATTAAAAGCATTTGAAATGTCTAGCATCATTTTATTTTATTTTAATTTTATTTAGCTTAATACAAGCTATGAAGCTATCAGGCACTCTTATCGAAAATGCGTGCTTTCGGTTTTCATGAATCCCTCCTTCATTTGTATTTGTAATTAGTAATTACCTTTCGAATCGTTCAATACAAGTTGTATTGGATGGATTCAAGTCTGAAAACCACAAAATAAATGCTGGTGTGCCTCAGGGCTCCGTTCTATTTCCAACACTCTTTCTAATTTTTATTAATGATCTCCTGTCTGCAACTTCTAAACCAATACATTGTTATGCTAACGATAGTACTCTTAGCTTTTCGTATTCATTTTCAGACTCGCATCCCTCTTCTTCGGAGGTGGAACTGAAACGAAAAAATATGATAAGCTCATTAAATTCCGACCTAAACAGCATTGTTCAATGGGGATTAAAAAACCGCGTGGAATTTAATGCTTCCAAAACGGAATGCTGTCTTGTATCGTCAAAGCGAGATATACCCCCTTTGCCATTATCCATGGAAGGCACTTGAATCGAAGAGAAACGATAACATACGCGATATCGCCAAAAATGCCGCAAGGTGTTTGGGTTTTCTAAGGCAATGCAAAAAGATTTGCTCCCCCTCTGATCTGGCTGTTATTTACGAGACTAACATACGTCCAAAGCTTGAGTTTAACTCCCATATATGGGATGGTACTCCTGCAACTTACTTAAGCATCTTGGATAGTATTGAACGTAGAGCATTCAGATTGATTGGTGATATTGCCATCGTAAGATCATTTACGTTGCTTGAACATCGTCGAAATGTTTCTTGTCTCACCCTATTTTACAGTTATTTTGACGGTTTATGTTCTAGAGAAATAGCCAGTTGCATTCCTCCCCTTAAACATTTCAACCGTAAAACTCGCACTTCTAGGAATGCTCATCAATATACCCTCGAGCCCAACTTCGGTCGTAATATGATGTACAGAGATTCGTTCTTAAGCCGTACTACGCGAATGAACCTTGCCACACTCTGTCTTTTCCAGCCATTGCAATGTTCAGGAATTCAAAACCAATGTGCACCCACACCTCCTTTTAAGCCCTCTCTCCCTTTCCTAGTGCTCACACTGTGTCTACATAATAAGGGTAGTAATATCCCCTTGAGTGTACGCTTATTATATACAAAAAAATTATCTGAAAAAACTGTACGAGACTTTTTACACAATGTTTTGGAACACCAAAAGGAAGGTATAAACTAATTTCCTGATTAATATCTCTCATTTCGTTGTGAAACTCTTATTTTACTTTACTAAAATCATATTTAAACAACGTTTTAGTTCGGTTCTTCCAATTGTTTGCGTTAACTATTGCATAATGAAATCTTCTACACCATTATGTTAATTTCGAATCATTAAAATCAACTCAAATGGATCCATGAATCAAAAACTGTCAATAATATCTTAACAATAGTTGACAAAACATCAGATAATGTCATGATAGAATATTAACACTTTGCCACAGGCAACTCACATAAAAAACTATAAAAGAAGATGATAGTCCAGCATCCCATTAATAGGTCATATCACACATAAATTATAAAAAATCGATACCTATAGATAGAAAACAAATAAAAATATATATACCGTTCATACTTATGATGACGTTATCCAACATTTCTATCCTATTAATTAATTTATTTCAAAGACACAATTTATTAAGAGTAAAAAAGTGAAGCTACGAGTAAATTAATAAATTTATCAAGTTAATTAAAATACGTATTAATTTGAAAACAGTTTTTTCGTGGTTCTTGATGTAGAATTTATTTTAATAAATTTGAATTTTTGTTTGTATGAAATTAAAAGAAAAAAAACAGGGTTGAGTGGGCTTAGGTTAAATTTAATTAAAAGATAAATATCTTATCGAATTTAAGAACTCCATCATCAAAACAGATAATGTCAAGAACTTCACTCTGGGTTTTAATTGCTTGAGAGAGACTATTCTTCATTTTTTTGTTTGTCATATAATTGGAATCTCATTTAACTTTTAACTTGCGTGGTGATATTTACGTGGGATGCTAATATAGGGCTATAAAAGTTTTCATTTTGCTATTAAAAAAGAGGTGTATCTTTTACGAGAAATCAATGAGGATATTTATTTCATGGTAAAGAGGATGGTATACCATTTACAATGGAACACGGTATCAGCTAAAATGTTTGCAGCACCATTCATGAAGTGTTCCACTACAAATTCGCACATTTCCGGCAGTATGTCCTCGTTAACTTTACGACTTCTATTTTCAAGTTCATGAATCGGTTGTAAAGCATTGGCATATACCTTGTATTTCACGTATCCTTAAAGAAAAAAGGCAATAAACTCCAGTGGCCAATTGTGATTGCCTCTCTATGACTTGACACGTACAGGACGTTTTTTTTTTAAATTCCAAAACGTTGCCTACATCAATATCAACGACAACAATTTCATCTACCTTGTTTTCGAATAAATAATATCCTGCACATCACCAGCCTAAAAAAACGCAAACTTTTGAGTATCATTCTCGAGTTCCGAAAGCAACAATACTGCTTATTAACGTAGTCGATGTGAAAATACGCATTATCACATTTAATAAAAATCCGCAAAATTTTGAAGCATTTCAATGGTCACTTATCTTTTATTCAAATTAGAAAAACTCAAATCCATAATCTTCCCTACGTTTCGTTGGACTTTCCCAACTTCTTCAATGGTAGTTTATTGAGTTAATGTAAAAAAACAAATTTTCACACAATTTACTTTTTTGAAACTTTCATAAATTATTTGTAAAATTTTAATATTTAGGTTATTTAAATTTTGAATATAAATATAAAAGTAAAAATGAACACCTTTAGCGAACACTAAAGGGATTTGTGTATTCCTTTAATATGCCAGAGACACAGTGTGAGCATTAGGCAAAGAGGAAAGTGTTAGATAGGAGGTGCCGGTGTACATTGATTTTGAATTCCTTACCATTGGTAGGGATAGGGAAAGATAGAAAGTGGCAAGGCATTCCACATTCGCGTAGTACGGCTAAAGAATGAATCTCTGTACTTCATAGTACGGCCGAAGTTGGGCTTAAGGTCAAACTGATGGGCATTTCTAGAAGTGCGGGTATTGTCATGCAAGGGGTCTTGGGTTCAATCCCTACCTGTGCCAACTTTGTTTAAAGAAATAAATTTTCGCGGGTACTACCTCTTGCGAGGAATTGACAAATCCTTCAAAAAAGTGCTTCATGAAAAAGTGCTTTCTCAAATTAGCCGTTCGGATTCGGCCTAAAATTGTAGGTCCCTTCCATTCCTGACAACAGTACTCGCACGCAGGAATAGTTGAGAGTTGTAAGTCATTAGGCCCTGGTTCACAACGGACTGTTGCGCCACCCAATTTATTTTTATAATGAAAAATAAATAAAGAAGTTAAAAATTATTTTGAATTTTTTAAATTAAATACTATGCCATTTTACATTAAATAAAATAACTACTTAGTTTTACATTGTATCCGTTAAAAATTTTCTTCTGTTATTAATACATTTATGAAGCCTTTCCCGGAAGTTTTCCATTGCTCGTCGAGTCATTTGTTGTGTAATGGCTGCTTTATCCTGAGTGATTGCCTCCTTAAGTACTTCCAAAGGTTTTTGGCGATGAGTGTAGACTTGGGCCTTTAAATGTCTTCAAAGAAAAAAATCACAAGGTGATAAATCGGGGGACCTTGGTGGCCAGGTAATGCCTCCTCGTAAAGAAAGAAGATGCCCTCTCTCAAAATGGTTAGTGAACGCCGTGAAGTGTTTGCTGTGGCTCCATCTTGTTGGAACCAGACTTCTTTATGATTCCTAATAAACTGATCTAAGTTTGGTTGGAGGAAGGTCTCAATCATGTTACAGTAGCGATCCGCATTAACTGTAAATTTTTGCCCATTTTCTTCAAAAAAATACGGACCTAACACACCAAATTCAGCAACAGCACACCAAACTGTCACATAAGGGCTATGAAGTGGTCGTTGATATATTTCTTGATGATTTTCTGTTGCCCAGTATCTGAAATTTTGATTATTTAAGTACCCGATAAATGGAAATGGGCCTCGTCAGACGAAATTAAAACACCACTAACGGGAATGTTTTGAAGAATGTCTTCACAAACAGCTCTGCGAGTTTCAAAATCTCTCTCACGTAATTCTTGTGCGATCATCATTTCTTAGGGATGCGTATGACGATGTGTGTGAAAAATTCGTTTTACACTCCTATTAGACAATCCAAGGGCAGCTGCATGTTTAAGTGCTAAACGCCTCGGAGATTTCTGGGTAGCCGCACTTACACGTGCCACATTATCCTGCGTTGTTCCGGTTAAAGGTTGGCCAGACGATTTTCTCTTTAGCGCAGAACCCGTCGCTCTAAAGTATGATAACCAAACTTGAATTGTTTTTCTATCCGGAACACTATCATGTCCAAGTTGAAATCGAATGCGAAATGCTCGCTGAGTTGTAATCGCAGAACCACAATTACGGATATATTCCCTACGACAGATTTGCGATGCTCACCGTGCCACGCCATTGTGATTACTAAAAACGGCACGTAGACCTCTATTTATCTATATATCCGGAATACCATTTTATCTATAAATAGCTTTAAATATAAAAGTCTAAAAATACGGGATGTTTTTTTGCCGGATCCTGTATATGTCAGCGGGTGGAGTTTTTGTGTGAAATAAACTTTAAAGATTACCGACGAAAAAGTGCTTTAAAAGTGTCAGCTAGATGGTCCACCATTTCGAATTAAACCTCTTATTAGAAAACCGTTTAAAAGAGAAAAATTCAAAAATTGAAAAATAAACCAAACACCAAAATTATACCCTTTGAAATAGCTTGGAACCAGGTCATTATTTATAAGGCAAAACTATCGGAGTTTAGTTTTTTGATGTCCTTAACTCCTTTTTGTTTAAATTCAACACAAACAATTTTAGGAATGACTTAAATTTTGGTTGAACCATATTAAAAACATTATGTTATTAACATATACAAATATTTTCTGGCATATGGCATTGAAGATTGGGCTTCAAGAAAGCTATTATGTAAGACCAATTTTGGATCTTTTCTAGCATACCTGATCGTGCATAGCGCGTGAAATGTTTAATTCTTACTGGGCAATTGTTGCTAACTCAAAACAAAAATAGGTTCATTTCTTGATATAACTCGTCGGTCAACAAACGTTTCGCAAAGTAAATTGATTCGCATTGTTTATATATATATACTAGCTGACCCGATAAACGTTGTTTTGTCATATCTATAATTTCTGGAGAATATATAAGTGAAAAAGGTTTAGAGCACTGTTTATGGTGACCAAATATTAAAATAACAACACACCAATCAATTTTGTTTAATTCATTAAAATTAATTATTTAAAATTATATACATATTTCTAATTATCATAATACTACAAAAAAAAAAAACAATATCAATTCCTTAATGCAACAGAGTGTACAATATTTTGTATGATCCCATCTTTCGCCTATACAAACAAATTGAATGATTTGCCCACTCAAGAAGGTCCGTAAAGCTGAAAACATCACATTCGAATTTCCAAATTCTAATGATGCAGAAATGTATTCTTATTATGCTAATTTAGTGCTCTAATTCTGACTTGGTTAAAAAATCCATTCCCCTTCAAACTTGTGGTGTTCCACCTTCACTTCAAGCACATGAAGTGCTCAAATGCCCGGTAAATCCAATGAGTTCAAAAACTCAGTTGGATAAGTTACAGCTTCGTTAACATCACAAACTTTATCAATAGATTTGTATAGAACCAAGCCTCCTGGTAACAAATGTTGTATCTTGAGATTTAGTAACTTTTTCAGTAGTTCACGATTCAATTCGGTGGCTATTAAATGAGATGCATTTCGATTTGGTGAAATGACTGACTGATAAAGTAGATAAGAACCTATTATCAGACCTACAGAATGTATATGCAAAATTTCATTGAAATTGGTTAAGCCGTTTCGAAGGAGCATGGCAACTAACACTGACAGGAGAATTTTATATATTACATTATATTTTTCTCCGAATGAACACCTGTGGAATCGTTTTCCAGAAGCGATCGCTATGCTATGCTAAATGCTTTGATGACGTCTTCTGTATGTAAACGGTATCAAATAGTGTTTTAGTTTTGGGACGTATTGGAGTCCAAAGAGCATCATTAACCTTATTCTTCAGTTTATGAAATAAAGTTTGGTAATCAGAAAGCTAGATTTGGAAATACGTTTTCTAGATTTTTGACAGTTATCCCTAAAGAAAGTTCTTTAGGCCTGAAATAAAGAACACCCTATATTTACATTGTAATATAATTTTTCCAATGTCATCTATCGACAAAATTCTGTTCTTTTTATATAAGACAAAGGATACAGTTGTCGTGAATTGAAATTTCATCTTAAAAATTGTTTAACTATCACATCCGGTTCTTAAAATATGTAACTTTAAAAAATGAGTCCCAGCATTACATATTTCTTAACAAAAAAATGTTAGGTGAATTTTTTGTCTTCCAGATGCAATTTAAATCATTTTAGTATCTTAACTAGTTTTTGAAAACTCTCATTTAACATTAGTCTTTACTTGACTCAATGTGAAGTTTTTAGCAAAATTTGATATTATAGTTTTGAATAATACGCAAATATCCGTACTAAAAAAAAAGTTCAACACCTTTTATAAATTTTTTAATATACATATGTACATATTTCAAAAACCTGATAAATTTGAATATAGTTTAGACTTCGACATATTCGTTAAAAGAACAAAAATCCTTTGCCTTATTCTGTCGAAATCCATTTAAGCACAAATTGTTTAATTTTTTTTCAGAATTTTGCAAGACTGATGAAATCTAAAAACTTATCAAGATTTTTTGAAAATTGTATGAAAGAACTATAAATATTTCAACTGGTGTTTGAAAAAAAAAAGGATTATTGATTTGAAAAACTATTAGGAGTTTTATTGGAAACAGCTACTTCATGAATTTAAAAGCCTTCTATTATGTGTATTTGTGTTTATTATTTTGGAGTCGAAATTTAATTAAAGTCATGAAAACCCATAAGGAAAGTGTAGTTTTATTGGAAGTAACACAACCTTTTCGATCATTGTATTTAGACTGGATGGGGTCAAAATACCGTAAGGATCATAATACTGTATTTAAAATGCTATGTCTCAAAATACTGTGTTTCAATGCTATATGATCAAAATACTGCACTTCAATATTCTGTATTTCATAATTCTGTGTATCAAAATTCTGTATTTCGAAATGCTGTAAATAAAGCTGAAAAATAAAAATTTACAGAATTTCGATATACAGAGTTTTGAAAAGGAAAACTTAAAAAAAAACATAATAATACTTTTTCAAACATTATGCTATTAATAATATAATTCCCTTAAACAATAAAATATGAACCTATAATCATTAATACCAGCCACGAACCGAAGCCTGTAAAGACGATCAAGGAAACATCGTAATAGAACCACAGTCGATGCTGAGAATATGGAAAGATCACTTCTCCAAATTATATAACGGCGATGACGAACCGAATTCCGCTGTAAGGGAGATAGAACCACTCAACCTCGGCGACGCAGATCAACAATTCCGCCTACCCGACCTAGACGAAGTGAAGATAGCTATATCTAAACTGAAGTCAAACAAAGCTGTTGGAGCTGACGGCATCGCTGCCGAACTATTCAAAGCAGGAGGCGATAACTTGGTAGGGAGTATGCACCAAGTTACCAAAGCATGCCCGATGCGTGCAATCGCAGCATAGTGTGCCCGATACAAAAGAAAGGAGACCCTCTAAACTGCGCCAACTACAGAGGCATCAGTCTCCTTAACATTGCGTATAAGATCCTCTCTGCCGTATTATGTGAACGTCTGAAGCCATTCGTCAACAACCTGATTGGTCCTTATCAGTGTGGCTTCAGACCAGGAAAGTCCACTATCGACCAAATATTCACACTACGGCAGATCTTGGAAAAAACCCAGGAACTTCAAATCGATACCCACCATCTCTTTATCGATTTTAAAGCCGCGTATGACAGCATCTATAGGGAAGAGCTCTACCGAGCAATGTCTAGTTTTGGCATCCCTGTCAAACTTATCCGTTTGTGCAGAATGACGATGGAGAATGCACGCTGCTCTATCAAGGTCGGAAAATATCTTACCGATGCATTTGATGTCAAAAAAGGTTTTAGACAAGGCGATGCACTGTCATGCGACTTCTTCAACATCGTTCTGGAAAGAATTGTGCAAAACTCAACCGTCAACACTAGAGGCACAATCTTCCAAAGATCCATCCAATTACTCGGATACGCAGATGATATTGACATAATTGGAAGATCAAAGCGTGATGACAGTGGAGCGTTTTTGAGCATTGCGACGGAAGCGAAGAAGATGGGTTTAGTGGTCAATGAGGGCAAGACCAAGTATATGCTGTCATCAAAAAAGGAAACTGAACGACGACGTCTTGGACAAAACGTCACCATGGACAGCTATAACTTTGAGGTAGTTAAGGACTTTGTCTACCTATAGGCACCGCTATTAATGCAGACAACGACACCAGCGCTGAAATCAAACGAAGAATAACTCTTGCAAATCGCTGCTTCTTTGGACTTAGAAGGCAATTGAGAAGTAAAGTCCTCTCTCGAGCATGTAAAATCACCATCTATAAGACACTCATCATCCCGGTTCTCATTTATGGCGCTGAGGCCTGGACCCTGTCAAAGAAAGATGAGAACGTCTTAGGATGCTTCGAGAGAAAAATTCTTCGGGCGATTTTTCGTCCCGTACGCATAGATGGAGAATGGAGGAGAAGATATAACGACGAGCTGTACGGGCTGTACAGCGACACTGACCTAGTTAGCAGAATCAAAGTCCAACGGCTTAGATGGCTAGGTCATGTAGAGCGGATGGACATCAACGCTCCAGCCGGGAAGGTCTTCGAATCTAATCCCGAGGGACGGCGCAGTAGAGGAAGACCGCGACTCAGGTGGCGCACCCAGGTGGGAGAGGACCTCAACCAACTTGGCGTGCGAAACTGTAGACAGCTAGCTAGGGACCGAGCTGGCTGGAGACGCTTGTTGGTTGAGGCCCAGGTCCGCCCCGGACTGTAGCGCCACCTTAAGTAAGTAAGTAAGTAATCATTCTTACCTAAGTCTTTAAATTAATAAAAACCAAACTTATTACTCTGTCAAAACCTCCAGTATGATACATTATTATGAGATACCTTATTTTGACAACACAGCATTTTGAGATTCAGTAATTTAAATGTACAGTATTTTGAAATACAGATTATTAAGCGTTTAGTATATGGTTTGTGTAGATGTTTGTGTAGATGTTGATTTCGTGGTGTTTGCTGTGTGGTAGGTAGCGCCGCGCCGCCGAGCCATCTTGTTGGAATAACATGTCGTCTAGGTCCATATGGTTCAATCTTGGCCATACAAAATTAGTTATCATCGTAATTTAGCGCTCGATTTTGACTGTGACCGCCTCACTAACGTCTTTTTTAAAAAAAAGTACGAACCAATTACGCCGCCAGGCCAAAATCTTTTTCGAGGATGCGTGGTGGTGTCGTCACTAAAGATGATTTTTGAAGCCTAGTCAGCGAACAAACGGCACAGCGTTGTCTTTGGTAATGAACTTTAAGCTCCTAGGACAGTTGAACCTTGTTCGGGTGTAGACTCAAGTCCCGACGCAAAATTCGCCAAGTTGAAGTTTGTGAAAGGCAGAGTGCACGTCGAGGAATAGACTGCCTCGGGTTCTGCTGTACACTTTCACGGACCGCGCCAAAGTTCTTGACCGTATGGGTGTTGGCTGCTTGTTAACTTCCCACAGGAAGTTATTGTAGGGTCAAGGTCCCTAGAGTCGAAATAAAAGATTTTTAGAAAGATGTCTGTGCATGCATTTGTACGTACGTTCACGATTTTTTTCGTCTTCCATAGCTCAAGAACCAAAAGAGATATCGAGAAAGATGCAGAAAGGGCTCTCATGAAAATTGCGTGGGTGGTTTTCTTACGATAGCAGTTTGAAAAAATTTTGGTTAACCCTAAATATCTTACGAACCGAAAACGCTAGAGACTTGAATTAAATTTTATATAATATATTGTAACGTGATATCAAAGAAGTATATTTTTTGGAAAAAATCCATCTAACGGTTTTTTTATAAATCAAAAAAACTGAAAAAAAAATGTATCACCTCCAAAATTTGACTACTAAAATATGATTTCATCTACAAAACAATTTTGTGCAACGGAGAATAATGTTTTTGACATCTGATAAAATTTTGAGAAAAATCGAATTGACAGTTTTTTGTATAAAAAATAAAAATCTAAAAAAAACATTACTCAATATAGGTTGAATATCAATTCAAATATCTTTTCAAAAACTTGAAATTTAGGCTTCAAACTTATTTAACCTTATAAGAAATATTGTTTTCAACATTCTGAAAAATGTTTAGAAAAATCGAATTGACAGTTTTTTTTTTACAAAAAATAAAAACCTTAACAAAAAATTAATAAAAGTCAATAAAAAATGATTTTCGACTCAAATATCTTTTCAAAACTTTGAGATATTGGCTTTAATTTACTTTTATCTTTCAAAAAATATTGTTGTCAACATTCAGTAAAATTTTGAAAAAAATCAAATTGACAGTTTTATTACAAAAATTAAAAACCAAAAAAAAATTAACAAAAGTTGGTAAAAAATGATTTTCGACTCAAATATCTTCTCAAAAATTTGAGATAACAGCTTCTAACTAATTTTTGCTTATAAGAAATATTGTTTTCAACATTCTGAAAAATGTTGAGAAAAATCTAATTGACAGTTTTCTTACAAAAAATACAAAACCTAAAAAAAAAGTATAAAAGTTGGTAAAAATTGATTTTCGAATCAAATATCTTTTCAAAAATTGTAGATATTGGCTTTAAACTACTTTTATCTTTCAAAAAATATTGTTGTTAACATTCAGTAACATTTTGAAAAAAAATCGAATTAACAGTTTTTATACAAAAAATTAAAAACCAAAAAAAAAATTTATCAAAAGTTGATAAAAATTGATTTTCGACTCAATTATCTTTTCAAGACTTTGAAATATTGGTTTCAAACTTATTTTATTTCACAGAAAATTTTGAAAAAAATCGAATTGACAGTTTTTTTTACAAAAAATAAAACTCTAAAAGAAAACAATACTAAAACTTGCTAAAAATCTACTTTCGACTCAAATAGCTTTTCAAAAATTAAAAATATTGGCTTGAAACTTATTTTATTTCACAGAAAATATTGTTTTCGATATTCAGTAATTTTTATATAAAAATCCAACAGTCCGTTTTTTCATAAAAAATAAAATCTAGACAAACTTTTAAGCAAGACAAATCGACAGAAGGGATGGGATGTTATCAGTGTGGGTCGCATCCCAGCCTATTTTTTACTGAACCGTTCGTATCAAATTTGGCCACCAAACGCTGAAGAGTTGACTGTGAAGGGCCACTACGTCTACCGTAAAATGAGAGCAATGCGCCCAACGTTTGTGTTAACGAACACTCATGTTGCTAATAAAGTTTTATCGTTTGAAGGTACTGTTCAATGATTTGGCATAAACAACTAATAAAATAAACAAAAGATTTGACAGATGCCATCACAACAAAATGGCCGCCAAAAAGACCCTATTTTATAATCATCCAGTATCATACAAAATTTTTACCATACAGTTTTTTTAAAATACAGCATTTCGACCCGCTCCCATTCAGACTTCCCCCAACGTACATCATTCGATTCGATAGACAGTCTCACAGTTTCCACTTTTCCTTTCAGCTTTAAGTACTGCTCACATAACATTCAGTCTCTAGAAATGATGACCACTTCTTGAAAAAGATACATAAATATTAATAACAAATTATGTATTTAGGTCTACCTCTAAGAGTAACTTCTTTATAATTTAATTTATTTTATTTATTGCATACGTTCATTTTTTCAACAACAAAAAAAACTAAAATTAATTAAAGAAATAATTTAAATGGAAATAAAGTCTGAATTGTTATTAAATTGACGTCAATTGCAGCGTACACTATGAATGATCACTATTCATTCTCCATCATCATCATCTTCCACCCATCTATCCACCATCACAAGTCATAACCACAGACATTCGTTTGTCATCGTTATGATTGCTTCCATCAATTTAATTCTAGGGAAATCTTCAAAACCATAATACATAAATATACATATATGATATAGTTATAGTACATGTAATTTTAAAAAGATGTCATTTGGGACCAACTTCAATGATGGGAGTTGACTCGACAATTAGCCAGATATACAATAGTATCTCTTTTCATGCAACTGGGATCGGGTTCGTGATTGTGAGGAGTCACTGGGACAGTTTGTCATTTGTATGGTATACTGGCCTGAGATGATGGCTGCTTTTGCTGCACTAATTGAAACAAATAACAATTAATTTGAACCAACCATCATTTAAAAAATAAAAAAATTAATAAAACAGCAAAAGAAGCAAGAAGACAATATTTAAATTTATAACAATAAAACAAAAATAAAACCAAAATGTCGCCAGCTGGTTTATAATGGGTTCAGACGAGGCGACTCTCCTTTGGTTCTTTATTTTGTTTATTCGAGGGACGACTACAAGAAGGAAAATGAGTCATCTCATCACTAAACAACAACAACAACAAGATAAACAAACCCAGAAGCAGCAAATTCCATCCTTTCTTTTGCATATCAATTGATTTATTTTGTTTTGTCTGTTTACACGCAGACATCTCAATGTGGTGAGCAATTCCTCCTTCAATTCACTTCAAGCCCAATAATATATAAGTTTTTATTCCCATTGAATGTCTTCTATTTAAATCCAACTCAATCAACTGAGTTTTTATTTAAGTTTTTTTTTTTGTATTTTTCTGTATAAGCAAAAATAAAAAAAATAAGAAATAAGTAATTTATTTTTAAGGGGCGTTTTGATTTTTATTTTGTTTTTGTTGTAATTGTTGGTGTTGTTGTTGTTGTTTTGTAATCAACGAATGTCATTGTTTTTTCTGTTGTGAGTTTTTTTGTTTATAAAAGAGAAGAATAGTCAAGAATTATTAAAAGAATGGTTGTTCGATCGGGATGAACTTTTGTGTTTTCCAACGCGGTGCGACGCACGAAGAATGAAAAGTTTACTGACTATTGTTGAAGTTTTTGCAGCATTGTCAGAAATGTATTGCAACAGAAAACATAATGGAAAATTATTTGAGGTTTTGTTTTTGAAAACAGGAAGAAGTATCAAAGTTATATTTTCACGCCGCCACAACCGGGAAGTTTTTATCGATAAGAAGTTATTTTAAACAATTGTATTTCTCTACAATAAAACTCGCTTATCCGCAACATTTTTTTTTATTCCCGAGTATTTTTCTTCAATTTACCTTTAAAACACTTCAATAAGGTAAAATTTGGTGTAGTGAAATAATCCAGACTCTTGAAACATATTTTTGGAAAAGTCAACCTCATAGAAAAAACAAAATTTTCAAAAAAATGTTAAGTTTTCAATTGCTTTCAATGGAATAAATCTCCAAGCAATCAATTTATATAAATATTGCAAAAATCCCCAAGAAATATCGATATCCACAACTTTCAATTTCAAATAATGTGTCCACATGAATATGTTGAAGTACTTAATCATACAATTTAATTGCATTATCCACTATTTAAATATAATTACTTAGGAGAATTTGGCTGAGATTATTTTTAACATGCAATTCTCTGTTAGGAATGAGGTTCGTAAATTTTACCAAAAGGTAAAAAAACATCCCAGGGTACCAGCCAACAACCGAAGCCTGTAAATCGATCAGGGGAACATCGTAGTAGAACCGCAGTCTATGTAGAGAATATGGAAAGACCGCATCTCCAAATTTTATATAAGGCGATGACGAACCGAATTCCGCTGTAAGGGAGATAGAACGACTCAACCTAGGCGACGCAGATCAACAATTCGGCCTACCCGACCTAGACGAAGTGAAGATAGCTACATCTAATCTGAAGTCAAACAAAGCTGTTGGAGCTGACGGCATCGCTGCCGAACTATTCAAAGCAGCAGGCGATAACTTGGTAGGGAGTATGCACCAACTCATCTGAAAATATGGTCGGAAGAAAAGAAAGCATGCCCGATGCGTGCAATCGCAGCATAGTGTGCCCGATACAAAAGAAAGGAGACCCTCTTAACTGCACGAACTACAGAGGCATCAGTCTCCTTAACATTGCCTATAAGATCCTCTCTGCCATATTATGTGAGCGTCTGAAGCCATTCGTCAACAACCTGATAGTTCCTTACCAGTGTGGCTTCAGACCAGGAAAGTTCACTATCGACCAAATATTCACACTATGGCAGATCTCGGAAAAGACCCATGAGCTTCAAATCGATACCCAAAATCTCTTTATCGATTTTAAAGCCGCCTATGATAGCATCTATAGGAAAGAGCTCTGCAGTTTTGGCATCCCTGTCAAACTTATCCGTTTGTGCAGAATGACGATGGAGAATGCACGCTGCGCTATCAAGGTCGGAAAAGATCTCACCGATGCATTTAATGTCAAAAAAGGTTTTAGAAAAGGCGATGCACTGTCATGCGACTTCTTCAACATCGTTCTCTAAAGAATTGTGCAAAACTCAAACGTCAACACTAGAGGCACAGCCTTCCAAAGGTAGATCCAATTACTCGGATACGCCATTGATATTGACATAATTGGAAGATCAAAGCGTGATATCAGTGGAGCGTTTTAGAGCATTTCGACGGAAGCGAAGAAGATGGGTTTAGTGATCAATGAGGGCAAGACCAAGTCATCGAAAGAGGACATTGAACAACGACATCTTTGACAAAACGTCACCATGGGCAGCTATAGCTTAGTGGTAGTTAAGGACTTTGTCTACCTATGCACCGCTTTAAACACAGTCAACGACACCAGCGCTGAAATGAAACAAAGAATAACCCTTGCAAATCGCTGCTTCTTTGGACTAAGAAGGCAATTGAGTTGTAAAGTCCTCTTTCGAGCATCTAAAATCACCCTCTATAAGACACTCATCATCTTGGTTCTCATTTATGGCGCTTAGGCCTGGATGTTCGAGAGAAAAATTCTTTGGGTGATTTTTGGTGCCGTATTCATAGATGGAGAATGGAGGAGAAGATATAATGACGAACTGTACGGGCAGTACAGCGACACAGACCTATTTAGCAGAATTAAAGGACATCAACGAAAATCGAACATGATGACTACAAATTGAACTAAACCTTAAAAATAATCCTGATAGTTTTTGGAAATTCGTTGATCGTAAGAAGAAAACATGTGGGTACCCTAACTTAATGACTGATTCGACATCAAATAGGAATGAGCTGAGAATAATTGCGAACATGTTTGCAAACTACTTCAAAGATGTTTTTGTAGATTATAATAATATGAGTTTTCCATTAACACACATTTACCACTGCTATAAAATTCCCCCACTTAAATTCTATCAATTTTGATATAAGTAAAGATACTGTCCCTAATAGTATCCTACAACTTGACGAATGTTTTAGTCCTGGTCCCGACGGTGTACGGTCAGGTCATCCATTTTAAGGAAATGTGCTGCGTATTTAGCACACCCGTTATGTGTCTTTAAGTGACTCGCTGTTTCCTTCCTTCTGGAAGAGCTCCTTCATAATACCAGTACACAAAAAAGGCCCTAAAACGAAATAATAAGCTACCGACCTATTGCTAAACTATCTGTGATACCTAAACTGTTTGAGTCTATCGTATGTAGCGTCCTTTCTTTTCAATGTAGTTAAATTATATATGTGATAACCAGAATGGTTTGTTAAAGCGTTTAACTGTTACAAATCTGTTTCACTTTACGTCCTTTTGTTTAGATGTTTTTGAAAAACTTGAACAAGTAGATTGTATCTTTACTAATTTCAGCAAGGCCTTTGGCAAATTGTAACGACTATTTCATAAACTGGATCTCCTCATATTTGCAGAATAGACGTTATAGTTTTAAATTTAGTAATGAGTGTTCAAGTTCATTTGTTGTGAATTCTGGTGTCCCCCAGGGTAGTCACCTTGGTCCTATTCTATTTGTTTTATTTATAAATGACTTGGTTTCGATCATACAATATATGCTGATGACATTCAAATTTTTAAGATAATTAATTCTACATCTGACTGTCTTTTCTTGCAAGAAGACTTAATATTATTCAGGGAATGGTGCAATAATCTTGTTGACAAATGCAAAACCAAGAGTTTATCACTCAAAAAAATTCCAATCGTTTTTAGTTACATGTTTGATTCTTGTCCTTTAAGTAGAGTATATGCATTTTCTGACATGGGTGTTGCCTTAGATTCTTAACTAACATTTAATAAACAAATTTACTTCATAGTTCATATTAAAGCAAATAGAGTTCTGGGTTTCATTAAGAGATTTGATCGTGATTTTCGTGACCCTTATGTTTTAAAATTACTTTTTGTTTCATTTGTGAGACCAGTCCTAGATTATGCTTGTACAGTATAGTTACCTTACTAAGCCGTACACGTCACAAGACTCGAAGCCATTCAGAAAAGATTTTTGCGTTTTTGTCTACGATCCCTTCCGTGGTTTCATAATATTCAAAAAAACATTACCGCCTTATTCACAAAGACTTTCTCTCATAAATTTCCCTTCTCTGACAAATCATAGAATGTACTTGTAGTTTTGCTTTAGTTTTGGAATAATAAACGGACAAATTTCATCACCACTTGGTAGTTTAAACTTTAGTTTAAGTCGTTCAAGTATAAGACTCCAGAAACCATTGAATATTGATTTAAGCAGAACAAACTATGGTTTGTACTTGTATTAATTCACCAAATGATAATATTAAAAGTATTAATTGCAAATAAATATGTTTAAACAGTCTGGTTTAAGTTTTTTAGATTTTCAGTATACATTAAGAATTGGTAACGTTAGTATTTAACGAATTATAAATAAATAAAAATTGCACTATTGACTATTTTTTTAAATATGGTTGTCATATTGATTATTTTAATAGTCAATGCTACAATTTGGCCAAATTTCAAGTTGACCATTGACGGTTGTTAATATGACAACTTTTTTTTATGTGAAGTTACTTAATATATGAATCCCAAGCCGTTTCCACTTTACAGCACATGAATATCAACACAAGATTATCAAATTTGTCTACATACAACTGTATGCAATAAGTACGATTAGTTTTTTGAAGTTAATTAGTGTTTGACCTTCAACTGATTTTTCGAATGGAGATTAGCTGCCTGAACATTGAAAATGTTGCAGAATTCCTTCTGTCCGCAAGCTTTACCGAACACAAGACTTTATGAGGGCTAATAGAATTATTCTAAGATGGTTGAAAACGCGCTTCGAACAATGCATGGTCATGTCGAAAAAACAAACACTTAAAATTAGTACTCCAAAATCTTCGATTAGTGACGAGGCCTTACTGATTTTTTTTGAGTATTAAAAAGGATTATTGAAAACCAGTTTTGAGTGACTATTTAGGCCTTAGAAAATTTGAATCGCTATTGGTGTGAGACAAGCTAATTTTGTTTAGTCTTAATTCGTTATCTTTTCTTCAAAATTTCGAATCATATAGATGTGTAATCATTACGTTCAATTTAGGAGACCGCTCTGTGAACAAAGTTTCTAATCGATAGAAGGGAAAGAATCCGAAACATAAACAAGATTAAAATCTTAACAGGAAAGGACTTTGCAACGTGTTTTGAAAATAAGAACAGAAGTTAAGACAAGTGTATGTAATTGGCATGGAATTAATAAATATTTAAAAACTTATAAACAAGCACATGATATTTTGTGTCCGCATATGCGAGCTATTAAAACAGTATTTCTGCGATCTGCACAACAAAATCGTACTTCAAAGGTGTTTTGGGGCGTTTTTCAATAGCCTTAGAAAAACAAATTAATAGTCGTAAACCACACTTTTTTGAGATTCAAGCCTTTCCGAATAAAATTGTGATATATTTAAAAAGAAGTCATGAAAGTTTTTTCCGAAATAGTTTTTTTTTTTAAACAATCACTTCAGCTGCTACATTTCTTAAATTTTAAATGCTAACTATACTAAATTAGCAAATATGGAATTAGTAGTCCACAATAAGTCCACAGTAAAAAATAAATTGGGCGGTGCAACAGTCCTTTGTGAACTAGGGCCTTGTGACCTACAACTCCCAACCATTCCTGTATGCGAGTAATGTTGTCAGGAATGGAGGGGACCTACAGTTTAAATGCCGAATCCGAACGGCTTATTTTAGAAAGCACTTTTTCATGACAAGAGTTACTCTTGGAGAATTTGTCAATTCCTCGCAAGAGGCAGTACCCGTTGATAAACTTTAGATGGCATAGGCAGGGATCGAACCCAAGACCTCTGGCATGACAGTCCAACGCATTAACCATCACGCCACGGGTACTACTAAGTCCACAATACTTGTATCAAAAAAATTTCATTCCGAAAATTTAAATTTATACAATAACATACAACAAAATTTCAATTTCACTTGTTTCTTATTATTTCAGAATTTGTATATATTTAGTAAAAATTCAAGTCAACTTAAGTTTTTAAACAAAAATGTCAATTTTACAAAGTTCACTTTATCAATAAAAGATATGATGGTCTTTTGCAGTAGTTGTTAATTCTTTTTCCTCCATAAGCCTCCAATCTCGAAAAAAGCCTGAATGCTAAAAACTATGGTCGGTTTGTTATCGATATCAACAATTGGTTCAAGATCATAGCGATATTCTCCTTCTGGTAGCAGAAGCCTTAGACTGCTAAGATCCAATTCCATGTTTTTGATTATTAGCCAACCCTGTATAAGAGAATAAGAGTTACTTTTTTTTTAATATGATTTTTCTTTTAGTCTTCTAACAAAAGCCTTGAATGCAGTTTAAACCGAACGAAAAATTCCGTTGTGGAAAGTGATACCAACAAAATATTCCGTTTCATTTCTTCGGCGTTCAAATCAATCAAAAATCATTAACGCAAAATTTTAAACAATCCATTGTTAAGGGTTTAGCATTTAACTATTTATAGCTTTTCTTAATATTTAACAATTAACTATATATCTTTTTCTAAATCCTTAGCAAATTTATTTTAAAGGGTGCACCTGAACAGGTCTTAACAGTGACGTTTCGTGAACTTAAAATGTAAAAAAACTGAAATAACTAGTAAATGGCTTAGTTGTTGTTGTTCTAAATATTTCGGTATAAAAATTACCTCATAAGGACAAGTGTGATTAAGATTTGTATATTTTTGTCCAATATTCATTAAAATATTTAAATACGGTGATTTAGCTTTGTTTACAAATTTTTGACAGAAGTCTTCTGTAACATTCACCAAAAATGGTCGATAGATAACATTGAACTTTTTATGCATTTGATGGTGTAGCTATAGAAAGAAAAAAAGAAATATTTAAAAATCATGTTTGAAATAAAAAAACACAAAAAGTATAAACCCTACCATCATATTATCCAATCGCTTTGAAAGCTGACCAATCATGGTCACAACGGTCTTATAACGATTTATTGGCTTCGATGAACATGAATAATTTGTAAAAAATGATTTTTCATGTATGATGCAGACAACTTTTTTAAAATTTCCATTTTGGTCCTAAAATTTTTAAATTAATCAAACAAATTAAATATATTTAAGTATTTTTTTTATTTTACGCACATCACTAGTCACTAATATTGTTAATGTTACTAAAATTCCCACAGCGATGAGTGAACAATTTAGTCTCATTTTTGTTACTATTGGAAATTTTATTTTAAATACATTTGTTTATAAAGGATTTACTTAACAATAATTATATTATAATTAAATGTTTTGTATTACATAAAGTGCTTTTTAATTTGAAAATAATTAAAAGTTTTGTTATTTAAAGATTCTTCAATTTGATTAGAAAATAAAAAAATATTTTTGATAAATAAAATAATCTGAATATTTACGCATGGTTGATAATAACTTAATCAATAATAAATTACTAAATAATAATTGAGTTAAATTTTTAACAGATTTATGAAAACAAGAAATAAAATCTGTGCCAAAATGTTTAAGCCAAGCGATTTTATTTTCCGTTAAATTGTGATTCGGTTTGTCCGTAAATTAAACAGAAAGAAAACCTTCAGTAAGTCCAAAAAATGTTAATAAAGTTAAAAAATTGCAATAAGTAAAACAAATTTTTTAAATCTAAATTCTATTTTTTGTTTTTGAAATATTTAGGTAAAGGCAAATTTTGTATTCAAACAACCATTTTAATTGACATTTTTTATTGGGTCACTTAATTCTGCTCAGCAGCATTAATTATGAATCAATTTTCCTAGAATAAGATGCATAAGTACCTAAGAAATTTCCTTAAGGGTTAGATTCGCAAACCACGGCATTTTTTATAAAGAGTTTTCCAATAATAGGTTTAATTTTAAATGCCCCTCTATTTTGACAGCTGTTACCATAAAAGCTGTTATATTTTGACATTCGAAAAGTTAAAACTAAGCCATTATCAAAAATTGAATTATGTACCCTTTAACGAAGCATTGTAATTGTTTAAGTTCACTACAAATGTGGTGAACACTTTTCATTAACAGTTCCCAGTTTCGAAAGAAAAGTTTGCTGACAATGTTGTTTTGCAAGAAGTTGAAAATTGGTCATTGGGATTATGTGATGTGAAGGTGTTACCTTTGGACTTCTTTCTATAGAACCACCACTGCTCTAGAATCAAGATCTTACAAGTGGAATTCGGTAACTTATCGAAGAGAAATATGCACAAATGCTCGAAATGGTGATGGTCACCCTGTAACCGTAGCCGTGGCAGACATTTTTTAATATTAAAATGGAAAATCATATTTAAAAATTCTGCACCACTAAAAATGATTTTTTTGTCATCCACTAGAAACCTTCAAAGTGATATCCGTGAGTGCATGATTAGTGAGTGCGTATTGCTATCACGCCAGAGGTCTTGGGTTCGTTCAATCCCTTTTTATGAAATATCGACAACTGATTTTTCTTTTTAAGTTTTAAGTTAATTTATGGTAAGTTTATAGTTGTAATACAAAGTTTTTGAGGCATGGTTCTGATTAATCCCTCAACATTGTATCCTTCATTTAGAACTCCCATTCCGGAGTTGGTATGAGTTGCAGTCGCTGATTGTTTGATACAGTGTATTTTCAAACACTTCTGTAACTATTTCAATGTTTAAGTCACAGTGTAAATCGCTATTTCTCATATCCTAAAGACTTTGTTTTGAATTTTTTGGATAGGTTTAGGCAGCTCTTTTCTATTGACCAATACATTCTTCTGTAGTTTAGTTTTAGTTAATTTTTATTGACTTTAAAAGATACAAACACAGAACATTATATTCTTAATTGTAAGATTACACAAGTCTTTAAATCGTTTCCGAAGGCCGTCTACCAAACTGACATTATTTTTTAAATTTAAACATACGAAAAAAAGCTGATTAGATACAATTCAATTAAATAATCCTTATAATTTTCAAACTTTAAAACCTTAAAAATTGTGTTCAACTATTCTGGTTCTATAGCGAAGAGCGTTCAATGAGTATTCATACAAAAGGTCCCAACCTAGTTCTCCATTCAAGATGTTGATCGGTTCTTCTAAACCGAGTACATCTATCCCAAAAATAGCGCAATCGGAACTCCTTGAGTATTGGACAAACTCGCAGGAAATGAAATTTGATTTGTTGTGTACTGTTTTTGGCCAAGAAGTAGGTGTTGTGGTTTAAGAAATAATGCACTTTACTGTAGTAAGATCTGTAAATAGATGCTTCAGTTTAACTCATAAACTTATCGTACATCATGTTGCCGACTTTTTTCAGCAGGTCATCAAAATTCAACTTAAGCACCTCGATAATTTCGTCTGCTGATATTGAAAAGGTAGTTGAGCATTCAATTGCCAGATTCGTCTACTCTTTAACACACTTAACTTCAGAATTAATAGCTTGAGCGAGTACTATTCGCGGAATTGTTTCCTCACCTATCGCCAAAACTCTTGACTAGTAGTTGAAATGTAATTTAAGTGTGTCTAAAAAGGGCGTCGTACTTGGCAACTTGAAAGTACTGTTAATTAAAAACCGGAGGAACTTTTCCACAGCTTTAAACGATTGATACCCTCATACTTGCACTCCGTAAAACTGTATTGCAACTGTTGTATCTCGAAATACTCTGTGTTTAGGTATTTGCTACATTTCTAGTTTAGTGCTTCTCTTTTTTTTTTTTGATGTGCTCTTTCCATTTAAGCTTTGCATTCAAATCCATTTCAAGGTATTTGGCAATTCTGTAAATAATTGTACGTCCAAACACTTACTTTATCAACTACTTTTTGTGTACCAATATTGCAGTATCCTCAGCAAAGGTACCCATGATACGGTTAGTATCCACTGGCATAATTTTTATAAATAAAAGAAACAAGTGTGGTCCAACAACACATCCTTGCGGTAGACCAGCTTTTATTTCTTTAGTTTCGAGTAATTTTGGTCGTATTGTACTCTTTAAGAGTCTGTTCGATTAGATTTCAGTAATTTGTAGTACTGCTTGTGGAAGTTCCTATGCATTTTGCACTCAAGCCCCAAGTGTCAAACCTTCAAGTGACTTTTCCACCAGGTTGGCAGCTGGTTTTTTGATTTTTGGTAAAATTTTCAAACAATAATTAGATTTCTGAAAGTTTTATTTAGCAAATAATGAATGTCTTGAGCCTAAGAGCCAACAAAGATTTAAAACAGCTTTGCGCTACTAAAAAAATAAGCTACAACAAAAACCTTGCATATCAGCTATCATATCAGTGGCGGTAAAGTATGAATATTACCCTCGAAGCTCAGACTCTAAGAGCTCATTTTAAAACTCTGTTGTCGGCTGCTTCATACTTTCACCTTTGCATTACAGAACACGTGTGTTTCCGACCTGGACTGCTCAATATCGTTAAGTGAATTGGAAATAACTCACGAAAATAAACAACAATAAAGCACCTGGAAGCGATGGAATACCAGTAAAGTTTTTCAAAAATGCGAACAATAGCTTAAAGACCTACATTCTGGATTTCTTAAACCGCCTCTATGAGAATGCTTGTGTTCCTTCAAATTTCACAAAAGCCCTCATTTTCACAATAGTTTAGAAAGGAGATCTTAATCATCCTGAGAACTACAGGGGAATATCCATTCTCATCTCGCTTAGAAAGATATTTGCTAGAATTCTTTATGAAAGATTATCTAGCTGGACTGAAAGAACTAATCTTCTCAGCATATTTCAAGCTGGCTTCCGTTCTGGGATCACCACTATGGATCACATATTTGACTAGCTTAGCTAGAAATTAGATTGAAAAAAAAAAAACAAAAAACTTAATTTCTGTTTCGTTGATTTCAAAGCTGCATTCGACACAGTAAACAGACAGGATTTGCTTCTTAAGCTCTCAAACATGGGAGTATCAAAAAAAAAATGTATGCTGTATTTTCAATTTCTGAAATCTTCAAACGCAGCTTATGGCATGGATCTAAAAAGTCAGAGTAGTTCGAAACAACGGCAGGTGTTCCACAAGGATGCATTTTGAACCCTCTGATATTCGCTCTGTTTATTGATGATATTCCTGATATTCTACCGGGTTGCGTAATCTTTGCGGAAACTCTTATCAAAGTTTTGCTCTATGCTGACGATTTGATATTACTAGCTGACAATCCTTTTTCACTGCAACTTCAAATTAATAAATTACAGTCGCATTGTCAAACATGGGATCTGAAAATTAACGTTCAAAAAACAAAAACAATGATATTTGAAAACCGACGATGTAGAAGAGCTTCTGAAAGCGCCTGGAGACTTGGTAGCGAACGTTTTGAATGTGTACGTGAATTTAAGTATCTAGGAGTTCTGTTTACATATAACTTAAACGTTTCCAAGCCTCACAAGGAAAAAAGCAGTGAAGCTTAGTTAGCACTGAATTCAATGTGGCCGACTTTTTTTGCAAATCCCGATATTGACCATTCGTCAAAATTCAAGGTTTTTAATGCTACAGTCAAAACCTGTATGTGCTATGGGATACGAGCATTTGGGGTTACTCCGGTCGAAGAATTTCAGTTGGTCCGAAGACATTTTCTTAAACGCATTTTTCGTTTGCCGAACTCCACGCCGACCTACGCGATTCATGTCAAAACAGGATTACCACCAATCTATATAAGAAATCTTAAGGCTACTTTAGACTATTATACGAGTGAGAAGAAGTGATACCAGTCTTCATAAATTGATATGCATCACCTTTCAGGGAATGGAACCGGCTGGCCCTCATGACATCGCGTTTTTAATAACTGAACGAAATCTGCATGAGTGGCATGATTTTTCTGCGACTATCATCTCAAGAATAGATGGCGCAATATTTGATCAACACTTGACCAGAGCATCATCTTCTACTTCTAGAAATATTTATAGCAAACTCAATCACCAAATACCTACGGAGGAAAGCTATTTGAATGTTAAAAACTCAGCCGATTTAATAAATACAGTTTTTAAAGCAGGGGTGCAAATTCTCAACCTTAATTTCATCCCCCATAGAGTTGATTTGCTGCAAATTTGTAACCAGTGTAACAGAAGAGAACTAGAAGATGTTTACCATTTTATAGCTGTGTGCTCGATTTTGCAAGAAATTCGGCGATTGTATTTCCAAGAAAGTTTTTTGTCTATCAAAAGTCTTCTCGAAATATTAAACGGTGCTCGGGTTTGGTATAAATTGTACAAATTATGTAAACATGCTCAAATGTACCGAAATTGTTTCTAAAATAACACGTGTGCTCAGTTAAGAATCCGAAATCTTTTTCAATATTTCAATATTCCACCCTGTCAATTTATATTTTGTCTTTACTTGGTTTAAAGTTTGACCTTGTGTTTCACCCTGCTGATGGATTAACATGACCTTTAGCAAATAAATTGCTTGAACCATCTTAGATCGATAAAATGCGAACAAAATATTAAATTACTAGTACTGCCCAACTGGACCTTAAACGTTTTAAAATGTATACAAATCTATTTTCACAAACCAAAAAGAAAAGTTAATTTCAACCCGGGTTAAATCCTTAAGTATGTGATTCGTTTACTTGGGATTAACTTTTAACTGAACTGAACGCACGTTTTTTATATCTTATCTGTACCCTCCAGTTAGACGTTATCTTGATTTGATTAAAACATTGTCTTGTGTTTGAGTTAGCAGCTCTGATGTTTTAACTTACCACTGAAAAACGGGTGCTAAAAAAACCCACCCCATATTTAAAGCATGAGGTTTCTAATATATTTACAGGAAAAAGTGACACATTATGTTATATACTGAATTTAAAAATGTGTGTTGTTTTCTCCCAAAGGAACAAAAAAACAACTTTGTAAACCTTGAGGCATATACTCTACAAAAACGAGAACTTTTCATCTCGTTTAATATTTCAGAAAAAGAAAAATACAACGTTTTTAAATATAATACCAGAAAATTTGTATGTAAATGTAGGTATAGAAAAAATAATATACATAATTTTCATGATGGCCCGTTTTTTCCACACAAAGGACACGCTTTTCATATACATACATTTATAATGTAAAATTATTTAGATTTGCTTCTTTTATTTTTCCACTCAACAACCTACCGTCCTACCGTCCAATCCACTTGCAATAATATTAGCAGAGTTCCATGTTCCACCAACCAAACTTAAAAACCAACCAACAACGACATCACTGAAAAATATCAAAAAATATTTAAAAAAAAAAGTATAAAAAAGCAAATCTAGGTCAGAACATGAGAATTTTTCATTCTTAAAGCTCAGAGCGGTTATTGCCACATTGCTATGGAGCCAAAGGGGTTTATATTTTTTCTCATTTCTTTCTTCTTCTACTCGAACTACGTCTTCTTCTACAATTCAACAAAATTATTTAAAAAAAAAGAAAAAATAAATGTTTAAGAATAAATTATTAAAAACCACAACAACAAACCACTGAAAAATAGTGTACAATGTTACACCTGGAGCCGAAGTGTCTGTCCCATTCTCATTGTTGAGGATTGTACATAGAATTCTGATACTGTTTCGAGGGGCGATGATGGGTGCTGGAAATAAAGTAATAATCTTCATAAAGTAGTTGTTTTATATATGGACTTTTGTGGTAATTTGATTCTGGTGAAGGAGTTGTCTGGCTCTGGACTATTAAAAATGTAATCACGTAGTAGTTTAGCAGAAACCAAAAAAGAAGCAGAAGCAGAAGCAGAAGTAGAGGAGAGCTCATTAATGAAGTATCCATCACGTGATGGTTACACCTCAGCTCCAGGTAAAGATTTGCACAGCACCCAACGTACGGTGGAGGCGAGGTTCGGTTGGTCAATCATTGACCGACAACCGGCCATCAGGTGCATTAGATATAATTATTCCCAACTTCATCATCAAGCACCTTAACTATGTATCCACTCTACCGACGAGAGACCGAAGGAAGGTGGAGGAAAATCAATCTGACAGATGAATCAAATTGGAAGTGATATCGATCTGTGAGTCGTGGAAGATGGCTTTTTTTTCTGTTTTTGGAATGAGTTCTGACACTAATGGCCATAAATGAAGTGAAAAGTTGTGTTTACCCTTTCATATATACTCAGGTATACACTTTTATACTTAACGGAAGTTGAAACGACAAGAATTCCTTTTAGGCGAAATGATGTTTCAGGATAATGGAGCAGGTGACAAATTAATTCTGAGTATCAACCAGATATGAACGCTGTACTACAGTACATTTATATATTTAGATGAGGTGTTTTATGAGACTTAAGCGAAAGCTCTAACCGGAGATTAAAAAGAAAAATATTTTAATGCTAAAATATTCCGCAAAAGATGATGGGCGGGTGGTAAATGATGATATCCTTTGAAGAGTTTGAGGAATTCTAATCATTTTGAAGGATTAGATTTTTTATATTTAAGGGGTGTTTTATAAGACGTGTGGTTTTCAATCTAAAAAAACTTTTCTCAGAGTTCTTCTTTTTGACAGCTGTCACTTGATTTATGCTCAGTTTGCTTTAAGCACAAATAACTTATGTGTTCGCGTGACGTATCAATTAATTTACTGAAACTTTATCTTGCGTTATGGGCCTGGGTCGCACAGTGGTGCGAGAGCGGAAAAAAGTCTTTTAAAAAAGTCATATCTATCCTATTGAGCTTTATGTTTAAGTACTCTTAGATAACCCTAGCGTATGATTTGAAAGTATTTTTTAAAGTGAAGTCAAATATAATAACAACCGTATGTTGTGAATTCAATACATTAAAATAGATTCAATCGAAATTCCTTATTCAGTGTTTTGTAGTTGACTTATTACTAATGGTCATGATGTTCAAAATCTTCGACCATATTTTGTTTCTAAGGGAATACCCCAACTTAATTTCTGAGCAAATAGAAAATGTGCTGTAAGAATTAAAGAAACGTTTTATGTCTCATTTTTTAAGCCAATAGAACGCAGTTCATAGAAAAAAAAGTTCACTCATTGGCTCGAAGAAGTTTTCGAAGCAGAAAGTGTATTGCCCAAAACGTCAACTAATATGGGAAGGCCATGAAAGATTTTTGACGAATGCTGTGATCGAGCTAAAAGGTATAAGAGGAATGAAATTAGAAATATATTTTCCCAAGAAGAGATAAACTATGCATCAACACCAGAGAGCTTTTCCGGATAAGACATCAAAACCGTCAAATTTTAGAAAAATGTCAATAACTTTGTTTCTAATTATCAACCAAATTTTGACCAAATATGTATAAGACTAATCTTAATGCTTTAATTTGGTATTGATGAATCCCTTCTTCGTTGGGTTAGAAACTACCTTTCGGACCGTTCAATTCAAGTAGTATTGGACGGGTTCAGATCTGATATTCACAAAATAAACTCTGGTGTGCCCCAAGGCTCCGTTTTGTCTCCGACGCTCTTCCTCATTTTTATAAATGATCTTTTGTCTGAAACTTCTAACTCACTAAATTGTTTCGCAGATGACAGTACCCTCAGCTCTTGATACTCGTTTTTAAATTCTCATCCTTGTTCTTCGGATGTGGACTACCAACGGCAGCGTATGATAAACTCAATCAATTCTGATCTTGACAGCATTGTTCAATGGGGAATCAAAAACCGTGTAGAATTTAATGCTTCGAAAACTCAATGCTGTCTACTGTCGCAAAAGCGTAACCCTCCCCTAAAGCCACTATTCATGAGAGGTACTGGCATCGAGGAGACTGAACAGCTATCAGTCCTAGGTATGTGCATTACAAACCACTTGTTGTGGAGTTATCACATATTTGACATCGCCAAAGATGCTGCTAAGTGTTTAGGTTTTCTTGGACGATGCAAGAATTTTGTACCCCTTCTGATCTGGCTATAATTTATAAAGCCTATATTCGTCCAAAACTTGAGTGCAATTCCCATATTTGGGCAGGTGCTCCTATAACCCGCTTGAGTCTGTTGGATAGAATTCAAAAGAGAGCTCTAAAAATAATAGGTGACCGTTGTCTAACTGATACTTTTGCATCTCTCGAGCACCGTCGTAAGGTTTCATGTCTCTTATTATTTGATCGCTGATTCCATAAGCAATGCTCTAATGAAATAACCAGTTGCAGTTTACCCTTGAGACCAATTTCGGTCATACTGTAAAGTAGAGACATTCTTTTTTTAGTCACACTACACGAATGTGGAATGCTTCACCAGACTCAATATTTTCCACTCAGGCAGGCATTCAAAACCAATGTGCATCGGTATCTCCTTTCAAATCCTATCCTCCCTTCCTAATTAATCGCACTGTGTATAATCATTATAATGGTATTCATATCCCCTTGAGTGCTCGTATAATATAAAAAAAAGAACATGTTTGCCAAATTTCATTTAAATCCGTTGAACCGTTCATATTAAACAGACTTTTTTCCGCTCTCCCATACAAACCTTTTTATTTTTATTTCTTCTTGAAAACCACATATCTAAAAAAGCACCATTTGCACAACTATTAAGGATTGATATTTGTGGAAAACCTTAACTTGTCGGTAAAAATAGTTTTAATTTGTTGTTGTCAAATTTTCGTTTAGATTGGTTATAACTTAATAAAAATTATTCAAAAATAAGCTTTATCTATGAATTCAAATCTAAATTGTAAAGTTTGTTCAGTTTAAATAATTTCTTAAATATTTTCAACACAATTTTCATAATCAAATTACCATAATTTAAGATCAAAAAATAAATAAATTTATTGTGCTCAATCGAACACAGAAAAAATCAATGTTTTGACAGATTTAAATCAGGAATGAAATTAATTAATTTACTAATATAAAATCCCATTAGTCAAAATAACGCATGCGCTTTTTTTTAAATGTCGAATAAAAACATTGTTGACATTTATAATAAGAAAATGCTTTTGAAACGTCAGTTTTTTACTGTAGGTAATTCAATGAACGAAATCAGTTACCAATAAAGTTGTTTAGCAATTGCAATTAAAGTCATGACAAAGAGTTGTTTTAAAATGTTTAGAAAAATAACTTTAATTTTTTAAGAATAGAAGGAATTTTTAAAATCGTGACTTTAGTCAATTGAAGAAGTTTTGACTTGAGTCGGATTATTAAGACTATTGACTTAAAGTCTACTACTTTTTTGACTGATTCAGTCGTTGAAAGTCATCAAACTATCCGAATTTTCATCGAAAAATTATCTTCAGTAAAGAGGTCCTTTTTCACCTCCAAGACTTCGCTAATATAATAAACAATAGTGTCGAATTTGGAACTTGGAAACCACATGCTTGATTGTTGACAAGCCTTTCTGTTTTCAAGGTATGGCAGTATGGCTATAAACCGAGATAAATTAAATAACGTCCAACATTGAACTTGCCAATGTATAAGCGAATCGCTGCGCAAGACCCCATCTGCGGCACTCGACACCTTACTCTACCTCACACCTCTTGACATATTTAGCAAACAAATAGCTGCAATCTCTGCTATTCGCCACAAAGCTTCGTCGCAGTGGACTAACAACAACATTGGCCACTCCGAAATTCATAGCAATTTCCAGATTTCTTTACCTCACAGATCTTTTTGGGAAGATAGGACATTCCTGGAAGATGGGTCAACCCATTTTTATACAGATGGTTCAAAATCAAAAGAAGGAGTTAGTGAAGGTGTGTACTCTGAACGACTGAAATTAAGTATCTCATTCCGTCTTCCCATCATTGTAGCGTGTTTTAGGCGCAACTTTTGGCAATAAAAAAAGTCTTGTCCTGGCTTATAGAAAACGTGATAACAACATCTGATTTCCGTATTTTCTTAGATAGTCAGGCTGCTATCAAATCCCTGGACTCTGTCTCTACGAGGTGTGGCAATTAAGATCCGGGAATTTAGTTCTAATTTAAAAAGTGGCAACACTTTTTCATTTGTTATCATCTGCCTAAGAAGGGGGATCTTCCTTTTAGTTAGAGTTCTAAGTTAAAGTTTAAAGCACGTTTGGTTTGCGTTTTATGCGTGTTTTTTAAAAGTAACTTTTTTAGTGGCGTAGTAAAAATGTGTGACTTAAATTACAATCAATTAAGTGAAATCTGGCGAAAAACCCTCGGAAATCCTCCGAAAATTGCAGGTTGTCTATGGAGACGATAGCATTTCAAAAACGCGTGTGTTTGAATGGACGAAGCGGTTCAAATAAGGGCGTGAATCGGTGGAAGAAGATCCATGTGAAGGAGCTCCCGTCACCTCTCGTACCGTCGCGAATGTTGATCGTTTGCGCATGTTGATCACGTCTGACCGTCGCCTAAGCATTCGTGCATTGTCTTACGAGTTAAACATCAACCAAAAAAAAAACGGTTCGCAAGATGTTATACGAGAATTTGAACATGCGAAAGATGTGCGCAAAGATGATGCCTTAAGTTCTCACCCATGAACAAAAACAAATGCGAAAATCGATTTGCGAGGATCTGTTATCTCGCTTCCCAACGTTACCTCATCCACCCTATAGCCCCGATATTGCTCCCTGTGACTTTTTTCTATTCCCCAAAATGAAGTCGCACCTCAAGGGAACTCATCACGGCGGCGCGTACAGAAGGTCCAAGAAGCTCTAACCGTGGTGTTAAACGGGATAACTTCGGAGGACTACCAAAGGTGCTTCCAATCATGGGAGATACATTGGAATCGTTGTGTAGAGTTAAAGGGAGATTGTGAAGGTCGATAGTTAAAATGTTCCTAAAACTTCATTTTCTTGTTTTTTATTGACAAATTCCCGGAATTTAATTGCCACACCTCGTACAAACTCTATGACAATCCATAATTGTCGATCGTCTTTAATGGAGATGGCACAACAGTTTAATACTCACCTGTGCTGGGTGCCGGGCCAAAGAGACATTCCAGGTAACTGTAAGGCAGATAAAATCACCAGGAACGGTACAGTGCAGCCCATCCTACCACGTTTGGCACATACTGGCATAACAATCGATACTTAAACTGTTTCTAATGCAAGACGCTGTGATGAGGGCAGGCACCAGATGAAACAACATCACCAAGTGTCAGGACAAAAAGCATCTGGCCAACACTGGAATTAAAACGTTCAAGGTGCTTGTCATAACCGGACACTGTCTAATAGTAAAGCACGCCACGCGACTAGGCGTATTCTCAAATAGCTTTTGTATGGATGAAGAAGAGAAGGAAACAGTTCTTCTTTGACGATCTAAATGATATAAATATTAGCATAATCAGTCTCACGTTTCGTAAGGGACTCAAACTGGTTCCATTGAGCTTAGGAGGAAGCCTCAAGATTGATGTGGTATCAAAATGGGCCATTAAACTGGCCTAAGTGTGTCCGTTTCCATCTTGGACAGCCACTTTAACCTAACACAACCTTGGTCTGGATGCGGAGATACGTCCCATAGAAGTATCGAAACAAAAACTTTCCAAGAAAAGTTACCTCAACGTGTTTTTTTCTCGAATATCTAACATAACTGATCACCGAGATCTTGTGATTAAACAACTTTAAACTTTTTAATGAAGGCCACGTAAAATATATGGTCTATTCCATTACTCCTTAATTTATTCAAGACCTTAAAGATGGAATTATCATTATCGTTATAAGCTTACCGATTCTACTTTATAATGAAATAAACATCCCTTGATTTTTCTTAAAAATACTACTTTGAAAAATAAGTATATATAAAAGTGAAACCCATTATTGGAAAACCCTACTTATTGTAATTTGTCTAATTCCCTAATCGAGGAACCCCTGCCCGCACAAGACTATTGTACAATTTCCCTAGATTTAAACCACAACCAAGTGTCAATATCAAATTTTCAAGTTGTGTGCTAGAGAAATTCAATTAAATCGCTTTGTGCGGTATCAAATCCATATCAAATTCAAAAACACCATCTCGATGCAATTCTTGTCACTGACACCTTGTTTCTTTTGCGGTCGCGGTCTTCGTAGTTGGTGGTAATTTGCTTCCATTAATTCATCAACTCTCTTAAATCGTTCATCTCCTTTAATGTATGACTATATTTGAGCATATGACACGTGTTTGATGCAAGGCTCGTGTTCCTCCAGCAAACATTCGTGACCTGCCACTTAAAAAAGAAACTTTTATTTTTCAAATTGACACAGAATCGTGTGCTGTTGCATGTGCAGCTATGGGTGCACTATTAATCGCAAACGAAATCTTCAAAAGATACAAACATAGATCTGAATAGCAGAGTCAAGATGTTCCATCTGTGAGATGTGTAGTGTACTGACGCTTATGTGTACATTGTAGGTACATCGGATTCGTTTGAAGCCATGCGATTGCGATGTAGGTAAACATCAACTTTAAGAGGAGAGGTACAAAATTTTCCAAAATCGTATCTAACTACACTTATGTTTATATGATATAGCACTTTTCTGTGGGTTTGTTGTAGGTGCTTCAACTTCCACTTTGTTGCATAGTCAACTGACTCAAACTCCGATTCCACATCCACCTTCACCTTCACCTCCCCCCCATTTCACTGAAGCTTGAGATCTGTGTTGTGGAAAAATAATTGGCAAACACAGATGATGATTATGATTATATGATGATGATTCAAAGTGAAACTTTTTGTGGTTGACCTATATTTACTAATATTTTATTTTATTTACTTATTTTTTTCCTCTATATGCACAAAACTAATAAATTTATGGTTAGAATTTATTTTTATTTTTGGCATAAAGACATCATGCAGTCATACACAAATAATCCACTTAGGTTATTTTTTGAAGTGCATTAAAATTCCAGAATTCTACAAGTGGTTCTGGTGTTTGGTTTATTTTTTTTTTTTTTGTATTTTTGGGAGGAGGGATAACCTAGTTTATAGGAATTTTATTTATTTTTAATTTTCAATGTTTTCTTTTGGTTCTATATTTAATCGAATAGTGTGGAATTTATCTTGAAAAAGTAGCTTAAGAAGTTGACAGTTTTTTATTCTATCTTGTTGGTGTTGTTGTTTGGGATTTTAGGTGCTGGGGAAAGATTATTTTTTATTTAATTTTTTAATGGGATCATAAAATTTAGGACAGATAAGGTTTGAAGTGTGGTTCTTTTATTGTGTTGCTTGGGGGAGATACCTAAACATGATTTGGGATTGTTGTTCCCTTCACAGTTGTTTTTTTATTGGATTTTAATGGCTAGTTAATGGTTTCTAATTAACAGTCAAACCGGGATAAGTGAGGAAATTTGAGTGACATTCCAGAATTCTGCTGATGCTCAATTACAAGTAGGGAATTAACATTTTATGGAACAAGTTCTTCTTTGTGTTAAATTTAAAGTAGGTAATGAAAAAAGTTTAACAATGGAAATAAAATAAAACAATTATTTTATTGTTAAAATATAAACACTTATTTTGTATTTTCCATTGCAAGTTATTGTCATTGTTGAAATTTATAAAACTAGACTTTGGTAGAACAATTTCAGAAAAGGGGTTTAAAAAAAATCTAGTTTTTTATTATAAATAAAAAGAAATAACTATTTGGAGTCTTTTTGTCATACGAATACAGTAAAGTTTTTGAAATATGGTATAATTAAAATAATCTAATTGAGTTTTTTTTTTACAAAAACGTAAGTAACAAAAAATACTAATAAATTATTAAAACGTTTCGAATACTTCGCACAAAAAATAATGGGCTTCAATTAAACCAATCAAATTAGGCTTTTCTTATAGGTTTTAATGGCTATCACTAAAATAACCATTTATTTAAAACTTTTTGAGGCTATGTTAATTGATGAAGCAGTTTATTTTAATAATAAAACAAGTATCCTTCTCTTCAATATTTAAATCTATGTTTAAATCAAAGTTTCATGTTGCATCAAACATGTTTCAAGAAACATGTTGCATCAAACGCATTTTCTTGCGTCAAACTTGTTTCATCAATGTTGATGCCTTAAACTTCTTCAATGTTCGACTGCATTCAATAATCCATGTTTCACGTTCGTAGTATCTTTCAGAATATTCAGCTGCCATTCCTTAAAAAAAATGTATTTTGTAGGAAATGCAGAATTCAAAGAAATATGCGAGGAAAAAAAACAGAGTTTTATGAAATCGAGGCTCTTAAACTTACGAACTGCAAAGATTCCAAGGAGTTCTAGAGGAATTAAATGGAGCGAAACCAAAAATCAGTTTCAAACTGAATATCGATGTATTGTATAATCACTTCATGTTACTTTTGAACCTAGGACGTCTTCCTCTTCATATCCAATACGCTAACCCTTCGAAATCGAATGATATTTTGGATAGTGTCATAACTCTTGATGAAGTTAAAACCGTATAAGTGAAATTGAAGGACGGAAAAGCTGGATGACCTGATGGTATACCACTGGAATTCTTTAAATATGGAACAGAAAGGCTAACTTTAAATTTAACATAGGCTTTAATACAATTTTGGATACTGGAAGTATTGCAGAACAATTGCAAAATTCTTTAATTTGTCCCATACACAAGAAAGGCAACATTGATGATCCATCCAAATACCGTGGGAAATCCTTTCTCAACGCCACCTACAAGATATTCGCAACATTATTAAATAACCGATTGACCCGTTGGATTCATGATAATGAGTTGCTTGGGAAATTTCAGGCAGGTTTTAGAAGTGGCTACTCGGATATGGACAATACTTTTGCACTGCAAAGCATAGCGGCAACCTCTATTGAACAAAAAAAGAAGCTCTACGTATTTTTTTGCTGATTTCAAAGCAGCTTTTGATACCGTTGAACGCCGATCTCTATTCTTCAAGTTTTACAATTATGGGATGTCAGGCAAATTTGGGCATGTACTAGAAAGCATCTGTGACGAGTGTTTCGAATTGAAGTGTTTCGGAGTGTTTCGAATTGAAGATGGGAGTCAAGCAAGGATGCAATTTAAGTCCAAATTTGTTGTTTTTTTCATAGAGGACCTGATTGATTTTCTTCACTCATCAAAGCTTTGCTTTTTGCAGATGACGTCATATTGTTCGCTTACTCGCCCGAAACCCTACAGTTGATGATTAACCGACTAAATGTGTATTGCGGGTTATGGAATCTGAAAGTTAATTTGAGCAAATCCAAGGTGATGATATTCCAGAATGGTTCTGGAAGAACAGCTAGGAATAAGAAATGGCACTATGACAGAGAACCAATCGAGATTGTTAAAGCCTACAAATATCTAGGATTTAAAATAGCCAGAAATCTTAATATGGAAAAACATCTTACAGAAAACCTGATTCAATCTAAAAATGCAATATCTGCAACATGGAAATGCTTCTCAAACCAGTCAATATCACATAGTGTTAAATATAAGGTCTTTATTGCAGTGGCGGAACCTATTATGATGTATGCAGCACAGGTATGGGAGACGTTTGAAACGGTCTAAAAACTTCAGAGGTTCTTCATTAAAAGATGCTTTCTTTTACCGAAAAAAACACTCCAAATTATATGATCTCAATTGAGACAGGATTTCCACCGCTCTTCATCAAAACTATTAAATGTCATGCCAGATGAAAGACTCCCAAAATTCTGTCATTGAAAACAATTGAGAAGAAAAATCTGTGGTATAAGAAGCTAGAAGACCATGCTGCCTATTGTAGAACAGACTTTCGAATAGTTGATGAAAATGGTAACTACTGCCATGACGACCTCCGGAATCTTATTGCAAATTTATATGAAAAACTGAGAGCCGACGCTATTAATGAAGCTACATCCTTGGTGCATAGATCTACGGACAACCATCTATGTAAATCAAAATTTATGCGAATGTAACTACTTTCGAAATGAAAATAAACAGGAGCTCATATCGGCAATTTTCAAAATTAGAAGTGAAATGACAAGCCTTAATTATATACCACATCCCAACTTATTCTATCGATTTGTTGAATCAATCACTTTGAAAAGCCAATAAAGTGCTGAACATGTTGTATAGTCGGATAATATTTTCCTTACCGCACTACACGAATGTGAAGCAGTATTTCTCTCTCTTTCCGCAATGTGGTGTGCAGGAATTTTCTTTTATTTACAACAACAAACTTTTCTGTGTAGGTACTTACAGTTCGAATTGAGTCTGATGATTTGGAACTTTCTATAGTTTTCAACTGCGCTTAGTCCTTAGTTACCTGCTATAAACTATCACCTGTTGTTTTAGTTTTCCTCACATCCCAATATTTTCCTCGTACTTATAAAAAATGGTTTTTTCCTTACAAGCATTTCAGACTTTTAAAATACAAACGTAATAACACTCTTTCCGCCGAGAGGTAACTGCAGTCACTGAACGCATAACACTTCCTTTTCGAGAGTAGTTTTCTTCTATTAAGCTTTTTTACTATCAATGCCTGATAAAAAATAAAAAGCGTTATTAATGAATTTATATTCTACGTACCTTTACTTTTATATTTTTGTTTGTTGATTTTCTTATCGATATTTTGATAGGGAATTATTTCAAAGAAAATGTTGTATTATCAGTTTAGTAAAATAATTTGCAGTTTGGCATTTTCCTTTTTGATTGCGAATATCGACTTCATATAAAAAGTCCATCCAATAAACAAACTAAGATTTGAAATGATAAATACCTGCAGTTAGTGATATTAAGTTGATTTTGTTTAGTTGAGTGCATCGCAATTGTTATTTCCCTTATCTTAATTTATTGATTAAGTTTTAAATTTTACCGGCATGATTTTTATAGCTTTTATCGGACAATACAAATTATTATTGTCTGCAGTATTGTTGTGCTTTATGTTTATTAAATCAAATGCAGTAGCTTACTGCGTAATTGTTAACACATAGGAAATGATGTGACAAATGCAAGGTCTAATTTAGGTCCCATTATTTTCTTCCAGGAAGGCTGACATTTAGAAACCCACAAACTGTTAAACAATGCATTTTGTTTTCTTAAACAATATTTTTCATTCGAAGTTTCTTATTTTTCAAGTCTTTTTGTAAGCCCTTTTTATCCCCAAAACCTCTTTATTGTAAAGGTTTTCGATTTTAAGTGAAATCCACATTTCCTTTATACAAAAATAGAGGGTATTAAGTTTCAATAATTTAAGATTAAATTTGTGGCTGTTATCTTCAGGTTAGACCCATTTTTGTATATCAATGTTTATAATATTAATAGTCATAACAAAAACATTCTTTTCCGATAGAAATAAAAATACCCTACATTTGTCGATTTGATATGCGGCTTCGGGATATTCAAATCAAACAAAACGGTCTTTTATATTTTATTATTATTATCTTATCATCAACTTTCAAAGATAAATTAAAATAAAAAAAAGCTCAATTCTTCGTCGAAACCAAATACCAACTCTAACACAGTGGATCGCTTTGGTCTAGAATATGGTAGAAACTTTAAAACTTTTAAAAAGAAAAGCAAATATTACGATAAAACAAAAAAATAAAAACTAAAATAATAAAATAAACACTACTTAAATTAAAACACAAAGAAATAATACCAACAAAATAAATTTGAAAATACGTAAAATAGAAAAAAAAAAAAACAGAATTACATAAAATTAAATAAAAAGGAAAACGATTAAATGAAATAAAATATAAAAAAAGGCTCAAATGGGCTCAATTGCTTATAAAATAAAATTGCCTGAAGTTAATATCACTATTGTTCTATTACTATATTCAGCCAAAAAAACAGTTTTTGCCTTTTTTTCTTATAGGTTTTTATTTAAAAAAAAACGTCAATTGGTAAAATATTATCTACATTATTATAAAGCTGAAGTTTTTGGTTGTTTCCTTAAATGCTTTTATCTCAAGAACTACTGCTCCGATTTGAAAAATCCTCTTTATTGGAAAGACTATAGGCTATCTTACATCACCCACCAATAAAGAGTGTTTCAAAATCGGGGATTTTTTTCTAAAACCATCATGCCACGGTAGTACCCATTGAAGCGTCGAATATGGTGTCGACCTGCTGGTATCGTATCCATCGTATCCAAGAAGCGGCTCCTTTCTGGATCTTTTTCTGTATGACAACAGACGACAGTTACAGACAAAGTCGGTATCACCCTCGAAACTGATTACAGACAGTCGAGTACCACAGTGATCACTGCGGACTGGCTGCTGTAATGCAGATTCCGAACGAACGCGTGGAAATGGAAGAATACGTTGCAACGCACTCTTATAATTACAGTAAGATTCGGTGGTCTCGTTTTCCCAATGCCTTAGCGAGAGAACTTCGTTCGAGTGACATAGCGCCACCAAACAACAAAAACCTGACAAATACAGAAATTGACCAACATTTACAACAAATGGACGAAACAATAAAACGAACGATGCAACGGACAATACCAAAGTACAAAGAACGGGACCAAACGGACGCTTACAGAAGAGTGTGGCTTACTGACAAGACTCAAAAACTTGTACAGACGGCTTACAGACCCACACGACTTGGAGGTTAGGACACTGAAGTCGTCAATAAAAAAATGTCAATCTGTAGATTAAGGAGAACTACAGGTTATCAATTAACAAGTACTGGGACCGTAAGATCCGGTCAGTTAATTCCAGTGACCCTAGTATGTTCCCTAAAATCAACAAGATATTCAGAAAAAAGAACGATAATGACCTTCCGTGTCTGCAACTCCAAAGAACTGAAGAGAACAGAGACGTACTCAGGATAGCTCAAATTGATCCAAAAGAAGCCATCTTTGACGATGACTTTTACATAATTGAAGATCCGAAGGAAAAAGTGGGGGCGGTGGGAGCTGCTTTCCAGCAAATGTACAAGGTGAATGTTAGCATCCGCCCCAACCACGACCTGGAAAACAAAGCCCTACTTAATCACTTTTACCTTCGAAATGATTTGACACAATGGCGATATGAGAACCGCTGTTCAATGACGATTCCTTTTCCAATGCCATAATCGCTGAGCAAACGGGACCAAGTCCCTTGTTAGTGACGAAGGTTGAGCTTCAGCTCATCTTCAATTCAATACAAAATAAAAAGTCAGCAGGTGTCGATGGTGTATCCAACGTTGTACTAAGGCATTTACCGATGGAGGCAATTGACATTTACACCACACTCTTCAATAATGCGCTGAATAATATGCATTGGAAGACGCTGTGGTTCATCCCCTCCCAAAAAAGGGAAAGCACAACTCCAACCCGTCAAATCTTCGATCGATAAGTCTTCTTCCGAGTATCAGCCAAGTTTTCAAAAAGATCGTCAATAGGGCTCTGACTAAGTGGGCTGCGGACAACAAAATAATTCCGGATAAACAGTTCGGGTTCAAGGCGGGTCATGAAAAAATTCATGCTGCGTCTAAACTCGTTTTTGATATCCAATGGAATAAATCAAAACAACAATGCACAGTTGCTGTTCTGGTTGATTTGGAAAAGGCCTTTGACACCGTATGGTTAGAGAGTCTTTACCTAAAACTGAGCAGGATTGGCATAAGCAAACCATTGTTGTATATGCTTTATGATACCATTCTGTTCCGGATTCCGTTGGCTAGGGCCACGAGGGATACGTGCAACAATTGGCACAAGATGGTCATCGTTGATCTTCACGAGCAGCGATTAGCAAGCAAAAGTTTAGTGAAGTACCTCGGTATCTGGTTAGATCGCTCTGACAAAATGGCTGTTTTACAGCATTCGGCTTGACCCCAGAGTGAAGGTTATTTCCTACATGACCCTCATACGGCCGTTGATCGTTTATAGTTGTCCTGTGTTGTTCAACGTTGCCCCTTCCCAGATGAAGAAGTTTCGGGTGTTCGAGCGGCAGTCCTTACGACGCTGTACCGGCTTATATCGAACAGCCGAATCTTCTTACGTGCATTACTATTCCAACGATGTCCTATACTACGGAGCTCGAATCAATAGAATTGACAATTTCGTGATAAAACTCGTTCGAGGTGATCTACCCAACGACGAGTATTTTCAGAATGCACGCTTGAGCGGCTTCATTCCACTAAAAGCATTCCTCTTCTTAGATAGATGCGGTCTGATACAGCATAGATTGGCAGTTCCGCTAATCTACCAAGTCAGACGACGAATCGTGGATAGACGACTCCTGTACAAACGGGACGTCATGGCACAAGACGGAGCAGATCTTCGGGTTCAAGGGCTAATATTGAAATTCGTTTTTTTTTTTTATTTTAATAGATCTTAAGGCCGAAAGGCATTAGAATTTAGTATTATAGTTTAACTTACAGTGTCCGTATTGGACCAGTAAGTAAGTTGTAAGTTATGTTTAATCAGGCTAGTTTTATGAATTTTTGTCTAGCTTTAAGATAGGTTTAAGATTGAAGTAATAAAATGAATTTAAAAAAAAAGTGTGGTGGACTGTAATGCCAGAGGTCTTGGGTTTGATCCCTGGCTGTGCAATTTTTTTCACGGGTACTTCCTCTTGCGAGGAATTGACAAATCCTCCAAGAGTAATTCTTGTCATGAAAAGTGCTTTCTCAAATAAGCCGAATCGGCTTTAAACTGTAGGTCCTCTACACTAGGCCCTAGTTCTCAAAGGACTGTTGGTCCACCGAATTTATTAATAGTTCTAAGAAAAGGCCGTGAAAGCATATATCAATCTTTTAAGGTTCGCTCAATATAACCTTTTTTATGATAACCAAATTTGTTCTAAAATAGTATCAAATAAAAAAAAACTTGAAAAAAGTACCGTTATTTTTTCTCAGGATAGTTTAGTCGAAAAACAATGTTTGCCATTATTTGTGGTTAATATCTTGTAAAAAACACTGTCATTTGAATTTTATGCATATTTTACTAGATCCCAAGGGTAATATAATTCAATAAATAAAAAAAAAACTAATTCGAATTAAATGGAATGTTGTACAATTTGAAAACTATTTTTAAAGCTATTATGTTTTGCAACATTTTTATATTGAAAAACAAATTTTGCAGTCAAGTTGCATATTAAATTATTAAAACAAAGAATAATTTAAAATGCAAAACATTTAAAAATTCCAATTAGCAGTTTTAATTTGTATCTAATTTTTACCAAATTTCTTATGATACACCCCACTATATACGATAAACGAACGATAAGAAATATTGTAAAATTAAAAAAGTATACGCTAAAAGCCCTCCATTCAAACCAAGTCAAAAGCAGTTCTTTTTTAACGTTTAATGAAATTAGTTGAATTTTTAAAGAAAAGTTTATTAATTTCCTGTGAAGTTTAAATAAATATTATATTTTGTTTTGTATAAAACCAACAATAACCGAATAAACATCTGTTTCCCTATATTTTTTGTACAAAATGTATACAAAAGAATTAATGAGTCATGTTATCGATTATATAAAAAGTATAATTGAGATACAAATTGTTGATGGTAGCAGAAGCAAACAAGATGAAGGTAAGAGTCAAAAGAAAAATTTTGATTTATAATTAAGTACCTAAGTCCTACACTAGGTAAACCTACCTTGAGCCTACGCTCTACTCTCCTCTCAATTAAACCAAGATCAAAATCTGATTTTGATCAATTTGTATACAAAATAAACAAAGTGTGTGTATTTTCATTTCATTGAGAAAGGAAAACAACCAACAACAACAACAATACAATTATTTGAAATGCGTGATGTAAATTAAATCAGTAGATACATTAAAGTTTGTAAAATGTACATCCGTAATTTAACTCGCACTAAACAACAACAAAAAACATAACACTCCATCGCATGTCTTTCACACATCATTAAGGTTTTGTTAATTTTTTAACCGTTTTTCTTTCTTTCTTCTTTCGAACTCATTTGTTTTGCTATTTTGAAAAAAATGAAAGCTTATTTTCATATCCGAAGTGAAACTTTTTAAATTGCGAAATTCGCAACTTATGTGTATCTAAAAACATAGGTTTAAAAAATGTATAAAGAGAAAGATAAAAATGTAATGGATGAGGCACGATATACGCGAATACAATTTGTTGTATTATTTTTAAATAATTCAATTATTGTATTTTAATTCGTGTTATGATTGTTGTGTATAATAATAATATAAGTGAGTCATTGTTAGTAGGTGATTGTTTTACACGAAGGCAAGTACTACGAGATAAGGGCTCGGTTTGTTTTGCAGTTCCGTGTGCATGGCTGTAGTCTACATTGACTTATCGATTTTTCCAAAACTCGCAACTAAAATTTTACTTGAAAATACTGCATTAAGTTGCAGTGCCTTTAAAAGTTAACACGTTTTTAAGGTTACATAGGGGGTAATTTAATTTTTGGATTTAAGTTGGTGAAATGTCAAATATTATTTGAAAGTCTGCCATTTGTGTATAAATTAAACAACAAGCTAACAACTGAAAAATTAAAGGCTTTTAAGTCGACTTAAGTGGTTTTAGCTATTTATAATTCCTTTGTATGTTTTCAATCCTCAAAGAATTAGTCTTCTTTATAAATCATTTAAAACAAAAGAGTTATGACATTTTGTAAAATAGGTTAAGCTTAATTCGTGGGGTATACTTAAGTAGGGGGTGATTTGTCTTATGTATCAATTTATTTTATTTATCTGATAATAGTTTATGTGTTCAATATTAATCAAAAAAGCAAAATGTCAACTTAAGATGTTTTTTGCATTTACAATTTTTATATTGGCTCAACATGTATTACCATATTTAGTAAATACAAAAAAATGCTTGGATGCGTCTTGCTTATAAGTTTGTAGATTTTCTTGTTGGGTTAAGAAAGTTATCAGTTGAATTATTCTTAAAAAATTTTAAGTTACCAACAATATTTTTCATATGAAGGAATAGTTTAGTTTGAAAATCTAGCTTTGTTAAATTTTTAGTCAAAAACGAATTTTCAACAATTTTTGTAGCATTTCTTAAATTTTTACAAAATTAGATGAATGAAATTAATTTGAGAGATATCAAGAACCGAACATCAATTTTTACCACATTTCCTTACAATTTCTTGTAGATTTTATTTTTTTTTTTATGAAAAAAACGGACTATTGGATTTTTATAAAAAACTACTGAATATCGAAAACAATATTTTCTGTTTTCGGGGCGTTCTATCCGAACGACGAGTATTTTGAAAGTGCACTCTTGAGCGGCTTCATTCCGCCAGAGGCATTCCTCTTTTTAGAGGAATAGATTGGCAGTTCCGTTAATCTACCACGTCAGACGAAGAACCGTGGATCATGGCACAAGGCAGAGCAGAGCTTCTTCCGATCAGTAGGGATGTGTCCGAACGGAACCGAACTGATAGGGTGAAGCAGGAGAACCAGTTTTGGTGGCTTCAATCGGCACTTGATAATGGGTAGTCGGGATGGGGTTTTAAGCCTTAGCCGGCTTACATACTTGTTTTATAGTTTTAGGGTTCAGTTTAAAGTAGAATAGGCATGGTGGCACAAAAAAAAAATACAAAAAAAAATAAAAAAAAAATTAAAAAAAAAAAGAAAAAAAAAACATGGAAAATAAACAAAAAATTAAAAAAAAAAAACATACAAAAAAAGACAATAAAATATAAAAACAAAAAACGTTAGATTTGCTGCTGTGGTTGTTCTAGTTTTAAGTAGTTTAAAGGTAGAATAGGTAGTTTAAGTTAGTTTTAAGTTTTATGTTAGGGACCTTATTTTAAGTAGTTTTTAAGTAAAAATAAAAAGGATATTGATATTCGTTTTTTAAATTTTCTAATTAATACAAAAATAAATAAAATTGAATTGAAGTAAAAATAGAATAGAATAGAAAAATAGGCCGAAAGGAAAAGAATGGATTAAAAAAAAACAGTATTTTCTGTGAAATAAAAAAAGGTTTGAAGGCAATTTTTTTTAATTTTTGAAAAGCTATTTGAGCCAAATTAAATTTTTAACAAGTTGACAATTTTTTTTCAGTTTTTTCGATTTATAAAAAGCCGTTAATTAGGTTTTTGTCCAAAAATATAATGGTTCGGTATCACGTTACAATATATAATATAAAATGTAATTCAAGTCTCTAGCATTATTGGTTCGTGGGATATTTATGGTTAACCAAAATGTTCACCTTTTTTTAAACTGCTATGGTAAAAAAAGACCCCATGCAATTTTCTTGAGAGTCGTTTCTGCATCTTTCTGCATTATTATCTGTATAACAAAATTTATTTGAAGTCGATATCTCTACTGGTTCTTGAGCTATGGACGACGAAAAAACGTCGCGAACGTACGGACGGACGAACTTACGTACACACGAACGTATACACATCTTTCTAAAAATCTTCTATTTCGACTCTAGGGACCTTGAAACGTCGAGAAATGTAAACAATTTTTATGCGACAAATCGGACCCATTACAATAACTTAAGTAAAAAAAAATATTAACAAATTAAATTAAATTGGGTAGGAACCAGGGCCTAGTGACTTACAACTCTCAACCATTCCTGTGTGCGAGTACTGTTGTCAGGAATGGAAGGTACCTACAATTTTAGGCCGAATCCGAACTTCTAATTTGAGAAAGATCTTTTTCATGACAAGAATTATTCTTGAAGGATTTGTCAATTCCTCGCAAGAGGCAGCACGCGCGAAAATTAATTTTTTTTAAGTTAAGGTTTCACACGCAGGTATTGAACTCAAGACTCCTTGCATGACAGTCCAACGCACTAACCATCTTGCCACGGGTACTGCTATTAATATTATTAATATTGATAAATGTTATAATAAATATTAATAAATGTAATAATTATTTATATATCCATATATGTACTCGTATGTAAAGGCAACATTACTGAAAACTATATCTTCATATCCCTCTTAATTTTTGTAACAAAGATTGCAAGTTAAAAATCTGCTTTTGAAAAACAATACAAATACGCTTAGAAGATTTTACCTTTTGAACATAGATATTCCTCATAATCAACCGTTGCGTTAGAAAGCAATTTGTAAAATTGTAGAGAAATTATGAAAAGAGTGAGAAACTTAGGTCTGTGCATTAGTGTAACACTATGTCTTCGTCGGTTCCGACGCTCGTTTTCAAGCTCGATTGGTAAAGCTAATTTGCTTGCTGCACAGTTTGCTGTTAATTCGATGCTGTGACATAACTCCGCCTGTACTTGAAAGCGTAAACGATTCAATGGGACGAATCTTCTTTCGAACTCGGTCAGTTTCTAAAGTACTTACAATTCTTGACATTCAAAAATCCGCTGGCCCGGATAGTATCCCCGCTATTTCTATGAAGAGGGGTTCGTCAACGCTTGCAAAACCACTGCGTAAGCTTTTCAATCTGTCCTATTCTACAGGTCTCTTTCCGGTCCCTAAAAAAGGCGAATCCTCCTCACCATCTAACTATCGTCCAATTGCACTTACATCTCTTCTTTCCAAGGTCATGGAAACGCTGATCAATTTTCAGCTTACGAAATATCTTGAAGAACGGAAGCTTCTTAATGACCGGCAGTATGGCTTTCGTTGCAATAGGTCCACTGGTGATCTCATGGTTTATCTCTCCGAACAGTGGAACAAATCTTTACATCGTTTTAAAGAAAGTAAGATTTTTGCACTTGATATTTCAAAAGCATTTGATAGAGTTTGGCATCAAGCTCTCTATTTGGTATTTGGTATTGATGAATCCCTTCTTCGTTGGGTTAGAAATTACCTTTCGGACGGGTTGAAATCTGATATTTCGAAATTAACGCTGGTGTGCCCCAAGGCTCCGTTTTGTCTCCGATGCTCTTCCTTATTTGTACTCGTATAAATGATCTTTTGTCTGAAACTTCGAACTCACTAAATTGTTTCGCGGATGACAGTACCCTCAGCTTTTCATATTCGTTTTTAAATTCTCATCCTTGTCCTTCGGATGTGGACTACCAACGGCAGCGTATGATAAACTCATTTAATTCTGATCTTGATGGGGAATCAAAAACCGTGTAGAATTTAATGCTTCGAAAACTCAATGCTGTCTACTTTCGCAAAAGCGTAACCCTCCTCAATGCCATTATCCATGAAAGGTACTTGCATCGAGGAGACTGAACAGCTATCAGTCCTATGTATGTGCATTATAAACCACTTGTTGTACAGTGATCACATATTTGACATCGCCAAAAATGCTGCTAAGTCTTTAGGTTTTCTTCGAAAATGTAAGAAATTTTGTACCCCTTTTAATCTGGCTATAATTTATAAAGCCTATATTCGTCCAAAACTTGAGTACAATTCCCATACTTAGGCAGGTGCTCCTGTAACTCACTTGAGTCTCTTTTACAGAATTCAAAAAAGTGCTCTTAAACTGATAGGTGACCGCTGTCTAACTGAAACTTTTGCATCTCTCGAGCACCGTCTTAAGGTTTCATGTCTCTCATGATTTTATCGCTACTTCCATAAGCAATGCTCTAATGAAATAGTAGCCAGTTGCATTCCTCCCTTCAAACAATTCAACCGTAATACTCGTTGTTTTAGTTTACTCTTGATCACAATTTCGGTCGTACTGTAAAGTACAGAGATTCTTTTTTTAGTCGCACTACACGAATGTGGAATGCTTTGCCAGACTCAATATGCATGTTACTTAAAACATACAAATTTACATAAACACAATCTAAAAAAAAAAGGGCGTATTTTTTTTTTGAAATTTTGAAGTACAGAATTTTTTCCTACTTTATTTTGACCCTACAGAATTGACATAAGTACAGTAATAATGCACATACAGTGTTTTGACACCAACCCAGAAATAAGTTCCAATAAGACTTGAGGTTCCAAAAAGAGAGGGCAACAAACCACACTACATGACCAATTTTGGAACTAGTACGTGAGAAAAATCATTATTCAAGTTTTGGCGAAGTCGATTGTTCAACAAAATCATGCGATTTCACAATGTTAATTTTTGTTAACAAATAATTTCCGAACTTTAGACGATAAACCAAATTTAGTCCAAGTTATGGCCGAGATATCTCTGAAATGTAAGAAAAAGTGTTTAAAAATTACCTCAAAAGAATCGCATGCTGCGAATCTTCCTAAGGCGCCAATTTAAAGTGTTTCACACTTAATGCCAAAGTCCATATTTTGTAATGAAGTAAAATGCTTATGTAAAAAATACACCGCTGTGTTTTTTTTTCCATCAATCTGGAATAATAATGCCTTTAAGGTTTAAAGGTGTGATTTGTGGACCAAGTAATAAAATATCCAAAAATCACACATCATATTTATAGTGTTTACTTTTCGTTTTTTTTTTTGCACTTCAGAATTTCAGAAAGTAGTAAGCTTATAGCAAGCGTCAAACTAAGATCAGATTCTCATCGTAAGTGCATGTGTTAGTTGTTAGTTAAATTACAATAATGTGTTCGTTTCCAATTTTTGTTCACCCTTCTTAACGTACAAAGATCAAAATACTAACTAAAATATACTTTTTTTTCAATTAATATTATTTTCTAAAATATGTTCTTTTTTACTTTTTATTTCAGGTATGTACCTCTTAACAAGAAACACAACCCAATACTGTGCCTAATCGTGTTAAACGAACTATTAAATTGTCTTAATGGAGGCGAAAAATAAGACAATGATCAAATAATGCTCTAATTCCCTTGAAATAATTGCATTAATTAAAAATATTCACTATATTCAACTCAACACAGCTTCACTATGTCATGATGACCAAATTGTAGTTGTATGTATGTAAGAAAACACAAGCACACAGGGTGGTACACAAATTAATTTGTTTATATCTTGTGTGATATTTTTGTGGACATCATTTTAAAGCAGATCCTTTTAACAAACTCCTAAGCGAATTTAATACAGTCGGTCAGATGTTACAGACTTCTATGGAATCATTTTTCATTTCCTCGTAAAAAGTAAAAAAATTGTTCTACGCCAGCATTTTCCAACACTCTTTATTGACTTTTGAATTACTTTGTTTTTAAACAATACTTTATGAAAATAATCCTTTTCTTTGATCGGTTATACCTCAGTAACCAGCAGTACACAAGTAACTAACTAAGAGCAGTTCTGAAAATAGAAATGTTTTTCTAAAAAATCTCATTTAAATAAAGCACACTTTTCGTTTCAAAATCGGTGTGTTGAAGATGAAATTGATTAGTTTTTTTTAAATAAAGTAAAAAATATTTTAAATCTTTTTACCTTTGGTATAGAATCAATTATTTACTTCAGTTTCTTTTTCGAAAACTTTCAACTAAAGTTATAAAAATGTTTCCAATACAAAGTTTAAAATGTGTCTTTTTTCTATAATTTAAAGTAAATATGCAGTCTTGAAATTAAATTGAGTCTTGAAAACTCATCATGTGATAACTACTTTCTTTTATACTTTTTCAACAACCTTTAGTAGTTATTTTATAATGGTCCAATTTTTAAATTAAAAATTTTGATATTTCTTGTTTCAAGTTCTGTTAAAGTTGTCATTTTGTTTTATTTTAAATGTAGCTCTAAAGAATATTGCTATCGACTTTAGTGACATTAGGGTGGTGTCCTTTCGCCTCTTCTATGGCTTCTGGTCATGGATACAATTCTCGTTAAATTAAAATGTTGTGGAGTGCCTACGCGAATGATTTGGTGCTATTGGTGTCAGGAAAGTACACCTCTGTGATTAGGGAAATCAAAGAGTCAGCTTTGAAGAAAGTTAGCAACTGAGCCACGAGTTGTGGACTAGGAGTTAACCAAAGTAAAACTGAACTGTTGCTCTTTGCCACCAAAACTAAAGTACCGCCCTTCACGCTACCTCGACCCAACGGTCAAATCCTATCATTGTCTTCTAGTGCAAAATATTTGGGAGTTATACTCGACCCTAAACTAAACTGGAAACTAAATATTGAAGTACGGGTTAAGAAGGCATGTGTTGTCTTCTACGCCTGCAGCAAAACTTTCGGCAAAAAGTGGGGACTTCAGTCGAAGATGAGTTTATGGACGTACACAGCCGTAGTACGCCCAATCTTAACATATGGTTCGATTCTGTGGTGGCCTGCTCTTAGCAAAGCCTAAAATATTAATAAGCTAAAGAAGGTTCAGAGAACAGCTTGCGTGGGCACCACAGGGGCGTACTTGCCCAACGGACGCCTTAAACGTTATTTTGGATCTTCTACCAATCGACCTTTTTATGAAATACATAGTTTCCTGCAGCGCTATTAGGTTGAAGGAATCAAATAGCTGGTTGTCAAAACCTTATGGTCACAGCAACAGTACGAAATTGATTCCCTCAGATATTATCTCGGTAGACACTGACTACTGCACTCCTACTTTGAGCCTTAGTAAGGGTTTTAAAGTTATTTTCCCATCCAGAGAAGATTGGAAGCATGACATCGTGTCGATAGGTTTCGACGCAACCACTGACTGCTCAAAGATAGAGTGCGGAGTTGGTTCTGGGATCTTTTCTGAGTCCCTAAATGTAGCCAAATCCTTTAGGCTTCCTGACTTTGCTAGTGTTTTTAAGGCTGAACTGCTGGCAATAAGAGAGGCATGTAAGACACTTAAACAAAACCCAGGCAGGCAGCTGTCAAAGCCATTAACTCGGCCATATCCTCATCTGAATTGGTCCAGCAATGTCGCGATGAGCTTGCGACCCTGAATATTAACCTCAGTGTCACCCTGATCTGGGTTCCGGGCCATAGTGGTATCGTGGGAAATGAACGGGCTGACGAGCTAGCCAGGCAAGGATCGGCCCTTCATAGCTCACTTGCGGAAATGGTGGACATTCCTTTTCTATCTACCAAACTGAATCAAACCGAAGGTGGAGCAATTTACCCAACTGCATTATATCTAGGAAGATATGGCCCACGTATAACAAAACCCGTACAAACAATCTTCTTCTTGCGGTTTGTACCGGACATTGGCCTATAGGAGTTCATGCAGAGAAGTTGGGTATCTCTTACAACACCTTTTGCCGTAGCTGTAGTGACCAAAGAAAAATCCATTTCCTCTGCAAATGTCCTGCTTTGGCAAACACAAGAATGAAATACTAAAAGCATTCTTTCAAGAACTCGATGAGCTATCTCAGACAAATATTAGAGACCTAATCTTTTTTCTCAATGCGACAAAATGGCTCTAACATAATTGCTATGAAGCTTCTCTATCAATCTATCCCTTTCAATCAAAGGTCAAACGAGTTTTTGGTATCAAAACGGCGCACTACAGCGCTAATTAGATCTCAGGCTAGATTGCCTTGAGATCGCCATTTCTACCTACCTACCTTAGTGGAATTTTGTTTTTGTTTAAAAACGGTCAATAAATTTTTGTATAACCAAAATAAATTCAAAATTTAAAAAATTTCCAGACTTGTTAAAATAAAATAATTTTTTTTTTACCATAGCAATTTAAAAAATAGGTGAACATTTTGGTTAACCCCAATATCTGACGAACTAGTAACGGTAAGGACTTAAAGTAAATTTTAAGTTATATATTGTAATGTGATACCAAACAAATATATTAAAAAAAATATATATTTAAACAACCAAGTAAAGCTTAACAACTCTGCAGAGATCACAGATTAACGGTTTTTTTATGAATCAAAAAAACTGAAACAAAATTTGTCACCTCGAAAATTTTACGAATACAAATTGATTTTATCTCCAAAACAATTTTGTGCAACGAGAAATAACGTTTTAAACATCTGGTAAGATTTTAAGAAAAATCGAATTGACAGTTTTTTTTATAAAAAATAAAAACCTAAACAAAATATTACTCAGAGTTGGTTAAAATATTGATTTTCGACTCAAATATCTTCACAAAAATTTTGATATTATGGTTTTTTAACTAAATTTATCTTATAAGAACTATTGTTTTCAATATTCGTTCAAATTTTGAGAAAGTAGTTTTTTTTACAAAAAATAAAAACCTAAAAAAAAATTAATAAAAGTTGGTAAAAATTGATTCTCAACTGAAATATCTTTTCAAAACCTTAAAAAATTGGCTTTAAACTACTTTTATCTGTTAAAACATATTGTTATCAACAATCACTGAAATTTTGAGAAAAATCGAATAGACAGTCTTTTTTACAAAAAATAAAAAAACTTAAAATAAAATTTAACCAAAGTTGGTAAAAATTGATATTCGACTCAAATATCTTTTCAACACTTTGAGATATTGGCTTTAAACTACTTTCATCTTTTAAACAATATTGCTGTCAACATTCATTAAAATTTTGAGAAAAATCAAACTGTCAGTTTTTTTTTACAAAAAAAAACAATACTAAAATTTGGTAAATTTTTTTTTTCGACTCAAATAGCTTTTTATAAATTAAAAATATTTGCTTCAAACTTATTTTATCTCACAGAAAATGTTGTTTTCAATATGTAGTAGTTTTTTTTATAAAAATTCAGCAGTCCGTTTTTCATAAAAAATACAATTTACAAAAAAATAGTACGCAAATTTGGTAAAAATTGATGTTCGGTTGCGGATATCTTTAAATTTAATTTCATTCATCCAATTTGTATTTGTTTATATAAGAAATAAATTTTTTTAAGAAATGCTACTAATTCAACTGACAACTTTTTTAACACAACACGAAAACCTACAATCTTTTAAGCAAGACAAATCGACAAACGGGATGGGAAGTTATCAGTGTGGGTCGCATCCCAGCCTTTTTTTCAAATTAATAAAATGTTATGCATAAATGTACCTTTTATAAAATTAAAAAGTGGGTAACTCAAAAAATGTCATTTTTTTTAAAGTTTGATTTTTAAATTGATCTTATTTTTCAACCCAAAAAAAATTTTTAAAACATTTCAAATATAAATTAAATTAAATAAACCACATTTTTAGTAACACTGCATTTTATATAAAATTTTAAATATATAAGTAATTACACACCCTCTTAAAGCCGAAACGATAAACAACCAAACAAAGCTTAACAACTCTGCAGAGTTTACAAATTAATCCTTTCCGGCTGCTGTTGATGACGGACTCCCAAAATAATTTAAGGCTATCGCAAAATGTCTGTAATAAATTCTTAATTACGTCAGCATAACATACATACATATGTACATACATATGTACATACATATGTACATCCCAGCCAACTGTATATATAGTCCTGTTTTATTTTTTTTTAAACTCATGGGAACATGAATGGTTTGTGGAAACATTAATTATTTTTGACCTTAACTGCACTGCCTCTGGTAATGGTACTAGAGCGATACTCTGGACTATTTAAGTCTTGGGTCAAGGTTATTCTAGAATACGAGCAATGCGCGAATTGTCTTTTAATGACAACATCACCATTTTTGTATTTATTTGAAGAAAGTCTGTGATGTGCGTTCATTCAATGATGACAAAATAAATACAAAAAAGTGTCATTGGGGTCTAATCCCAATGGACCAAGTCTACTTTTATATTGTATCTGGAACATTTTGAAATATTATCATTATGTATTTTTCTTCCCTCAGTTTTTTTGTTTGTTTGTTTGTTTTCACTGTGTGCCAAAATCTCTGTTATTCGTTGCCATTGTGGTCATTTTGTGTAAGGAATTAAGTATAATGGAATTTATAATTAACCCTTGAATAATAATTATAAAGATCAAAGACCTTATTCGAAGTTCTTTCATTGAGAAAAAAAAAACAACGAGGGAAATGAAGCCTTTAAAAAAAGTTGAATGGTTGTAATTAATTAAATTCTTGGACTTATTACTCATTCGAATAATACTCTTTTGTCTGCATCAGTTCTTCAGTTATGAAACGACTTTTTTATTCTTTAGGAACTTTATATTATTATAGGTCAAGGAGTTTTGCATTTTTGTTTGTTGGTCAGAAAGAATGAGTGATGGATGAGTTATAAGTACCAAAATGGTGTGTTATTATCATGGGCATGTGTTACGTGTGTTTGTATTTTGTGGTCACGTTGCGAATATAATTTGCCAGGAACCAAATTGTTGAACAACTTTGAGATGAACTTAACGCAATGTAATAAATTTCAGGCATTTGAAAAATTAAAAAGTTGGCATCAGAGAGATTTGTTTCTAAGTTTGTTATGACTTGGCAGAAGTTGTTACCACATTTTGTCGGATACGTTAAATAATTAAGATGTGTTTCTTTATTGAGCATTTACATATCTACGAGTATGTATTTATATTTTATACTCATTTGAAGTGAGTCTTTACAAATCGTTAAGAAAAAAGTCCTGAAAATGTTGATGCCATTAAACGCAGCTGGTTTTTTGACAACAAAGTTGTACGTTTGTTTATATTTTCGAGAATTTATAGTTATGCAATTTTATACGCGTTATCTTTGCTAGTAGGCATTAAGCTGCCTCAAAGATTTTGTCTTACTGTAATATGCACCTATACCTACTTTGAGCTTGTACACAAACAATTATTGAGCAATTTTAGCATAACGTGTCAGCCTTTTTTTATCGTGCTGTAAACAAAACGATCGCAATTCAACTAACCATATCAAGTTAGTGACTAACTGGGTTTATTATTTATATAAAGTAATCACTTTTCAAGTTTCATATTAGGCAAATGACCGCAATAACTTAAACAGGCCAAATGTTTGCTTTCGAATTGTGATTTTGATGACACATAGTTACAGTTACTAACTAGATCTGTAATTTCCACACATATTTTCATAATTTTTGACATAAGTATAGCTTATTAAAATGTCGGAATGGGAAGAAGTATGAACAAATAAATAAACAGAAGTGCTCTTAAAAATGTTTAGATGATATTTTTTGCAATTGTCAAAAAAGTCTCGATTGAATTTTTCTAAAAAATTAAAAAAAAAAATAATACCGACAAAAATGTGTACAGATGAAATAAGTTTTTTCTTAGGTCCTCATACCTGTTAAGACCGTTGGGGGCCCCTTAAGGGGCATAGCGCCTCTACTACGCCTACGCGCCATCGTTTACGGTTTCCGGAGATGCGTTTCAGCTACCTCCAACTCTTGCCTAGTAAAGCTGATGCCGCCTCGACTGTCGTGCGCCATGCGCTTCTCGATCGTCCAGCTCTTCTTCCTTCTTGTGTGAGTGGGTTCCACTGCATTGCTTGGCTTGCAATGCAGTCTGTACCCTTTCGAATCGTATGTAAAATCCATTTCTTCGTATTATAGATTCTATAGGTTCCTGACCTGTCCTGCTATGAAGGACCTAATTGGAAATACGGTTTGGCCAGAAAATCACTAGGATCTTACCAAGATATCTATTTACGAAGGTTTGCAGTTTCTTGTTATGGCTTTAGTGACCTTTCAAGTGCTGCACCCATAAAGAAGCACAGATTCGTGCGAAACAGTCGTAGCTTTGTTCTTAAGCTGATAGAGTTATTCCTCCAAATTTTTGACAGCATACCGAAGGCCGCTTTTGCTTTGCCTATACGGTCGATGACGTCTTGTTCGGTTCCGCCTTCGATGAAAACGATGCTTATTGAAAGCTCTCCATTTTTTCCATCGGTCGCGAGAAAATATTTATTTGAGAGGATGGTCGGGTTTCGAAGTTGATCTTTTTTGTTTTGTCGAAATTAATTGTCAGCCCCGCAACTTCAGCTTCTCTCTCCACACTTGTTGTCATTTGATGGAGGTCCATGATCCTATGAGAAAGTAAGCAAACATCGTTCGCGTAATCCAAGTGCTTTAAATAGGATGTCAAAGTCTATTGGATCCCTCCGCTACCTGACAGAGCTGAGCGCAGTACATCGCTTATCACCAACAAAAAGAATATTGGCGACAGAATACAGCCCTGTCTGACTCCGCTTCGGTTTCAAAATCATCTGACAACCTACCATCGTGCAGAACGTGACACTTGGATCCACCATATGTTGCTTTAATAATAGCAATTAGTTTTTCTGGAATGCCTATCCTCCGCAAAGCTAACCAGATATACTCCCTGTTAACGCTATCAAAGGCCTTCTCCAAGTCGATGAATAGCAGGTGTAGTGGTGATCGATATTCAACGCACTGTTCAATAATGATCCGCAGGGAGTCAATATGTTCAATACAGGAGGATCCAGCGCGGAATCCTGCTTGTTGGGCATCGAGTTTGGCCTCAAAGTGTTCTCTGATGCGTTCCAGTATAACTTTTGCTACTATTTTGGCAACGGCTGGTAGAACGCAAATTTCTCTCCAGTTTGTGTCAAATGTAAAAAAAGTCACAGCTTTTTTGATCGTAAAATATCCGGTTTGAAAAAATATTTTTCTTAAGTGCTTTTTTTTTATTTAATAAAACAAATCTGACAGTTGATTTCTTTTAAACTAATATTAATTGTATATGACGTTATAATATGTCAAACAAAATAATGCATCCCACGAATGAAAGTATCTCGAACGAACGTGCGCAGTGAAAGTTTTTGTCTGTAGTCAGAAGAACCCAGAAGTAGCGTAACACTTATTCTTAAATTTGAATTAATACAAATTGCTTTTAAAAAAGTCCGTAAATCTGCATGTTCGTGATACCTTTTTTCATCGGCCATATCTCAGGAACCTGTAAATATATCGGCTTCAACTAAGTTTGTGCATTAAAAAAGAAGTTTCTGACATCTGGAAAAATTTTAGAAAAACCGAAGTGGCAGTTTTTTCTAAACAATAGAAAACAAAAACAACATTTATTTTAGGGTCGAATATCCTGCCAACGATTTAAAATAATGGTTTTAAACTTATTGGTTTTTAACATTTGGTAATTTTTTTTTAGAAAAATTCAATCGACATTTTTTATTCAAAATCAGAATCCAAAAAAAAAATACACAAAATTGATTTTCGACCCCAATATCTCGAAATCAATTTAAAGTATTGACTTCAAATTATTTCATTCTATAAAAAATATTGCTGTTGACATAATTTAATTTTCTTGAAATAATTTAAGCAGTGTCTTTGTTATAAGAAATACAAATTGTCAAAAAAAATGGTTTTCAACTTAAATATCTCGAAAACACATACGTACACTGAAATCAGACTTATTTTTTTTTCAAATTCAAAATATTTTCATTAAATTTTAGCTAATGTCTTAGAAAAGTCTAATTGACAAATTTTTTTTTACAGAAAACGAAACCTAAAAAACAACTAAAAATTGTGAAAAAAATTGTCTTTACAACTTTTTAAATTTTACACAAAATGTAAATAATATATTCTAAAACTTTTGATTACGACAATAGTGAATGGACATAAATGAGAAATTATCTGAATTTAAGAATTGATTTTGAAAATTAAAAAAAATAAGAAGGGAGGTGTCGTTTTAGTTAATAATATACACCTTTACATTTTTCACTTGCGACAAAGCATTCGTAAAAAGATTCAAACTCAAGATTTTTATCAATCATGACTTTACGATGGTAGAGAAGTAAAAAAAAATGAGGGTCCTCCGATTCCGTCTGTCTGTCTCTCTGTCCTAGGTCAAAACATTGACTTAAAATTGGAAAATCAGGTTTTGAGTCAATGTGCGTTAAGCGTTTTCTTAACATATATTTAGTTGGAAAGGAAGAATTTTATAGGTAGGTAGGTAGAAATGACGATCTCAAGGCAACCTAGCCTGAGATCCAATTTGACCTTTGATTGAAAGGGATAGATTGATAGAGAAGCTTCATAGCGATTATGTTAGAGCCATTTTGTCGCATTGAGAAAAAAGAAAGAATGCCAGCATTTCATTCTGGTGTTTGCCAAAGCAGGACATTTGCAGAGGAAATGGATTATGGTTTCACTTTCTCTTTGGTCACTACAGCTACGGCAAAAGGTGTTGTAAGAGATACCCAACTTCTCTGCATGAACTCCTATAGGCCAATGTCCGGTACAAACCGCAAGAAGAAGATCGTTTGTACGGGTTTTGTTATAGGTGGGCCATATCTTCCTAGATATAATGCAGTTGGGTAAATTGCTCCACCATCGGTTTGATTCAGTTTAGTAGATAGAAAAGATTTTACCCTTCATAGCACCAAGAGGAATGTTAACCATTTCCGCAAGTGAGCTATGAAGAGCCGATCCTTGCCTGGCTAGCTCGTCAGCCCGTTCATTTCCCACGATACTACTATGGCCCGGAACCCAAATCAGGGTGACACCGAGGTTAATATTCAGGCTCACAAGATCATCGCGACATTGCTGGACCGATTTAGATGAGGATATGGCCGAGTTAATGGCTTTGACAGCTGCCTGACTGTCTGTAAAGAGAGCTGCATTTCGGTTTTAGTTTGGGTTTTGTTTAAGTATCTTACATGCCTCCTTTATTGCCAGCAGTTCAGCCTGAAAAACGCTAGCAAAGTCAGGAAGCCTAAAGGATTTGGCTACATTTAGGGACTCAGAAAAGATCCCAGAACCAACTCCGCGCTCCATCTTTCAGCCGTCAGTAAATATGGTTGTTTCGAAACCTATCGACACGATGTCATCCTCCCAATCGTCTTTCGATTGGAAAATAACCTTAAAACACTTACTAAGGCTCAAGTAGGAGTGCAGTAGTCAGTGTCTACCGAGATAATATCTGAGGGAATCAATTTCGTTGTGTTGCTGTGACCATAAGGTTTTGACAACCAGCTGTTTGATTCCTTCAGCCTAATAGCGCTGCAGGAAACTATGTATTTATTAAAAAGGTCGATTGGTAGAAGATCCAAAATAACGTTTAAGGCGTCCGTTGGCCAAGTACGCATGCCCCCTGTGGTGCCCACGCAAGCTGTTCTCTGAACCTTCGTTAGCTTATTAATATTATAGGCTTTGCTAAGAGCAGGCCACCACACAATCGAACCATATGTTAAGATTGGGCGTACTACGGCTATAAAATCATCTTCGACTGAAGTCCCCACTTTTTGCCGAAAGTTCTGCTGCAGGCGTAGAAAGCAACACAGGACTTCTTAACCCGTACTTCAATATTTAGTTCCCAGTTTAGTTTAGGGTCGAGTATAACGCCCAAAATCAGTTGAAAGAATTTTATAGGAATCAATTTAAAATCCCATCCCGTCTGTCGATTTGTCTTGCTTAAAAGATTGTAGGTTTCCGTGTTGGGTTAAAAAAAATTGTCAGTTGAATTATTCTTAAAAATTTTAAATTACCAACAATATTTTTCATATAAAGAAATAGTTTAGTTTAAAAATCGAGTTTTATTAAATAGATTTTTAGTCGAAAAAATTTTGTTTACCAATTTAAGTAGCATTTCTTAAATGTCTACAAATTGGACGAATGAAATTAATTTGAGAGATATCAAGAACCGTATATCAATTTTTAAAAAAATTCATGTAGATTTTATGAAAAACGGACTGTTGGATTTTTATAAAAGACTACTGAATATCAAAAACAATATTTTCTGTTAAATAAAAAAAGTTTGAAGATAATATTTTTAATTTGTGAAAAGCTATTTGAGTCAAAAGTAAATGTTTACCAAGTTTTAGTATTGTTTTTTGGAACGTTTATATTTTTTGTAAAAAAAACTGTCAATTAGATTGTTCTGAAAAATTTACCAGAAGATAAAATGATTTAAAATTATTGTTAAATTTTCAAGGTGACAAATTGTTTTTTTTTTCAGATTCAGTTTATAAAAAATACCCTTAATTAGATTTGTATGAAAAAAATCCAATATATTTTTTTTGGCATCACTTTACAATATATTATATAAAATTTAATTGAAGTCTCTAACGTTTTTGGTTCGTAAGATATTTACGGTTAATCAAAATGTTCACCTTTTTTTAAACTGTTATGGTAAAAAAAACACCCACGCAATTTTCTTGAGAGCCCTTTCTGCCTTATTATTTTTGTAACAAAATTTATTTGAAGTCAATATATATTCTGGTTCTCGAGCTATGGACTGCGAACGCACAGCCATCTTTTTAAAAATCTTTTATTTCGACTCTAGTGACCTTGAAATGCCAGTTTTCAATTTGAGAAATCGGACCCATTACAATAACTTTCTATTGGAAGTTTAAAATGCTCCAATTTCCTTAAAGATTGTTTGGACTTTTTGGTTGCGGGTGTAGCCACGTTTTAAACAGTTTATGTCAAAAAAGTCTCGAAAACTAGAAATATATAAGTACCACATAAGTTTTCGACTTCAGAAAATAATGGTTAACTTCTGTAGCGCTATAAAATTTCAATGATATGTTAGCTAAAGTTTGTTTTACGAAAAAGAGAATATATATCTTTAAATTCTTTTTTGAACAACCTAATATTATTGTCAATATTTTTTTCGACTCCCCTTTTCATCCTTAAGTTCATATTTATATATGTAAAGGAACAAAGATAAAAACATGTCCCTTACTACTATAGTAAAATTACAACTCATGCGAAGTAATAATCCTTCATGTGTCATTTACTCGACTTAACTCAAAATAAAAGAAGAACAAAAAGATAAGAACATAGCTTCCAAAACAGTCCCTAAGTTATAAGTAGTAAAATAATAAAAAAATGTCTAAGTCAACAATTTCATAAATCCCTGACGACAAGACGGCAGCAGCAACATGCAAATAAAATATAAGCCAACATCAGTAATTCCAATAACTTTTATAGTCTGGTCGGAAACTTTTACGAATTCCGTAAAACGTAAACATTGCGTAAAATGTTCTAATTACGATTAAGTTCCTGATAGTGGTGAATAAAGTTCTTAGTTTTCATCAATACGCTTAAAATGTTAGAGCTTCTCATTTGAAAAAATAAATACATTTTATTACAATTTTTAAGGATAATGTTATTTTTAAAAGAATTTTAAGATGTTCCGTTTTGAATAGCCCGTTTAAGCATCTGCCAATTCTGAAGCTGTCAATGTTTTGACTTGTTTAAATTACTAAAAATGTAACGATATACTCATTGAAATTGTTTTAATTCACTAAAAAAAGGGTAAAAGAACAATTGTGGAAAACCTTTTTTGTCGATTCCTCGTCGATGCTGGGAATTAAGTTTTCTACAGACAACATTATTTTGTATTTTGGATAAGGACTTTGTTGGATCTCCAACGTAGTACCTTCGCTGACCAAGCCCTTCAAATGAACCGAAAAATCATCATCAGTGATGTGGCTTCTCTTTATCTTGGAAGCTACGTTAAAATTCTAAATTTTTAACATTTTGAACTCGAAAAATCAAAAAATGATTATTGAAAAGTCTTCCCTTCTTCACCATTGGGTAAGGTTTTTGGCCTGGGTGGCAATGTGATTGGACCATATTTATTGCATATGCGTTAATTGTTTGCGGAAAATTTCATGAAAACGATACGATGTTGGATTCGTAGGTGTGGCGGAAATTTTTCCATTCTTATTTTCTTCTTTACAATTAAACCTATTCTTGTAAAACTGTGTTAAACCGATGTTCTTATAAACAATATAAAAGGGTTTTTGCAGACCCCCCTCTCTTCACCCCTATTTTCTCTTAGTTTTATCGCAGTACTCGAATTCTCAGACGTGTTTATATGTCTACCCTGAGTTTAGATTCGGACGTTCGTTGCCGCACAACAAGAATGTGGTATGCTTCAGTCAATTTGATTTTCACTCCAGTTCGAATTTTTGAAAACAAATATGGACCTTAAATTGTTCTATACTCAAATCGCATGACCTTGGTAGAAAATTCACATTACCAACCTCAAATCATTCATTCAAAATGTCAATCGTGGTAATGCGCATCGCCGGCCGCCGTCCTGCCGGAACCACATGTTGTCTAGGTCCATATGGTAAAATTAGTTATCGTTGTTATATAGCCCTCACTCTTAAAGGTCAGTCAGGGAACAAACGGTGTTGCCTTTGGCCATGAACTTTGAGCTTCTGGGTCATTTGGATCCTGTACACTTTCACGGACCCCGGCGATATGTTCTCGGCTGATCTTGCGTTCCTTGAACGTACGGCTGATTGTTTACTGAACCAATCGTCTCAAATTTGGCTACCAAACGTTGAAGACTCGACTGTGAAAGAAGGGCCACCACATCTACCGTAAAATGGGTGCAATGCGCGAAAGCTTACATTAAGTAACATACATTTTGATAATAAAGTTTTATCATTTGAACGTGCTATTCAATCGTTCAACTTGCCATGATGATTGGGCATGAACAAATGAATATTAAACAAAAGATTTGACAGATGTCACCAAAACAAAATGGCCACTACGGGGAACCAAAATTTGCCGACGCCATGAAAAAATCCTTTACTTGAACGGCGACGTTGCAAATGTTGCACAAAATCAATATTTCAAGTTAAAATATTATTCACTTTGAAATTCAATTTGGTATTTGATATTGAAAAATGCAACTTCTTCACTTGGACTATTACAGTATCATAATGAATCAAGGCTTTTTTATTCCAAACCGATGTTATGCGGCCTCGGCATTTTCCCATAGTCTCATCTCATCGAGATTCTGCCAAACAAAAAAAAAGAAGCTGAAACAACCAACATTCATCCGTCACCACAATTTCAGTCGTTCATCCATCGCATCGCATCGTTTCGTTCAAATTCAAACTCCGACTCGAGCTGCGAATCTATGTCATTGGACATTGTGTCAGTGGCATATACTTCGTTGCCGCATATTTATACAACATGTTGAAATATCATCATCATCATCATCGGGAGGGATAAAGAGTTTGTTCCTCACTTAATGCCTACCGCAGTTCATTTAAAGAATTTGCAACATAAACTCAGGCATACTACATCACTTCTGTGTTTTTGTATATCATCTGAATTTGTGAACCTTTTCGTCCTTCCAGTTCTTTTATCCTTCCTGGGTTTGGTTCCTTTATGTGTACATAGAAACATAACACATAATAAGTAATGTACATTATGTTATAGCTTTGTGTATTTTATTATTTAATGCTGATGTGTTACTGTGTTACAGTTAAAATCCTTACATGACCTCGTACATATTTATGTGACAGAACCGAGGACATTTTGGAGATAATAATTTGTGTGGATTTTTTTTTTGAATGTTTTGAAGAGTTTTGAGTTTTCCGGTGTTGTCAGCTGAAGTTGAGGAGGGATAAATTAATATTATATTTAAATGAAATATTAGTGAATATTTTTTGGCCTGTTGTCATTATTATATTTTTTTTCTTTTGGGATATACTTTATAAGTTTTATGGAAAATGGTTATGTTAAGTTGAAATTATTGTCAGGAGGCAGGCTGATGATAGGGAACATAAATATTGCATAAATATATTTTCCTTTTTCTGTGATATTATTTTTTACAAAATACATATAAAAATGAATGTACTATACAACAGATGAGGAAATTAGGTCGGTATTGTTGGTTTTTTAAGCCTCTTTGTCTGATGATAAAATGATTCTTAATTTGAGTGACAGGTTTTTTTTTTGTTGTTGTTATCAGAGTCCGATGTCCTTTATTTTTTTATCTATAGCATAGATACAAATTGAACATAACAAAGTTTGCATATATGTTTAGGTAGATATTTCATTGAAATAGAATAGTTTGTGCAGACTTGTTATGCATCCGAAGATGAAATCGGTTATTGAACTTGTTTCCGTCCTACAGTGAGTTTTATCTCGTTTGTTTAAGGAAATTAAAAAAATAACTTTTGGGTTTGGGTTTAAAATAGAAATCAATATGGTAAAAATCTATATAGGAACAGTTTTGGAAAAAAAAATTATAGAAAAAATAAAAATAAACAAATTATTTGTGAAGAGTAGGAAAATGAAAACTACATAGATAGATTTTCAACAACTTATTGCTTAGATACAATAACTTTTTTTTAAATATAATAATAGGAAAAAATGATACAAAATAGACTTCTAATTAAAATGTTGCTTCCTCCTGGAAAAAATAATTATTAAATACAAAAATTAGAATGGTACTCTTTTTGTAGCGAGAAAGTAACTTAACGGCAAAAGTATTTCAAATTCTTTGAGTATTTCGTAGTGGCACTATTATTATTTATAACTGCCTCCACTCTTCGCCCCATCGAATTCACCAATTTGGTACGTGTCTCTACGGGTATGAAGTACCATTCTCTTTGGATTTTCGACCACAATTCGTCTTTATTTTTGGTTTTATAATCTGCGATCCTTCGCTTTAGGATGCCCCAATAGTATTCTATTGCAGAAAGATATCCTCGATGGAATTAGTAAACAAAAGGAAGCATTCTTCAAGAACAAATTTTACGATAATAGGTCTAATCCAAAACAGCAATGGAACATCATAAACAATCTTTTAGGAAATCAAAATGGTGGCAATGAACTTAAACGCATAGAGTTTTCAGAAAATATGGTTTCAGAAAGCGATGCGGATATTGCAAATAATTTTAATCTGTTTTTCAAAGATGTAGTTAAAAATCATACATCAAACATCGAAAATGTTTGTCTAGAACATCCAAATGATGATTTAGTTTTGTCTTCCTTCTTTTTTAGTGCGGTTACCGTAAATGAAATATCTCATGTGATTGCTAACTTGAAATCAAAAACTTCCTTTGGAATAAATGGCTTAAGTAGCATAGTATTAAAAAAAATAAATGTTTTTATAACAAGACCCTTATCATATATTGTCAACTTAAGCTTTGAAAGTGGGGTATTCCCAAAATGCCTTAAAACTGCAATTATTATCCCGATACATACAAAAGGTGACACAACAGACCCTAATAACTACAGACCAATTTCGTTGCTATCTGTTTTCTCAAAAATTTTTGAAAAATTAATAACTAAAAAAATGCTTAAGTTTCTTGGTAAATATAGAATTCTCAGCTCTTTGCAATTTGGATTCATGAAGGGTAAGTCTACCGGAGATGCAGTAGTGACTCTCTTGGAAAGCATCAATAATGAACTCGATAAATCAAATAAATCTGGTGCTCTGTTTCTTGATCTGACGAAATAAACTTTACAGATATGGATTCAGAAGTAACATTTTAAATTGGTTCTCATCCTATCTTCAAAACAGGTCCCAGCATGTGCGAATCGGTACAACTATGAGTGATTCGATCACTAGTGCATGTGTAGGCGTCCCCCAAGGGTCAGTGCTCGGGCCTTTACTTTTTATTATTTATATAAATTCAATTTTTCAGTTGCCTTTGAAAGGAAATATGGTTGCTTTTGCTGATGACTTAGCCCTTTCGTATTCTGCACCTTCTGTTGATGGAATAAAAGTTTCAATGAACAGCGATCTATCTATTTTGGCAAACTGGTTTAAGTATCATCAGATGGTGCTGAGTAGCAAATCCAAGATTATGTACTTTTCCTTGTCAAATGAGATTTCTGTTGAAAATGTTGGTCTTCATGACGCAAGATGTGATCATTCTAGTTGTGCCTTTTCTTGCATGCCACTTGAATGTGTAACAGAATTTAAATACCTTGGCATAATACTAGACTCAAAACTGAACTGGAAGTCACACATTATGAGTGTTAAAAAAATATGTATATTGTTTTGAACAAATTCTTTCTCTTGCGAAAAATAGTACCAGCAAACCTGCTAAGATCTATTTATTATGCATTAGCTTACTCTCGCTTAGAATATGGTATTTCCTGCAGGGGTAGTGCATTTGTCAGCAACCTACAGCCTTTAATCATAGCCCAGAAGAAGATCATTAGAGTAAAGCTTCACAAACCTAGATGGGAACCATCATTTCCGAGGTTAAAATAACTCAATATATTACCACTTCGGCATCTTTATGTTTATAAGGTATGGAGACTGTTCTATCTACGGGGTGGTCACAATACAGTAAGAAGAAATGAAATAAATCGTTCGTTGAGATCATCATCGTCTACTGTGACTACCAAAAGAACTAGAACAGAGCATATTAGACGCTTCTGCACTGTATAATATATAACAGCAATAGCCAATGCCATAGGTTCTTAAAAAATCTTACAATTTGGCTCTTTTCTAAATCAGATGTGGAAGACTTAATGCGTGTAGTAGCTTGACCTCTTATACATACCACGACAACCTAAACCATAAAAAGATATTTTTACTTGATTTATTTAAATTAATTGCCATCCATAATTTTAAATTCATATCTCATTATAAATTCATATTCTCTCTCACAAATTCCTTGCCCAATCCTGAAATCTTCATCTGATGCAAAAATATATCTCTTTTTTTTGTAGTGTTCTCTCACTCTCTTACAGCAATAACTTCGACGCGGTTTTTCATCTAAATTAAAAGTATAATGAAAACGCACTTTACACTGGTATCCGTACCACAAAGTGCATGATACCTTTTCATTTTATAATTTTTATTTTTTTAGGTCGGGGGATTGTAATGGCCATTCCATAACATTGATTTTTTTTTGTTGTAAGTATTTTTTAGTAATTTTTAAGGATTGATTCGGGTCATCACCCTGCATTAATACCATTTGATTGGCACATCTTCTTCAGTTAATGTTATCATAACTGAATTTAAGATGTGGACATAATCCACATAGCACATCTCATCTCTGATCCAAAATATTGGACCTACACCAGATGCTGAAAGGTGCCCTCAAATCATTACGTTCCCACCACAGTGCTTCACTGTCGCTTCACTCGTCCTGGTAGACTTGCTTCTATAAGCTGAGTTCTGTCTGTCTTAAAGAAGGAATTGGTTTATTTTTACATATTCTTACCAATAGTATATCAAAACTCGAAGAAGTCTATCTTTTTCTTCATCTTTTTTTTTCTTTAGGTATAAATGTAAAGTTTCAAATACTTTTTTCTTCGAATAGTTTACAGTTTTTGAAATTTCAACCATCGTTTTTTCAGGTTATCTAAGTCTTTTCATCACTTCGCGTTCAAAGGGAGTATAATGTTATCCCAACCCATATTTCATAAATTATAGATGACTTTTAAAAATGTTGTAGTTAGAATTTTAATACTGTATACAAATAGAAAAGTCTAAAGAAACTAGAAAATGTCCGTGTAAAATTACTTTTAGAGATAGGAACTTCTAGCATTAAAAACTAGAATTACTCAAGTATGAGAAAATGTTATTAAAATTACCTCAAAAGAATCGCATGCTTCGAATTTTTTCGAGGCAGAATTTGGAATAATATTTATTATTATATTTTTTCTATTTTCGCAATTAATGATTTGTCAAATTTAAAATGTTGACAGTTCTCCACGTTTCAAGGTCCCTAGAGTCGAAATAAGAGATTTTTAGAAATCCGTACGTCCGCGACGTTTTTTTCGTCGTCAATAACTCAAGAACCTGAAGAGATATCGACTTCAAATAAATTTTGTTATACAGATAATAGTGCAGAAAGGGCTCTTAAGAAAATTGCGTGGGTGTTTTTTTATAAATCAAAGAAAAAACTGAAAAACAAATGTTTCACCTCGAAAATTTTACGACTAAAATATAATTTCATCTCTAAAACTATTTTTTGCAACGAAGAATAATGTTTTTGACATCTGATACAATTTTTAAAAAAGTGTTTATTACAATTTTTTTTTATAAAAAATAAAAACCTAAAAAAAATCATTACTCAAAGTTGGTAAAAACTGAATTTCGAGTAAAATATCTTTTCTAAAACTTGAGATTATGGCTTCAAACTTATTTTATCTAATAAGAAATATTGTTCTCAATATTCAGTAAAATTTTGAGAAACATCAAATTGACAGTTTTTTTTACAAAAAATAAAAACCAACAAAAATGGATAAGAGTTGGTAAAAATTGATTTTCGACTCAAATATGTTTTCAAAAATTAAAAATATTGGTTTCAAACTGTTCGAATCTCACAGAGCATACTGTCGTCGGCATAACTATTTTAACAGATGTACATCTCTTGCTCTTGTTAATAAGTATGTTATAATAGATCACGTGATGGTCATACTCAGGATGGTGTTCTGATGCAAGACTGCTCTTTTTGTATTTAAAGTGCTATTTTCAGAGTGACAAAACTATTTTGACGGATGTTCTTCTGTATGCTTGGTAAGTTAAAATAATTTCTTTTACAAATTTAGAGCATATATCAAAAAGTTGAATTTATTAAGGCTCTGATTTGTGCAAAAATGGTTAAAACGGCAGAACTAAGTATTGAGGTTGGAGCATCTATCGTCGCAAGATTTAATTCCGCCGTGTCTATTAAACAAATATGCAGAAAACTTAATTTATTAAGACAAACCGTACACTTCCAAATTAACAAACATAAAAGAACGAATTCTGTCAAAATCTAGCACGGATGAGTAGAAAACGAAAAACTACTCTAAAAGAAGACAGGCACATTTTAAGAGAATTTACCAAAAATCCTGCATTAATCCCTAAAAACTTTGAGCTTGAAATGAAATCCCCCCAAAAAAGTTTCGTTAGTGAAAGAACAATTCGCAGACGTCTCAAAGAATATAATTTTAACAAAAACTAATTAAAAAGATTGAATATGTATAAATAAGCCTCTTAGCTTCTGGAACAAAGTTTTATAGACTAATGAAAGTTCCTTTGAGTTTCATGGATCACCTTAAAAGAAATCTGTTCGAATGCGGAAAGAAATGCATACAAATTTTGCTCCAGTCTTGGAGACCATTTCCCATGGTGGTGGATCAGTAATGTTTTGGTGATGCATTTCTGCAAGCGTTCATAGGGAAATAGTCTCAATCGATGGCTACATGAACCAAAGCAAATATTTAGATGTGTTAAATGAGAACGCATTTCCATTTGGCGATAGACTCATTGGAAACTCTTTCATTTTTCAACAAGATAATGCCCCTTGCCACAAAAGCAAAATGATCACCAAGTTTCTGAACGACATTAGGTTAGAAAAAAACAACTGGCCACCCCAAATGACTTAAATGTCATAGAAAATGTATGGGCTTATATAAAAGGAAAGAGGAATTCATCATTGAGTCGCAGGAGGGGTGAGACTATTTTTGAGGTGAAAACTCTTTGGGAAGAAATACCTCAAGAAATGCTCCAGAAACTTGTAGAATCAGTTCCAAGATGACTTTAAAAAGTCATAGATTCTAAAGGAGGCTACATTTTCTACTAATTTATCAATAATTTAGTTTTAAGTTCTAAGAATTGCGTTTTTTTTTAAGTTAAAATAAAACTATCAAAATAATTATGCCATAACAAAGAGAGATTTTTATTTTTATTCACTAATTAATCTAATTATAATAAAATAATTGTGCCATTAAATTATGTCTTTTTTGCTTAATATCCAATTCCTATTTCAGTTTTGCCAAAAAAATCTTTTAAATATCAAAATAACAAGATATTCACTCTGTCAAAATAGTTATGCCGACCAATGTATTGTTTTCGACACTCAGTAAATTTCTTATAAAAATCCAACAGTCAGTTTTTTCATACAAAATTTAAATCTACCAAAAATAGTAAAATTGGGAAAAATCGGTTTTCGACTTAAAATCTCGTTAACTAAAATGGATTTTGAAATAAAACTATTTCATCATATATGCAAAATATTGTTGATAATTTTTATTTTTGTTAGAATAATTCAACTGACAACTTTTTTTAACAAAACACGAAAACGTACAAACTTTCAAGCAAGACAAATTGGCAAATCAGTCGCGGGTCGCATCCCAGCCTCTTTTTAGCTTTACTTTCGAAACCGAAAACAATATGACCCATGCATTATTAATTGTTTTAAAAATATAAAATATTATAATCTGTCAACTAAAAAAAAAAAATCAAATGGGGTGGCGCAACAGTCCTTTTTGAACCAGGGCCTAGTGACTTACAACTCTCAACCATTCCTGTGTGCGAGTACTGTTGTCAGGAATGGAAGGGACCTACAATTTAAGGCCGAATCCGAACGGCTAGTTTGAGAAAGCACTTTTTCATGACAAGAATTACTCTTGAAGGAATTGTCAATTCCTCGCAAGAGGCAGTACCCGCGAAAATTATTTTTTTTTAAATTATGGTGGCACAGGCAGGGATTGAACCCAAGACCTCTTGCATGACAGTCCAACGCACTTTTTTTTTTTTTTTTTTTTTTTTCAAATTCATTTTTATTTATTCAATCTTAAACCTATCTTAAAGCTAGACAAAAATTCATAAAACTAGCCTAATTATCCATAACTTACAACTAACTTAATGGTCCCATACGGACACTCTAAGCTAAACTATAACACTAGTTACTAATGCCTTTCGGCCTTAAGATCTATTTTACTTCAATTTAAATTTTATTTGTTTTGTTTTTATTAGAAAATTTTGAAAAAACTAATATCAATAACCTTTTTTAATTTATTTTTACTTACAAACTACTTAAAATAAGGTCCTTAAATAAAACTTAAAAACTAACTTAAACTACCTATTCTACCTATAAACTACTTAAAACTAGAACAACCACAGCAGCAAATCTAACTATCTAACATTTTTGTTTTTCATATTTCGTTGTCTTTTTTTTTTTTTTTTTTTATTTTTATTTAATTTTTTTAATGTTTTTTTTTTTTTTTTTTTTTTTTTTTTTTTTTTTTAATGTTTTTTTTTATTATTTTTTTTGTTTTTTTATTTTTTTTTTTTTAATTTTTTTTTTTTTCGTGCCACCATGCCTATTCTACTTAAAACTAAACCCTAAACATAAAACAAGTATGTAAGCCGGCCAAGGCTTAAAACCCCATCCCGACTACCCAATATCAAGTGCCGATTGAAGCCACCAAAACTGGTTCTCCTGCTTCACCCTATCAGTTCGGTCCCGTTCGGACACAGCCCTACTGAACCGAAGGAGCTCTGCTCCGCCTTGTGCCATGACGTCCCGATTGTACAGGAGTCGCCTATCCACGGTTCTTCGTCTGACGTGGTAGATTAACGGAACTGCCAATCTATCCTGTATCAGACCGCATCTATCTAAAAAGAGGAATGCCTCTGGGGGAATGAAGCCGCTCAAGCGTGCACTCTCAAAATACTCGTCGTTCGGATAGAACGCCCCGAAAATTAAATTGTTGGTCGAAGACATAGCTCTTGCAATGTGACCTCGAACGAGTTTTATCACGAAATTGTCAATTCTGTTGATTCGAGCCCCGTTGTATAGGTCCTCGTTTGAATAGTAATGCACATAAGAAGATTCGGCTGTTCGATATAAGCCGGTACAGCGTCTTAAACACTGCCGCTCGAACACCCGAAACTTCTCCATCTGGGAAGGGGCAACGTTGAACCACACAGGACAACCATAAACGATCATTGGCCGTATGAGGGCCATGTAGCAAATTACCTTCACTCTGGGGTCAAGCCGACTGCTAAAAAACAGTCGTTTCGTCAGAGCGAAGGCTCCTCTGGCCCTGGTCAGAGCAGCATTTATATGTCTGTCGAAATATAAATACTGATCTAACCAGATACCGAGGTACTTCACTACACTTTTGCTCGCTAATGGCTGCCCGTGAAGATCAACGATGACCATCTTGCGCCAATTCTTACACGTATCCCTCGTGGCCCTAGCCAACGGAGTCCGGAACAGAATTGTCTCTGACTTCTGGACATTTATTTTCAGTTTCCAGTCGTCGCAATATCGCTGAATCTTGTCGAAATCACGCTGCAAGAGAATTCTAATAACCTCAACCTTTTGGGCCGTTCTGTACGCAATTAGATCGTCGGCGTACGCAATTGCCTTTGTAAGACTACCTATCAGGTCGCTGGTGTAAATGCTGAAGAGAATCGGCGAATTCACCGCTCCCTGTTGAAGACCATTTTTAATTGAGAATGTTGTGGTAGAAGTTACATTGCCACTTTTGACAACAAACTTTCTACCGTTAAGCATATCATAAAGTATATACAACAATGGCTTGCTTATGCCAAGCCTGCTCAGTTTTAGGTAAAGACCCTCTAACCATACGGTGTCAAAGGCCTTCTCCAAATCAACCAGAACAGCACCTGTGCATTGTTGTTTTGATTTATTCCATTGGATATCAGAAACGAGTTTAGACGCAGCATGAATTGTGTCATGACCCGCCTTGAACCCGAACTGTTTATCCGGAATTATTTTGTTGTCCGCAGCCCACTTAGTCAGAGCCCTATTAATGATCTTTTCGAAAACTTTGCTGATGCTCGGAAGAAGACTTATCGACCGAAGATTTGACGGGTTGGAGTTGTCCTTTCCCTTTTTCGGGAGAGGATGAACCACAGCGGTCTTCCAATGCACTGGATAATATGCATTATTCAGTGCATTGTTGAAGAGTGTGGTGTAAATGTCAATTGCTTCCGTCGGTAAATGTCTTAGCACAACGTTGGATATACCATCGATACCTGCTGACTTTTTGTTTTTTATTGAGTTGAAGATGAGCTGAAGCTCAACCTTCGTCACTAACAAGGGACTTGGTCCCGTTTGCTCGGCGATTATGGCATTTGCCAAGGAATCGTCATTGAACCGCATGAAACCGCGGTTCTCAGATCGCCAATGTGTGATATCATTACGGAGGTAGAAGTGATTAAGTAGGGCTCTGTTTTCCAGGTCGTGGTTGGGGCGAATGCTTACATTCACCTTGTACACTTGCTGGAAGGCAGCTCCCACCGCCTCCACTTTTTCCTTCGGATCTTCAATTATGTAAAAGTCATCGTCAAAGATAGCTTCCTCTGGATCTATTTGCGCAGTCATGGAGTACGTCTCTGTTCTCTTCAGTTCTTTGGAGTTTAAGACACGGAAGGTCATTATCGTTTTTCTTCCTGAATATCTTGTTGATTTTGGGGAACATACTAGGGTCACTCGAATTAACTGACCGGATCTTGCGGTCCCAGTACTTGTTAATTGATAACCTGTAGTTCTCCTTAATCAACAGATTGACATTTTTTATTGACGATTTCAGTGTCCTAACCTCCAAGTCGCGTGGGTCTGTAAGTCGTCTGTACAAGTTTTTGAGTCTTGTCAGTAAGCCACTCTTGTGCCTACGTAGTGCGTCAATTGTCGCGTTTCTGTAAGCGTCCATTTGGTCCCGTTCTTTGTACTTTGGGATTGTCCGTTCCATGGTTCGTTTTATTGTTTCGTCCATCTGTTGTAAGTATTGGTCGATTTCTGTATTTGTCAGGTTTCTGTTGTTTGGTGGGGCTATGTCACTCGAACGAAGTTCTCTCGCTAGGGCATTGGTGAAACGAGGCCATCGCATCTTACTGTAATTGTAAGAATGCGTTGGAACGTATTCCTCCAACTCCACGCGTTCGTTCGGAATCTGCATTACAGCAGCCAGTCCGCAGTGATCACTGTCGTACTCGACTGTCTGTAAGCAGTTTCGCGGGTGATTACCCACTTCGTCTGTAACTGTCAGTCTGGTGTCGTACAGCAAAAGGTCCAGAAAGGAGCCGCTTCTTGGATACGATGGCCTTTCAGTAGCCAGCAGGTCGACGCCATATTCAACGCTGTAAAGATTCATCAAATTAAAAAGATGATTACCTCTAGGATTACTATGTTGATTTCCCCAATCTTCATGTTTTGCGTTCAAATCACCGGCCAAGATGAAACAGTTTTCTTCCAAGCTCAGTTTAAGTTCCCTAAAAAGAATCTCGAGTTCTGATGCAAAGTAAGTGACCTGCGGAGCTCCAGCCGCATAAGCCGCAATCATATACATCCGCTTTCCTTGAGAGAGAGAGATGCATACAACGCAAACTTCTAGCGTCTTGAGCTTTCGCAATTCATTGTTGTATATGACTTTATAATTAATGCCTTTTCGTATAAAGAGAGCGACACCGCCCCCTTGAGTGGAGTCGGGCCGGTCTCTTCTTACGATATTGTAATTTTTATGAGTCAATTTGTGTTTGTGGTTTAGCTTAGTTTCGCTAGCCATAAACACATCGGGACTGTAGTCTTTCAACAATTGGAACATATTGGCTCTTCGTTCAATCCTAATCAGTGAATTTACATTCACAGCTAGGACTTTTAGGCGCGTCTCCGGCAGCGCGCCCATTATGGTCTAAATTGCGCCAGGCCAGGCAACAAAGAGTAGAGATGATCTACCCTTTTGCCTTGCTCCTTTATCTGACTTTGCAGTCCTGTTAGTTGACCTTGAATGCTCAACAACAAGGCTACAATGTCAGGCTGCACCTCTGGTGCCTTAGGCACAGGGGCCTTTGGGGCAACCGTTGGTGGAGCCTGTCTCGTGTTTCCACTCCCTGACACCATTTGGGCGTAAGAGAATTTGGGATTCACGAATTTTTGTGTTGGAGCCTGTCGAACTGTTCGACTTCTTTCGGCTTTTTGACTGGCCTGTTTTTGTTTAATTTCTTGGACCTTAGGGCAACCCCTATAACTAGCCGGGTGCCCTTGGTTTCCGCAAAGGACACACTTGAGCAGGGTCAAATCCTCAACCCGCTCATTCCCCAGCTTGCACTCTCCTTCTTTGTGGGTTTCTCCGCACCTCACACAACGCAACTGCATATTGCAGTTGGCATTGGCATGGCCAAACCTCTGGCACTTCGTACATTGTAGAATGTCGTCGTGCCTTTTTAATGTCTCCCAGCGTACAGCTTGATTGTCGAGAGATTCGATTCTCTCGACACTACTAAAACTGCTTTGGGGCGATAATGTTACGAGGAACATTGGCAGCCTATAACCCCCTCGCCTGGACTTCACCGTAGTGAAAGGCTTGACCCCGATAAAATCGAGATCGTCACTGGCTTTTTGGCGGAGCTCAGCTAAGAGCTCCTCTGGTTCCGTGCAGGAACTTATGCCCTTCAGAAGGACCGTCTTAAACTTTTCACTTTTGGGTGTGTAGCTGAAGAACTCAGCTGTGGCCTCTTTAAGCAATTCTTTTACTAGCTTGTATTCGGCCAGTGAGAAGCACTGGACCGAATAGCTCTTTTCTTTTTCATTCAAAATTTTTATAAGAAATTTGCCCTTAGTGGCCGACTTACATACCTGTTTTATGTCCTGTATGTCAACCCGGTAGGTCCTAATAGGTGGCACCTTCTCCTTCTTGGGCTGTGGTTGTTTCTGGTGTTGCTGCTGTTTCTGTTGTTGCTGCTGCTGTTTCTGCTGCTGCTGTTTCTGCTGCTGCTGTTGTTGCTGCTGCTGTTTCTGCTGCTGTTGTTGCTGCTGCTGTTGTTGCTGCTGCTGTTGTTGCTGCTGCATTGCTTTGCTTGATGTCGATGGGCCCTCAACATCCGGGCCTGTCACTGCTGATGGCGGTTTTTTCTTTTGCTCCGCTCCTGTGTTTTTATTAGCGGGCTTGGGTTGTGATTGTTTTTGCTGCTGTGGTTGTTGTTGCTGTTGTTTCTGCTACAGTTGTTTTTGCTGCTGTTGTTTTTGTTGCCGTTGAGCTGCCTCTTGTTGTCGGCGTGCCTCTTGTTTTACCTTCAGCTGCGTGAGGAGGGGCTCCATTTCCTCTTTGAGCTTTCTGAGGTTTTCCTCAAATTGGCTGATGGTTGCTTGTTTGGCTTGCAGGGCCTTTACAAGTCTTGTCTCATCTTGGAGGTCCGCCTCTACCTCCAAAGCCTTCGTTGTCGGCGGGACTGTCTCTGGCTCCGATATGATTAAATCCATATTCGGAGACCTGAAAAGCCCCTCCCCACCTTCGGATACATATTCTGTCTTCTCAGACTCGGCGTAGTCTGAGAATTCACTTTCAGTTGTGATTCCTTCTTTAGTCTTCTCCATTTTTTTTCTCATATCACGCCGCTTAGCTGAGTTGGTTCTTTCAACTTTATTGGGACTGTGTTTTTTTAGCTTCCTCTTCTTATTAGAAGTTGCTTCCATCCACTGGTCAGATACCTGACCAGATGTTGTTGCTGTTATTATTGGTACCGCTGCTGGCACCACCGTAACATCACCTGATGTGTTGGCAGAGGTATCTTTCGATACCCCTGCTTTTCTCTCCCTCTCCATCAGCTTTTCTTCCCAATCAATGAAGTCGACAATTTCTCGATTGTGGAAAAAAGCAAGAATGTTTTTCGTGCACTCCGCACGGGATTCGAACCCACGACCTCTGGATCCGTCTTCGGACGCCACCTCAACTAGGCTACCGATTAGTTAGTAAAAGTTGTGGCTTACTGCCTTCTTAAATAAAAAGCCTTACAAATGCACTTTTAATTTGAAATTATCTACTATCCACTTTTAAACACTTGTTAACTCTTTGAAAGTCAAATAACGACTGTCTGCAGACGCCACCTCCACTGAGCTACCGATGAATTTAAAAAAGTTGTGGCAACTTGCCAACTTTAGATTTCCTAACACACTTTGAATTGTTTTACTTGAAACTAAAATAAAAATAGCACTTCTTCACACTTTGGAAGTCAAAGAACGACTTAATATGACAGTCCAACGCACTAACCATCATGCTACGGGTACTACTGTCAACTAATACAAATAATTATCAGTTTGTATTGTTTTTTTTAGGCTCAAATCAACTGTTCATATTTTTTGGCTAGTCTGCTATAAACAATTACAAAAATCGTGAAAGGCCATATCACTTTTCTAAATCATAATTATTTAAACATAAATCAAATTGTCAAATTTTAGATATTGAAAAACCTAATTCAAGCTATGAAAAAATGTATAACATATTCCTGACAATTTTTACTTCCCATAGAAAGTATTTGTAGTCGGCCCGATTCGCTAAATTAAATTAAATATATCAAGGTCCCTTGAATTTGAATAAAACGTTTTAAAAGCGATGCTCATTCTATGTAAGCATATTCGTACATTCCCAAAAACCAGTATAGAAATCGACTCCAACTAAATGTTGTTTTACAAATAATAACTTCAAAAGATGCAGTGAGGACTTTCAAAAAAATTGAGTGATGGGTAGAAAAAGACTAACTATTTTAAAAAAAATAAAGAATTTAGTTGGTTCCAAATATCTCTCGAATCAATAATGCTAACGACTTTAATTATATTGTACATTAAACATTGTGACGTGACACCAAATTGGTATAAATTCAAAGAAACATAAGCTAATGTTTTTTATTTTATTTTGTTTTATAAAAACTAAGACAAAATATTTGTTCTCTCAAAAATTGTCCGAACATAAAATGATATTACATACTTCCGAAATAATTGTATTCATCAATGAGAGTTTTCTCAAAAAAAATAGTTAATACAAATGGTTTTCGACTTAAATATCTTGTCAACAATTAAAACTGACTTCAAACCACTTTCATTTAATAAAAAAATTGTTCATTTAGTAAATTTTTAAGAAAATCAAAATGAATCCAAATTAAAAAGAAAGAGGCTGAGATGCGACCCAGCCACACTGACAACTTCCCATCCCGTCTGAGGATTTATCTTGCCTAAAACTTTATCATAAAAATAGTTTGTGTGAGATAAATAACTTTAAGTCAATATCTTTCTTTATTCTTCTAACACTTGAGTCATAAACCATTTTGTATCAGATTTGTGTATGTTTTCCTGTTGGGTAAAAAAAAGTTGTCAATTGAATTTTTCTAAAAAATTAACTTAAAGTTAACAACAATGTTTTGCACATGATTAAATAAGTTCGGTTTCAATGTCTGTTTTTGTTCCCGAGATATTTAGTGGAAAATCAATTTCTAACAATTTTAGTATAATTTTTTGAAAGTTATTATTTCTTTCTAAGACTGTTATCTTACGATATCAATAAAAACAGTATAAAAGCATTGTGAATCAATAATTTTATTTATTCAAGAGATATCGAGAGTCAAAAATGTCGTTCTTCGATGCATAACATTATTTCGGAGATAAAAAACCGATTATTGATTTTTTTTTTCAAAATTTTATTGGTTTGGTAAATCTAATATTTTATATATTTTTGGTTAACCAAAATTTCCGCTTTTTTTAAATTGAATTTTTTGCATTATTATCTGTATAACAAAATTTATTTGAAGTCAACATCTCTACTTGAGCTATGGACGACAAAAAGAACCTGCCCGACTTAAACCTTTTATTAAGATTGTAGGGACCTTGAAACGTCGAGAAAAGCCAACATTTTCAATTTAACAAATAGGGCCGATTACAATAACTTCCAATGGGATGTTAATAAAAAACTACACAAAATTGGTAAAAACTGATTTTCGAAAATAAAAAAAAGAATTGACTTCAAAATCATTCCATAAAAAAACTTTCGAAAATGCTACTAAAAATTAGTTAAAATTGGTTTTCGACTTAAATATCTCGGGAAAAGAAAAAATATTGAAAACAAAATTATTTTCATCATACTAAGAATATTGTTATTAACAATTAGTTTTGTTTTTAAGAAAAATTTAATAAACAACTATTTTTAGAAACATCAAAAAACTACAAAAAATAACTACAAATTAGAGAAAAGAAAACCTTTTTTGTAAAACTTTTACAAATATCTATAAAAGGACACATCCCAACCACTTTTTTGCGTTTCTAACATTGAAGAAGAAGTACATTTCTAGAGGCACTTTTTTTTAAAAAAGGATCAATACTTTAACTAATTATTTCCCAATTCATACTTCTAAGAACTAAACATTTTTCCTTCTATTATTTTTTAAAAATGTATTTCCTATATATTTTTTTTTTCAAATTTGATGTATTTCACATACAACTGTTTCCAACGTGCCTCATAGCTTTGGAACCATACGAAAAAAGTTCGTGAAATTAAACCCTTTATATTATTAACACACTAGATCCTCTCATGTTTTTACGTTTTTACATACGAAGTATTCCTTTGAACTTTTCTACTTTTACTATTGAATTTTGTGTATTCCAAAAAATAAGAATGATTGAATTTCAATTTTTTTAAGGACTTATTCCCAATTTACCCTCTGATGGTAGTTAACAGGCACAAAAAAAAAAATCAATACAAATTCTATCGCATTTACCACCCATTGGGCTGCCTATACAAATTGCTTTTTCGAACTCACAGCTTCGTTTTCAAATTTTTGTATATTGCACAAAGTTTATTGACTTGTTTTTCAAGGGCTCTTAAAGAGAATTCTATGCAAAACAGAATTGAAAAAAAAACTACTAAATCAGCGTTAATATCGCACATTCTTTTGCACGCAAAAATACAAAATTGAATATATAAACAAAAGCGAAACTCATTGAGAAGTCCATGAACCACTTCACAAAATCCGATCTCCTATTCTAGTACTCGTAGTCGTCGTAACTCGTAACTCATATAAATCCTATCCTATGCGATTGAATTGAAAGCAAGAGCATAAAGATTGTGTATGTTTCTCTCTTGAGAAACCACTGACCGGCATAAAAATGTGGCAAAGAGCTATTAATGATATAAACAAACAAATGCCCCCTCCCCCCCTCAGCCGTGCCGCCACCTTTCGCTAATACTAGAGTGGAGACCTCTTAGACTTTTATAGCTTTTAAAGCCAGTAGCACCAAGTAAGCATCAGCAGCAACTTACCATTCACCATAAGTTTTTTTTTAGAGATTAGTATTAAACCATCCAACTATACCAACCATACCGCCCGGCCCGAGAGCGAAACAGTGAACAAGAGGAGAAAAGAAGAGAAGGAGGAAAGAAGGTGAATTGCAAATCGAAACTGGGTTAAACATTTGGCCTGCTTTTGATTCTCGAGACTAAAAATAGAACCGATACTTAGGGCCCCTGTTTGACGGCTTCATATATGTATGTATGTAGACATTCCACAGCGAAAATGTGAGTTCTATATCAAAGTTCAAAGTAAGAGCTTAATGGAATGTTTACACCACAATCCACTTTCAAGTGTACTCTGTTGTGTACTACTACTATGAACTAGGTATAGATTTACAACCAAGTTTATAGGCACGTTTAGTTTACGGTATTTAGGTTTAACGGTGCACTTTTTCCACACAAGTGCTTAGGTTCTTGTATTTTCTAAATATTTAAAAGCACAAGAAAGCTAGTTCTTAATTAGCAACACTTGAACGAACGGAACCGAACTTATTACTCGAATCCGAATGAATGATGACTTGACTCCATTGCGTTCGCGAGAATCAAAAAGAACGAAAAAAAAAACGAACAAACCATTCGACACGGAACAGAAGAAGTGAATCATATATGAAATGTTGATGGCCAATTATTTTTGGCTAGACAAAGGATAGACGCAGATACACACTCATTTGAGACGTCATCGTTCCTCTACGTTGTTGTCGAATATGAGCACTTAGCGTTGCGAACGTGTTGATATTTTTAAATATTTTCAGCCGGGGGAATCGAAATTTTTCAACCAAAAAAGAGGGGGAACACAAATAGATGGGAAAATACTGATAGCTTTTTCATATACAGTCTGCAGTACAGGGTGTCAAGTTCAATGTTAACGCCGCCACCGAGCTGGAAGCTATCGCCACCGCTACCGCTTACCGGCAACTTAGTATATCATCGGGCGTCGTTCGCACACATAGTTTATACACACAGTATCAACAAACGTCAGCGTTATTGACGTAATGGAAGGTGGTGCTCGAATATGAATTGTGTGTGGACTGACCCTATCATACGAAAAAAGGTGAAACCCAACAATAAAAAGGTGGATTTGACGTAAATATATACGAGATTATGAAAATATGATACCTACTCATTATAATAATGCTTTCACATATCAGAGGAAAACGACTGATGTGAAAAGTGCTTATAAAAAAAAGGTGCAGCATTTCGATTTTCTTTCATATTTTATTTTTTAATTGATGGTTCAGTGGACTTATTGCATTTCCGCTGTTGATATAACGACGGAAATCATTGATATAATGTGATTGTTATTGTGGGATTATTTGAATTCATCTTTCGAAATGATATTCATGGATTTAATGTAACTAACTCATGACATGACAGTGAAGAAGAGATTATTTTTTGTTTGTAAAACGCGTTAACATTTCCATGGAGATTAATACAGTTGAATCCATATTATTGTGAGTGAGGAAGTGTAATTATGTGATTAATACCTGTCTATGTGTTAGCCGAACTTTCTATCATAAAATCTAATTAAAATCATATAGACAACGTAATGTATGCAGCTATGTGTACACACAAGTTCTTTGTGTTTACTCGTATAGTATGTAAAGGATCAAATTAAACATAGATGATATGTTCAGTAGTTATGATAAAATTAATAGCTTCCATAATATGACTTCTATCATCTGACAAAGTTTGGAAATTCCTATTGGAAAACCTTTCAAAAGTTAACTATGGGTATAAATAGTTAAAAAGAGATATGAATATTAAAAGCCTTTCTGTGAAAAATTGTAATTTTATATTCGATAACTTTCATTTTTAATTAATGTTTTTTTTTTTTTTTGTTAGTGTAACGTTATTTAGGTCAAATTACTCCCAATATCTTTGCTATGAAATATAAAAATTGTCATTTTTAACAGTACAATAGCTTCACGTTAATTTGTATTTAATAAACAAATTGCAGTGTGACAAGTAGGGAATGTGATTTTCAGTAAAAATAAAAACAGAGACAATATGAATAGAATAAAAATGAAATATCTATATTTCAATATTATCACGTTTGATTTCTGATTTGATTGGATTTATTTTTAGAGAATATTGAAATTGTAAACACATATTTTACTTACGTCGTATTGTTGGTATTTTATGCTTCAAATGGGAATTTTATAAAATTCATATGTTTATTGGAAAGTTCATAAGTTGCATTGTTTTTGCTCGTGATTAGGATTAAGGATAAGAAGTAATTCAAAGAAATAAGGTGTTGAAAATGTTAGGAATACGAATTTGACGATACTTCAAATAAATCTAATGCATTTAATGTAACTACTTTATTTTCTTTAGGTACAAATAAAATAAAATGCACGTTTAAAATTATTTTCTGTTGTAAGCTAGGTTTAAGTATAAAAAAAGATCAATAAATATTTATTTAAGTTCTGATTGTACCTTTCCTAAACAAAGCCCTTCCTGTTTGAATTGTTAACAGCTACCAGAAGTATTTTAATGTAAAATCTTTTACAACATAATACCTGTATTTTAAAATTAAAAATGTACCCGTAAAAAAGTTTTTGTTTTTAAATTAATATTTAAAAAAACCTTAGTTTTTAAAAATTTGTATTTGAGAATCTAAGCGAATTCCACCCACGGTTTTTTGCGTAGATCTGTAGACAAAAATCTCTAACTCTTTTTTAAATAATATAATCTTAGTGGCCAATTTATGTCACCAAAACGTGCACATTGATTTTGAATTCCTGAATATAGCAATGACTTGGAAAAACAGAGTGTGGTAAGATATTCCACATTCGCGTAGTACGGCTAAAGAAAGAATCTCTGCATTTGACTGTACAGCCGAAGTTGGACTGCGCGAGTATTACGGTTGAACTGTTTAAGGGGAGGAATGTAGCTGGCAAAGTGGTTGCAGGCGCACCAGCCCAGATATGGGAGTTATACTCAAGCTTTGGAAGTATATAAGTCTTGTAAATAACAGCTAGATAAGAGGGGGAAAAAACTTCTTGCATCGCCTTAGAAAACCCATACCTCTTGCGGCATTTTTGGCGATATCGCGATATCATTGATGGAAGTGCCATCCATGGATAATAGCAAAGGGGGTTGCAGACAGGAGATCATAAATAAACATGAGAAAGAGTGTTGGAAATAGCATAGAGCCCTGCGGCACATCAGCATTTATTTTGAGGTTTTCAGACTTGAATCCATCCAAACTACTTGTATTGAAGGATCCGAGAGGTAATTACTAACCTAATCAAGCAGCGATTTATGAATCGAAAAAGTCCCGTCACTGTCTTGTCTTGTTTCTTTTCTTATGCTGCTCAGCTCGGCTATCCACTTGGGTAGTTTTTTGTCTGATTTAAAAATAGCAACTGAGTTTGACAGCTTGGGAATCCCCAGTCGATTGAGACTCCATTAAAACTGTCCTTGAATGATTGATTCATACAACAATGATTAAAGATAAACTTAAGCTTCTCACTAATAAATATTAGCGAGCTGTCAAAAACTTCAAAATGACACCCTAATAAGAATTTTTTAATACCCATGCAAAATGCAGTGTTAAGTACAATTTTTATATTTTTATATGGTATCTGCAATATAAAAAAACTAATTTAAAACCTATAATTGGTGTGGTATCCTCCCCTAACAACAAAAGTTAACACTTCAATTTAGTTCACACTTCATTGTGACACTTCTTTCCTTTGCTTTTTTGCTTCTTTATTATAATTTCTACATCATTCACAAAGACAGATACAACAAAAAGAAAAAAACACTTAAAACAGGCCCAAAGCTTAAATGAAATTAAATTGAAATGAATTCAAATCCCTTTTGAGGTGATGTTTTCTTCTTTCTGTATATAAAGACACATTTTGCGCAACCTGTTACCTCATAATATAAGTCTATGTCTATTGAGTCTATGTAAGACGGCACAACACCGACACCGTCAAGTGTCGTTTCTATAATAATTAAAACAAAAAAAAACAAGATTAAAGAAATAAAACATTACAAACAAGCCGCCGAAAAAGATGTTGATGTTGATTTTTTAAAAGTGACAAAGCGACAAGTGTTGCAATTATATACTGAAAAAAAAAAAAAAAACAAAAGTAACAAATTGCATCTGCATCAGCATTATAACCCTTTCCCTTTTTTGAAGTTGGTGATGGGGTCAGAGACTCAGAATAAAAATTAAATAAAATGCACAACCTAATGTGCCCTCTTTAAGTAATTCCTTTTATATAGTGCGCTGCTGCTGTGAAACATCAACTACCTCCATGGATATAATGTACGACGTCGACGAGCGACGTTCATATAAGTATATTAACTCAAAAGCTTGTTTTACTTTGATCTTACAAAAGCGGCTGCGGTTGTGCAAACCTCAAGATACTATGTCACATTATGATGGACAAGTGCTAAAAACCGCATACCTACCATCCAATCCACAACCATATGCACCACAGTTACAGCCGCAGCGTTAAAACGAAGAGAACAGACAGCCCCGTCGAATATACTTGCTCATTCGAATAACTTTAGACGTTTCTAAACCACACTTTTCCTTTTTAAGGACCTTTTACCAACCTAACGTTAAGTTTCATTTAATTAATTTTTGAGCAACAAGCAACTTTCTCGTCATTCTACGAGATACTCCGTTGATGGTCACCCCAGTAGAATAAAATCACTATAAGAAGAAAAAAAAACAGGCAACTGTTTTTGTTTGTCGTGCATCTTCTCTATTCCAGTTGTCATCTAAGTTGAATTAAAGACTGGTTAAGAGTTGGTACCTCAAAGCCTCTTGTAGATAGATGTACATTGTTACTACATTCTACTGTGTATCTATTCAACCTCCTAACCACGATGGTGCGGCTATACCTTTGGTAGCGCATAAAGTGCAGAGTAACGAGGAGTGCAAGAAATAAAGAAAAAAACGAAGCCATAAAGGAGAAATTGTGTCACCCAGACCAGGCCAGCATATGTGCGCCTTGTTCCATCCAAGCCAGCGCAGCGTATATATGTATGATGATGGTCGCCCGTTGTAGGAGCTAAGGAAAATACAACATCAATTGCACTTGTGAATTTGTAGGCACTTCGAATTGGGACACCATCACTAACAGAACGTTGCCTTTTCATAGAAAACAACAACGACGACAGTGACATCTTTTGAGGAAGCAAAGAAACACAAACAAACGAGTGTAATAACAAGAAAAACTAGAGGAAATCCTAAGACTATGTGATTTACAAACAAAAAATGAAGAAAAAAAAGAAAAACTAAACTAACAAAAAAGGAAAACCTTTGATAAATGGTGGAGAAATTGAGAGAGGTTTTTTATTTTTTCGTTTTATTTCAAAAAAATGGAATTATAAACTATACATCATAATTTCATATATAAGTCGTCTATATGTAAATAGATAATGTGGAAGAGGTATCATCATAATTATTTCGACACACATCTGGGCTGTTGTATAAGAACGATATAGGATTCAAAAAGATACCATAATAGAGATATCACAGTTTTAAGGATGTGAATCCTGTTGCATGTGTGTAATTAAAATTTTACGCGATGAAATGTGTCATGACAATTTTACACTTCATTTAATAATTTCAATTTTACTTCACGCGCGAAATGTAGAACAGAAATATAAAGGAAACTAGTAATTATCTATATCTTAGCTCATTTGGAAGAAGTTGTACTTTTTTTTAAATCTAATTTGTAAAAAATTATGCCAACATGTGATGAGTTCGAAAATTATAACACCATGAAAGGAAAATCTAGATTGATGCACATATGTTTCCTTATATTTTTCGAGGTTGACGAGACTAATGGAATATAAATTCCATCGTAATTAAGAACGCACTGTTCCTTCATAATTTTTCGAACTCGAAAAGTTGAATTAAAGTCCTAGTGTTATCCAGTATTCCCTTGGATACAGCTTGGGATGATGATGAACGTGGATTTTTAAATAAAGAGTATTTTTTTGGAAATGGGGAATTTTGAACAAGGTTACTGATGTTCTAGGGGCTTTTAAAATCACAAGGGTTAATAAATAAACTTAAAACTACTTTTAAAGTCAACAAAAAGTCAAACAAAAAACATTGTATCCAAAACTAATGAAAAAAAGAGGCTGAGATGCGACCCACACTGATAACTTCCCATCCTGTCTGTCGATTTGTCTTGCTAAAAAGCTTTTAGGTTTTCGTGTTGGGTTAAAAAAGTTGTTAGTTGAATTATTCTTAAAAATTTTAAAATTACCAACAAAATTTCTGATATAAAGTTTTAGTATTGTTTTGTTGTTAGGTTTTTATTTTTTTGTAAAAAAAAACTGTCAATTCGATTTTTTTCAAAATTTTACTGAATGTTGCCAATAATATTTCTTAAAAGATAAAAGTAGTTTAAGGTCAATATTTCAAAGTTTTGAAAGGATATTTGAGTCGAAAATCAATTTTTACCAACTTTTAATTCGATTTTTCTCAAAATTTTAGCAGATGTTAAAAACATTATTTTTCGTTGTACAAAATTAGTTTGGAGATAAAATAATTTTGTATTCGTAAAATTTTCGAGGTGACCAATTTTTTTTCATTTTTTTGTTTGAAAAAAGTATATTAGTTTGGTATGACGTTAGAATATCTAATATATAAAATTCTTCCGTCACAGTGTTAGTTGCCATTCTCCGCCGAAACGGCTTAACCAATTTCAATGAAATTTTGCATATACATTCGGTAGGTTTGAGAATAGGTTTTTATCTATTTTTTATTTTTCTAAGTGCTATAGTTTAATTGCATCAACATCGTACACGGTGCAACGATCTTACATTATTATTCGGTGACTCTTTTTTAAATGAAGCATTGATGGCTATTGAGTATCTTTGCGTTATCATTGCCAACTTACCACTCAGTCATTTCGGTATGTATTCACCAAATCGAAATGCAGCTGATTTAATAGACACTGAATTTAATCGTGAACTACAATACAATACTGTAAAAATGGCAGCGATTGTTGCTCGCATTGTCCCACTAATGAATGAAGAACAAAGAACCATTTTTTAACACATATTGATAAATGCTCGCAGTTTTGGCAGGGATAGTTGGATTTTTTTTTTGGAGGCACCAGGTGGAGCTGACGAAACGAAATGGTATCACATCTTCTGGCATTGCGGCAACTTTATTGGAGGGAGGCAGAACAGCTCATTCAGTATTTAAACTGCCACTAAATATTCAAAATAACCCAGACGCTGTGCAGGTACAACATTTTTTACTAGGAGACTTGGTGTCATACAAATCTATTGATACAGGTTGTGATGCTACCGAAGCTGTAAATTATCCAACTTAGTTTTTGAACTCATTGGAATGACCAGGCATGCCACCGCATAATTTATAACTGAAGGTTGGATCTCCGGTAATTTTGTTTCGTTATTTGATCCGGAGGTAAAAATATTTTACTACGGCGAATCCCTATTATACCTACAGTTGTGACAATTCAATTCAAACGCCTTCAACTTCAAATTAAATTGGCATTTACAATGACTCAAAGCCAAACGATGTCTGCTACGGCACTTCATGTTTTTCACACGGACAACTATATTGGCGAATGATGGGATCACAAAAAAGATTGTTCACTCTGTTGCAATAAGGAATTGATATTGTTTTTTTGTTGTATAGTATATTAGTTATGTGTATATAATTTTAAAGAATTAATTAAATTAAAAAAATTTGTTTGGTGATTTGTTATTTTAATACTTTGTCACTGTTTATAGTGCTCTAGCCCACCCAAGATTAGAGGAATACCATTAAGCTTTTCCGATCAAGCTAAATATTTGGGCCTCATTTTAGACAAAAAACTAAATTGGAAGGCAAATATTGATGAAAGAGTCAAAAAGGCTACTGTAGCGCCTTTTACTTGTAAAAAGGCCATAGGATCAAAATGGGGCTCCCCAAAAATAACCCACTAGCTCAAGGGTAAGGCTTAGAGCCACTTCTCAATGGACCAGTAACAATACTGGACATACTACTATTCTAGACAATTTCAGATCTATCCCAGATCGCTTAGACTATACCACCCCAAAAATGGTATTTGGTAAAAGTTTCCATGTGTCCATCCCTTTAAGATCCTTCTGGTAAGAAGAGAGACCCCTGGAAGACGATGCGGTACACTTCTATACTGACGGTTCAAAGACCGATCACGGAGTTGGAAGTGGTATCTTTTTAGAACAACTGAATCTCAGTCTATCCTATAGACTTCCCAATCAATGTTGTGTATTCCAGGCAGAATTAATGGCGATTAAAGAAGCACTATCCTGGCTCAAAGAAAACGTTATATCTTGTAAGGATATACGAATCTTCTCAGACAGCCAAGCCGCTCTTAAATCTCTCGCGTCTGTCTCCACAAACTCTCAAACAGTCCACGATTGTCAATCATCTCTGAATGAGATGACGGAACAGTTTAACATTCACCTCATTTGGGTGCCGGGCCACAGAGACATTCCGGGAAATTGCAAAGCCGATGAGCTCGCCAAAAACGGAACACTTCTACCTTATGTTAGACAAAAACATAACATAGGAACACACTTGCGACATGCAAATATCTTCTCAAGCAATATGCTCTAGAAACAACAAATGCTAGATGGTCACAAAGTACCACCTGCCTAGCAGCCAAGTAAATATGGCCAAGTATTGACTTAAACGGTCAAAAAGCTTGATATCACTGACCAGACAAAGTATAAGCTCTACAATTGGAGTAATAACGGGACACTGCCTCATAGGAAGACATGCTCTGAGGCTAGGTGTCTACACGAATGACTTCTGTAGAAGCTGCATAGACGAGGAGGAAGAGGAAACAGTCCAACACCTTCTATGTACATGTCCAGCACTCTCCATTAGATAGAATTACTTTCTCGGTAATCCCTTCTTCGATAATACCAGTGAACTGGCAACGATTGACACAAAACGTCTCTCTAACTTTATTAAAAGTACAAAATGGTTTGTTTAAATTCATTACTCCCATGAGTAACCTCATTAGTGGTATCACAATGGACTCTTGAGGTCTACGTGTGTCAATGACATCTGGACAGCCACTCCAACCTAACCATAGTGCTCTATACCTTTCCCACTTATATACCACATTTTACACACTTACAATTAGTTTTTTTATTTCTATCAAAATATTCTCTAGAAATTATTTAATATTTTGGCGGGTCAGCTAGTATTATATAAAATTTAATTCAAGTCTCTAGCGTTTTTGGTTCGTAAGATATTTAGGGTTAACCACAATTGTCACCTATTTTTAAACTGCTATGGTAAAAAAAAGAACCACGCAACAAAATTTATTTGAAGTCGATATCTCTTTTGGTTCTTGAGCTATGCACGACGAAAAAAACGTCACGAACGTACGTAAACACGCACGCACAGACATCTTTCTAAAAAGCTTTTATTTGGACTCTAGGGACCTTGAAACGTCGATTAATGTCAAAATTTTCAATTTGACAAATCGGAGTCATTACAATAACTTTCTATTGGAAGTTAAAAATATGATAGTCAATTATCACCTTAGCTGATTCCACCCCTTGTTTTCGCGAATAGGACCTGTACTCTGGACGAATTTGTATACAACACTTGTCAAATGAGGGCCAATTTTATGATATTGTTTTTCGCACGTAATAAAAAATTTGAAGCCATATAATGCAATGCTATTTTCACCAAAAATCATTTACTTTCGAGACCTTTTACTTATATACATTTGTGAAATTTTTAATGAAATTAGAGCAAAGCGGAAAAGTTTTTTGTTTACATATCTTACAAAAAGTAATGTACCTGATGTTAGAGATAATTTCAAATTCATTTTTAAATATTTTCTTACAAGTTATCATTTATCTTAAAATCCCACATTGCAAATAAAAAGACCATCATAAAAACAAATAAGAACAGAATTTGAAATAAAAGATGAAATATTACTTTTAAGCTATAAACAGATGCTTAACGTTATGTCATATCCATGTTGTGTGAAAATATTTAAATTTTACTATACGCGCCCTACAAATAAAGTGATGCTGTGAATTTACTTGTGCTACAAATGATGCTCACTCATTCTAAAGTCACACATCATTTCCAATCGATTTTGGAAAAAGGGTCTGCACCTAAGGACTTACCATAGTGATACCCACAAAAAATAACGCAATAAACAATAAACTTTATAACATTCATATCCAAACATTAAATGAAGTATATATTTGAATATTGACATAAATATAAACATACACTTTTATACCGTTTAAATTTCACTGATTTTATTGGCGGTGTTTTTATACCTACATACATACGTTTTAAAATGTAATTATTTGTTTTTAACATTTTCAATATTCTTATTTAATTGCAGAAAGCGTCAAATCCATTTTGGGACGACACACAAAAATTTTAGTAAAATACATGGTAAAATTGGAAACAAAAGGAGATAAAACAGAAAACCGTGTTTTGGTAAGTAAAAAAGAAAAGAAAAAGAGATGATACAAAAATTGCATTTTAACTTTAATTTATTAAAATGACGATTATACAAATCGAATGTTATCGACCGATGCAAAAAATGTACATATGTATATGGGAATAATCATATTAGTGAAAAAGTAATCAAGAGAGTTTAATTTACGTACAAACTTCAAATAAATTCAAAAGAACTATATTTACAGAATTTCCCAATAAATGGTTTCGAATTCCATTAGCAATGGGAAATAAAATCATCTCAATAGCCGGTATCATAACGGTTACAGCACCTTATCCCTTCCATGAGCAACCCCATGTTTTCGATGTAGATCTTGAATCGATTGTAGGGCATTGCAGGTATCGTATCTTTTACTTGGTCACATAGACAAAAGTCCAAAGGTTCTAAATCATAAGATCTCGTTGGTCAATTGTGAAATTTTCTTTAAGAACACAGTTTACTTTTCTTGCCAGATTGGATGAAGCGGGCTAGGTTTAATTTTTAGTAATGGTGTAGTTTTTACTTTGAAAATATCATAGATAACAACTTCAAAAGATGACAGCTGTCCAAATAATGTGATGTTCAAAATAAAATCTCTTGTTGGTTAAATCTTTTGTATTCTTGTAGGTTTTAATTATTTTATAAAATAAATTGCCCGTTGAATTTTAAGTAACAAAATTACCAGATGTCAAAAAACACATATTTCTAAGCATAAGTAAAGGTTTTCCAGCAAAGTCTTGACAACTTTTGTTAAACCAACTTTATTATTGACTTGAAGTACATTTCAAATATTTACGCTTGCAGCTGTAGATTCGTTAAACCAAATATTCGATTACGCGGCCAGTTATTTCCGCCGAAACGGAACCAAATATAAAATATAAAGAAGATATTCTAAAGGCGTAAAATTCCACGAACAATTCGGCCAATTGACTGGCCCATCTCTTAAGATAACATAACTTCCAATTTGAGCCAAAAATTCAGAGCTTCGTCACTGAAGATAGTTTTGCGATCAATTTCATCATTTTGGCACAACTTCTACAGAACCCAATTATACAACGTACGTCGCACAGTGACCCGTTTATGCAAAACTGCTTGCAATATTAATTTTTCAAGTGGGTCTATAATGCAAAACTTTTTAGTTCACTGGATTTACAAATATTTAAAGAGCAGGCCAAAGTTGAAGATTTTTTATGATGATCATATTTTTAAGGATTCTCTGTTTTTTATGTGGTGATTTAAAAAAGAAAAAAAGATGATTCTTTTTGTTTATACTTAAACTTTTCAAGAGTTTTAGAGCATATTTTTTAAATCCTGTAATAAAATTTTAAATAATGCATTTGTTTTCGGGTAGGATTGAATTATAATCAGGTACTTTTATTGATAAGGATTAAGAATTTTTTGATAAGGCTTAAGGATAAAACAATTTTGGAATATGTTAGTATAATGGTAGACAGACAGTTAGTTTTATTGGGGGGTCTTTAAGTATAATTAATATAAGGATTAAAGAGTCTTGAGTGCAGGTATTTACTCATAGGTATAAAAAGATGAAATATTTGACTGAAATAATCATTTCTTTTTTTGCTTTTATTTTTCATAACAATTTAAAATGTATATTCCGAATGAGGATTTGTTTGAACTTTTTGTCAATGGTAGCACTTGTGATGAGTTTATGTCTGCCGTGGAAAGTGAATACTAACTACCAGATGCAAATATCTTGGCAATCAATTAGATATTAAAACAATTTTATAACAACCTTGATAGAAAATGGATAGCAGCCAATAAATCGAGAATAACTTCAAAAAGAATGCAGAATGTCTTTCCTTATCTCTGCATATCAATACCGGACAAACAAAACAAGCAGGTGATCTCCCAACTACATCAAGAGAAAGACCAAGGTAACCAGTCAATGAGTACGCAACATGTACTAAAAAACAACAGAACATCACTCTGAAGCTTTGAGTATAAAATACAATAAGGACTATGGGCAAAAGTGATATAATTCAGGCAATATCTTCTGCAAGTCCACTTCGTGTCAAAAGAGTCAAGGAAGGCATTCACACTATCCAACACAATCCCATAAAATACCCCAATGAGAACGCATTAGCTTTGTTTATGGATTTGGGACTCTCAAAAGAAAAATATAAAATCCTGAGAACTTTGTTAAGACATCACAACATAGATGTCTTGCCATGCTAGAATATGATTACAGTTGCGAAAAAAGAAGAAGTTCCCGAAAACTGTGAAGTCCGGAAATATTAGCTAGATTGAAACTTCAAAACTTCATACATCAGTAATGCGGCTAAAAGAAAGTTAAACGGAGCATCAAATAATTGCACTTCCAAGAAGTCTAACGTTACAGAGTAAATGGGCTGCTATAGATCATCTGGACAAAGTGCCAACAAGCAAAAAATAAACACAACAGAAGGTGAAACAGACGCACTCATGTTCATGGGATCACTTGTCCCACTTCGACTCAATAGTACATATGATGAAAATTGGAGGAACTCTCGCCCATCATCAGTTCATTTCTGTCGGCCATTATGTTCCAATATGTTGAAGAGACTAGTGACATCATAAATACCACAGTTAAAAATATTAAAAGTCAAATACCAGATATTCAACCAACAATATATAAACTTAATGAAGAAACAACTATAACTGTGAATCACGAGTTCTTTTTAACTATGATAGACGGAAGAGCATTAAACGAATTAACGGAAACAAAGTCTACGCATTCGTGTCCTATATGCAAAAGGACACATTACGAATATGGTCCACTGTGCGCTAGAATCAGATGCATGGAATTTATTTTGAAGCTTGCGTATACCCTTCGACAAGAAGGAGATGGTACTGATGAATCGATTGGGACCAAGGAGGCGGAAAAAAAGAAGAAAACAAGAGATCCAAAGGCGTTTTCGCGATGAGCTTGGCCTCGATATGGATAAACCAAAGCAAGGGTTTGGAAACACTAATGACGGAAACACTCCAAGAAGATTTTTTGTAATGTCAGATGTCACCTCTCGAATAACTGGAGTCAATGGAAAAGTTAGAATGAGGCTAAAAGTAATATTGAACGTTTTGAATTGCAGAGAAGTAGTGAATGCAGTGATATTTCGGAGTACACTAAGAAAACGGCAGAGCTTTTAAAACAAAAGTATCCTGAAAAACTACTCACACCTACTCTAAACAAAATATTGGTTGATAGTCAAAATATCATTGAATATCCATCACTACCAAGTGGAGAACTGTCAGAAAAAGCCCAGGAATGCAAAAATAAAGACTACAAGAAATATCGATATCAGAATACGTGTAAAGTTTCAAGGATTCGGCAGAATGAGGACCTATTTAACATGCTTCCGACATCTTCGGATCCACTTATATCTTCCTTAAGGCATGTGAGAAGTTAAAAAGATCTGAAAGAACGATACTCTCCAGAAATGATGAGTTTATTACACATTTCCCCGGACTTAGGTGATAGTTTTCAAGAAATTTAGTGTTTATATATAAATTTGTTTTGTCTTTATTTCTTTTTACAATGTTTTACTTTTGATATATCAAAAAAATACTTTATGTATTCTTGAATACTGGAAAATAAAAATAATGTCTTAAAATAAAAAAAAATTCTTGTTTTTCCCACTTTTTCACTCGAATTGGTCCTCTTTCTTTTTGTTCAACTGTTTCAATTCACTTAGATTACTAAAAAATTGATTTTGACGATTGCATATCAAAATACCGCTATGTTTATCACCTTGGGTAAAACTTCGTATTTTAACACAAATTTCTGAAACACCCTGTAAACATTTTTTTTTTTGAAAGTCGCAATTTTTATAGCCTTGGAAATTTCCTTCAAGATAAAAAAAAAATTAAAGCAATATCTTTATTCGCTTAGGAAATATGATTTTTGCAACCAAAAGAGTCAAAACGAACCACTGTGCGCCGCTTAAGTGGTGATTCATGACCGAAAACCCATATTTTCCTTATTGATGAACCTATTGGGCCAAAAATGAGCTTCGTTACTGAAGATAGTTTTGCGATGAATTTCATGATTTTAGCACAACTTCCTCGTCGCTTCCAGATAAAGTGTAAACTAAGATACTCCTTAATGGGGTCTGAGCGATGCCCAATTCTTAAGAACGTCGGGAAAATGACTGATATGGATCGTTTGCTAGCGACGCCTAAATAGCAGCTGTATTTTCACTAACACGGCAACTTCACATAAGGCATATTTAGACTCAAATTTTTGACACTAAACTTGTTACTGCGAAAATTGGATTTAACGTTCTGAAAGTTGCGGTCATTGACTTCGAATTTCGGTAGAATATTTTTGCAGGACATCATTATTTTATGTAGTAAGCATGTTCTATGATTAGGATTTATAAGGGTGCGTTCAGAAATTAAAGTAAAAGTTGCCAAACCGATATAAATTTGAGCTGACATTTTGTTTAGTGTTCGTTTTTTGGATTCATACAAAAATATTAGTAAATTTTGTATGATTTCAAAAAACCTAAAACTAAATTTCATTAAATTCAAAAGCATTATTTCTTTAAAATTTTACAATAAAAAAACACCCACTGAATGTTGAAAGTAGTTTTTGTATATTTTGATGTTGTTATTGTATCAAAACACACCCAGAGACATGAATTCAGATTCTAGGGACCTTGAAGTATCGAAAGTCAAAATTTAAATACTAAGAAAAACAAAAATAGGGTTATCCTCTCTGTAATCCTATTATAATAGTTTACAAACTAGCATCTTGAACTATGCCTAATTGCGATTAAGAACAACCCACTAAAATATGCATTGCATTTTGTATGAAATCCACGATAACTATAGTTGATTAACCTAGACTTTTAAATGGCATTTCGTAATACCAAAAATTAAGCCTTATCTATATCCAATCCACCTACAATCACACATCCAGACCTTCACATAAGTAGTTTCTTCATTTATAAAACTACTAAGTGCACTATTACCTCCCCCCTCCGTCTACTTTCAAGTTCTCCCTATTTTTCCGTATTAGTTTTCTGCTTCTTCAATAAATCCGCATTAACTCTCTTAATACATTACAAAACCAGGTGAAATGTTAAAACAATTTTCCATAGAGTTAAGTTTATTTGTTCGTGGAAGCAGAAAATCTCTCACTTAAACCAAGTATGAGGGAACATTTCATACTCCTCATAGCGTTCAGGAGGTATAAAATACTTTTCTAGACATAAACATCTTTACTATAATTCTAGCTCTCTAATGAAATTCAAAGAAGAAATAACTTTTGTCGTATCGTTCGTCGTCATCGCCATCGTCGACGTCAACATATCGCCCATCCCTAAAAATGAATCCAATACTTTATATGTTTGCTATTTCTCCCTGTGTAAAAATGTCTACCTCCCCTAAAATACATACAATCGCATATAGCCAAGGTAAAGCATTCAAATAGAAAATGTTTTCGTAAAAGCATATAATCCTTGAAAGAAGTCCTTTCATTTAAGGCTTGGGCTCAGGACTCGGGCTCGTGCTCTTGTATACCCGGTATACCTGTATAAGTTTATTGGTAGAAAAGGTGAAAAATTGCACTTAAGCGTTTTGTCGGGGAAATGAAGGAATTTCAAAAATCGTTTCGAATTACCGTAAAAGGAGTTTTCACTTGTGTATACGAAAAAAAAACAAGTTACATATATTTCATTTGTATAGAGAAACAGATACAGGTATTTAAGAAGGTATAAAAAGGAATAGGCTTGAAAATAACTTCCCTTTAAACATTCAACAAATTGATGAACTTGTCTTTTTCGTTTCTCCCTTTTCCCTACAATATTAAATTGAATTGAACTGTAACTGATATCTGCTTTCTAGATATTTTGTAAAATCAATTCAAATACAATTCAATTTAATTTAATTCAATTTTAAAATATAGTTTTAAATGGAAATAAGTTCAGAAAACTTTTATCAATACAAAATATATTCTCCGTCGCTTGTTCCTTGATCCTTGGAATAGAATTTATCCTTTTTTTTGTTGGTCATAAGGCGACACAATGATTATGATGATGGTATGAGGAATGGTAAATATTTTCTAAAGAATTTCTATTTTAACAAAGAGCCACTAGTTGTCAGAAGGGTTCTTCTTCGTTCTGCGTCTGCATCAGGAAAATCGAAAGTGTTGGGGTCTTGAACTTTTCATAGAATTTGAAGAGGGGTAAAGAAAAAAAAAAGTGAAAATTCTGACCCTTCCTTCTTGTGCTTCTTATGAATGTCTTTTTGCATTGTCCTGTTGCCGTGTCAGCTACCAAGATTTAGATTCTCATTTTTCTAGTTGATGTTGTTGGTGTTGTTGTTAAGATGAACAATGGCGATAAAGTTTTCCCAAGTGCGAAATTTATGTTGGTTTTTCTTGATATTTAATTTCGCACTGATTTATTTATGATGAAGGTTAATTGTATCTATTTATTTATAGGTTAATAATGAGTAGGTAGATATGTATATAGAAATAATGTCTCAAACACCAGTTGATATCCGATATTGTGTTCGAGTAGATTAGTAATTTATTAACATCAAGCGCGTAAAATTACGACACTTCGAGGTTATTTGAAAAAAATAAAAATTGAACTCAAATGTTGAGAACAAACATATTTAGAACACAATGTTATCGTTTTTGATTACTATTTGAATAAATAATTGCATATTTATAAAACAATATTATGTTAAGCTATTTGTGATTTCTTGATGAGTCGTCTTATAGAAAAATGACACCAAACGGGAAGGTCTTCGGACAAAGGTATTGTTTTGAATAATAATGATTTTAATTGAAATTCGACGATGCACAAACGACAATGAATTTTTATGATAAACAAAACAAACATATTAACTTGAGGCTATATTAAAAAAAAGTATAGATTGAATTATTTAAAGATAATTAATTCTGTAATTATTGGTTAGAAGAAAATTATGGAATTATTTTTGATAAGAAAATAATTGTTTTTAAGACTATTATTACTTTTGATGTTGTTCTATACACTTAAAAATTTGTATCACAGAAGTGTTTCTGAACAAAAATACAATTCTCGAAATTGCTCTTGTATTGAAAGAGTTTTTTTTTAAACAGTCTCTTTATTTTAAATTCAACAGCATTAAAACGTATGTATTTATATCGGTTTATTAGTTCCTGAGAACATTCATAAACAAAATAAAATTATAGGGAAAGCAACAAACCAACTAATTGTAAACATTTTAGAAAACCTACGAACAAATAGTGACATTTTATTATTTCAGAAAAACGTGCAATTTTTGGAGGTGTATTTGGAATTCTGCATATTACTTTAAAACTCTTTTGTTAATTGAATGTTAAACTATGTGTTTTAATTGTTCAAATATCAGACAGTTTTAAAATAAAATAATGTGGTTTTGACATAAATAAGTGCTGTTTTCATAGGACTGTTAGATTTTCGTTTTGTTTTTATTTATAAATGTTATCGATAACAAAACGCAGCTTTTAGTATACTATACCAAAAATCGCCGAGAACGTAAGAATCGAGGAAAGAAAAAACCCTTGAAAACAAATAAAACAATGTGTAACTTTAAAATAAATTTTATTTCAAAGCCTCTGGTTCCAGAGAGGTGTACTTTTTTATGGATAAATTGTGATATTGGTTTGTAGGATTGATGTTACGGAAGTGTGCTAGCTGCTAACGCGCTTCATTTAACGCACGCCTTTTATTCCTTCCAAAAGTCTCCACGAAAATTCCCTTTTGAATCCTGTAGTCGTCTTCTTTGCAATAGTGTCTCTTTCTATCTCAACTGATCGGCCGTTTTCCTTCATCTGACACTTCGCAGCAAGGTTGTTTCTGATGAGTTCAGAAAAAAAAGATCTGTTTGTGTTGTTTAATTTTATGGTGTACTAAGTCATTTTCGCAACAATACCTTTCGCTTTACAGTAAAAGAATAAACATTCATACATTTTTCTTTCAAAATGCTATTTTTTTAAACCGAAATCAAAATGGTCGTCATTTATAGCAAATCATTTCAGCAAATTCCATTATTAGTACGTTTATTATTATTAACAAACTTTAATGAGCATAATTTCAATTGCTATGGAAGTATGACATTTGTTAAAGCAATAAGTTTTAGAATTATAGTCTTGGTAACTTCATTTTGTAGGCTTATAAAATTAATTTTACATTTTTTCAACACCCCAACCGTGAGCGTATTTACTCTAGGACTACAGTCTGGGCGGCAAGGCTGTTAGTTGCAGCGCAAGTTGAAAATCTGTAAACCAGCTTTTATTCAATGTAAAGTATAGCTTCATCTAAATAAATAAATTAGGTGGCGCAACAGTCCATGAAGAACCAGGGCCTAGTGACTTACAACTCTCGACCATTTCTGTGTGCGAGTACTGTTGTCAGAGATAGAAGGGACCTACAGCTTATATGCCACAAAGCTGAAGACATGTTACAAGCAATTGATTGATAGTTTTAAATGTTCAAACATTGACATAGAAACTTGCGAAAGTCAAAAGGCATACAGAAAAAAGCAAAAATATAAGAAGAATGTATGTTTGTTTATTTAGTTTTTCCAACTATTAATTTACAAATTTTATAAAATACATTCTTGTTTTTGCGTGCTTAAAAAGAGCAAGATGTAAATAATTTAACAACAAATAAATAATTTGAACAATAACTAAGATTTGCTATTACTTATTTTGAAATTTAACAAAATTTATAATGTTCCTTTCATAACTGTTGTAATTGGTTTCGGATTTTAAATCATTTGGCAACTGTTGAAAATTCGAAGTCCTTTAAAGAAAGCACTATTCTGGGCTGCACTTGTTCTTGCAAATTGAAGGCGGAAGTCTTGGTTATTTCTCAGAGAGAATGGTTAAACATTACCTACATAGTTGAGGAAACGAGAAAGATAAGCAGGCATTAAATTATGTTTTATTTTAAAGACAAACAGTAAAACATTCATTTAAATTCTTTGTTCAACGTTAAGCCACATTAACATATCTAACATATAAGCGATTGGAGTACAAATATTGCACTTTAAAATTGTTCGCATTGCTTTATTTTGGAGAAGTTGAAGCTTATTAATCATTTCTTGATTGCACAAAAACAGAATTGATGGGCAGTATTCAAAGTGTGGTTTTATTATCGCATTGAAGATATTTATTGCACTTACGGTTGAAATATTTTTTTCGAATTCTTCTGAATAAGTTAGTCTTTTTTGATATTTTTTCCACTACATAGGTTATATGTTTATTATATGAAAGTTTGTTATCTATAACAGCACCAAGGTACTTTACTTCTTTTATTATATCTAAGTTTTCATTATCAACTATGATGTTTGTCACACTTTCACTTGTATTATTACCAATAATAATCAATTTTGTTTTCGATACATTTAATTTTAGCTTGTTTGCTTTAAGCCAAACCTTAGATTACCCAAAATCTTCCTGCAATTAAGCGACACCTTCTTTTAAATTATTACAACTAGCATACAACAACCCATCATCCGCAAATAAAGCATATTCACTGTTTTGTATTACACTGCCGATGTCATTCATATAAAAGTTAAACAGAAAAGTGCCAAGGATGGATCCCTGTGGTACACCAAAATCATTTAAGATTTCATGCAATAAAATGTTGTTCACTTTAGTCTTTTGCGTTCGACCTGACATATAAGAAATCATCCAAGATAGTGATTTATCACGCACTCCATAACTTTCAAGTTTTTCAAATAATATTGATCTGTCTACTGTCTCTAAAGCCCGTTTTAAATCAAGAAATACACTTATAATTTTTGTTTTTGCGTCGAGTTGTTGTTTCCAATTTGGAATGTCCATATTGTGCACCTTCACAAGAATGCTGCATTCTAAATCCCGTCAATTATCAACTTATGACAATCGAAAAAAGATTCCAGTTGGAAGTGAACAACTTTTTTAAGTACCTCATAGAGAAGGAGGGCATTAATTGATCTAAAATCTTCACACTTAATTGATTTTTTAACTTTGGGGATCGGAGTAATTTGAGACACTTTCCATGAGCTGGGGAAAATACCGTCACAAAACGATATATTTATTATTTTAGTTAAACATATCTTTGAAAATTTGTATATTCAGGTAATTTGATCATTTTTTTATATTATCAAACACTTTCTTTGAATCAGCACACCCAATTTCTTGAAAACGAAAGGAAACAGAATTTCTTTTGATCTGGTTATTAAAAGGGACAAATGGGATCAAGGCACTTATTTCAGTTATGCTGTCTACAAAATACTTGTTAAACTTGTTTGCTAAAAGGGAATTTTCACTGTAAGATATACTCGAATTTTCGAAAACAACTTCGGTTATTTCAGCTTGTTTTTGTTTTAACACAAATTGTTTAATAGTTCTCTACATTGACTTTTGATCTATTGAATTATTCATTTTGTTTTTAATAAAATCCTTTTAGCTTTGTTTATTTCTTTTTTAAACTGATTTCTTAAAACTTTGTAGTTATTCCAGTCAATTGTACTGTTTGTAAATCTATCTCTTTCATATCCTACTATTTTTTGTTGTATATTTTTTAAATTTGATCGGATAACTTTTAGTTAATTCTTGCGCAGAAGCTGCAAAATTTGTTTTCATAAGTTTTTGTATCGCATTAACAGAGGGAGCAAAACTTCAGATTTGTATATGTTTCCAAAAATACCACATTAAACAAATTTGTCGTTGATCAGCTCAGGACGATGCCTGTACCAGCTTAAAAGATATTGGGACCAAATAATATCAGCTTTCCATACCATTAAAAATTATGCCACCAGAAAGCTTAAGTGGAAATTGAAGCTAGATAAATATTGTTTCATTTTAAGGGTTCAATACTTATACTAATTTCTATTTTATCAAAAAAACTTCAAGGTGTTGATACTGACATAGAAACTGTCTCCAAGGTCTACGAGGCACTCATATTGTTTCTGAAAGAAAAACGGGAATGCTTTGTTAATTTTGAAGAGATGGGAAAACCCACAACCTCTGAAAATTGCAAAATGGATCAAATAAGAATTGTTAAGAAGAAAAAAAGTTTCCAAAATGTATCAGCCCAGGGCGCAAAATCCTTAAATACACCCCTGATACCAACTTAAAAAAGTTCTTGAACCCTCATTTTCTTCTTTAGTTAACTTCGAGGGCATCCTTAATATACTCCATGACAGCTAATTCCAATTCTCGAAAAGCGTGTTGCCTTTTATATGTTTGTTTTTCTTCATGCTGTCTGCGTTTTCATGCGCCCAATAAATCATAATTTTCTAAATTATATTCCACAAAAGAAAAAACTTTTAAACACACTCGTATGTACATATGTATAAGAAAATTGTAATAAAATAACAATATTCTGTGCAATAGTCTCTGAATAGCTGACTGTTTATGAGTACTTTTAGTACGATTGCGAGTACGTTGCGCATCGCTGATTTCCTGAATCTGTTTTCCTCCATAAAAACACCAATAACATGGTGGTTATTTCTTTACAAAAAATACATCTATCCATAGCAAGTGCAATATAAGTTTGAGTAATTCATTAATCAAATAACAAAACATTATTCGTATCTTTATCTGTGTGTGCATATCTATGAGTACAAGTGCTCTACATAAAAAAAGTGATATAAAACGCATAGAAATAAAAGCGAGTAATATTTATCTTTTTCGCTACTGCGCCACACTAGAGACCGAAGTGTACTCATAAATCGCACACCCTCATCGTCATCATATTTCGGATTCAATCCCTTCTTCCTTTTTCCTCACTTTACAATATGCGATATAGCTGGTGGTGTACTCATATAAAATTGAAAATTATTCATTGGCCTCTTTCAAGTTCCAACACTGTTTGATCTATCACAAACTGAAAGAATTTCATATTTAATTTCTGAATCTATATAGTCAAGTCATGCTTTACGGTTAATGATGTTCAGTGTTCAGTATGTTCACCAGAGCGGGACTCGGGACATTCCCCTATATGTATCTATGTAGTTGGTGTTTCTTCAATATTATGTAGATGACATAACCTAGTAACAAGATACTGTCCCGCTTTATAATGTACTGTATATGCATTTAGTTATACCTACCTATGGCCCTGGACATTGGACAACATCATATCAATTGCTTGGTATGAGTCGGGTCTCATCTCAACTCGGGTGATATAAAATTCATTCAGCTTGCATTGTAGTATCCGAAGCCGTAGCAGATTTCATCATAGTCGTAGAAAAAAGTCTCACTTTTCTGCTCAGTCATTTCACTTTTTTAGTTCGTTTTGTTTTGTTTTTGTTTATCGTCAACTTTTTTTATACGGCCCCACTTTAAAAGTCGGGGGTGTCCATGTTTATGTATTTTGTTTTATCCAAGAGAGCTTCGAGAGTTCGTCAGCAAAAACAAAACAAAAAACACTTTTGTACCATGTTTCTTCATTCGAAGAACTCACTGAGCATTAAAATCTAATTGACTTAACGACAAAGAAGCGCTTTCACTTAATGTACTAATAGTCGTTCAGTTTATAGAACAAGGCAAAAGACGAAGTATAGTTCTTTAAAAATATTGTGCACTCCAAATAAAAAATGGGTTGGGTACTTAATTAACTGTTCATAAGCGCCTTATATGATGCCATCGCAAAAAGTTTTTTCTGCTGACCTTGCTCGCTTCGATAACTTTAGGTTGACCTAAGACTACATTGAAATAAGACTGGAATAATGCATGAAGAAGATCATGATGGTTTGGAGTAAGTTAGAATGATTCGCACAAACGTAATGCTGTCATAGAGTTCAATAAATTTGACTTGGAATTTTTGTATTCTTCAAACACGCATGCAATTATGAAGAAAACTGAAAAGAAGAATAAAAATAGCTACGTAGAAACAACAAATAAAATTGTCCTACAATTTTCTCAGACCCTAGTTCTAGAACAGTTTTCATATTTATTGTTAAGAACTGAAGATGTGAATGTTAGTTTTGAAATGTTGGATGAAATGCTACTTTGTTCACAGTGGTTAAGGTTTTTACTAACATTTCCTGAGGTTCTACAAAGTGCGATAGAGAAATATTTATTAATAAGCTCATACTCAAGGATAGTTTTGATACCCCTATTAAGCATTTCACATTGGCTTAGTACGGCTAAAGAACAAATCTCTGTACGCCCGAGGTTAGGTTAGTGAAACGAAGCCTTTTCAAAGATTGGATGTTATCATCGGCGTGGGGTGTCATTGGTCCTTATTTACGGTGTATCGGTCCCTTCCATTCCTGACAACAGTACTCGCACACAGGAATGGTTGAGAGTTGTAAGTCACTAGGCCCTGGTTCACAACGGACTGTTGCGCCACCCCATTTGATTTTGATAATTACAGTTCTAGTGACCCGAGTATGTTTCCGCAAATTAACAAGATCTTTAGGAGAAATGATCAAAACGACCTTCCTTGTATTAAGCTTCAGAGGAGCACAGAGAGTTAGACGTACTTCTGACAGCAGGAATAGATCCAGGAGACGCGCGCCGCGCCGTCTTGGACGAAAACTGCTTTGTTGTCGAAGATCCGCAGGAGAAAGCAGAGGCTGTGGGGGCTGCTTTCCAGCAAGTGTACAAGGTGAATCCTAGCATTCGCCTTAATCACGACCTGGAGAATAGAGCCCTCCAGCACCACTTCTACCTGCGTAACGACATAAGGCAGTGACGATCTAAGAAAATCGGTTTTACCAGGTTCAATGACGAAAACTTGGCAAATGCCATCATCGCCAAACGGGACTAATACCCTATTAGTCTTGAAGATAGAGCTTCAGCATATCTTTATTAAAGAAAAAGAAGTCAGCAGGTGTCGATGATATATCCAACATTGTACTACGACATTTACCTGTGGACATTTATACCACTCTGTTTAACAACGTTCTGAATAATACATATTACCCGGTACGTTGGAAAACAGCAATGGGTAAGGACAACTCCAATCCGGCGAATCTCCGGTCGATAATCCTGCTGCCAAGTATCAGAAAAGTATTTGAGAAGGATATAAATAGAACTCTGTCCAAGTGGGCTAAAAACAACAAATAATTCCGGATAATCAGTTCGGCTTTTATATTTATTGATATCCAGTGGAACAAACCTACAAGACAATGTATGGGTGCTTATCTGGTTGACTTGGAGAAGGCCTTCGACACCGTATAGTTAGAGGGTCTGTATTTAAAGTTAAACAGACTTGACATAAGTAAACCACTTTTGTATATGCTTTATGACATGCTTAATCGTAGACGGTTTATTGTCAAAACATGTAACATCTACCAAAATTTTGTACATTAAAAATGGTCTTCAACAGGGAGCGGCGGTTAACTCGCCGATCTTATTCAGCATTTACACCAGTGATCTGATAGCAAGTCTGACTCAGGCAATAGCTTACGCTGACGACCTAATTGCGTACAGAACGTCCCCAAAAATTGAGGTTATCAAGACACTTTTGCAGGGTGACTTCGAAAAGATTCAGCAATATTGCGATGACTGGAAGTTGAAAATCAACATTCAAAAAAGGACTCCGCTGTATGGAGCCTCAAGGGATACGCGAAAGAATAAAAGTGTAGTAAAATACCTTGGCATCTGGTTGGATCAGTACTTTTATTTCGACAGACATATGAGTAACCAGAGCTAGGGGAGCCTTTGCCCTGACAAAACGGTTGTTTTTTAGCAGCCGTTTGGGTACTCGGTATGGTTCAAAGTTGCCCCATCTCAAATGGAAAAGATTCGGATGTTTAAGAGACAATGTCTGTAACGTTGCCTAGGACTAAATAGAACACCAGAGTCGGAGTACAAACATTACTATTCCAACCAGGTTCTATGCAACAGAGCAAACATAAACAGAATAGATAATTTCTTGCTGAAGCTTGGTAGAGGTTACATTGTGAGAGCGATGTCGTCGACTAACAGCTTAATTTTTGGAACTGACTACCCCAACAATAAGTACTACGAAAGTGCACGTTTAAGTGGCAACATTCCCCCCGAAGGTTGTCTCTATTTAGACAATCGAGGGCTGATGCATGATAGGAAGACAATTCCGCTAATCTACCACGTCAGCCGTAAAACTGTAGATAGGCGACTCCTTTACAGTCGAGACATCCTCACACTGGACAGAGCCTAGTGCCTTCGGTTCAGTAGTACTGTGTCCGATAGGGACCCAAGAGATAGAGGCAGGAGAACCAGTTTTGGTGGCTTCAACTCCTCCAGTTTTTTGCTTTTTTCTTTCACGTGTTTCGAAACATTAACACTGTAAAACAACAAAACTCCAAGATATTTGAAAAAATGAACGACCTCAATAGACGAGTTCATTAGGGACCAGTTTTCTTCTGCGAGGGTTCTTCTCTGACGCGATTCAAAAATCATTATTTTTGTTTTGTTAGTATTGACGCAGAGACTCCAGAGTTCACAAAATATATTGAGTTTGTTGATTTGCAGCTGAAGGGTAGATGGATTGTCAGCCAGTAAAACTAAATTGCCGGCGTAGAGCAAAACTTTGATTTGTATACCGGCAAAAAGAATTCCACCCGTAAGTACATCACAAATTTCATTAATAAACAAGGCAAATAATATCGGGCTTAATATACACCCTTGGGGGACACCTACTGTTGTTTCAAACCATTCACAGAATTAAGTTCCGTCCCACACTGATGCTGTAGATGGCAAGAAAACATAAAACATTAAGAATTTACATGAAATTCCTAAGGATGACAATTTGTACATCAAGGCATTTCTATTAATCTTGCCAAAGGCTGCTTTAAAATCCATAAAACAGGCATAGAATTTCTTTTTCTGCTCAATCGACTTCCCGGCAATACTCGTCAGAGCGAATATATCGTCTTGCGTTGAAAAACCAGATCGAAATCCTGCCTGGAACGTGGTGAGTCGGTTGTTGTTCTCAATCTATTCCGTCAACCTTTCATAAAGAATTGAAGTTACAATCTTTCTTAGCGAGTTGAGAATCGAAATTCCTCTATAGTTCTCTGGCGGATTGGTATCTCCTTTTTTGGAGTTTGCGAATATAACCGCTTTCTTGAAATTGTTTGGAACAAAAGAATTTCCATAAAGGTTGTTGAAATATGCCAAAAGATAATTTATGAAGGGTTCCGTACTATTCTTGTAGAATTCAATCGGAATGCCATCCATGCCTGGAGCCTCATTATTTTTTCATTTTACTCAGAGTAGTTTCAAGGTCAGGTTGACCAATAGGATTATCCGTCCAGTTCGCAGATGGTGATTCTCAGCCGACAAACGATTTTTCAAATGGGCTGCTAGTGTCTCAACTTCGAGCGTAGTCACCATGCTTCTATCACGACCAACCAGCTCACGAACATTGTTCCAGAAAGCTTTCGAGTTCTTACAATTTGCCAGTTCTTTCGCAACATTGTTCACGTATTTGGTATTTTTGGTAATGATTTGAAATCCTTTAAATATTCTTCCTGTTTTATAAGCGCATTTAAAAATATACACGGTTTTCCAATAAAAGGTTTCATTTTTATATTAAAAAAAACAGTATATCTTCAAAGAATTCTATTGATGTTTGTTTTGTTGAAATAAGGAAAATATGGCATTGACATTGGAAAACGATTTAAGACACCTATGCTTCAGTTGCAGCATTTAACCACATTCATCGTTCACAGCTGCATGAGTCTTATTTTTTATTTTGGAATAAGTAAGGTTCAATCACACACAAAACCTTCGTAACCAACATTCTTAGATTTTGCGAGAACGAAATTCGACATTTCTGTTTATTACTTAGCCTTTGAAGTGAACATGAAAATCGAGATCATTTTGATGCATTTTAAGTACCCAATCAGCGAATATACGATGTTTCTGGTGGCCCTTATAAAAGATACAATGAAATATTGTTTGTGGGATACCTACCTCTAAAGGTAAACCTGGGGTCTCGTCAGCACTACGGACAATCCAAATCCCAAATCTCACTATTAGCTATTGCCGGCGAGAGACCAAAATGTACTTCACGCCGCCTAAAAACGATTTGGTTTTCGAAATGAAAAATCTTAAACATTTTTGCAGTAAATTTTTACAATTTCAATACTTTTTCAAAACGTGTTTTGAATCGATTTTAATAGTTCTTACTAGTCAAATATCTAAAGATGACATCCTGAAAAGTACCATCTACCCAAAAAGCGGGCTATTCAAAATGAAACTTCTTATCGGAAAACCCTTTTTTTAAACTAACATGCAAGTACTTAAATACATTTAAAGTTAGGTTTTTTTACTTTCTTGTCCTATCATACGTACTAAAACTTACACAAATATTCAATATTACACTGATACGAATTGCAAGCAATTACAGAACAAATATCAAAAGCTTCAGTACACCTAGTCGTATACGTAATTTTTTAAGTATTGCAATTTTTGCTCATTTATTTTGGGTAATAAAGATTTTAAAAACTTTTCCATCATAATTAAATTTAGAAAAGTTTTTATCTTTTAAATTTGTGATTGTACTTGATCAGTTTTCTAAAGTGTCAATAATAAACGATTGGTAATTAAAAATAAGAACAATGCAACAATGTAAAGAAAAAGGGCCTAATGACTTACAACTCTTAAATATTTTTGTGTGTGATTAGTATCAGGAATGGTGGAAACCTGTAGTTTCTATGCACTTTTTCATGGCAAGAATAATTATCAATTCCTCGCAAAAGAAAGAATGTTTAGGTGTCACAGGCGAGAATAGTCCTCAAACCCTCACGCCACATGTTTAGAAATATTTACTATAATATAAAAAAATATTTATATCCACATAAGTACATGTATATTTCCTTTCTCTGCATACATCCTATATGAATTTGTATATTTCAACCATTCGGAAACCTTTGTTCAAAGACCACCCATGTTAAGTATTTTCGTTTGATATTATTACCACCTAGCCTATACCGGATTTTGCAGAATTGTTTATATTAACTTCCGCAAAACAAGAACAAAAAATACTGCAAATAATTGCCTATTCAATAATATTTAAAAAAAAAACATAAATTAATTTTCATTGTATTTATAATTCGGTTTTAATTAAAAGAACAACAAAAGAAAAAACTATTAATAGTACATTATTACTCACGTGCTAAACCCATAACAATACCAGAAGGAAAATACTATCCCAGCAGAAAAAAAGGTTTGCCCTACCTCACATACTTTTTGGTATCAATTAAAAATCTATAAACAAAATAAAAAAAAAAATCTAACATAACAATTTAATTGGCAGGATTATTAAAATAAAATAAGTCACGTTCGACTTTTTTGTTTGTATTTCATTTTTCATTCACTTTGAAAATGCTTTGTCACGTTTCGCCGCGCGTTGGTTTTTTAAAATATTAATATTCAAATGGTGTTATACATTATGTTATGCTTGCACCCAGTCATCAGTGTCTGTCTGTCTATCTTTTTTTCAAATAAATAATAATAACAAAGAAAAGTTTGAAAAAAAGCAACACTCACTCAAAAACTATACAAGGGCTTGTTTTTATTGCGCTCATGGATAAAGTGTTGGCAAAAATTATGAAAGTGAAACTTTTTTATCAATTTTATTTCTACGTGATATTGTAGTTAAAGCTTTAAATCAATGTTCAAAGTTTGAAACATAAGGTTTAAAAATAACTTGAAGTACTCTTAACACATAGGTTTGAGCCATGTTGTGCAAAATAGTCCCTACAGTAATAAAGTTCACTTTCTTTGTTTTTAAAAATATGTGTTAAAACTATCAAAAAGTTGTATTTCAAGATTGTTTTTCCTTTTATTTTTGAACTCAAAACTGTTATTTAGTCATCGCATTTGTTGATTACTCAACTATTCGGTTTAATATCAAAACTCTATATTCATTTATTTTGAGTCCAGAACTAACTACATGGTAATTAATCTTGATATAATTATACTAGGGTATATGAATCAAAAGTCTGACACAATTATTAAAATAATATGGGTAAGACACACAAAATTCCAACACGCTACTTTTCAGAGGACAATGAACTCAATTTTTATTTTTTACCGCACACGCAGTATCAACAAGTGGTGCCACTCCGGTCACGACGCGCTGCGCCGCCCTTTTATTTGAATTATTCACTGATGCAAGTGATGACCAAGTAACAAAAAAATATTTGTATAACCAAGAGGGGACTTTTTTCCCTGCCCTGTTGCAAATGTAACGATTACAAAAAAGGGGTTGCTCACTGTACAAGCTCAAGTGTCACTGTATCAATACCGCCAATTATTCCCTTGAGGGCTACTTTAGCATGTACTCGAATGTTTTGTCATCAAATTAACTAACTTTTGAAAAAGTAAAAATGAAAACTTCCTAAGACTGGGAATAGAACACTTTTAGCTAAAAGAAAGCAAAATCAACAAACCAACACATTCGAACAAACAACAGGATGAAGGACAAGGCATAGAAATCGAATTCAATGCCACATTACCTCACTTCGTCCTGATGGTAACGGTGAGCAGAGCAAATCCCTATACTTACCTACCACCTACCTTTGAATATACTCGTAAAAGTAATCAAAGAGAAGAAGCAAATGTGTTTATAAAATGTGTGTTCTTTTGCTTAATCCTTTAGGGACGAGCATATCGTGTGAATAGGGGATTACTAATATATCAAAACCAGACAAGATGCGGGACAAGCGCATATTGAATTACTTTTATTCACATTGTCATCAAGCTTATCATTGAATAGAAAAGTAATATCATACCAAGACCGATATTGTAGAGTTTTAGGGGAGGCAAACTACAAGAACAACTTAAACAAAGGATGTAATTTAAAGAAGTTAGAAACCGATAAACTTTTTTAGTTTCTACCTATATTAAGAAAGACTTAGTTTTTGAAACTTTCCAACAGGAGAAGTTTTTGCGAAAATATATACGAAATAGGGATGAAAGTTAAAGCAAGTAAATAAAGCTTCTTAATGGGCTTTATATCACCTCGTTTAAGTTGTTTATTTTTTTGTATGTTCATTTATAACCATATCAAATTTCAATTTATGTATTTTCGAACATGAATAGATGAGATCCTTTTGAGGAACTCTTCCAAAGCTATTAATAAATAAGGCAATATTACTTCATCCAAAATGGTTTCCATTTCAATGTAATGAATAATGAAACAAGGCTATTAAAAATGAAACCTCTTATTGGAAACACTTTATGAGTTTCTTCATGTGAAAGCGATTTAAATAAATTAGACGGTTGGGTGGCACAAACTCGCTCTCTGTATGCAAAAAGTGTTTTTTAAGATGTGTGGACTTCAATTTGACCACTTTTTTTTCGGAGTTATCACAACTCAGTTTTGTTTGCCATTTCATAGTGGAATTGAAGTGAAATTTTTGTGAGCGCGTCGTGGACCGGACTTCTTATGTGAGCTTATGTAAAAGCGCTTGGGTACAGATAATATCGAGACGATTGACAACTCGGCAGGTTATTTCTGACATACGGCCCGAAATGCTTCAAGGAGTTGTCGAAAATTGGGCCTCTCGTCTTGAAATCATTCCAGCAAGGTGGCTTGATGTGGACGCATGCGTCGGCCACTTTCCAGAAATAATGTTTAATACATAATGGCAAACCCTTATTTGTATGTAATTTTTATTTCTTCCTGAAAAAAATAAAGTCTACTTATATCATTTGTGAAAAAATATGAGGAATTCTTCCTTTTCATCGGTTCCTACACTCGTTGTCAATGACACTCCTTTTGTTAGCCCTTTAGAGAAAGCTAATCTCTTTGCTAGGCAGTTTGCCGCCAATTCTACGCTGCCAGTGAGAGTTATGACTCCGCCTGTACTTGAGTGAGTAAATGATTCTATGCTGTGACCGATCTTTTTTCGTACTGTGGAAAGAGTCCCTAGAGATCTAAACAGACATAAATCCGCTGGTCCTTAAGAGGTGCTCTTCAACGCTGGCTAAACCACTGCGGAAGCTTTTTCATCTGTTCTACTCCTCAGGTCTCGTTCCGAGAGGATGGAAAACCGCATTTGTCCAGCCCATTCCCAAAAAAAGGCGAATCTTCCTCAGCCAATAATTACCGACCGATTGGACTTACTACCCTTCTTTCCAAGGTCATGGAAACGCTGATTATTATTATCAGCTCAATAAATATCTTGAAGATCGAAAGCTTCTTAACGACCGTCAGTACGGCTTTCGTAGCAATAGGACCACTGGTGATGTCATGGTTCATCTCACCGAACAGTGGAGCAAATCTTTACATCGCTTTGGAGAAATTAAGATTATTGCACTTGATATTTCAAAGGCTTTTCATAGAGTTTGGCATCAAGCTCTCTTATCGAAAATGTGTGCTTTCGGTTTTCATTAATCCCTCCTTCATTGGATTAGTAAATACCTTTCGAATCGTTCAATACAACTTGTATTGGAAGGATTCAAGTCTGAAAACCGCAAAATAAATGCTGGTGTGCCCCAGGGCTCTGTTCTCACTCCAACACTATTTCTAATTTTGATTTATGATCTGCTGTCTGCAACTTCTAATCCAATCTTGTTTTGTATCGTTAAAGCGAGATAGACTGAACATCTCGATATTCTCGGTATGTGTGTCGCCAACCACCACTTGTGGAGCGATCACATACGCGATGTCGCCAAAAATTCCGCAAAGTTTTTGGGTTTTCTTAGGCGATGCAAGAAATATTTCACCCCTTCTGATCTGGCTGTTATCTACAAGGCTTATATACGTCCAAAGCTTGAGTATAACTCCCATATCTGGGCTGGTGCACCTGCAACTTACTTAAGCTTCTTGGATAGTATTGAACGTAGAGCATTTAAATTGATAGATGATAATATCATCATAAGTTAATTTACTTCGCTTGAACATCGTCGTAAGGTCTCTTGTCTGAATCTTTTTTACCGTTATTTTAACGGTTTATGCTCTAGTGAAATAGCCAGCTGCATTCCTCCCCTTAAACTGTTCAACCGTAATACTCGCGCTTCTAGGAATTCTCATCAGTATACCCTCGATTACAACTTCGGCCGTACTGTCAAAGACAGAGATTCGTTCTTTAGCCGTACTTCGCGAATGTGGAATGTAGGGTAGCAATATCCCATTGAGTCATTGAGTGTGTGCTTATTATAAAAAAGGTTGATTTTTTATTTAATTTAACTTTTTTAATTTTTGTTTATGATGAATATTTTTGGTATACTTAAAACACACGTTTTAAAATTAAATTTGTTCAAACATTTTAAATTTTTAAGTAAAATAACGGGTCTTTGGGATTTCATGATACCCTTTTGGAGCCATAAATTATATTCTCTTGAAATTGAAAGAAGCCAAGTTGAGAAAATTCGAAATTTGTATGTGTATTTGAATTGTTATTTGCGCTCTAAAAAATGCCAACACGAATCTGCTTAAAATCTTAACTTTCAAGTTTGAACCTAATCGACCCGATGGTTAAGAAAGTAGGAGCGAGAACAGACATATGAAATTAATCGTCGAACCCACTTTTTACGACTTCTTCATTGTAATGTCATTTTGACGAATGTAAAGGTAAAAATGGCCAAATGCTTAGTTTCTGTTTTTTACTGGATTAAAAACTCTGAAATTTAGTTTTGCTTTGTGAATGCGGTTATTTTAAAAATAAATGAATATTTTATTGATTATTCTAAAATTAATTTTGTTGGCACAATAATATTTGCATTCGTTGCCACTACTGTAAACATAAAACAGAAATATTTTAACAAATAAATAAAAACAAAACACAGAAGCATTCATTCATTCTAGATAAATATTGAAGTGACATGTTTAAAAAAAAAAACGATTGCTAATATCTAACAATGTTATGGTTATTTATCTATATTTAAGTTTTTTAATATCCCAGCCAAGACACTGCCTTAATTTGTTTAGACCAACGAGTTCTATCAGTCAGCTTAGTGACGAAAAAATAAATGCAGGTGTAATAATACTTTCATTTGATTCAAAAATTCTTAAACCGATTCACAAAAAAAAAAACTTCCTACACCAAATTGTATTTTATGCTTTTTACTAGAAATAAACAATACATATCATTTTAATAACATTATTTATTTGATTTTATAAATTTAAAAGATAAGTTTATAAATTTACTATTGCCAATATTTTGTTTTCCCACCTCGAGGGTATCTAACGAAAAAGTGCCAAACAAATGTTCAATTGTTGTTTCTTCAGCTTGAGACAGATATCAATTCAGTGCATGGTCCAAAATGGTTAATTTTCAATTCCTGTGCCTCTGCCAAGAATTTTTTCACGTTGATGCATCAACTCTTCCTCAGTTATCTGAACTTGGCATCTATTTGCATATTTATGACATTTTATATTTGCACAGCATTCACTCGAAGAAACACACTAAAAATATTATTATAAAAGAATTTTTAATAATTTACTTTGTTGAATACACAAATGATTTCGAACTTGCAGGATCACCATGTCTTCCGCAACTTCCAGAATTTTGATAAGCTTCACTCTTTTGGATAGCCAAAATAGTTATGAGGGCAAAAAGTGCCACATATAGTACTTTAGACATTTTAAACAAAAATATCCGTTGCAAGTATAAGTTTGTAAAGTGAAAATACTGCACAATGCTTCTAAAGGTAAAGTAAATTTGATTCTAAATGAGCTTAGGCTTAGAAAGTCAAGTTCACTGAGTAACTGGTAAAATTTTATATTTTCTACTACCACATTGCAATAATTATTATCACTTGTTCATACAAAATTATATCATATCTGCTGACTTATTAAAAAAAAACATTTATACGGTTAATAACACAAGTTCAAAATAATCTTATTTTTCAAACTTGATGCTTTTAAATGTTGACACTGAAAAAGTGCACATTAAAAAAATGAAAGCTTGTTTAAACTATTAAAATTTGTTTGTGTGGCATTTCCTCTTAATTTTGATTACCAAGAGCTTTTAAAATTAGTTTCATATTAATAATAATAATATATATGAAAGAGAAATTTACTAAATATTGAGTTAGAAAATAAAAATAGAAGATCAATTACAAGATTTAGATTACACTGGTCAACAATATAAAAGTTACCGAAACAAAATACTTCTCTAAATAAAAAGAAACAAAATGTTTAAATATCAAAGCTTATGAATTTGTCAAGGTATTTTTTGTTAAATATCTTTATCAGCCTGAACATAAAATTGACGAAAAGTTAAGATCTAATTACTAATCACAGTTTGAATATTAACAATAAGTTAAAGTTCTTGTATTTCAGGTAGAAAAGGACTTAGTTGGAAATATGAGATTTTCGTAAAATTAATTGAAAAATTGAAATCAAAAAAGTTATATTTAAAAACACTGTCTTATTTTTGTATCTTATTGATTTTTACTTGAGTTTTGGAAATAATCTATTTAAGTGTAAATTGAGTTTTTGAGTTTCTAGTTTTGAAAACAGACATTATGATCGGTATGCACATGATGTTTCTTTAACGGCTTGATTTTTTTAAGTAAAAAAAGGCTTTATGATGTTCAATTATTTGAGGTGACCATTTATTCTGAGATATTAAATTTTAAATCAAAGAGGATTAGAAAATCTAAGGACAGTGTTGAAAAATTAAATCTTTTTGCGATTATAATTAAAAAATGTTTTTTCCCATAACATGAATTTGAAAAAAGGCCACTTCCTGAAATTACATAGAATATATCGTTCTGATTCTTGTTTTCAAAATATCTTAAAACCTACATGCAACCATTTTCACTGAGATAAAACAATCTTTAACAAACCTAAATTTGTTTTCTTCCTTTAATTTTTCAACACAGTGTGTTTTAAGAGTATATTAACAACTTATTTCCAAATTATACATACATTATATGAAATTTGATTTTTTTAATCTTAGAAAAAAAAATTGAAATTCTATTTTAGCACCGATTAAATTATTCGTTTATGAGTTTTGAGAATAAAAATGCACCTCTGATTTTTGCCATTAAAATATAAACACTCCAAATGTGATCTAACTGTCGGTTTACTATCGTATATTTCCTTATGGGCTTTTTCCATGAAAATTGGAGGCACTATCAGAAGCATTTAATATATTTCACATATTTTTTTTAAATAAGGAAATTAGAATTAGAAGTAGAATTATATTTTATTTATTCATTCATTTTCATTTTACAACTAGTTAATAAAATTTGTACAATAAATAAAGAATAGATAATAGTTATCATCCTTTAGCTTTGAAGCTATCCTCTAGCTTTAAAGCTAGTGTTGAACGATACATAGCGAATTAAAATTTACATAAACTAAAAACTAAAAATAATAATAATAATACGTTTTTTTATCTCAAATATTACATACTACAAAATAGAAAACGAATTAGAATTAGAACATATTCATAAAAGTTAAAAGAAAAAGAAATATAATAAATAGAAATATTATACATCAAAGTTTCTTTAACAAATATTATCTATACAATTTAAGTCAATTGTAAAAAGCCAGTCTTTTACTTTTTTCAGAAAAGAAATTATTTAAATTTTGAGAAGTCTGATAGATGTTGAGAGTATAAAAGTTAGTTACGAGTATGAACAGTGGGAATATTGACAAGATGCATATTATTTATGCGTAGATTGTGTAACTGCGAGTTCCTACTTTGCTTGAAAAATTCGTTCAGTACTTTAAAAATGTAAAGGTGTCTCAAAGGTAGAATTCCCAAATCTTTGAATAAGGGTCACTTTTTAGTTAATCGATTTTGTTGCAAATGATTCTAATAAGATGTTTTTGAGCAATCAACAATGGTTTTAAAGTAGTAGCATATAAACCACCCAGCTAGATAAACCATATTGTATTTTGGAGTGTGCAAGACCGTAATAAATAATAAATAATTTTTTATATTGAAAATATGATCTTCCACTTAAGATTAAAATCACTTGAAACTCCTAGATATTTAAAATTGTGCACTAAATTAATTTTTAAACAAGAACCGGAACAAGAACCAGCTGCTTGAAAATTACGTCTACCACAACTATGTAAAGAAAGGTGAATTGTCTATAATTTGACCCATGAATTTTAAATTGTAATTGCAAAGCTTATGATTAGAAGTTTTGAATGACATTATTTTAGTTTTTTTCACTAAGAATTAACTTATGAACAGAGAACTGGTAGGTAAACGATATATCATCCGCAAAAACCGTAGGAAGACCATTCAACTGCAAACTAAAGAGAGAGTTAATGTAAACCAGAAAAAATAAAGGGCCGAGTATGGAGCCCTGAGGTACTCCAGATTTTAGATATCGAGCTTCACTTATAACACCAATAACTACTACTTTTTGAACTCTTTCTTTTAAATATGACTCCTCTAAATCCTACATTAAATAATTTACTTAGCAGTAAATCATGGTCAACCATATGAAACGCTTTAGTCATATCAATAAAAAGAGTTGGTATATTATGAATCAAGCTGCCATAGAGTTGACTGCAAAGTCGAAGAATTGCGTCTTCGGGTGACTTTCCAGACCGAAGTCCAAATTGATTTTCGCTAAAAAAAAAAACAGTTTTTATTTAAGAAAGAAGTAATTCTTTTTTTCATTAGTTTTTCGAAAATTCTTGAAAAGGAAGGAAGAAGAGAAATGGGTCTATAGTTTGAAATATTTGTTCTATCTTGTTTTTTATGAAGAGGAATTACCTCCGCACATTTAAATTATTGAGGAAAACAACCTTGTTCAACACTTAAGTTAAATATATAACTTAATTCATCTGATAAAGCATTTTTTTGAATAAGTTACTAGATATTCCATCTGAAGTACAAGAGTTTTCGTTTTCTAATGATAAAATAATTGCATGCGTTTCAAAAGAGCAAATAGCATCGAAAGCAAAGCTGTTAGGTTGTAATTGTAAATCAGTTGCACTCAGCATACAAATCAAAAGACTGCTTTAATTTTTCAGAGAGTCCCGTAAAATATTTATTGAATTTGTTTGAGATATATTTTGAATTGCATGGTGAAATATCTTCTGAATCAATAGTTCCTTTTGCGTTATAGTTCATTTTCTTTCCTAAAATATCGTTGATAAAGGCAAAACAAGCCTTTCGAATATTTGGGTGTTTTTTCAGCTTAGTACCAACTTTGTTTTTATTTTTTATCTGCTTAAGAAGGCAATGGCTTATCCAAGGCTTTAAAAACTTGTTTTTATTTTTCTTAATGGAAAAAGAAGAAAATGTATTGATGCGCTTTTGCAAGATTGAGTTAAAAAAATTAAACGAAGAAGATGGATCCTTTTCAGAATAAACTAGAAACAAAATAAATAGAAAATGACTGGAGCTAAAATATGTTAACAATCCTAAGTCAATTTATATACTACGAACAATCAGAAGACATCAGCGATACGCCAAAAGCAACATTAAGACTTCAGTAATTTTGGGTTGTGATACAAAATTAATTTGATTTTATCTTTAAAGATTGCACTTGAGATTTCGCCCATATCTTCTTCGTCACCTGATTGTGCGAACTACGTACGTTGTTTTAAAGAATCCTGAAAATATCACCAATTTTAAATGCAAAAAATATATTTGCTGAACACTTTTATATCTCCTTGCACTTTACCACATTTTCATCACAAAAATTATAAAAGTTCTAATTATGTCGAGGCAACTCTAAAAGATAAAACAATTTTTTGTAAGTTAAATCCTCCGTTGCTCTTAAGCATTTTTGACAGTATTGTTTGCAAAAGTCAGAAAAATATACATTTATTTTTCACTCTCATCTTTTGCATTCTATTTTGTTTCAGAACAAATTTTTATCGATCGAAGTCGCCTACTATAAAAGTTCTGGTCTTTTATTTGTATGCAGAAAGTTCCAAGTTCAATATCAAGTTCAACCAAACTTTTTATTTTTCATTCGATTTACTTTCAACAACTTTTATTCCGCATATAATTTTTTAAGGGAGTCGTCTGTGGGTTAAAAACGTTTTTTGACGATATAATAATTTAACAAGAATAATTTATATTTTCACCCTGGTTTTTATTCAAGAACTGGTAACTTCAAACTTTTCGGCATAATGGTATAATAATTATTGTATTTAACCTTGACAATTATTAATTTGTTAAGACACATCTGTTAGCATAGAACATGCAAGTTGTTCCCTTACAGCATTCCAAATTGGATCCAAGACACTAAGGAATTAAAATAATTTGCACAAAATTAGTTATTATTATTATTAATGAATAGGAAACACTTTTTCGAAAAAATACTCACTTCACTTCCACGTGCTAAACAATTTCCAGGTTTTGGTGCTTCAACTGCAGGTCTTGGTGGCTGTTCGTCTGGAATAATTAGTCCATCACCAACACATCTGTTAGCATAGAACATGCAAGTAGTTGGCTTACAGCAACCTAAAGACGCTCCAAGACACTATTTAATTAAAAAAAAAATCACAGTTGTTATTTTCAAAACATTATTAAAAAAGGACTTTTAGTTCTAATTACCTCACTTCCGCGTGGTAGACAAGTGGCTTCCTGTGCAAATGTCATGGAAATTGACAACATACCAATGAAGGCCAAGAAGAATATTTTCATCATGATGATAATTTGCTTCGTTCTTAAAAAAAGAATTTATTGATCACTTACTAAACACGGTTAGTATTTAGTACTGAATAAAATGGATAATGGTTTCAACTCCATATTTATAAGAAAAATAAAGTTTTTAAAGAAAGAGATAATGACAGCTTATCAAAAAAAAATAAAACATTTTCAAAGATGTGATTAATTTTTTTGTTAATTTCAATGTACTAAGAACTCAATATCATTTTTGATAAAATTGACACATAAGTGTTTTAAAAACAAACTCAATTTAAAGATAGTAAGCTTACGATTTCCGACAGATATAGTATCGTTAAAAAAAATTACTATGGTGATTATAGTAGCTTGACATACAAATTTGTATTTTTTTTAAGTTTAACAAAAAATGATATTTCTTATTTGATTAAAGATAATTTGCAACATTATACAAACAAATATTTCAAAACAAAGTAAACTTACGATTTAAAAAAAAGTAATGATCACACTGATGGACTAGTAGTATATGCCTTTTGAAATAAGTTACTCTGGTTTATATAAAATCAAAAGTGAAATTTAAAAGTTGGAAAATGCGGGCCTAAGGCTTTGTTTCGAGTTATGCATGAAGGTTGCGGAAACTCCCACGTCTAATTAGATAAAAAAAAAACAAGAATTCAAGAGTAATTCGGCTTATAAAAAATAGCACATCGTTTCATCATTTATTGAAAAATAAAATAGTACACACGAATTAAATAACAAATAAACCAAGGTCAGATCTATACCTTCAGCCAGTGGTTGAGGGGTTCATCACATACTTACCATACTTACCATGAATTAAAATTTTTGAAAAGCGCTTGAAAATGTTCCTCGAGCCCTTGAAAAGAAAGATTGAGAAAATTGGCCCTAGATTATGCGTACACTCTTGAAAACTTATCAATATATACTAATAAACAAACTAACTTCTCTAGGTATTCACTATTCCCTTCTAAAGAGGCTTGAATCATATTTAGCTGGTAAAATTCAAATATTAAAAGTTGATAGCTCTTACTTACTTACTTACTTAAGGTTGCGCTACAGTCCTGTGTGAACTAGGGCCTCAACCAACAAGCTTCTCCATCTAGCTCGGTTTTTAGCTAGATGTACAGTTTCGCGCTCCAAGTTGAGTGAGATCACTTTCCACTTGTGCGCGCCACCTGATCTGCGGTCTTCCTCTATTGCGCTGTCCTGTGGTTGTGGGTTCGAAGACTTTTCGGGCCAGAGCATTGGTTTCCATGCGTTCTACGTGACCCAGCCATCTTAGTCGTTAGACTTTTACCCTTCTGGCTAAGTGTACGTCGCCGTACAGCCCATACAGCTCGTCGTTCCATCTTCTCCTCCACTCCCCTTCGATGCATACAGGACCGTAGATCACACGAAGAACTTTTCTCGCAAACCGACCCAAGGTGCTTTCATCCGCTTTTGTCATAGTCCATGCCACTGCACCGTATAGCAGGACGGGGATGATGATGGTCTTATATAGCGACACTTTGTTCGCTCGAGAGAGGACTTTACCACTCAATTGCTTTCTTAGCCCAAAGAAACAGTGGTTAGCAAGAGTTATTCTGCGTTTGATCTCAGCGCTGGTGTTTTTTTCTGCGTTTTCAGTGGAGCCTAGGTAGACGAAGTCCTTGATTACCTCAAAGTAACGTCTGTCGATGGGGACGTTTTAAGCAAGACGTCATTGTTGTATGTCCTTTCTTGACGACAGCATGAACTTTGTTTTGCCCTCATTAACCGTTAAACACATTTTTGCCCCCTCTGCCTTAATACTCACAAAAGCCCCATTGAAATCACTGAATTCTTCCGATTATGTCAATGTCATCAGCATATGCTAGTAATTGCACAGACATTTGAAAGATAGTGCATCTAGTGTTGACGTGTGAGCTCTGCACTATTCTTTCAAGTACGATGTTAAAAAAATCGCATGACAGCGCATCACCTTGTCTAAAATCTTTTTTGAAATCGATAGGTTCTGTTAAGTTGTTTCCAACCTTTATGGAGCAGCGCGAATTCTCCATGGTCATCCTACACAAACTGACGAGTTTGGCAGGGATGCCAAAACTAGAGATGGCTCTATACAGCTCGTCCCTATAGATGCTGTCATATGCGGCCTTGATTTGGTGTTCTTGGATTTTTCCCAGGATCTGCCGTAATGTGAATATTTGATCGACTGTGGACTTTCCTGGTCTAAAATCACCCTGATAAGGACCTACCGGGTTGTTGACGATGAGCTCTAGACGTTCACATATTACGGCAGAGAATATTTTATAGGCGATGTTAAGTAGACTGATTCCTCTATAGTTGGTGCAGTTTAGAGGGTCTCCTTTTTTCAGGATCGGGCAAACAATACTGAGGTTCCATTCATCGGGTATGCTTATTTCCGACAAATATCTTACAGATAAGTTGGTGCATGCTCCTAACCAACTTATCTCCAGCTGCTTTTAAGAGCTCGGCATCCGAGCCATCCGCGGCTTTATTAGACTTCAGCTTAGATAAGACAATCTTTTCTTCGTCTAAGTCGGGAGGACGGTATTGCTGGCTTTCGTCGTCTATGTTGAATGGATCATCCTGCCTGACAGCTGAATTCGGTTCGTAGGTGCCGTTATATAGTCTGTAGAAGTGGTCCTTCCATATCCTCAGCATTGACCGCGGTTCCACTATGATGTTTCCACTTTCGTCTTTGCAGCCTTTGGTTCTAGGTTTATGTACCTGTGAATTTCGTTTCACCTGTTCATACAACTTTCGAACTTCATTCCTGCTTTTAAACCTCTCAACGTCTTTGACCGCACGGTTCTCATGCGCTCTATTTTTCCTTCTGAGTAGTCGGCGTTCCTCTCGCCTCTTCAGCTCATGAGCAGCCCTCGTCCGTTCGTCTGTCTCCACTTTCCCACAGACTTAACCATTAGTTCGATTGAGTTCAAACTTGGTAATTAAGCTGAATCAAGCTGATTCGCGTTTTACGTTTTTTTAATTTGTTTTTAAGATCAAAAATAAGAATAGACAATGAAAAATTCGAATTTTCTCAAAAACAAAACGAATCGATAGATTTTTATTAATTTTACTCTAAAACTTGTTAGCTTAACTCTAATTTATTGCTCCTGAAGGTTATCACCCCCCATTTATTTTGTTTTTAATTTTTCTAAAGAACTCATGAACCGATTTTAATAATTTTTTACATGTATAAGCTCTTTATAATCTTAATAATATTTGATCAAAGATATCAACATTTTTATTTTGGATATTTAAAAAATATGGATTTTTTTTCAAAAATCGTCATCTCTAAAATTAGTCAATATTTGTTTAAACAAATTAAATATAAATTTCTAAAAGTAGTTAATATTAAAAAAAAAATATAAAATGTATTCTTAATAACTGGTCCTATTTTTGAACAGACTCTTTGAATACAGTAGTCAAACGTTCGATTCGCATCTCTTAATATAATAACTGAATCAATTCAAATCTCAATTCAAAATAATTAAAATAATGAAACTTCAAAACATTGCTAAGGTAGTCATTTTTAAAGTTAAAAAAAATGTGAAATTTTTGTATAAAAACAAATTTTTTGTTTGAATAAATGTATAGTTTAAGTTTCGAAGAACTTTACTAAAAATTCTAGAAATTCTAGAAAAATAAAATAATTAAATATGGCTAAAACGTAAAAGAAATCAAAACGTTTTTTCTTTTTAATAAGTCTATAAACTCTAGCAGCCAAAAGAAGGTTTTAAGTGATTAAACATTTAACCTTGGACAAAAAACATTGAATTTACTCGCTTAAAACAATAATAGAATCATGTTAGTATCGAGGTTTTGCTAAAAATTTAAATCTACTAAACAAATATTTGTTGTAAAAGTTGTTGTTGAAAGTTAATTTTGGAATAAAGGTTTTTGTAACTTACTTCTAAGAAATTGTATCAGAATTACTTGAACTGTTTATTTTGTGTTGAAATCAGAAGTTCAAAAAAAACTAACCAACTCAATATGTCGAACAACATTTTGAAATTCAAAGAATTTTTTTAAAAACCAAAAAATGTTTTACCAAAATGTACATTCAAGCTTTTCACTCTCGCTTTACCCAGCCGAAAGAGCTTTGTGAAATAGTAGAATGTGAGGCGAACACATCCACCATGAAGTTTAAAAAATACATCCAAAACTTCTTTGGAGAAACCTGCTTATCTGAAATACTATTTCATCTCCAATTTTTTGTCGGAAAATTACCATTAAAATAATTCGCGTAAAAGCGAAATTCTCTTGAGTGACAAATCCTTACACGTGAAAATATTTTCAGTTAACATCGAATTTTTGATGTTATCGAATCCAAGCTAGTTCAAAAGATAAAATCGTTTCTACCTCTATAGAAGTTTTAAATCCATTGAAGTCTCATTTTTTCACTTACAGCTAGGTTCCGAAAATCTAGTGAAATCACATCGAAATCAAAATTAAAAATCGAGTGAAATTGTTTTTACGGTTCTATCATTCGATCGATTTCATAACTTTCAATACTTTTCGAAATCACTTCAAATGATATAAACATTTTTAAATTTTTATAATTTTTTTTTATTTTTCTGAGCTAATAAAATAAATATGTATACAATCTCAGTGTTCTTATTTTTATTTTGTTGATGTACGTGACAGCTTCAGATTTGCGGTTGTTTGCGGTAAGCAGTTTCCAAACTTAGGTTATGAAAGACTGTTTTTGAAGTCTAGTTTCTAAATGTGTCTTGAAGTTATATTCGACTTGGTTTTACAGAGAAGACATGAAGTGTGTTAAAAATAAATTTTAAATACAAAGTAGAACTTCTCAACTTGTTTACGAATAAAGTGCATTACATAAAAAAGTTAATGTTTATTTACTTTAAGGGATCCACTAGTACTACTTTTTTTTAAACAAGTTTATCATGTCGAATTTAAAGTTAACCTCCTGAATATGGTCGAAATCAAATCACTTGAAAATCCCAAATCGAAGTGTAGAACATGTAAATTATCTTCATTTTAAAATAATAAATAACATTTTGACTGAACTTTCAACCATGGCTTAGAAACTTATTTCGATTCTTGCATTTAATGTAATAAATTTACCACAAACAATTTATATTTTCAATCTGGTTTTTATTCAAACAGTAGTAACTTAATGTTTGTTGTATTTCAAAACGTATATTTAACCTTGAGAAATTGAGACACATCGGTTGGCATAGAACATGCAGGTTGTTCCCTTACAGCAACTTAAATCGGATCCAAGACACTGTTATAACAAAAACAACAAAGAAAGGTATTGATTTAAGCAAAATTAAATAGTATTACTATTATAAATGACAGAAGATTGTTTTGTTCGTATGTACTTACTTCACTTCCACGTGTCAGACAATTTCCAGGTTTTGGTGCTTCAACTGCAGGTTTTGGTGGCTGTTCATCTGGAATAATTAGTCCATTGCCAACGCATCTGTTAGCATAGGTCATGCAAGTTGTTGGCTTACAGCAACTTAAAGATGCTCCAAGACACTATTTATTTTAAACAAAAATATGTTTTTTTTTATTACAAATCACTAATGAAGAAGAACTTTAAGTAATTATTACCTCACTTCCGCGAGGTAGACAAGTGGGTTCCTGTGCAAATGTCATTGAAATTGACAACAAACCAATGAAGACTAAGAAGAATATTTTCATCATGATGATAATTTTTTTAGTTCTGCTAAAAAAAAACTTTGTTAAGATTGTAGTGTGAACATATTTTTGAAACACAGTTGATTAATTACGAATGAAATGGCTCAAAGTTTGAAATAAGCCAACGTAAAAGACTTTGCATTCTGCTAGGTATTTTTTTCTAAATATTAATGAATTTTTAAAATGCTTATTTTCATTTATTAACAACAATCCATCTAAACACTTTTAAACTGGGATAGCGGAAAAAAAAACAAAGCGAACCTACCTAAATCGAAAGAATTTGAAGTTTCAGAATCTTGGAAGTTATACCTATGGATTTGCCATAATACTACAAAAGCCATTTTATGATTTCAACCCAAGTAAAATGTTGAAAATAGGAAGAAGCTAACATCGTTTAAAATTATTCTTTAACTTGAATTAAAATGACATTTTGACATCTAATAAGAAGTGCCACAAGTCTTAGATGATCTGAATAAATTATCTGGATAATATTGGAGAAATTGTTCTTTTCTTTGTTGATTTAATATTAATATCAAGTTTTCCAAATGTTAGTTTTATAACTAAATTTTTCACTATTAAACTTTTTCGCTATTATTCTCATTCACTTTGCTTTATAACATTGTGGCGACATGTAACAATATAATATGATAAAACTATTTCATTAAAAAATAATATTTCACTTTTAATTTTACAGGTTTTTACACCAGTTCGTATATATTTGCTTATTGCCAAAGTCCCCACAAAGGTAAATATATTTTTTTATGACAACAAAGTAATTTTTTTTTAAATATAACTTTAAAAATAATTTAGATCGAAAGTCATTTCCATTATTTGGATATTCATTCTGTGGAGAGTAAAAAACCCTCACATTTTTGCATCATCACAAATGATAGAACCTATTCATTTGCAACAACCGGCGATGCGGGAAATTTCAGTTCGGTAAGTTGAATTTTAATTAGTCTTTTGCTCCCTGACCCTTTTTTTTATTTATTGATTTTTCTTATTCCTCTTTATATTCATTCATATTGTCATTTAATTTATATATATATATATATTTTTGTATTTAGAATGCCGATGTTATCCTCACAGATCTGGCCTCAGCGATAAAACAAATTTTTCCAACAGTTCCTCTCAAATATATAATCAGAAGGGTAAGAGATTTAGAAGATATCACATAAATTATCGTAGTTTAAGATTTCTATTTTTTTTCTGTTTTCATATTTTAAATGGAACACACTTAATTAAAATGCATCCCTACAATATTTACTGCAATTTAACCCCAATTTTACAAAAACAACAACAACAAAAATGGAAGTATATGACAAATTAAAAAAACTAAAATTTACATTCAATTGTCGAGTTCATGCACTAAACAGAGAGTGTCCCACTTTATATAGAGTACACTCGTATCGTACACTTGTTCATCACCATGTTTAATTCGAGTCATAAAGAAATACTAAAGTAATTTCACAGCCCGCAACATGTTTTGTTTTTGAGGTGGGTGTTATGAGAGCAATGCAATTTAAAACCCAACGAAAAATAAAGTCGTCGAAAAATTATAAAAAAGCAGGTAGTAAAATTTTGCGGCTTGAGTTGGTTTGAAAAGTTTATTTCAAAACAAAAGATAATGAGTTCGAAAATGGAAGAAAAAGCTTTAAGTACATATTCATACTTAAAGTAATTTGTATTGAAAATTCTTTAAATAAAACACAAACCAGAAAATAACACAAAAAACATAAAATAACACAAACAAATATTGCGTATAAGCCTAAGTGAACAACTTGAAATTTATTTCACTCTTATTCATGTGGATGTGGTCTTAGATTTAAAGTTTTTTCATGTAGTAAATTACAGATTTTATTGTTATTAAATCAAACACTTTAAATTCGTTGAAAAAAAAGTGTTACTTTAACTTTGAAGGATTATTTGAGTGAAAGTCGATAAGAAACATAATTTAAGAATAAATGTGATTTGTTAAAGGTCTGTACCTTTCGATGAGGATAATTATCAAACTAGTTGTCATACTTATTATGTGTGTTTGAATTTGTTAGTCACGTTTTCAATTCTGAGAAATTTATTTCCAAAATTCACTTTGTTCACAACAATTGTAACGCACTTTTCGTCAAATTATGTTTATCAATGAGGCTAATTTTTGGCTAAATCGGGGTTGTCATTTTTGTAGTCAACAAAAAGTCTCAATTACATCCCTTCATTACCATAAATTACGAAGGCCAAATAACTGATTTTGATTTGTTTTTCGTTTATTCGAAGAAGATTATGCAACAAGCAATATAGCTCGTGGAACCATCACTTTTCTAAGCCAATCATTTAGTGACCGAATCATTTCAGGAAATGAAACTATGAATTGACCACTTCGTTTCTGTAATTTAAAACGTTTACGCGAGTTCTTAAATCCTCTATTGTATGCTGATAAATTAGGAACGGATAAAGCCAACATTCAATGCACCATTAAAGAAATAAGACTGGATGTAGATGTATCCGAAAAAGTAGAGCAAAATTGAACCGATTCAGCAGGCCTCCTAAACATTATTTTTTAACATTGAATGCCATAAAATTTTACGATAAATTAATTCAAAGAAAATTCAGTCCAATATTTTAGTATTTACAGTATGCTTCTTCTGATGAGTTTTTGAGCGAACGTTTTGTTATTGAACCGATTCAGCAGGCCTGCTAAACATTATTTTTTAACATTGAATGCCATGAAATTTTACAATAAATTAATTCAAAGAAAATTCAGTCCAATATTTTAGTATTTACAGTATGCTTCTTCTGATGATTTAAGGAAATCAGATCTTTTATAAACCCAAGACCTTAAGTCAGAGCCAGATGTATAAGAATAAAAGTAAGATAACACTTTAGTAAGACTACTGCACAAAAAAAATCGCAAATACAACCAATATAACAATTTTACTTTTCGTATGTCTAAATTTGTAAGAACTGTATTTAATTATAATTCAAGTTTATGAAACACAATTTCACTAGTTAACAGGCATGATTTTAGTCTAATATTAAGCAATTTATTTTTGGGATAAACACCTTTATTTATAATGAAAAGAAAATGTATGTACGAAATCAGGAATTAAGAAGTGGTTTAAATTATTTTATTTTCTGACAACAACAATGTATGTAGATTGTAGATGCACTTATGATAAATTAGAATTGTTTCTAATAAGAAAAAAAGTAATAGTACCTACACTTAAAAAGTAGTTATCCGGTGTTAAGGGTTTTTAAAAAAACTTTAAACTGAAATTAAAAGCATCAAATGGATTCATTTTATATAAAAACAGTTTGACGAAGATACATAAATGTAATAATTTGTTGATTTAAGAACACGACCTTAAATTGTGTTTTTCTATTTTATTTCTATTTAATAAACAAATACACAAATATTTGCTTGGTCTTATATTGATTAAGTTGTTTTTATTGAGAAATAGACATACGTAGTGTTTTTCTGATGTAATTTTCTTTAGCAAAATGGAAGAAAATTCTGTCCCAAAATACGCAAGAAATTGTTTTACGCTCTTTCTAATTCCAACATATTTGATTTACTCTAAACATTATATTAAACTGCAAACAATAAAGTTGAACAAACTATTTGTTCAAGTGTCTTACATAATTATAGCCAAAAATAGTAAACACAAATGTGTGCCCAACAGTTTGTAGACTTCTAACTTTCAATAATTACAAACCACGTATTAGTTTAGTCTTAAGACTGATATTGATAATTATCATACTTAGCAATTATAATTAGTTGTGTTTTTCAAGGGATTGCTCTTTATATTTCTGACTTACTTAAAAAAAATAAAACGCATATAGTTTAATGATTTTAAGAATTTAGCTTTATTATGTTTTAAGAATAATTAATGACTGGCTCGAATAAATTCAATCCGAAAGGTCCAATTTTCGAAAATGTTTGCACCAATTCAGCAATAACGCGCCAAATATTCTTTTCAAGGTGTCAATCGTTTCGGGCCTATCTGCTTATACAAGAGACATCACCCAACCCCACACAAATTAGTCTAAAGGTGTCAAATCGAACAATCTTGGAGCCCACGCCACAGGCCTACAACACCAGAAGTTTTCTTCCGTAGCACGTAGCGCGCGCGCGCCGTCTTGATCAAGTCATTAATCATGGCTCTATATCGGTCCACACTGACTGTAACAGAATGGCCGGCTCCATTTTTAAAGAAAAATGGACCAATGATTCCCTTTGCCCGTAGGTCACATCAAACAATGGCTTTTGGAATATGATCACTCCAAAACCAAAACTAAACTTCATAGCTGAACACAATTTTGTTGTGAAAATTGGGATCCGTGGCCATATCGTTTTGGGCCTATTCACCGAACTTGCGATGCTCTTCATAGATTTTGTAAGCCCACATACCAACTTGTTTCTTTATACGTAGAAAACAGTTGTCCGCGAAAATGTATGTTTGATGTTTAAGAACAAGAACAAGTCGTTGTACGTCAAATCAAGGGGTTTGAAAACAACACAGAATATAGTTTCGAAAATTATTCAGAATTATTGGAAATGGCTAGGATTATAAAAAAAAGTAAAATAGAAATTAGACCAGAAAATCTGCAAATTCAAAATCTATATGTAAAAATATTGCAAATCAAAACAATTATGCACTTTTAGATCCGGCAATAGTGAGACTGGTAGACAAATTTGAAATGTTGGAACTAGTAAGTGATGTAAAGAATAAAAACAGTGTGTTTCCTGGCTCAAGAACAGTTGAAAATATTGCTACTGTAGCTCGTGGTGTTGACAAAAACTCAGGGTCGATCTCGTATATCTTTGAATTATGCATTCCACAAATAAAATCACACCATATTTAGCATAAACACTTAGGACTGAAAGCTTTTAAAGCTCGTTTACATAATTTTCATATCTTCAAAAACGATCTTTACCAGTCTTTCCTGAAATTTCTAACCTACTAGGGTTTTCATTGAATTAAACATCCATGGTTAAAACTTTTGGTCTCAGACATTTTCAACTAAACAAATAAAGAAACATTTTAAACTTTAGAAAACCCAACCTAATCAAATCAGATACAAAAAAGAATTAATTTGCGTTTTAATTCCTTTTCACTCGCTTACATGCCTTCTTCCAGCTACATTCATCGTGTAGTAGTTACATCAAATAAAACGCAAACAAAACATGACTTTTCGATTAAACTCAACATTTCAAACAACGTTGCTTTTTGCTTCACAAAAGACAAGTTATCATATCTCTATCTCGATATGATTGTGTTGTGCATCCACATTTTCTTCTGCCCCTGGCCAAGAAATTCCCATTAAATTCAGCGGAAAAAATCGATGGCAGTCCATATGGTTGGTTGGATACTGATGGTTATATCCATGATGTTCATCTTTACATCTTTTTCTCTTTTTTTTTTAATACATAGATGTGCCCTAAAAGCGCTGACCTGAAATTGAGGTCATCTTTTTGTTGTTGTTGTATCCTTTGCTCAGTGTTCATATTCATCCCTTATGCTGTGTGCCTTGCAATTTCTATATATAATAGCGTACATAGGTTACCTGTTACTGAAAGTTGCCTCCAGCCGCGCGTATCATCAGAATGACAATAGGGCTTTTTGCTGAGTTGGACACCATTTCATTTATTTCACAATGTGCATTTAGTTTCCTGAGATATGTCCTCTTAATTCCATATGTGTCAAGGAATCCGAGAGCAATGTGAGAGAACTGAGGACATATTTATTATAAGCTTTTCTTTGAACTGGAAAAATTGTTGCAATTAAACTTGAATAATTGATATATAAGGACGAATGTCTTTGTAGTCAGAGTATCCTTTCCTTTCCGTATATATACAAAGAAGAAGAGTGTCAACGTTTAAGCTTACGCGTGATAGCGCCTAGTGCCTAGTTGATCTGGATTTTAATTTTAGTTTTGAAATCGGAACCTAAACGTGAGAAAAGGAAGCAAACAAACTCATCATCAGGGATAAAAGAAAACACGCCCCATCGTCGTCATAGTCATCCTCATCGTCGTCTTCGTAGTCGTCCTCGTCGGTCGGTGTCATAAAATGAATGGCAGCCTTTTGTGCCAGATTTCCACTTTTGTGTGTTAGCAGAATGAAATTCATAATTCCATGCACGCTTCCGAACTGCCACCGGAAAATAATAATGAACAAACAAAAGTGTTGTTTGTATTCTTAACTAAAAATACCATAGTGCAAGAATTCAAAGAATCTTTGATAACGATGATGGTTAAGATGAGAGGTTTTTTTCTTTTTTGTTGTTTATGTTATTTTTGCTTGTTGTCATTTAGTTTTTGCATGAGTTAACATCAATGTTGGGCTCATGATGAAAACACATTGGCAGTCAGACAAGCGTCAAGGTGGCGATACATATAATAACAGGGTGGACCATGCAGTGGTTTCTTCTTGAATCAAAGGTTATTTTGACACTGACAGCTGTTTGTCACTCGAAATGTAGACAGAAACCCAGTATTGTACCTCAACAGAACGAAACTTTACACTTTTTAAACTTTTTTGGGATTAAGTCTTATTTAGCCCAAATTATGCGTCGTACACAAGTTTAAAGAGCAAACAGCTCGTGAGACTGGTATACTAGTGATCAAAACATTAATGATCCTTGTGGTCGTACTCCGCGAGCAGGCAAGAATGTAGCTCCTGTAGCCGAAAGTCTGAGACTCTATTCACGAACATTAACACTTCGTCTACGGTCTCAACAGCTCAATGTCACGCATTTGACTGATGCCTGGAAAGAGTTCTGCTGAAAAATCTCGTAGCGTTAGAATTTATAGGGTTGAATTGGCTCAGTAATTGGTCTTAGGGCACCTTGAATATGAATAAGCTTTTCTGATTAGACGCATTTTCATCTGGGACTCACAAGACTCGCACGTTCTATTCAAGATAAGACGAAAAATAAGTCCAAGATCTTTTACTTTTTTATTGTGCAACAGGAACAATTTTCAGCAGTTATTTGCCTTATTACACTTAAACAATGCCAAATTGATAATATTTCACTTTCAAGAGTATGGTTGATATACACTCAACGTCGCACCTACCTCAAATACTAAATATTAAAACAGTTACCATACCCACCGTAAAAATAAGTTGGTCTTATTTCTCGACATAAATTGGACTTATTTCACTTTGTCACTGAGCAATATGACCAACTTGTGGAAATTGTCCTTATTTCTATTTTTTAGTGCAATAAGTCCAATTTTCGTAAGCTGGTCTTATTTCACTTGGCTTTATTTCAAGGCAACTAAAATACAACCAACTCCAAAATTGATCTTTCGCGACAAATTTTAGATCCAAATTATAAGCTGTCTTGACGATGTCTATTGGCTGCATCTGAGATGTGATTTGAACCATTTTTATTATATTATATGCAAACAATTTGGTAGCGATTCATCCACACAACAATCAGTAGCTCGAAACCTTCACCAACTTATTGTAAAATTAAAGCGTTACTGCCAAGAAGCCACTTGAACGTCTTGGTGTTCAAAAATGAGTTAGAATTTTTGACCTTACTAATGGAAAAATTTTATTTTATTTTATTGAATTTATAAAATAAACTTTTATCTGCCCCACCCTTTGAAAGAAATGATAGGCTGGTTAGCAACAAAAGTTAATATTGTTTATGTTAATTAAAGTAATGAACTGAGAAAAAATCAAGACAAGGATTCAGCTTCTACTATTATTTAAATTTTCTTAATCCCCAATACTTCATTTAACAAAATAAACTAGAAATAGCATCTTATTTTACTTTATCTCAATTTTCCACTTACCCACTCTTCTTCATAACTTACATTTTCACCAACTCAATGAGTCAGTTTCTCGCTTTCGCAGTCAGTTACTCCTTTGATTTTAACGGATGTAAGTCCTGGATTACAAAGTAACAACAAATGATATTCTTGTGAACAACGCCTTAAATTCAAACATCCCTTTTTGAAAATTAAAGCTGCAAAATGAGCTAAGTTATATCACCTTAGCCATTTGGACTTGACTCCTTCCGTTCATCTTCAGAAAAGAAAAAAAAACAAATCTAAAGCAAGGAGTACCTTAATTTCTTATTAAGAATTTAGAAAACACGAGGTAAACATTTGTGTTCGTTCAACCAGTAACTATACACCCTGAATATTTAATCAACACAACTTGGAACATCCCGAACATTTCTCCCAACTGGAGGAATAGCTTTAAATAAGCAGTAAAATAGATTTTTCTTCTCTGAAGAGCGCTAGTACCTATAGCTTCCTTCAAAATCCTTCTTTAACGTCCTTATGTTAATTGGGACATTTATTGTCACTTTCTTTTGTTATTCTTGTCTTGTGAGTTTTTTTAAATATCCCTGTCAACATCCTCGCGACAAATTATCTTTATTTTCCTAAATACGTACTTGGGAGTACCAACTCGCCTTTTGAATTGAAACTGGACGTTCTCAAAAATAAAACAACAACACTTCAAAACTGGACATAACTTTTTTTGTATATGTATAATGCATACATATATTTCTCTACATAAAACAAAATGTTTGTTACGTAAACATGAGTTTTGGGTGTTATCTCTTAAGTATTCTATTTTCTTAACAGTCCAACAGTCCCAACTTGTGCCTTTGAGAAACAAAAACAAATATATTCTGCCTCCTTTAGAGACAATCATTTTCATTTTTGGAAAAGAACAAGAAAAAAGACCTACAAAACAAAACAAAAAGTCTGAAGGAGAAAACTTTTTAAGTGCTACATGTCCAATCTGGAGCCAGAGATTAATTTCATCTCATTTTTATTTTTCTCTTATTCGTATAACAATCATGATGGGAACTATGATGGCCCCACTTGAACTTTCGAGTTTGTTCCTTATTGAAAAAAAAAATAGAAAAGAAAACTAAACATTTTATGTTGTTTTGAAAAATACATGTAAATAATTATATAACTTTCACAGATCGATATTCATCCGCCAGAACGAGAATCAATTTTCTCCGAAGAACTCAGACCATCTGACCCGCGTAATGTTGGACCATGCGGTGGTTTTAGTACCCAATATGCCTGCATGTGTGATTTTCATGGAGTGCCATATCGAGAAGAAGTCGCTTGGGACATTGACACCATTTACCTATCCCATGACACTAGGATACTGAATTTAAGAGATTTTGATCATTTGGAACCAAAGTAAGTTAAACAAAATTCTATACTTTTTGCCTTCTAAAGTTTATAAAAATGTTTTCATAATTTCAGAGATCTAATGGCGATAGTATCAGCTTTGGAATATAACACGTTTTTTCGTGGTCTAAAAGCTTCCCATATGAGATTATCACATGAAACACTTGAAAGAATATTACATGTGCTCAAAAGGTCAATGTGGCTGGAGGAGTTACATTTGGAGGCATTAGGATTAAGGTAAAAGTTTTGTGTTAAATTAATTTGAGAAAACTGTTTAAAAATATATTAATTCTTTTAAAAAAAACAGGTCGGATTTTCTTCATAAATTAGCTGTATCTGTGATTACAAATAACAATCCTGCGATTCGTACTATCGATTTGAGTCATAATTTAATCGAGGATAAAGGTGAGAGCTTTTATTTAATAACAATTTTATTAAATTCATTTTTTTAAATGTACATACAAACACATTTAATTCAATTGAATATCACATCATTACACCACGAATTGTATTTGTTAATTGTGAAAGGAAAACAAACTTCAAAAAATATAAATAAATAACGTACAATAGCACAAAACCATGTATAGTAAAGTACATTTGTTCGTCTTTCCTACAAGCAATAAAAAATAAATAATGTTACTGTCGCTTTAACACATACATATTTTATATAAATCACAATTTTATGTATGAAATCATAAAGGCTAGAAATCCCATTAAACTGCTTACACTGTTACGATAACTTAATTCGAAATGTACTCATGATTCGTAGAAAGTCTTCCTGAAAAATACCATCTCTGTATTTTTAATGATTTGAATCACACTGCCGTGTCATCCGGAATCAGCGTCCTGGTTTCAAAAATGCTTCCTCCGACCTCGTTTCATTGTTATATTTATACCTCTCGTATATAGCGCTTATAAGTGTTCCCTTGTTAGTCTCTTGGTCCTTTTATGGTTTTCGCCTACAAAACGGTGTCATTAACCAGGACTGCGAAGCCAGTTGCTCTCCAAATTCCTTCAAATAATGAGATTTGGCCACCCTAACTACCTTGACCTTATTGCCATTAAACTGAACTAAATAAAAAAAACATCATAGTACTCTACGGGTTTTGTTTTCAATAAGATGTTTCATTTTTATATTAAAATAAATCGAGTATGCTTTAGGGAAAATCAATGGATGGTTATTTTATTATAAAAAAGGTATGCGAATATCCGCCACGGCTACGGTTGCAGCAACATATTCTTAAGTTCTCCATGATCAATTCGCACATTTGCGGAAGTATAAACTCTATAACTTCACGAATTCAAATTTAAGGTGTTAAACCTATTTTATTGCATTGGCAAAGACTTTATCTTTCACGTAACCCCAACATTTCAGTGTAAGGTTGTTAGTTCACAAAATCTCGGCGGCCAATTGTGACTACCTTTTTTGAGAAATAACACCTCCAGAAAACTTTTTTTCAGCTATTTTATGGCCATACATACATTTTTGATCTGTGTATGTAGTACACTCCATTGACCTTAGCAGTTGCACCAGCCTAATTTTATTATAAGTAATGTCCAATCACAATACAAATACCTAATTTAATAATGACGCGTTGAGGATAGAAAGGCCTTGCAACATTCATTCTTGGATTTTTCGATCCAAAATTGCTTTAATTCTGATTATTATTGAAGCCTTCGAGTTGCAAACGGGCCTAATCACTGAGTGAGACCTTGAAATTCATCCACATTTTTCGGAAAGCGAGAATACAACGTCTCTGATGATTAACCGGCTTGAGTTCTTGTGCATTAAATCATGTTAAAAAGCTTGGAGATCTAAGTCATTATGCAAAATACTGTACAATGTTGTTTTCCAAATGCCTAGTTCCACTGGATTTACTTCAACACTACCAGCTAAAGCAGCAATATTCTCCGCTGCTTTTAAGCGACAACACCAGTTTCACTATGAGCAGTAAAGAAGCTGATTCTAGACGAGCCAAAAGTGATTTAACTAAGCGAACTGCAACTGCAATCTTTTCACAATTTTTGTAGTGTATTGTAATGCAATTTTGAACAAAGTATGGTGCGTTCCATTTTTAAGTAATGGTGTAGTTTGTACTTGTTAAAAAGATAGCATTTCATATATGAACCCTCTTTTATCCTTTATTTTAGTAGACGACTTGTGTGTCATTGGCTTCTTGAAATTAAATGCAGCTTATAAAGTAGTTATTTTTGGGAGGCTGTCTTAAAAAGTCCTGCTAACTATTATCTAAAAAGTGAATCATGGCGATCTCAAGGCAACCTAGCCTGAGATCCAATTAAAAAAAAAAGTGAATCATACTCTAAACATTTCCTTTTTTGTAAATGTATTTTAACATTTCTGATAAATATTTTCGTAATAAATGTAAAGTTTTAAATTTAAAGAGCTGCCAAAATATACAAATTATACTTGAAAATGTATTTCTAAATAATACATAGTTTATTTTCCTTCCGTTCTCTTCAACAATAAGATTTCTTGAAAGCAATAGAGCCTTCCTAGACATTTATCAGAACAAAAACACTTACCACTTTCTATATTAAATAATTGTTTGTCCATCCTCACAAACTCTTATCTTGCAGACAAATTAAAATAATTTTAGTGTAGGTACAAAAGAATCAAATTTAAAGAACTCTCCCATATATCACACTCAACATACAAAATCGATATCATAATATTTTGCAGTACTTATTTTTTAGTTTATATTCTACTAAAAAATTTTGTATTCTTGTAATTCGAGTGTAAAATATATTTTTTTAATGTAGGTGCAACATCGTTGTGTGCCCTACTTGGAAAAATTGTTCAAGGTTTGACTTATGTATTTACAAAAATGTTGATGTTAATATTAATCTAATTGTTTTATTCTTTCCTAGATTATATTTTCAATTTCGATTTAAATTACATTATTTTCAAAATCAGCCTTAAATATTTCATTTGTGCTTTGATGTCTTTTTCACAAATACAATTTATTTGCATATTGAATTTTTTTTTTCAAATGTCATTTAAAAACAAATCTAGCTGTGTTAAGTTCTATTTCCAATAATTATCCGCTGTTTTATTATTTCAAAATATTGTCATCAATTTTGATAAAACAAAAAAATCTACTTTGCATAATTATTTAGTGTTTGTTTATTTTATCTCAATGGGAAGTTAATTTAAAAAAAAATGCTTTTTCACTTTAAAACAAAAAAAATCTTTTTCAATGCACAAATCCTTTTTCTTAATCAGCATTAAAAGTAATATTTTTTTTTATAAAAGATTGAGTCTTTAAAATATTGTAAAATTATTTTAGGCGCAATACATCTTGCGGGCCCAATAGCTAAAGTATCAAAAGGTCTGTGTAAATTGGCTCTGGCACACTGTGGTCTAACATCGAAAGGCGTTAATCAAATGTCACATTCACTGTCACTCAATCAAAGTATTTCAAATTCGTTAACGTATTTAGATTTAAGCGGAAACAGCCTAAAAGATGATATAACCGTAAGTTATAAATTTATTTAATTTCTTATAAGTATGAATTATTTCTTAACTATTTTTTTTAAATATTTTAGAACTTACATAATTTTCTGGCCCAACCAAACGTTCTAGAGCATTTGGACCTCTCATCGACTGATATTACTTTAGAGAATGTAAGTTTCTATTTTTACAAAAAAGAATATTTTATTTAATGAACAAAATTGTATTTACAGTTATTTGGTGCCCTTTTACGTGGTTGTGCAACACATTTAAGCAATTTAAACGTCTCACACAATTCGTTTAGTACAAAGAAAGGAAAAGAAATTCCACCATCGTTTAAACAATTTTTTACAAGTACATTAAGTTTGAAACATTTGAATATTGCCGGATGTAAATTGCCAATGGAAGCATTAAAGTAAGTTTAATTTGAAGACAAACAAAAATATTGCGTGTTATGAAAGCTTTTAGCTAAATTGCAAAATTTATATTGAAAGTTCCCAAACACTCAAAAGAGAAGGATATGAATCCCATCATATTTGTATAACAAAATTCATTCTTATGTTTTTTGTTTACTTTCAGAAATTTACTTCTTGGTCTTGCATGCAACGAGTCAACAGCTGGGCTGTACTTAGATTTAAGTAGCAATTCATTAGGTGCCCAGGGTGCTCATGTATTAGAATCATGTATCCATGGTGTTCGTGTTTTACAAAGTTTAGACATAAGTGACAATAGTAAGTATTTACTTTCACCAATAAAGGAAAAATATTATTAAAATCATACTCTTTTTTAATTTTTAGATTTGGATGCCGAATTAGCATCAGTATTAACTGCTGTATCAAAGAATCCTTCAATTCGAACCTTACACATGACACGTAGTCTTACCGGTATGAAGCCTAAACACATTCCAACTGTAATGGATGCACTGGTAAATCTTATCCAAAAAGATGATTTTCCCTTAGCTGAATTAGTTTTGTCGGAAAACAAGCTCAAAAATGATATTCATGATTTTATAAATGCCTTAGGAAGTAATCAGAGTTTACAGAAATTAGGTAAAGCAATTTTTTTTCTAATTCATAACAACATATCTAAAAAGAGGTATTTATATTGTTTGTAGATATAAGTGGAAATTACATGGGTGACGTGGGAGCTCGGCTATTGGCCAAGGCACTGCAAATCAACAATAAGCTACGAACAATTTACATGGATAAGAACAATATAACCCTCCAAGGCTATGGAGATATAGTTTATGCTCTTGAGAATAACCACTCGATGAGGACGATACCATTTCCGGTATTTGATATAGCGCCACATCTAAAAAATCATCCCGAAAAAACCGATGGTATAATGAGGAAAATGCAAGAGCTTTTACTTCGCAATTGCAATGGTCTTAAACGACAAAATGGTCAAGGATTCCGATTGCAACATGGTTTCATGTTGTCATCCACACATCAACTGGTCGATAAATTAATAGCCGAAACTCAAGACACATTGTCAATAGCTCCGGGTAGTGAGTGTTGTGCTGTGCAACGTCTTATTGATGATGCAGAAAATTGTAAACAACTTATGCCGAAACTTCAAGAAGCTGTGCGTTGTGAATCGCATCCTGTTGAGGTTAAGCTAACAAGAATTGCAAGTGATTTAAGTTATACGATTCAAAGTCATTTGGAAGAAACTATGGAAACTATGATTCGAACTGGGATTGAACAGTGTCCGAAAACTTTTGGCTGCCAGAATGTTATTATTGATTTGAGAAAGGCATTGTGCGAGAAGCTAGTCATTCCGGATGATTTTTTGCAAACGTGTTTGCTAAATAATGCTGGAAGTGAAATCATGAATAAAGTGACGTGAGTATTGAAAATTTTGTTTTAATTTTTAAGCAAATTATTAAGTTTTTCATAAAATGTAAAAATAATGAAGTACTCTAGTCTTTAAAAGAAAAAAAACGATTTTGGAAATTTTCCTTCGTGAACCATATTTTAAAAGATGGAAAAGATTCCATTCAACTAGTAAATAACGGCTTGTTATTTGTACATTTTAACATCTTTTCCCTTTAAATCGGTTGCAAGTTAAAGAAATTCTAGGGATTACTTTTTAACACCAAACCTAGCTTATCTTAGTTTAATAAAAGGTACATTTTGCCTGCACCATTTCTCCACTTCTGAACAAGTTTAGTTCATGCTCAAAAAGCTTACGTATCCTGATCTTTTTTGTCATTACAAGAATAGAGTAGAGCCTTAAAATATAATTATTGAGCTTTAGAAACTGACTAAAAGCACTAGGCACTTCTTTTTTGTAGATTTTTTTTATTTAATTATTTAAAAAAAAAAAGTTAAAAAGCAAATGTTCAAACAAAAAATAACCAATTTATTAAGATGTTTTGGACTTCCTTTGGTCACTTTGTTTTGTTGTTCTCATGTAAACCAAAATCGCTTCCAAAAAAACAGTGTGTCCTGGTTTCCATTTTTAAAAGCGATATTATTGCTAACCAGTAGAGTTATTTTCAAGCTTCTTAAGGAGCTCAGTCTTTTAGACTCATGCTGTATCACAATGGACCCACAATTGGTCAAAGCGTGTATTATTCTTTTCCTGCAGTCACTTCAACCTGACAATGGTAGAGTAAAGTTAACAAATGTTTGGTCCAATGACGCTTAAGCTGCTCCACTAAAATCTTAAAATGCCAGTTCCTGCAAATGATAAAAATTACGAATTAAAATTAAGAACTAGTGTTTTTTTTTCTTTTTAGTCTTGTAGTAAATTATTTGATTGCTAAAGTTTGATTCCTTCTTTACGTTGCAGTTAGCATTTGCTATCGCCTTTGACTTTAAAAAGAAATGCCGGTTTTTTAAGAGACAAATTCAATAATCTACTAAAGTATGCATCATAATTATTATCAGAAGAGTCTCATTATTTTTTATTTTCCATCAAAATTTTTCTTCATCATCTCTATCCGTTGATAGTCCGGTTTTTAATGGTTTCAATAAATCTCATTCCTCAAATTAAAAATCGTTTCATTTCCAGACATCAAACAGACATAGGCTTTATGTAGGCATGAGCTCATCACCAGATTTTGAATGTGTGTCTTTAATCAATATCCACGAAAAAAAATGTTGTGTACTTGAGTAGGTTTTTGTTTGGTTATCATGTTTAATGAAATTACTCTTCTATTACGTACTTTCACTTATCTTAGAAAAGGTTTTTATTTTATCATTTTCTATCTTCTCTTATTCTCGAAATTATTAGCATAATTAAATGGAAAAAAAGAAACGATGTCAATGAAATAGAACAAAATAAATAAACACACAGTAGATAATATAATTCCGTTTAAACTTTATACCAAAACCCGATTCGCATTCTTAAATTCCAACGAAATAATTGTTCGTCTGATATCTCTAAGTGTGAAAAAGAAGTCTTTTTATTTTTTAAATAACATATCAAGCTTTTAGTCTGCAATACCATCTGAGGGCTTGCTAGATTTGTTTTTTTTTTTGTATTCATAATGAGATTGACTCAAACCAGTTAAGATAATTGTTTAATAATAAAATGCGTATGATTTGATGCATATAATAAAGTCTATGTGTCATGCTTAATGAATACACAAATCTAGCAAAAATTACAATCGTATAGTTTCTCCAACAGCTCCGAACAAAACGAATGAATTATTGCGATTGTGCTGTTGGGATGTGGGGCTGTGGTGCGGCAACGCTTTCAGCTGGCCGCTGTATATTATTTTGATAAGAACCCGATGCAAACTAGCTTTTTTTTCGTTGTTGATAAGATTACCCGTCGTCGTCGGTCGTCGGTCGTCGGTCGTCGCTGTTGTGGAGTATTGAGTAATAAGATTTGTAGCAGAGAGAGCAAAATTATTTGTCATCAAATTATTATTATTCTCACCCTCGTATAATTTTCCAACTTGGTTGGTCCGGTCAGTCTCAATAGTGTCGCCGAAGTTGTTGCTTTCAATGAACTTCTGCGAAAGGCTGTTTAGCTGTTGCCAAAGCCCGACATCAAGGGCAAATAACAGATGTAGTAGTAAAAGAGAAAAGCTCTTAGAAAAGTACTTTAGACTCTTTTTTAATAGTTTTGTTTTTATTAGTTCTTGTTTTTTTCGTTTTGTTTTTATTCTATGAGTGAACTCATAAGAACATACATACATATAATTAATAAAATCAATTTTTATATTTAGTGAAGTTGAACAAATCCTTGCGGCTACAATCTCAGATCGAGCTACAGATGAAGTTGTGGAAGCATTGTCACGTAATCGTCGAGGACTGGGCATCTCAGACTCGCCGTCGGTGCAATTGGACGAAGCCCAGACGCCGGATATAGTACGCAGTCAATCTAGTCATGTAAGTTTGTTTTTGTTCTTTACTTTGTTGTCAGAAAAGTATTTTGTTGTTAAGATATTTAATATACATATAAGACAGTGTTATGAAGGCCCTGTCCCCTGTTATCTAAATGTTTGGATTTCAATAGAGAAATGCATGGAAAAATGTTGATATATTTATCAAAGTGTTATTTTTTTGTTTATGAAGTAGTATGGAATAGGAATAGGGTGATATTTTACTATTTTTTGGATAAATTAAAGCTTGAATATGACGAAGTGTTGGTTATCAAAAGAAAAACACTTATTTGGTATAAGCGTCACATTTATTTTGGTTCATTTTTGTAGCCTCAAATTCATGCTTTAAAAATAAAAACATTAATCAGTTTTACTTAATATCATAAATCATAAAAAGAAATACAGTCCAACTTATTGTTTATGATACAGTAATGTAAAAAAGCTCTGTGTGTTTGTTATCATACAAAAAAAATGCTATTCCTATTTTCTTTCTTTTATTTGGTATAAAGACATCATTAAGAGTTGTTTTAAAGTGCATTCAAAGTAGGGCTTAGTTTCTTAAATATTTGGAACACATTAGATTTTGTAGTTTATTCTTTCCCTGTATCGAAAGAACTAACTCTTTAAGGTTTCATCCCGTGAATTAAAACCGATTTGTGAATTCATAAGTGATATCATACAAACATCAGAATTCAAATCAATAAAATACTGTGCAATTTTTCGAGCATAAATATACTAAAGAATGTACTCGTGCTCTATGCGATGCACATCATAGAACAACATCTTTTTTATTGACATGGAACCCGTTATAAGAAAACAAAATATTGTATTTGTATACGCACGATTTGTTTAAATTCCTTTGTTTGCTAAGAAAATGTTTATACTCAAGTGTATTCAGCTGTAGTCCAACTTCCAACTTCTAAAAACAAGTTAATTCAATAGACTGTAAAGAATAAGTACAAAGAATTATATTAAATCTTTGTACCTTTTATTTAATTGATTAAATTGATTGGAACATTTATCAAATAAAGGGTTTTTCAATAAGAAGTTTCATGTTTAATATCCTGCTATTTGGGGAGCTATCATTACTTGACTAGTTAAAAATACGACATTACTACAAAAGTACGATACATGTTTCAAAAACTCATTACAACTTGTTAAGTTCTATCCAAATATAGTGAATAATTTGCTTTTACAGTTCGTAAAACTGAAACACTTTAGGGTTGTCCTGAAGCATCTTCTCGGTTCCTTCAAAAATAACTTACGAGTGAAACTTTTACGGTAAGTTAATGCGCTACCGAGTTATAGTTAACTTTTTCTTATGGCTGAAATCGGAAGATATTATGTTCAACAAGACGGAGCCACGTGGCAGTCGATACAACTACTTTAAGAAGGAATTCTTGAAGTTATCAGAGACATACAGCGAACAATTTGCTTAGTTTTATGAAAATTTCATGAAAATGATAAATCGCTAATATTTTGTTTCTTTGTTAAGAGCGTACATTTAACTTTACAATGAAATAAACACCAGTCATTAAATTCTCTTCCAAGAAATACTCTTTTTTTAATACCGAAATGAAACATCTTATTAGAGAAGCATATATAAAGTTAATTTTAAATTTACAACATTTCACCAAAAGTGTCGATCATATAATTTTGAATTGTATCATTTTTTTTGTTTGTGTGAATATAATATGAAATACTTTTAAACAGCATTCTTTTTTATAATTTAAAAAAAAAATCTAAAGAAACACCAATTCTTTTTTTATTGTTGATTTTTGCAATTTATCAAATTAAAACTTTATTAATTTTTAGGATTCCAATGGTCTTATCATAATAAGATCAAGCAGAGGAAGTGTTCTGCCAAAGCTTGGATTAGATTCACCAACTGTAAGTTATACTCAATGGTTGAAATAAAAAAGAACACACAATTTTCTTTGTTTCTCACCATTTTATAACTAGAAAATCAGCATTTTTGAATCGAAAAATACCAATATTACATACATATATATATTATAATCATATTACATATATCTAATCAAATATATATATAAAACAAATTAGTGCCAGTGAACTGTATTAACAAAATGAGAACATGTTATCTAGAGTTTGAAATTGCATTAAATATTTATAAAATCTAACAAGTGTGAATATATCATAATTACATAAAATATATTTCAAAAGAAATTAATGCTTGAATTTTCCCCCAAAAAAGACAGAAGAAAGAAAAAAAAACTGAACTCATTGAGAAAAATTGGCAACCAAAATGGAAATTCAACATTTAAAAAGCAAATATTTAAAGAAAAAAGAAAATAGTAGTGATTTTATAAACAGATTTTATTTTTAATTTGTAGTTTTTTTGCATTTAAGTTGAAATGTTATGAAAAAATAAGTTTAAATACGAGTTAGATCATCCAAAGTCACCATATTCATCCATCACAAAACACATTCACTTATTCATCATGCATTCACCAACCATAAAATTAAAAAAAAAAAAAAAAAAAAAAAAAAACAAAACAAAATTAAAAACCAAAAAGACACAACAAGTTTTTGTTTATAATTTTCTGTGTCTTCCCATCATGCTCTCTCTGTACTACTTCTCACCCTTCATCCGTTTGTTAAAGAAATTGGAATATCTAAACCTTGTAAGTAGATCAAAGTAAAATCCTTGAATTTCATTCATTGTTTTTTTTTAACTTTTTGTTTTTTAACAACCTGCTAGATTTTATATTATTTTAATTTTATAATTCAAAATATTTTAATTTTGTAAATGAAAAATGTGTATAAAAAGAGAGATAGAAAGATTTATTGCACGTTCACGCCTCATTTTATTTTGTTTTGATTTAGAATCACAGTTTTTCCAATCTCCCTCCCATATCAATATAAAATAATAATACACCTTCCCTCATGTATGTACATAGTCTTCAAAATATTGAATGCATTTGAAGATAAACACTGGAACTGCTTGTTAAGTTACCAAGTCTAACTCAACAAAATTAATTTACAGGCCACTCCACACCTGCCAACCAAACGTCGATCGGTCGCACGAAAGGTACGTCCACAGTCAGTGGTGGAAAACCTTAGCCTGGGCCATATTCCAGATTTACTGGAATCGCCATCATCACATCGAAGCTCATCGAATATGTCATCGCACGATCAACGTGGTGACGACGAATGCTGTGATTCGATTACAGAGCTGCCAAGTGTTTCACTTCAGTTGCAGCATTTGGTGAAGGGTCGACCAAAGAGGGCTAAGACTAGAGCACCTTCGAGGCCATTGGTAGCCGATACGAGCACTCGTGAGATAATCGAGGGCTTAGATCAATTCTTCAGACCAGGATCAGTAACTCCAACAACACTAACTCCACTCGTATCGCCAACATCCGAGGAATGCAGCTCGTTAAGTTTTGCCGATAGCCCAACGATGAGCAGAGACGACAACGGACGAATGACTTCGGAGGAGACTACTCCTATCCTTGAGGAGCGTAAGCCAATCAAATTAGATCGAAGCTCACCACTTTTGAGAGGTATGCTTCTTGTGTTAGATTCTGATTCATTTATTCTATGTGGTTTTTCATTATAGGTGTTGCCTGGGCAAGTCGTTCAAGATCCACAGACAATTTGGAGAAATACTCTCCTCTAGTTGGCCGGAAGTCACCATTGGTGAAAATGCGTACTGAAGGTGGCAACGACGATCGTTTGGATCGTCTACACATGCCATATCGTGACGATCGAATGCGATCCCCAAGCAGTGAGTCAATAAAGAGCCATACCGGCGGAGATAGTGTAATTGTGAAGACCGGCAATGGAATTCTAAGAACACCAATTGTCCTACAAAAACCACGTCCATGGTCTGTAGTAGGAAATGAGCCAAAGTCAGGAGATTTCTCAACGGATTCTAGTAAAACAACACCAGAACAATTAGAAGATGGTAAGATACAAAATACTCCTTATCTTTTTAAGACTTCTAACTTATCTGTTTTTGTGTGAAGATTGCGATGTAGTGCCATTTGGACAACAGACAGGAGGTTCAATTGTTGGTATTAGTCCAGGAATCGCCTTGGCTTCAAGCGGTGGCGGTGGTAGTATTGTAGGAATAACTCCAGGTAAGTTTTGTTTTTCTTAAATTGCATAAAATGTTTTTGATAGTCAAGTGATGTTTATCAAAAATTATAGGAGCAGCATTGGAAAAGAAATCAGTTCGAGAATTAGCAGCAGGACTCAGTCGAATAGGTAAGTGATGGCCTTAAGCTTGTGAATTTTGTTTTATTTCGTTTTTTATTTGGTATGATAGTTTTTTAAATGAAAATCCTTTGTAATTGTTTTGAAATCAGAACACGAAGTTGTGAGCTTTAATTTTCCCTGAAAAATAAGAATAATACAAAAATTAAACTTTCAGAAAAATGAAAGTTAACACTATTGTAAATGATTTCAAACCTTTCACCGTGGATTCCCAATTACAAAATTCTAAAACATCAGTCTTTAGAGCATGTTTTTTAGAGCATGAGTATTATTATTATTTTTTGTTGTTGTAAATTTTGCACTTTCTTATTACTTTTATTTTTTGTACTTTTTTCTTATGTTTGCAATAAATTTTACAACACCACAAACAAATAAAAAAAACATTAGATTTGCCTATGAAACCACCACCAATTGGTCCCAGACCAACTTCAATGTTAAACAGCATCAATAATACATCACGCACAATTATAACCAGCAATAACTCGACAACAACAACAACATCGAGCATTACAAGTGGAACAATTGAAAATATCACCAAAACGATAATCACCACTGAAAATGGTGAATCCATCGATAACTTTTTAAATGGCAGTGAAAAGAAAACCGAAACTATTGTGAAAAGGATTGCTGGCAAGGAAATAACATCGATATTCGAGGTTTGATTCGATTCTCTCCTTGGTTTGGACACAAAAATTACATTAATAACAAAACAACGCGCTTATTCATAATGTGAATGTGGGGTGAAAATTATTAGACTTAAAATTGTGCATTGATTGTGTTTTTGTGTGTCACATTGACGACTTTATTGGCCTTTGGGTGACTAAGATGGGCGGAACATTGGTTTTAATTTTATGTGAAAATTTATTGTCTATAATTTTGTGCGTTAAATTAAGTTATATGTCTTGTCTATTCTATGCATGATTCTCATAAGTAAAAAAAAACAACATATTTTCATTTTGAAAAACATGTATAAGTGATGTCCTAAGATCCATTCAGTGCATGAACAACATTATGTTGGTGTTGTTTGTATTTATGTAATTTATTGTATATAGCTTTTTTTTAATTTTTAATTACTGGCTGGAAATATTTTTAAATTTATGGAATATAACTAACTCTTCCCCAGAAAATTCTAGAATCTAAATAAATGGTTATTAGAATCAATATTAGGTGGTAAGAATAACAAGAAGTTGATTTTGGATGTCGGTACGTATTGATTCGGTCTGCTATTTTCTTATACCTGTACACTAACCTAGTTTAGTTTAAATTGTCTCAGAGCATTCTTATTTAGCTCTTCCTTAGTATTCAAATTGATTGCAAACATTTTAACCCACTGAATTAATCGATTAATTTTGAACTATTTAAGACAAACATTCAAAATGATCGCAAACATTTTAACACGCTGAAGTAATCGATTAAATTTTAACCATTTAAGACAAATAATTCAATCAAAAAAATATAAGTTAGTAACAATTCCCTTGTGAAGATTTTTCTGCAATCAGCCAAATCATGAATTCCACCTTTATGACAAAATTAGTTTAAACTGCAATTTCTTTAACCATTTAGTCCTATCAAGAATTCCATTGCGAAAACTTTAACGAACCCTAAAAAAACAACGAATTTGTTTGAAATGCTAATTGTAACCAATTTTTGATTACTATCATACTCGGTAATAGTTTATTTCGGAATTCGAATAAGTTTCCATCGAATAAAATAAACAACTTTCTTTGTTTTTTCGGATTAAAGTTTGAAACAATTTGTTGCTCCTTTTTATACATTTTTCTGCCTCATACGATTTGTCCCGGAATTGCTTATTTTTTTTCAACTACTACTACTTTACTTTTTTCCCCCTATTTTTGTGGTTAAAGTATGTTATTTTTATTTACTAATTACTCTCCAACAAAAAATTGCGTAGTTTATGTTTCGTAGATTTCTAAAAATGTCCTAAGTCTGGTTGTTGTTTAGTCGACATTTCCTACTCCAACATTGGATTTTTAATGAAAATAATAAATTGTTGTAAAACTTAATTTTGCTATAATACAAATGTGAAACACTTAAAAAATAACAAAATTATTTTTTTCTGCATTTTGGTTTACATAATACTTTTTCAAAAGAATTTTTAGATCACGTTTAATGAATATAACTTTCTCAAAATCCAAACATAATACTCTGTTTTTAAGACTAGGGTAAAAAGAAACTTACATAGTTCTTAAAAAATATATGTACGATGTTTTCACAAAGAACAAATTTGTGTCTTCTTAGTTTTCGTAATTTCTCTGACTTATCAATATCTGAGGTTTAGAAAAACTTTGATTCTAATTCCTTTGTATTTTTGAATAATTCGTCTAAGTTTTAATCCTGATTCGAAATCCGAACTTCGATATTGGCCATATTGTGATCAACCTCAGAAATATCAATATATTTTGATGTTAACCTTAAGATTACGAATTCATAAACAAAACAAAAATTCTTTTAAAAATCGTTTTAAGATTAATTCTTCCGCGTCCTTTAACGGTTATAGCCACACAAATCTAATATACGTTTTTTTGTCGAAATATAAAAGGTTGTATCTCAAAAAGCCTGACGAGATACACTGATTTTAAAGTTTGATAAAGTCATACACATCCTTAAAAAAAGTATAATTTGAGTGCCAGCTTCATAATCTTGTTGACCACAATGGCAGATCCAGGGGGGGGGGGTCGTAGGGGGCATGACCCCCCCTGGGAGATAATTTGTTTTCTTTTTTGTAGGAATTCCCTTCAATTCAAAACAAATCGTATTGCGTTAATGGATATGACCCCTATTATATTTTGAATTATTTATTTTTTGTATATGAAAACAACAGTTGTATTTTATTTCCTTAAACTTTGTGGCTACTTCTTTGACTGAAGATTGAACCAGGAACATAATATGAATCGGATATTCAGCCCTATTCCAAAAACACTGCATCGACATCAACTTTTGACCAATTGACGATCCAGGTGTGGGTCATATGAGCCAAAAAAACTTATAAAGTTAAGTTGTATAAGTAAAGATTTAATTTAAAGATTTATTAGTAATTTAACGACAATCACAAAAAAGTGGTTTGCTGTCAAAAACAACTCAAATTGTGATTTTCGCTCAATTTAGAACTTCAAAAAACTTTAGTCATGATATTTTCATAAAATTTGTTTCTAAGAAAAAGAGCAAATATCCAGGTTCTTAAGAAGAAACCTTGAATAAGAGATCATCAATTTTATATTAAGTTGCCTTTAAGTTCCTTAAACTAGCCTTCAATTTTATTATTACATTTTTTTTGACACACATAAATAGTGATTATTGAAGTGATTTTTACTGCGATATATAGGAACTATATAGCAAGTTTTGCATTAGTAAACAATTTCAAACTAGAGTTTTTAATCAAATATGACTTCACGACGTTAGAGAAGTCGAAACAAGTGGGTTCCGTCCGTCTGTCTGTCTTTCCTGGCTTTTACAGTGCAAACAATTGTTCTGATTGAAATTAAGATTTTCAGCTGATTAGTGTAGGGAGTTTTAGAATTTCTTATAATGCAAAAAATAACAGCAGTCCCCACAAAAATTGTTTGGTTCAAACATATTTTATTTTCTAAAACTTTCTCAAAATTGTGTGTTCTTAATTTGGCTTCTTTCTACAAGAAAAACATATTTTCGTATTGCTCCAGAGGGGTACACCTCAAAAAAATCATTATTTTGTTTTTAAGTTTTCTCAAGAACTAATGGAACGATTTCAAAATTCTACTCTTTCTGTGCAAGCTCTTGTCAATGATCAAAATGATGATGATTTTTTATGATCAAAAATGTATTTTTTTTATTTTAATAAAGTACTAATTTTGTGTGCAAAACTCGATTTTCAGAAAGGGGACAGCATTTTTGTACGAAATTTAAATGTAAAATGTTCATATATTTATAAGCTCTTTATTTAGTGCTTATACCAAAAATATTTTTAAGACGAAATTTAAAATGATTTTCGAAAAAAATAGGTAAATCTAGCTATTTTGACAAATAAAATGGCATTTAAATTTTTGAGAAAAACTTATTTTGGAGGTACATTTTTAAATCTTAAAATATAGGCAATATTTTTAAACATACTTTTTGGAAGAAATTATAAAGTTCTTGCGACCCAGTCGTGCATTTCATTTCTTTCAAAATTAGTTTTCTGATGAATACCAAAGATCTTACAAAATTAAATAAATCTAATTTTGAAGTGAATTTGCTTTGAATGCTCTAGAACTGAGATTCAAACACAAATTTCAATAATACAAATCAAGTGACACTTTTGTTAAACTAATGGCTAAGTGAAAAACATAATAACCGTTTTATATCTATTGATATAAAAGCTTTGAAACGTGTAATTTGTGAGTACTACTAAACTCTTCTTCCCAACTTATTTGTTTACTTACCTTACTTTGTTTTAATTTAATTTTTTTTAGAGAAATTATGTGATTAAATGCAACTATTTCCCTAAATTCAAGAACCAAACCTTTTTGTCTCTACAATTTTTAAGTTTTGTGGACGACTTTATAAAATCCAAATACGAGTAAGCAGATTGATAACGAGAGTAATACGAGATTCCCGGAAATTGAATTTGAAAAAAACTGCATCAAAAAAAGCCTCACATTTTTACATATCAGATTCTCTGTCATTTTCTGGATATTTAAAGTTTTGCAGCGTTCTTCACATTAATAGAAATGAAAACAAGAAAAGTGTGTTTTGTTTTTGGAAAAAAGCAACGTTTCAAAAACAATGTCCTACATTTCTGCGCGAAATGCACCAAAAACAATATAAGCTATTGTATTTTAGCTCCTAAATATGGCATGTTTAGACAACTGTTAGAATCTTGGAATGCTTTCATATGTTAGACCATAATTTGCTGGACAACAGTGTTCTTAATAATTTGATAACTAAAGTTGTCATTTTAGCAATTATTAAATTTTTGTTAGCATCCTGTACAAAACATTAGAGAATATTTTTAAGCGGTGAGTAAAAACTCATCTAAGTGTGTGACCCCCCTGATGAAAAGTCTGGATCCGCCCTTGGTTGACCAATGTTTTTTATGGAATGAAATGGTTTGCGCATTCAACTATTTTTTTTGCAAATGTGTCTAACAAAGAAATCCAACATTCAGATTTAAGTTTTGTTTTGTCTGCAAACAAATCCATCTTTAAAAATTAAAATGCAATTTCGTTTCGCGGTATTTCATATTTGTTTGATGTGTATTGCTATTTCATGGAGATTCGGAAATTTCTGAATTCTCAAAACAACTTTTAGATATAGGAGACGATGCATACAATTACCGGTCGATTTCTGCAAGATTATTGATGAACAAAATGCTCTCATAGACCAAATATTTCCCGATGTACACCGACAATATACAAATAATAAGTGGCCGGCAGTAAGAGCAATTTTAGCAGCAAAAAAACGTGGATGTCATACAAATCTATTGAAGCAGTTTGTTATTCTACCAAAGCTGTAAATTATTCAACTGAATTTTTAAACTCATTGGATTTACCAGACATGCCACAGCATAATTTTCAACGGAATGTTGGATCTACTGTCATTTTTCTTTGTGGAAAGCTACGCGATTGCTAATTAAAAAATTAATGAACAATTTAAATTATGTTATACCCACATATGTATCAATTCAATTCAAACGCCTAATAATCAATAAGTCCCAAAGCCAAACGGCTTAGATTTAAGCACTTCATGAGTGACTTGCTCTTCTAGCAAAATATTCTCAAGAAGTTATTTATATAACAAAACAACGTTTGTCGGGTCAGCTAGTATTTCAAAATAAAATATAAAGTTTTTTTCCTTTACTCTGCACGAGTGAAAATGAAATGAAAGTTAAACTGACATAACTTCAAAGAAACTCATAGTATAGTAATGTGGGTCTAACACCTTTTAAAAATGCCTACTTTTTCATTAAAAATCGTTTGTCATAATCATATTTTGCCAACAAGATGATTGAATAGTGAAATCCAGAAGTAGAGCTTAATATATGAGCCCTGAACCACTACTATCGAAATTAACTTTCGAAAACCAGTTATTTATTACTATTTCTTACTTTTATTTTCCAAACTGTATTTTCAAGCTTATTACCATTCAAAATCATAATAATAAGATGCTTAATTAGAAGCTAAGTAAGAAGAAAAAATTAACAACCTCCAGACATTTAAAAAAAAATTAAAGCATAAATTAACTTCAATAACTGCTTTCTTTTTCAAACAAATCTATTTAACCTTCCAGCCAGTACTTTTGCATGCACATTATTAATAAAATAAAAACAAATTAATATTTATCAAATTTACTAATCCAAAACAAAACTCTTTAAAATATACACTATTTTTATAGGAGACATTAGTTGAAGGTCTACAGAGGTCTTCAGTCCGTCGAACTTTTAGAGATGCACAATATACAAAAGATGATGTTGTTGATGTATAGAACAAAAAAGAAAAAAATATTTTATTTTTATTTAATTATATTCTATTAAAAAAAAATGTATTAAAGCAAAAAAAAATTAAATATTTTATTAGTGCAATTCTTCATTTTAACTCTCAAGGCTTACTTTAAATTAATTTCGTTTTAATTACTCGTAAAATCAAATCGAAAAAAGGAAAATATTAATTAAATCATTTTGTTTATATTCAATCTACAACAGAGTTATAACAAAATTATATCCATTTTTAGTGCCAACGTTTTATTGTATTGTAGTATAATATATTATTATTTAATTTTTAATGTTTTTTTTATTACTTCAGTTTTTAACCATTTTTGTATATTTTTTATTATATAACTACACCCTCTCTTGTAAAAAAAAAACAACTTCTATATATGTTCTATATTTAATCAGTGGTTGATATAAGAATTTAGCTAACGGAGGATAGTTAAATATACATATTTTTAATAAACTTTTTTTATGAATACTTTTTTATTTATTTTCTTTGTTCGATGTATACTAACTTAACAAGATCAAAATTACCTATGAAATTGATTGTGGCTTAAAAAATACTGCCATAGACCATACTGAATGTGTAATTTGAGTTTTCGAGTCGTGAAATAAATGTGTGTGCATATTTGTCCTTAAAATTAAACAAACAAATAATTTTCCATCGAATTTTATGGTCCTTTGGATTTGTTTTTGTGTAAATTAAAAAATAACGATGGCAATTAAATGAGACTCGATCTTCTTAACGTGCAATTTTGTTTAGCCTTTTATAGAAAAAAAAAATACTAAATGTTGTCGACTGCACACTTAAAAATTATTAAATAAGAAAATACCAAAATCTAACAATACTAAATGTTCTTAAAATCAAAAGCAAACAAAAATTATATAAATCTGGGGCTGACTGTCATAGTATTAGAAGACATTTTAACGGTGATAAACCCACCACTATTCGTTTGAGAAATTTATTTTTCCACCAAAAACAAAAACTAGATATTCTTGATTCCATTAAAATTAAAAACAAAACTTATACAAAAGAAACAAAAAATTTAAAAAGAAAAAGTGTGAATTAAAAAAATTAAATTGCTCCAACTATAGTCATTAAGTTAAATTATGTAATAATTGTTATAAAATATTTAAGAATTAAGAATATTAAAATTAACAAAATAAAATAAAAAAAATTATAAACCTATCCTGTGATTTATTTTCGTATTTAATAAATCTTAACTTTTTTGTATAAAAATTAAAATATTACAGAGATTAACCAGAAAAATAATGGAAAACAAAAATAAAATAACAATTTTGTGTATTTCATTGATATGCAAAGTTTGTTTTATTTTTTTAAAAGCTTTTTTTATAATTTGTTCAAACAAAAAATTTTAATTTTGTGTGGTTTATTTTTTGTAATCCCCTTAAAGTAAAGAATTAAACTTAAAACTTAATAAATTGTGCATAAACAATGAAAAATAAAACACATATAAACGAATTAAAAATAGAATCCATATTTAAGTTATATATTTTCTTATTAAAAATGTTTAATTAAGTTAAAAAAGTAAAATAAGTATTAAAAAAGTACAGTAGAAATTAACATTGACACAACAAATTTTTGAACAAAACAAAAAATAATAAAGAAAAATAGAGATTTACTGATAAGAAAAAAATAATAATAATTTTGTAAGTAAAAAGAATGGCAAATTGTTGCGCAAAATCGACATAGTTTTTCTTTTATTTGTTTATAATTTTATTTTTGTAGTTACACTTAAGGTAATCAATTGACAAAAACAAAAACAGCATATATTTATAAACAAAAAAGAAATTCGTATTAATTAAAAATTTTGGAAGTTTTATAAATATTAAATAGAAACAAAAATAAATTATGACAAACAAACAAAAAATTACACATTGAATGTTAAGTTATAAGAAAATATTCTCTACTCCAAACAATAAAATATTAAATACACTTATATTCGAGAAAATAAACTAAAATGCGAAAAAAATACTTGTGGTTTTTTCTTTTATTGTACTTCAATATAAAAAAGATTGAAATCGAAACTTCAGCCGAAAAATTCATGTGAATGCGACTAAATTTACACCAGCAGCAATATTCTGCCAAATGTTCAAATTGGTATTCTGTTCCGAAAAAAGTGAAGTGATCGGTCTTAACCTTCTACTGCACGCACTATGATCCAATGAAAAACATTTTTTTTTCGTTTTTGTTTTTCATTTTATAAAATTAAAAGAATTAAACAAAAACAAATTGTTTAAATAAATTTTATTAAAAGTTAATAACTTTTGCCATATATGGCTGCTTGTGCAGTTACACATATTTCAATAAACTTAACTTTTGCCATATATGGCTGCTTGTGCAGTTACGCATTTTTGAAGCTAACAAAAAAAACAAACATGTATACCTAGAATTTACTTCAACAGTTTAACAAAACAAAAACGTTTTCATAAATATTCGTATCAAAAGCCGGGCGTACCCTTTTCAAACACTTTTTATTCCTGCATAGGTGTTCTGCTATAGCCAACTTAAAATCGAAGAGAGGCATATACGTGTCGCTCTTCTAATCTAAATCTAAAAAGTGGAAAAAAATGTTGATGTACCACGTTTTGGATCGTATGTCAATTCGACAAAGACCAAGTATAGAATCTAAAAGGTCAACACGACCCATATACTTATTATATAGATATAGATGAACTATTATCTTTGGGCAGTAAACATCTACGTACTTTTTTTCTTTTCTTGAGTACCTTCTTTTCTTTGTTGTGGGATTAGCCCCTTCAAACGTGGAAAGCATATTCACAATTTTATTATGGGGCGACTTTCCATTACCGCAGCACGAATTTCCTTCTGATTTTTTTTTTACAGTTAGGTAGGGGTCTCAATAGAACATGTTTTAAATATTAGGGCGAGGAAACAACTTTAAGTCATAAAAAAAAATATTTTCTTTTTCGGACTTAACCCTACTTTCTTTGTATTGCATTTTTTGAGCCTAAAACAAGTTTTTTTTAATTGATAGCACGGCGTAGTAACAGCTAGGTATGTAAGGGGGGGCATGCTGCCCCCCTGCAACCCCCCTGCTTGGGGTCACTATAGGATTTGGGGTGGGTGCGAGTTTGGGTATATGCAAAGTACTTTTCCATTTGAGCACTAAAATAAAAGAAATTACCAAGAAAAAAAAACAAGTATGGCAACACTGAACAAAAAACAGGGAAGAAATGTCAAAATCAACCATTTTTGAGTGTTTTGTATGGAAAAAAGTGAACTTTAAAAATTAATTAAAAATAGAAATAAATGTTTCCTCGCTCTAAAATTGCTATAGGTATTATTTATTTGCACATATCTATCGAATAAAAAAAACCGCGAGTCGAAATTCGTGCTGCGGTAATGGAAAGTTGAGCCTTTATTATCAAACCAGGACACAAAAGAAATATTGACGCCTTCAATGGTAGCCATCTTTTCTATCATATTTCCTTGTCCTCTTTTCTTTCTTTCCTTTTCTTTTGGAACTTCAATGTTGGGAACTCTATTTTGGCTCACGGTCCCCAATAAAAGAAGACCAGCTTTGGTAAGATGCACTTGAAGTTTTGGACTGTTGAACCAGTTGTCAAAGTAAATTTTGTGGTTTATATGTCTTGGCACCGTTGAAACCAACCTGGACACAACATTTCCGCTTACACCCAAATCTGGAAAACCATCTGGAATAACGTTGTTCTGCTCCCCTGCGAATATATCAAAATCATAGCTGAATCTCGATATTACGCTTAAAACGAACCCCATATATGTGGCTTTTTTGGATTATACTGCTTAAGGTGATGTCGACACTTAGTGGGAATTGTTTGTTCGTCCAATGCAAGATGTTCTTCTTTTGGTATAAGAAGAAGTCGTTCCCTTATAAACGGTGATTTTTTAAGAGCTTGAGAACTTTTTAAAAAAAAAAACGCATACAATTTTGCAAAATCTCATCGATTCTTTATTTGAAACGTTAGATTGGTCCATGACATTTACTTTTTAAAAATAATTTCATTTAAATGTTGACCGCGGCTGCGTCTTAGGTGGTCCATTCGGAAAGTCCAATTTTGGGTAACTTTTTCGAGCATTTCGGCCGGAATAGCCCGAATTTCTTCGGAAATGTTGTCTTCCAAAGCTGGAATAGTTGCTGGCTTATTTGTGTAGACTTTAGACTTGACGTAGCCCCACAAAAAATAGTCTAAAGGCGTCAAATCGCATGATCTTGGTGGCCAACTTACCGGTCCATTCCTTGAGATGAATTGTTCTCCGAAGTTTTCCCTCAAAATGGCCATAGAATCGCGAGCTGTGTGGCATGTAGCGCCATCTTGTTGAAACCACATGTCAACCAAGTTCAGTTCTTCCATTTTTGGCAACAAAAAGTTTGTGAGCATTGACCGATAGCGATCGCCATTCACCGTAACGTTGCGTCCAACAGCATCTTTGAAAAAATACGGTCCAATGATTCCACCAGCGTACAAACCACACCAAACAGTGCATTTTTCGGGATGCATGTGCAGTTCTTGAACGGCTTCTGGTTGCTCTTCACTCCAAATGCGGCAATTTTGCTTATTTACGTAGCAATTCAACCAGAAATGAGCTTCCGAACACTGATTTTGGTAATAAAATTCAATGATTTGCAAGCGTTGCTCGTTAGTAAGTCTATTCATGATGAAATGTCAAAGCATACTGAGCATCTTTCTCTTTGACACCATGTCTGAAATCCCGCGTGATCTGTCAAATACTAATGCATGAAAATCCTAACCTCAAAAAAATCACCCTTTATTATTTAGGAGTGGCCTGACTTTGAAGGTTGACCAAATCGAACAAATTCATCATTTTTAGCTAAATGGAGACATTTTTTTTTTCCTCCCACCGCCTATATGGCATGGTCTCATAAACAAGAGGCTGTCCTAATTGGAAGTTCCAATACCGCCTGGTAGAAGGCAATTTTATGAGGGACGTGAAAAGAGAAATACCGACAAATTGTTCAATTTCACTTCGCATTATGTTGACTGGCTTATTTATGTTGTTTTGCAACGCTTTTCTGTTGGATTCCTCAACCAACATATCAAACAGTTCTCCCGTGAAAAGAAAAAAGTCAGCGGGGGTCTCTAAAGAGGACATATCTTCTGGAAGCTCTTTTGTCCCTAAAAAGGGATAATCGCTTTCCATGTATGTTGCACGGCATTTGCTCCTCCATGTTTCTTTTTGCTTTTTTTTCTTATCTTTCAATCTCAAAGTTGACAATTGTTTTTCATCATCCGAATCGTACTCGCTTTCATCGGTTTCAGGCACCTCTATGTGTTCTTTACAGTCCATATCCATATTCTGCTCATCCTCCGATTCAAGGATTTCATCCTCACTCTGAATACCATCACCAGGAACAGCACAAAATCCTTTTCCGTAGAATGAAATAGACAAGATCATTGTTTTTCACTGCAAAAAAAGCACAAGCAGCCATACATTTATGACACCATAAATATTGTTGTGAATGGATAAGGAACCATGTATGGATGTTGTCAAAAATACGCCGCGTCTTGAATTCCACGGACATAATTGAACATTTAAGACTTTAATATTACTTACCAATATTGAATCTTTCTAAAACAAATGTAATGCCAATAAATTATGAACAAGCCAATGAATAATAAGACCAAATACAACAAAAAAAAATATAAACAATGAACTGTTCTAAGATATCAAAATCAAAACGTTACTTTCCAATATCAGTTGCGTAATCCAAGCAGTCGGCGTTTAAAAATCAAAAGCCATATATGGCTTCTTGTGCAGTAGAGGGTTAAATAAGAAACTTGGATATAAAGTGAATTTAAATAATTACACTTTTCTTACAAATATTTTCATTGGAAAACAATTGAATGGGACATTTAAGTAATCGATACAATCGGATTGTAGAATAGGACTTCAGGTCTGGGCTTATATTCACCAATTTCCAAGATTATAGTGTGAGGATAGGAAAAACATGCAGTTTGCTACTGATACTTCTACCAAAAAGATCTAGGACTTTTCAATTCAATTTAAATAACATTTTTGAATTGAAAATCGATCTTTTTTTATTTTTACTAAAACCTTGAAAAAATTATCTTTTAAGAGGACGACTAGACTACCTATGTAAATGTTACAACCACCCTGTATTGCCAAATGCAGTCTTGCCAACTACTTAATTGTATGAATATTATCATTAATTCTAATTGTTCTAACTCTTTTTGGTGATATCTCTTATGATGTGAACATCTTGTTATTGCTATAATAAAATATAATTTACTTTTGTTAATTGAATTACAAATATTCTTGCCTTTTATTTAAGAAACTATAAAGCCTAGTACATACTTCCTCGTGAAGTGAACGTTCGCCAGTGGAGAAAGTGAACTTTTGAAATTGCTCACTGGTACACACTTGTGAGTACACGTTGTAAACATTTGACTTCAGCTTCACCAACAGTTCCCGTACATTTTGCACGTGAATTGCCCGTGAAAGAAAACTCTCCACTTTGTTCTCCACTCAGCTTCACGAGCAAGTTCACGGGTGAACCAAAAACTGAAATTTGTATGGGTTCACGAGATGGTTCACAAGTATGTACTAGGCTTAAAACGCAACAGTAAACTATGGTTTTTCTACAAACTATCAAGAGAATACTCAATCAAAATACGCAAATAAAAAATACATCATAAAGGGTTTTCAATAAAAGGTTTGATTTTGAACAGGCCGCTTTTTGGGCAGCTTTCATTTTTGAAATAGTAAGGACTGAACCATTAATAAAAAGGGAACTAAGCGCACTTCAGCAACACACTGCAATTGTTTGATTTAACTACAATAATGGGTTTATGCTGTATACAAACAATTGCAGTTTTGCAAGAATGAAAACAGTTTCCTCGAAAATGTAAATACAGTAGGTCACATAAATCTTTTTATTTAACTAATCAAGATTTTTTATTAAAGGCCATATAAAAGATAATGGTCCACGATTTATTCAAGACATCATCATTAAGGACATACAGGCTCAAATTTGCGAATTGTTCGTGGAAAATTAGATTTTTTTCCGTTTCATTTTGTTTTTGAATGGTTAACTTCTTATTGATGTTAGTATAAAATTATATTGCATTTCTAGTTACAGTCAAACTTCGATAACTCGAACTTTGATAACTCGTAGTTTTTATATAGCGTTTAGAGTGTATATTCCATACATTTGGGCAGGTTCACGCAACTTAACGTAAATTTTGACCAAGGCAACTAGTTAATTTTCTAAGTGTCATGAATTTCAAATTCAGAACTTTACTCCACAAATTTTTACTTTAAGTTCATAGTACAAGAACTGCCAAACACATTATTGTCTAAAAAACACTCCTCAGAGAAGCTACAAATCGATTACGATTTGTCTTTTGTATTGTAAAGAAATATTACTTATTTCTTTTTTAAATTGAGAAGGAACCTTTTTACAGAAAACATTATATGGAATTTTGCAAAAAATAAATAAATTGTAGAGTAGTAAAGCTCAGCTTTCACTTGAATGAAAAAACATGATCAGTTGTCGTTTTGAAATAAGTTGACTTGACTTGATAGTTAGGGAGATTTTTCTTAACTTACTTTCCAGACATCTTTCCAATAAATTTGCCTTAATTGGAAGGCATTTTTTTGGCAGTCTGGCAATCAGATACTAGAAACTTTCCTTACTTTCAACTTTTTAAGTTCCTTGTGTCACCTGAACCAGCCAATTTACTTTGATAACTCGAACTTGTATAACTCGAATTTCTCTTTAACTAGAACAAAAAAATGACACCTACACTGCGTAAGTCGAATTTTATAGGGGAATTCCCAATTATGAGAAAAAATGAAGTATGCGTTTGAAATTTGATTTTTTGATGGGAATCGCCATTGGAAAATAGGATATTCTGAAGTACAGGAAAATTAACATTTTTATTCATTATACGTGTGTTGCTAATGGAGTGATGATTGAAAGATACAACGTCACTTTTGTAGACAAAAAGTGTGCCATAAAAAAGCTTGTGGTGAAAGTAATGACGTACCTGATGAAGACTATGATATATGGAAGAATAACGTTTTGCCAAATCTTTTTGAAAAGTATGATGAATGCGATATTTTTAATGCTGATGAAACAGGCAACATTTAAAAATGAAAAATGTCACGAGGGCAAACAGCGGATTACTTTAATGTTGGTTGAAAAACTCAAAATCCTTTTAATAGGTAAAAGTAACAAGCCTCGTTGTTATCGCTGTGTTAAATGGTTAGCTGTTGATTACGCGGCAAACTCCACGTGGATGACTGGACACTTTTTTGAAAAATGGGTTGTTAAGTTCGATAAGTAATTTTCAGAAAAAGGGAGAAAAGTTTTACTCTTTATTGATAATTGTCCGGCGCATCCCAAAGGCCTTCCCCAAAAATTTAAGTCAATTGAACTAGCATTTTTTCCGCCAAATATAACTTTAAAACTGCAACCACTTGACCAGGGAGTGATTTAAAATAACATTATCGCCGCAGAGTCTTAAAATAAACTTTGAAGCATATGGATACAGAAAAATCAATACAGTTGGAAAAACTTGGGACATTGACGACAAAAGTCAGACTATAGCTAATTGCTTCAAAAAAGCTGGTTTTGGCCAATTTTCTACATGGGACTTAGAGGATGACATTCCTCTTGTTTTTCTCAATAATATTGATGAAGATTGAGCTTTGATGGAAGCTGAATATGATGTATGGATAAGGCAGAGTGATAAAGCAACGAACATAACTCTGGATGACTATATGGAGGTAGATAACGATATTTGTACGTCGGCCTTTCCTTCAGACGAGGATATTATTGAGCAGTGTAGCTCTGAATCGTTGAACCCAACTTCAACCAATATTGAAAGTGATGACGAGACTTCGGTTGAAGAGGAACTCATTCAGCAGCCCTCAAAGCGTGTTGTGGCAGATAAAGACACAACAGACAAAATTTATGCAGCTCTAAACTAGAATAACTGTGCATGTGAATTTGCGATATGCTGTTGTTTCATTTTAAAATGGTTTTTTATTTTGATGATTCATTTTAATATCTCGAAGTCTTGATAAGTCGAACTTTTTTCGTGGATAGTAGTAGTTCGAGTTATCGAAGTTCGACTGTATATGACAATTTATTGCTTTTAAAAGTAAGGATAGGTCAAAAGAATTTTGTGACCCCTATATGACACGTTTTCTATATATAACGTTTATTCACCCACTGCTCAAATATGCACCTCAAGTTTTTCCCCTTTCCAAACTATTCATATTTCTAGAGACGAGACCATCCAACCTCATATTCTTGCCTTTGCTCTTCTTTGTTTATCTTGGAACAATCCTCTTTTTATTCTTCCCTATGCCTAAAATTTCTCAAATTAAAATCGTTGGAAGAACGTAGGCAAATTTTAGGCATTCTCTTTATTCACCAACTCCTTTCTAGTTCCGTTGACTTTATTTTCCGAGGGTTACACACGTAACCCTCGATTCTTCTTCTTTTATGCATCTAGCCACCGAACCTCCTATGGCTTCAACGAACCTTATATTTCGTTTGCTGCTAAGTCTATTTTAATCTCAATACTCCTTCCTTAAAACTACCTTTCCCTTCATAATTTTATGTTAAGTTCTTAGTTTGTTTAAGTTAGATTAAGAATTATCTTTTCTTTATGCCGAATAAATAGAGTTTTGCCTCCACCATAGTTTCTGTTTTCATTAAAGCCAACTTCTTCGCCAATATCAACGTAGTTTTCGTAAACTTTATTTACTAACATATATTTTATATGCAAGTCCAAAACTCTTCTCATATAATCAGCTCTTTTTTATAACAAAGTTGCTTTGTTTAATTAAGATGTGAACATTGCCTTATTGAAAAATAAAAAAAACTCACTACGTGAACACATCCCGTAAAACAAACTACAAATCGGCTTACGGCTAACATTGGTAAAATGTCACCAAAAAATTTGTTTGACATTTCACAATCACAAAATCGGCAACTTAACCTCATCTAATCGTTTTTCGCATCTTGGTCGATTTAATTTTGTTTTCATTTCTAAAAATCAAAGTATTTTATAAAATATCCCAAGAAAATGGTCAAACTAACTCCTGAACTGATCAATCAATCGATGCAGTTCATAAACCCGTGTCGGGAACGTGAACTAGATTTGCGTGGCTACAAAATACCTCAAATCGAAAATATGGGTGCTACTCTTGACCAGTTCGACACAATTGACCTGTCCGACAATGATTTGCGTAAACTGGACGGTTTTCCATATCTCCCTCGATTGAAGTGTCTTCTACTAAACAACAACCGCTTAGTGAGAATAGACGACTTCGTCCACGAGTCACTTCCAAATCTCAACACAGTCATCATGACGGGAAACAATATACAGGAGTTCAGCGATCTGGATCCATTGACACACTTTAAGCAACTGCAAACGCTTTGCCTGTTGGTCAATCCAGTTTCGACCAAACCCTACTACAGAGAATACATTGCCTATAAATTCCCAAATTTGCGTCTTCTGGACTTCAGGAAAATCAAATTAAACGACAGAAAGAATGCCCAAGAGTTCTTCCGCACTAAAGCAGGCAAGGACATTCTCAAGGAAGTCGCGAAAAAAGCTAAAATGAACAATGCCGCCATGGCTGAGGGAAAAATCGGGATGGGAGCAACTGGAGGCACAATTGCCAATCAAGCAGACATTCAGCGTATCCGAGAAGCGATAAGAAACGCCAACTCCCTGCAAGAAGTCGAACGTTTGACGAGAATTCTACAATCCGGCCATCTGCCGGAGAACTTCTCGTTGGACAATGGACGAGGAGAAGCCATGGAAATGTAGTTCGATCATAAAAAAACGTATGAAGTCAATAAAAAGAAAATTCCACAAAATACTGTTCCCGCTTTTTCTTCATTTATTTTTCACAGAAAAACAAACCACAACTTGGTTCAAAACAGATTCCTTAGCTTCCATCGTACCCCAGGTTTAATTTAGCTATTCCTTATAAATCCTTTTCCGCCATAATACTGTCATAGTGTAGACCCGTATAGAATATAATCCACGTCACGAGGAAGCCTGCAAATGAGGTCATGAAGCCTTCTTTGACTAGTTCCCAGGCTCCACCGTATGCCTCCTCGTCGATTGCTTGGAAGTTAACTGAATATAGATAAACTATTGCACAACTGATACCCGCGAATCTGCAAGACAAGCAATTTTATTATATTTCCCAATTGAACACCTTTAGTCGGGGTGAAAAAACTCACAAAACAAGACCCAGAAATCCTTTAAGTGGGATTATCCCCCAAATGACTCCAAGAATTATGCCGAAAACCTGTCGTGACCAATAGACGACATCGAGGAACTCATCCTAAAGGGGTTAATTAATATCAATTAGTATGTTTAACTCAGTTCAACTAAAAGAGCTAGAATCTAGTCTGGCTCGGCGATTATCCATTTACCTTATCAGGCCATTCTGATTTCGCGGTTAATGCACGCGAGCAGATTGACTTGAGGGTTGAGGTTTTTATTGTGCCGTTTCTTTCTATGGTGTTCGTTTTAGTGGACATTGTGGTTTTTAGGCTGGATTTCTGTTATAAAATGCAAAAATTAAATTCTCCAGAAAAGAAACACGATTTTTTTATCAATCGTGGAAGTGTATAGTAAAATTTGGAGGTAAAATGTCAAATTTGACACCAATTAAGAAGTTGCTCAAAATGAGCTACGTTACAGGGTGGCGTGAAATAAAAAGCGATTGCAGCGAAACTAGTAGTAAGTAGACGAATTGATGAATTTAAATTAACCGAAATATTACTTTTTTTTGGTAAATTGATATCGTTATATAGTTAGCAGCACTAAGAATTTAATTTTTCTTGATGCAAATAATTTGGAATATATTGATATTCGCTGAACAATTTTCAGAATTTGGAGAAAAACAGCTTAAAAATTATTAACAATTAAAACTCATTTGACGTCTTTGGGAAGTTTTTTCTTCAAATGTCCATATTACAAAGTTTATACTTTTCCAAACTCGGAAAATGTTTCTTGGAATTGTAAAATTATTGAGAATTGAAGCAAAGAATAGACAGATAAAAAAAAACTCCTTTGTTACAATACAACGTAAGAACTCATAACAAACTGTTGTCTCAATTTCCAAATACGAAACGTATGTGTGTGAGTTAATTGTTAATGGCTAATGGAACTGTCAAATCATTGACATTTTGTAACAATGCTTCTCCAAATTCTAAAAATGGTTAATCAAAATTGAGAAAACTATTCCGTTTGATTTAATTTTTTTTTGGTATTTTTGGCATTTTCATTATTTTGTCGACTACATTAAAAATAAATAATTATTAAGCTTTTTAGATAAATGAAAATGGTAACGTGGAGACACCGTTTATATTGAAATAGTTGGAAGTTATACCAAACTTTATTAGACAAAATGTATCCTGGTATAAAATAGAAAAACAACATTTTTGATCACAAAAACAGATACAACATTAAAGCAGGGCTTCACTTTATTGTTGTGGCGGAAATAGAAAGATTATGTAATCTTGACCACCGGGAAAATATAACACGGCTTAAGATTAAAACAAGAACGTATATAACAAACTGTATTCCTAAATTGTTTGTGAAAGTGTAGCATATTTTAGTAAAAATCTCATCTCAGCAACATGGTTTTGTGAAAAAAAAGATCAACCGTTTCTAATCTCCTCATATTCTCAAACATATGTTCAAACGCTTTAGAACAAGGTTATGAAGTTGACGCTGTATACGCCAACTTAATAACGGAATTATTTATTTAAACTTAAAGCTATTGGGTTTCCACCATTTTTCTTAGCTTGGATTAAATCATGCCTTGAAAACAGATTCTATGAATCTGAGAAAGTGAACTTCTCATTTTTGCTGACGAAATGAAGATTTTTAGGTTTATAAAGTCCATGATCGTATACTCTTACAAGCCTACATTAATGAATGTGTGGGAAAAATAGCCTTTCACTCAACCCCTTAAAATACCAGACGAAACCTTTTACTAAAAAACTAATCGGTAGTGTAGCAGTACCCGTGGCATGATGGTTAGTGCGTTGGACTGTCATGCCAGAGGTCTTGGGTTCGATCCCTGCCTATGACATCTAAAGACTTTTTACGGGTACTGCCTCTTGCGAGGAATTGACAAATACTCTACGCAAAGGAGTTCAATGATCCCTGTGTTACTCTTTCTTTGTACAATTGCCATGTTTGTCCTCATCTTGAATATGCATCGCAAGTATGGACTCCTTATTACGGAATTTATAGAAAACCTATTGAATTAATTCAACATAATTTCATTAGCTTTGCCTCCTTATCCCTATGATCTGCCTTCCTATAAACATCGTGTTAATAATGATTTATTATTTCTTCATCAACTCATTTACGGTGAAATTGATGCACCTTATTTGCTATCTTGTGTACATTTGAATTACTGAGGCGGAACTTATCACCTACGATCTTTTAATATACATATTGGGGCATATTCATAGATGTTTGTTAAACTGTTGCTTAGGTGTTACTAAGCAAGTCCAGAGTTTAGGCTATTTAAAAACAAATTTAAACCTAAGTTTAGAGCAAAACCTGTGGTTTAACTATAAACATAGGAAATACTGTGTTTAAGTAGTTATTATTACAGCCAAATTTCATATTTTATTTTTGTTTGTGAACTGAAAACCTGAAAAGTTATCAAGTAAATTTAACGTAAACTTGCTGGTGTAGCTCTTCTTGTTGGCAATTCCCACTGCAAAATTCTTTGTCTGACTACGATAAGTTTTCCTACCGTTCGCGTTTTATATTTTCCTTGGTTTTATCTAAAATATTATCGAACGTTGTTAGTTGTTTTTTTTTTTTTTGATTTTCTTTTAAATGGTTTTGTTTTACTTACTTTTTTCGACATGAAATTCGACCAATGACAGCACAAAATAACGAGTTTGAAAATATAACAGTAGTTTTTAGCTTTGCTCTGTCATTGGAAGTATAATTGTAGTAGAATACAACCTTAAACTGGGGTTTTACTAAACACATCAGTAAAATTGACCATGGATAAGAGGTGTGTTTATTAAATCAACACGCCTTAAACTATAGACTAAGAAATCACGAACGACTTAAGTAATACTCTATGAATACACGCCATTGACTTCCATTGAACTAACTATGGAAAAAATGAAGCTTTAAGTCGAATGAGCATTTTATATAACTTAAACTTTTCATCGATAGATTTAAATTTAAATAAGGTGGGATTAAAATCATTGTTTAGAACCAGTGCTCCACTTTCGTAAACGTCTTTATTTTATCTTATGTTGTTCTGTATTATTTCATGTTAAATGTTAATTTTGTTTTGTATTTTGTGCGTGTTTTAGGCTTTAATTGTACCTATTATTATCAAGTTAATTGCTAACTTGACATTAAATATGTTTCAAAATAGCATCGTGCCTTACTATGACATACATAATCTTTGCGTCAATTAGGTCATAGTTTTTTAATTTCATTTCTAAAGGCCAATTGCACAATTGGCCAATTTATATTTCTAAAATGTCTGTGAATTTTCTCAAACAGATCGACAGAGTAGTAGAATGTAATAAACAATTTGCTTTTCATTCGAACCTTCCGAAAAATAAGCTTAATATTTCTTTTCTTCCTTTTTGGATTTTGCAATAGAGAATTCTTAAGAAATCGAATCATAAAAGATCTGTTGTCAGAACTTCGTATGATATTTATTTAAAGGGCTGGATTGAGGAGAGGGCAACCGGGGCGGAAGCCTCTGAGACTCCACAAACGGGGGGCCCGACAATAGAGACTTCGGAAATTTTTTTTTCAAATTCCAACTTGTAAACACTAGTACCTAAACATCTTTTCCTTTGATATGTATTTTTTTTGCTCTTTTACCTTTACCTACAGCCTACAGTACTTTGAACATATACATGATGATTTAATGATATAATAATCTGTAATAACAGAAATCATTGATCCATATTTGTTCACCCCAATCAGGCAATCAGTGAAATATTAAAATCTCAAATGGCCCTGATAAGAAGCACTTCCAATTCACTACCCATCTTGAGGGAGTACACCTATCGCTTAATGGCTGAGTGGGGTGGTACTTGCCAGCAACAAATTAAATGATCGCAAAAAAAGGTTCCACAGAACTTCAAAATTGCTATCACAGCCACTAAAGAACGGCACCGAATTCTGATTGAAAAATTATCGGAGAAGAAAAAAGGACAGTTTTTAGTCTTGAAAAATCTCAGTGAAACTCGTTGGTCTTGTAGAACTGAAGCTACGAAAGCCTTAGCCAATGGCTATGCGGAAATCAAAGAAGCTCTAACCAGCATCTTTCAATAAAGAGCAAAAAAACATCGTTAGGAGTGAAGCAACGCACCTTCTACACAAGATGAGTGGTCTCGAAACCGCTTTATTTGCAACATTTTGAAACAATATCTTGGAGCGATTCAACGCTACAAAACAAGATATTGCAAGACCCGAAAATGAGTGTTGCATCGGCAATGCGTGCACTAGAATACGAGGAAGCAGCCAAAAAATATCCCATACTGATGAATATGTACAATCAAGCACCCGCACCAGAACGATAAATGTCAGGTTGAATCTGCTCAATTACGGGAAAGCACAAGACGAAAATCTGTCGCCCAAAGAAAAATACAAAGCATCCGCCTTTATCCCAGTGATTGACCAGATATCCGTTTCTCTTACTGAAAGATTGCATGCCTGTGAAGCTGTACGTTCGAGATTTGGATTCCTGAATTAGATCGAAAAGATGGATGCTGAAAATTTGCACGCTGCAGCAGAGGCATTGGTGAAAGTGTATCCGGATGATTTAAACCCTAGTCTTGGTAATGAGTCGGTTCAATTTGTGTCTTTGATTGACTCATACAAAAAGAAAAAGGACTGTGGAATAGATCAATCGCCGAAACTATTTTACTACCAAATTCTCGAAAATCCCAAACCTCAAAATTGCATTGAGAATTTTTGGTTTTGATGGTAACAAATTGCACTGGAGAGCGCTGATTTTCAAAAATGAAAATTATTAAAAATAGGCTTCGAACCACGACGGGACAAAACCGTCTATAGAAGCTTTCTCTCCTGAACATTGAAAGCCATTTACTCCGAGAACTGGATTTCAACGAATCATCAACGATTTTTCGGCGAAAAAAGCTCAAAAGGTTCGGTTCGTTAAGTCCTAATTTAATTTCAGATAATTCTTTTTTTCCGTTTATACATATTTATATGTATTTGTTCAATACTAAAGGAATCTACTTGGTTTCACAATAAATTATTTATTGAAAAACTCAAGTGAAAAAAATGGTTTACTTTATTTTGAAATTAATTTGGGGCGAGGGGGCCTCCGCTCCTTGATTGTCCCGAGGCCTCTGGAGCTCTAAATCCAGCCCTGTTTGTTTATATTTCTGAGAATACAGAAATATCTGAGATCTTTAAAATATAAACTGGCCAAATACATTTCAAGTATGCATTCCGGGTTGGTTTTAGGCATTAAACCCTTATGATTTTAGAGAAATATCAGTATCCTTTTTAAAGTGATGAGTCTGTTTTATGTACCATCTTGACCTTTTTCGTCTACAGATTTTTAAATTTCTGTTTAGTAATTTTAACTTGATCAACATTTTTTTGAAAATTATTAAATCTTACTCAACTGGCATTTGACGAATTCTAATAACTGAATGAAACAAACATAAAGTAAAAATTAAATTTTGTAAGTATATTGTTTTAATAAAAATAATTTGGTCATATAAAAAAAAATTAATAATTTTCAGTTGTTCGAACGTAGTTTACTCCGGATGGCATGGATACCTTATCGTATCCCTTAGGGAAAAGTTTCTTAGCTTCTTCATCAGTGACGCTTGGTAGAATCATAACCTTTGTTCCAGGCTTTAAATATTAAAAAAAAATTAAGTTATTAAAAAAATGAACAAACATTGAAGTTAAAAAAAACTCACAGTCCAATTAGCGGGTGTTGCAACAACCTTCAATCTGTCTGTCAATTGTAATGAGTCAATGCATCGCAGAATTTCACTAGAAAATAATGAACATTTTTTATTATTTTTCTCGAAAAAATGGTATTTTTAACTTACTCTACATTACGACCAGTTGACATGGGGTAAAACATCGACAACCGCAATTTCTTGTCGGGACTAATGATGAACAGGGCACGAATGGTCTTTCCAATTTCAGGATCTTTTTTTTGCTCTTCATCGAGCAGACCAAATGAAACGGCCAAGTCACGGTTTGGATCTGCAATGATTGGGTATGGGAAGTCCCCGGGAATATCCAAGCAGTACGATTTAATGTCATTGACCCAATCAACATGGGAAGCCAGCTGATCCACGGAATGAGCTAGAAGCTTGGTATTACGCTTGGCAAACTCATGCTGATGGACGGCCATGCGACCAAGTTCTGTTGTGCACACTGGAGTAAAGTCAGCAGGGTGAGAGAAGAAGACACACCATCTATAAATCATATAAATGTTGTTTAATATATCTTTTAGTTTAAATTATTTTTGATTGATTAATTATTATAAAAAGATATTCAATTAAAGTTTGCAAACATTATAATGGACATGTATGTATGTACATATATAGGTACATAAGATGGGCTTAGCTTATTGTTTACTTTTTCACTCAGTATCAAGCTAGTTACAAATTGATTTGATAATATTGAATAATTTATCAATGTTAACACTGCTTGAATTGTCAAATAGAATGAGAATCATCTACCTACATATACTTGTACGTGATTGTACTTAATTAAGACTTTTTTCATTGATGTTTATAAAGTTTTGACCTTGAGTTTAACTTTAACAAATATAATTGCAAAAAGTATAGTGTAGTCCATATACATAGGAGTGAAGTTAGTCAACTTTCTATGGATGTTTTTGTTTTAAATCAATTAAGCAAAAATTCATATGATCAAAGTCAAAAGTACCGACAGAAATTTTTCTATCGTCTGCGGGAGACAGATTTTGGTTTGAAAAATAATACAAATTACATTAGAGAAAGATTAGGTTATTTTAAAAATAAGTATTGTTTCTAAAGTAAAGTTGAGTACTTCCAGCTTAATATTTCTAGAATTTGGGTTATAAACTAGAAAGAAGTAAGTTCTTATAATCATGACAAAGGCTGATAACTTTTTTAGGGTCTTGCTACGGAGCTACAATGGCAACATCATGTGTTTAACGTGCAACTGAAAAAATTGCCATCTTTGAGAAACAACTATAACCTCAAATTTGTTTGAGATTTGAGCGTAATTTATTTATCTTACAGATAGGTAAAAGTTTTGTCTTTTCACAAAAAATAAATTAAGCTAAGTTCAATTTTTAGAAATAATGTTTTACCACTTTCGACGTGGATTATTATTATTATATATGCATTGATCAACTTAAATTCAAGTTTGGGTTGAAAGCTTCTTTAAATAACTATATTTAATCCTTGTGCACTGAATTAAGTTCTGGTTATTGTGCCGGAAACATTGTATGGTATGAAAAATTTCCGGTAGAATCCACATATTTCAAGACTCGCTAAAAAATATATTGGTATTCATTGGTGTAATGCTCAAGAAATTCAATAGAAATTGCTCAAAAATTGTGACAGGTGTTGAAACATGGATCTTTAACAATTAGCCTTAATCTATAAAGAGTATTAGACAGTGCTTCAAATTACTTCAAAAAGAAATGGTCGCCTATTCCTTGCCATCAACACACCTGTGGCCACTGTACCACTTAAGGAAAATAGAACCTTCACTTTAGAATGGTTTGAATGGATATATAAAGAGCAAACCATATCTTTTTGAAAATGTATAGTACCTGATATTTGATTAAACTGGTCGAGAAGACTACGTTTTTTTTGTAGCACAAACGAAACAGAACATTTTTCTGTTACAACAGGTTTTTAAAATATTTAATCTCCTTTTGAAAATGCTAAATCGATCAAAAACGGGGTTTCTAAGGCTAAGTTAAGATTCAACATGTTCCTTAAAAATAAACTGTACGATGTTTTTGCAAAGTACAAATATTTGCCATCTAGATACATTTTAAATCATTTTAGTATCCTATTTAGTATCTTTATTTGACTCTCTATGAAGTTTAGAGAAAACCTTGAATTTGATACTTTCATAGTTCTGCGAATACACATTTTGGAGTTCATTTTTTTGCTGATTTCGAAACCGAACTTTGATTTTAACTCACTGCTCAAGTATTAAAAACACCCGTTTTTAACACTATTTTTAAATTTGGGTACATATACATTTTAAAAACTTGATATGAAAGAATTGTTAAGACGACAGATTTGTTACAAGACCAAATATTATTTACAATTCGTTTTGCCTTTTTCTGTTCAAAACTGTCTTACCACAAATTGTTTAGCTGTTCACTTAGATTTTTTTAATACTGGTGAAATCTAACAATTTATGTATATAAAGATTTTCGCAAATTGTATGAAATACTATACGTATTCCAAATGTGTTCTAAAAATGTACTTAAAAACATGTTGTTTTCAAAAATTTAAATGTCATTTGATTACTGAAAAACCTTAATTTTAAAACAAATTATTTTAAAATCGTTTGAGCGTTTTTTTTTTTAATTATTTCTTGTTTTATAAATAAAATCTCATTTAGAATTAAAATGTATATTTAGAGAATATTAAACGTTTAATGTTTAATTTTCATAAAAAAATGATGACTTGTTTTTGAGATATCGAAATTTGTAAAAATAATTAAATATTTTTCAAAAATCGAAAAAGTAAAATTTGACATTTTTGACTATTTAATAATAATATGTATTAAGACAGTATAAGAGTTTGTGCCGGAAAAAAAACCTTAAAATAGTTGTATTAGAAAACTAAACAACAAAAAAAACGTGGGGACCCTACTAATAGAAACCAATTTCTTTTATTTAAAAAAAAAACAAGTTAAGGAAAACAATGTTCAGGGAAAATTAAATAAATATCTATAGGGTCGTTTTTGAATTTTCAATCTCTTACCAAAAAATTTGTACAGGGACTACTGTTATTTTAAGTCTTAAACAAAAAATTAAAAAAAACTCCTGACGCGAATATGTTTAGACTGTAGGGACAGACAGAGACAGACGTACGGACGAAATCGGGGGACCCACTTCTTTCGACTTCTCTACCACCGAAATGTCATGTTTGATTTTAAATCTCAAATTTTATTTTTTTTATGAATGCAATACTGCCACATAGTTCCTATGTATCGCGAGTAAAAACTACTTCACAAGATAGCCTTAAGCCCTAGATAAACATATGTATGTATGTGTTTTTTTCGAATTTTAAAAGGTAATATTTCAAAAACTTGACGTGACAGAGTAATATCAAAGTCGAATATGAATAAAAGACTCAAAACCTATTGGATAAATGCATATTGATTGTAATTTGTCGAGTGTTATTCACGATTTCCTGAAATGAAAGAAAGCCATGTTGTTTATGGGCAAATACTGTTTTTTGTTATTAAAAATCTAGGTTACCTCTGAACTTTCTTAATGTTATCATTTTTAAAATGTTTAGACTTTCAACCCAAATTTGCTCAAAAATTCTTTAAAGATCTAAAACCTATATCCATGAAAATATATATGCACAAATTATAATAAAAGAAAATGATTTTAGTAAAACCTTTGAGTTCTAATTATTCGACTTATATTCTGCAGATTCTTGATAGCCTCTTGCAATAAGCTTCTAAATAAAGAAACTCAATCCATAAACAGTCAAGTTTTGTATATATGTATATGTACATTATGTGTATGAACGTTCCTACATCACTTGAAAAAGAATAAATATTAGTGTGTGTAGATAAGAATTAGCACTTAAATCCGACTAAAGTTGACTTATTGGTTTATCTTCACAATTGCACCCGCTATCAAACAAAGCTGAACATTTTAATTTAATTCAAAGTTATCAAGTAGTCAAGTCAGCGCATTTCGTATTTTCTCAGATAATATTATTCACAAGGCTTCATTAATAATCTGATGTACTTAGAATTCTCATAGTCACTATATTATACATTATGTAGTTATATATAGACACTCGCTGTAGACTTTCATATAAGACTCACTAAATGATATCGTATGTCTATTTCTTCAAAAGTCGGTATTAATTTACAAATAAACTCACCCAGATGGTATGTTAAATTGTTATTTATTTAGTTTACATTTGAAATGTGGGCGCATCAATTGAATAACACTACACTGATGATGCACTATGTGGTTTTTTTATTAACAAAACAAAAATAATAAAACAAATAAAATAAAATATAGATTACAAAAACAAAAAAATTACAAACAAGTTGAACTTGCACTTTCAAATGCATCATTGCCGAATGTCAAGTGAATTGAGATTAAAATATTTCTAACATAAATCAATCAAGACAATATTTTAAAAGTCACTTACGAGTCACCCAACCAATCGTAAAATTGAATTGGACCTTTGGTCGAATCGACCTTAAAATTTGGTACTGTTGCTCCTAGACGCATTTTTATTTTATTATTAAATTATTTTAAAAATTCCAAAATAAAAACACTGTATTCACGATCACTAACCACACTTGATTGAGGAGTCCGCTGGAACTACAATAAGCTTTTATTTGGTTCCCTCTCCAAAGTGATATGATCTGAAATTTTGCAATCTCGACGTGTGATAGTTGTTTTGATTATATTGCTCATACTAAATTGTATAGGAGGTGTGTTTTCGATTTTTATTTTTATTTACTTCTAATTGAATAATTATTTAGTCGTATTCTAGATAAGGGTTGTTTAATTTACTGCATTTTAGGCGCTGACGTAAGGGGCGCAAGTTTGAAGCATATACTCGTATATCCCCAGATTCTCGTCTGCTGAATTTTGGAAAGGAATTAAATTAGTAAATGGGACTAAGCTTGCTATAGGGTACGGACTTTAGGCGTCTGATTTAAAGAATCATTTTTCTTCGTTGCTCAATATGGTATGCAAGGCCTCAAAGTTCCACTATGCTGCGCCATATATCAAAGATAATTTTCTGGATTCAACCTTTTCGGAAGAAGAATTGATTGCAGCGATTGATTGAGCGAAACTACACAAGGCAGCTGGAACATAGTTAATTCCAGTTGAATTTTTTAAGTATGCTTCCCGCGATTTAATAGCCCAACTTCTTTGCTGTTATAATGAAATCTTAGAGTTTGGAGTCATTCCTCCTAGTTTTCTGTCTTCTGTGATTTTCCCATTATTTAAAAAAGGAGATGAATCTGTTCCAGAGAATTACCGAGGAATATCGTTTTTAAACGCGTCTATGAAGATATTTACGAGTATGATATTCAGTAGACATACTTCGTGGGTGAACGTGAACTCCAAGCTCAGTGAGCTGCAAGCTGGATTTGGCTCTGAATATTCAACTACTGATAAGGTGTTTCTGCTACTTAATATTTCAAATGTATACTTAAATCGTGGACAAAAACTATTTTACAGATTTTAGGGCCGCATTTGACAGCATTGATCGAGAGGCATATCTTCCAAAATTATCAGTATTTTAAGAACTCTTTACGCTAAAAATTCAATAGCCGTTGGTTTGGAGAATGCCTTTCCGAAGAATTTAGTGGAGCACAAGGGAGAAGGGGTGAACTTTGCGGAAGAAAATGTTCCGGGCTTATTGTATGCTGATGATATCGTTCTTTTATCGGAATCCCCAGACAAACTCGAAGAAATGATCGTCAAACTTGGAAAATACGGCGATACATAGAATTGATCAGTTAACCTTAGCAAATTTAACATAATGATCTTCAGAAAAGGACACGGAAGATACGCTAGTTATAAAAAATAGATGTACCAGGATCAGGAGGTTCAAGTTGTTAAGGAAGTTAAATACCTCGGTGTGACCATAACAAGTAACATTTGTATGAAAAAACATATCAAGTTAAAACTTTAGGAGGCGAAGGCTGCCCTGCGTTTCCTGGAAAAACTACATTGCACATAAATCCATCCACCACTCAGCAAAATAATTATAAACTGTTTCAAGCTGTGGCAAAATTTATTATGCTTCACTCCTCTCAAGTATGGGGATACAAAGAATATGAGGATGTGGGCAAATTATTACGTTTCTTTTTGAAGCGAGTCTTTGCTTTATATCGAAACATGTTTGCCACCGTTGTTCATCGACACGCTCAAGATTCATTTCGATTACGTTGTCAAAATACTCCGATTGGATTCATCAAGGCTGGTCAATAGAATATTAAAATTTATTATCATAAATCGGCTTAGTTTTGTACAAACTTGGATTAATCTTTCAAATTTAACAGGTGAATCGATCGAATTTGATTTGGATAATTTAACGGGTATAAACGGGTCTTTACTCCCTTGTTGCGAAATTGGATGAGAAATATCGGCAAAATTTCATCAACCAGGCCAAAGCATCTAAGTATAGAGACCTCTACAGTAAGTTGGAGTTTAATGTTGGAGAATCAAATTACTTCGACGACAAGAACTCAACGGATATGATTTACACAATTCTACGAGCCAGAGGTGAGATACTTTCTTTGAACTACATACCTCACAGAGCAGACCTGCCTATCGAGTGCCAACTCTGCAACACCCATGAAAGAGAGAATATCGCACACTTTTAAGGATTTTGTCCAATTATCCAAGAAATTCGTCGGGATATTTTTGGGAAGAACCAATTTGAAGCTGAAGATGTAATCCAAACCCTTAATGGAGCAAAAAGCTGGGATAGACCTTACAAATTCCTCGAATGCGCAATAGCTTATAGAAAAAGAATTCTTAAAGAGAGCTTTTAATTCTTCCAGTGCATTTAAATTGGTTTGTTTGTTTTTTTTTCTATATCTTTTCAATGAAATTAAAAAAAAATTGTTTTATATAAACTTGTTTAAAATTAATTTCCAGTAATTTAATTTTATTAATACATTTAATCTTACTTTTTATCTTTATTGTTCTGTTTGTTTTAGCTATAAGAATTCATATTCTGTCAATCTGGCCGACGGTTTTAAAACTATGTAGGTTTTAAAAGACTTGTAATTATTTATTGTATATCTGAATCTTGTTTATAAATAAAGCAAAGAAATATGTCCTCATCAACGTAAGGTCCGCTCCTGATGCAATTGGTGTAAGTTATCATAGTGGAAATATTTTTGTTTTTTATTAAGCTTAATAATCATATTTGTGTCTATTTTTGATGACATAGCTAAGGTTAAACGCAGATTTTATTGGACAAAAGAAGGCGTGTTGATTTTGTTTGCAATGCAATGTATGTACATGTGTATACGTTTGTTGGCAAGTACATTTCTTAAGTACAATTTGTGACCGATTTGAATTCATTATTTAAATACAGACGATTTTCAGATGTTACAATATAAAAATATGCCAAAAAGTTACCGTGAGCTCAAAATTTTTCATGAAAATACTGAGCAGGACAAGATGACATAAGGGACTTGAAAATAAGAAAAGACTCTAGTATTTGGCTGCCAAAAAATTTATTACAATTAGGGCAACTTTATTGGAAAGTTTTCTGCAAAGTTAGCCAAGACAAATCTCACTTACTATCAAGTCAAGTATTTGTACTTGTCAGTTGATTACGTTTTTTCGTTCTAATAAAAGCTGAACTTCATAACTCTGTGATTTATTTATTTTTGTTTGTAATATATAATACAAATACATAGTCGACGATATAGTTATCATTGGTTTTCATCATTGAAACCAGTCATTGGAATTTGTTTGACAAGTTGTTTATAGCGATCATTGACAATTTCTGTCATTAGCTGCGTTTAATCTCAGACAGTTTGGGTACCCAGACAACTTTTTGTAAGTGTTTTAGAAACCTGATACGCGTCTCAAAGCCTAACTACCTGCTAAATAAAAAATGTTGGCAGTTATGACATTTCTAAATTTGGGTTTTGTGACGTCTTTTAATTGATATTTTTTAAGGCGTTTCTCTTTTTGGGTTCAACGTCATTTTATGATTTGGGTTATATGTCTTTGGGTGATAAGACATAAGAAACAATAGAAATCATAAATGTCGTTATGTGCAAAAAAATGTCACATCTACCAAATCCTATGTCATAAAACCCAAAGACAAAATAAAAAAGAGGCTAGGATGCACACTGATAACTTCACATCCCGTCTGTCTATTTGTCTTGCTTAAAAGTTTGTGGTTTTTCGTGTTGGGTTAAAAAAGTTGTTAGTTGAATTATTTTTAGAGATAAAATCATTTTAAATTCGTAAAATTTTCGAGGTGACAAATTTTTTTTTCAGTTTTTTGATTTATAAAAAAAAACCGTTCATTGGATTTTTTTCAAAAAATATATTTGTTTGGTATCACGTTACAACATATTATACAAAATTTAATTCAAGTCTCTAGCGTTTTTCGTTCGTAAAATATTTAGGGTTAACCAAAATTATATTTTATTTGTTTTAATTGTTTTTTTTTTTAATGTTTTTGTAATATTCAAATCAATGTAAGTCATACTTCTTTACATAATATTCGTATGTATTATATAAACGCTTTTATCATTTTTGTGAATAAAGACATCCCCTGAAGAAGACGGCAATCACCTTCGAAACTGTTTTCATTTAATCATCAAAAAGATCAATAAAACCGATGAGAATCACCACTTTAATTGTTCTTCAATCAAACATAAACATCAACTTGGTCAAAATTATAAATCATTGTTAACCAAAATGTTCACCTTTTTTTTAAACTGCATGGTAAAAAAACCACAAACTTAATTTTCTTGAGAGCCCTTTTTGAATCTTTCTGCTTTATTATCTGCATAACAAAATTTGTTTGAAGTCGATATTTCTTCTGGTTCTTGAGCTATGGTAAACGAAAAAAACGTCGTCGCGAACGTACGGTCGTACGAACGTACACAGAACGAAAAAAGTCATCCTATTGACTATTTTGGTAGTCAATATGACTATTTGATAGTCAATTTTTAGCCGATAACCGCGATAGTCAATAGAACAATTTTCGGTTGTCCAGTACTTAATTTTTAAAAATAAGGTTGTCATATTTACTATTTCGGTAGTCAATGCGAAACTTTGGCCAAATTTCAGGTTGACTATAGACGATTGTTAATATGACAACTTTTTTTCTGTGCACGTACATACTCACGCACAGACATCGCTCTAAAAATCTTTTATTTTAACTCTAGGGACCTTGAAACGTCGAGAGATGTCAAAATTTTCAATTTGAAAAATCTTCCTATGGGAAGTTAAAAATTCTTTTGAGGAAAATGACAACTTAGAATTTGAAAGATCTTTTGTTTAAAAATGTATTTGGTCGTTACAACATTCGCTCTGGGTTTTCAGGATATTGTTTTTTACTTTTCGGTCTTTGTAACCTTTGCTGGGCTTTATGATACCTTAGGATATGGGCTTATGGTTTTGAGCAAAAAGACCTATATCCCAAAAAAAATCTGTTCAAAAACAGCGGGGATGTCAAAAAGTGCAGCCGATTAGAACAATTAGAACACAATTAGAAAAAGCCTGGAATTTTTGCGTTTTTTCGTAAACATTCGATGAATTGTTAAAATTTTCCCATTGAAAACTTTACAGTTGTTACTGAAAGTTGTTTTTTTTTGTTTAAGTTAAAATAAACATATTTTTAATATTTTTAAAATATTTTTAATATTTTTTTTCCCAGCTATCTCAATTTAGGTTTGCGACGAATTTACAAATCCTCCAAGAGTAATTCTTGTAATGAAAAGTGCTTTCTCAAATTGGCCGCTGTACTCGCATACAGGAATGGTTGAGAGTTGTAGGTCACTAGGTCCTAGTTTTCAATGGACTGTTGCGCCACCCAATTTATTTATTTATTTTTATCTTAATTAAGGTATCTAAATCGTTTAATAAAGTATCTAAAAACTCACTTATCCAGGATATAACACGAGATTGAACGCAGAAATTTAAAAAAAATTCCTGATTGAAAAGCAGCCGAAAAATTGAAATACAAATCAGTGTATCGATTTCCGCTCGATCAGTACATAATTTGCATTTCTAATCAAAAGGAAACACAGTCAATTATCCATTCAAAAATGTTTTCAGGTTGATTTTAATGATAGCTATATAACTGGCCTCTATTATATAGCTCATTCAATGTTATATGGACTATTTTTTCGTCAAAAATGTTTTTTTTTTTTCGAACTTAAGATACATATTAGATAGGCTAGGAACACATATTTATCTCATATAATTAATAATGACAATCAATCAAACTATTCAGTACGCTTAACTTTAAACAGGAAACAGTTTAAATTTAATAAATGGATAACAATCCATTTCCTCCAACCTTTTAGAACACTCGACCAAATCCATCCAAATTGGGAGCCTTATCAGAGAAAGCAAAAACAAAAAACAATCTTCAATAATAATAAATTAATGACACTAAGTAAAAGTTATAAGCTAAATAAATTTCAAATATTCATAAATAGTTTTCACATTTTACCTTTCAGATAATAATTTGTAATTGATTTCTAATCAGAATTAAATGAAGTTCCGGATGTTTATGTGATTTTAACTTATTTCCTATTGTTATCTCGAAACAATAAAAAAAGATATGTTTGTATAAGAAATTAGTTTAGTGATAATACCACTGATAATGTCTTAACTTAAATTAGCAAAACAAAACAGTTTGTTTTCTTGTATTTTATAAGTAAAAGTCTGTTGGATTTGTGAAATTCTTATGTTATCAGCAACCTATGGAAAAAAATATTTTAGCATTAATCAATTTCAGAATGAACCATATAAAAGGCGATTGGTCTTTCTACTTTCTTCACAGTTAGTACACTTGAGCTATCAAGAATACTTTAAGAGATTTCTTAACATAATTAAACATTAATTGTTGTGATTCAATATATTAAATAAAATGCGTCTAGGAGCAACGGTACCAAATTTTAAGGTCGATTCTACAAAGGGGCCAATTCAATTCTACGATTGGTTGGGTGAATCGTAAGTGTGACGTTTTCATATCAAAATAAACTTAAAAAAATCTACATAACTATGCAATATTATTAATTAATTTGGATACCATTAATATAAATTATTTTTTAAATTTTTATTTCAGATGGTGTGTCTTCTTCTCTCACCCTGCTGACTTTACTCCCGTGTGCACAACAGAACTTGGTCGCATGGCCGTCCATCAGCATGAGTTTGCCAAACGTAATACCAAGCTTCTAGCTCATTCCGTGGATCAGCTGGCTTCCCATGTTGATTGGGTCAATGACATTAAATCCTACTGCTTGGACATTCCCGGGGACTTCCCATACCCAATCATTGCCGATCCAAACCGTGACTTGGCCGTTTCATTTGGTTTGCTCGATGAAGAGCAAAAGAAAGATCCTGAAATTGGAAAGACCATTCGTGGCCTGTTCATCATTAGTCCCGATAAGAAATTGCGGTTGTCGATGTTTTACCCCATGTCAACTGGTCGTAATGTAGAGTAAGTTAAAAATACATTAAATAATTTTTCAAATTAAAAATACAAATTTATGTATTTTTGTAGTGAAATTCTTCGATGCATTGACTCATTACAATTAACAGACAGATTAAAGGTTATTGCAACACCCGCTAACTGGACTGTAAGTTTCCTGTTACTTAAATTTGTTTAAAACTTTAAAATAATTTATGTTATTTTATTTTTTCTTTGAAGCCTGGAACAAAGGTTATGATTCTACCAACAGTTACCGATGAAGACGCTAAAAAACTTTTCCCAAAGGGTTTCGATAAGGTGTCTATGCCATCTGGAGTCAATTATGTACGCACCACAGAAAACTACTAATTATTTTGATTATAATACTATAATTATTGTGATATTTTAATATTTAAATAAACTTAGCATTTATAATTAAAATGTTTTGTTCTTGTTTTTATTGGGTTTTGTAACCTTTGCTTTTTCGGTTGATCTTAATGTCCCTAGAATGTGTTTTATGTATTTCGAACTTTTATCTTTGGAAGCTTTGTTTCTCGATAAATAACAATTAAATATCAAAATAATACTGTCAATTAGAAAACCATATATGTACATAATATTTCTTTTTGTTTATTTATTTACATCTAAATCTCATGGTGTTCTTAATTCATATTACTTGAGAAATGGATGTGGTGTCATTTTAACTCGACTCATTTGATATGCATTTTCAAATCCAAGTTTTCGGTAAAGATTTTGAGAGGCAGCATTATGGGGAAGAACAGCAACATAAGGCACTAAGTCACATTCGATAACACGTTTGGTGAGAGCTTTCGCGACTTGAATACCATATCTAAAGAAAAAAATTATAAATATTGCATTTGACTCAAACTTTTATTTTCGAACCCTTTGCGTCGATACTTTGGAAGTGTTTGCATTGAAAACATAGCTCCGTAATATGAACAAAGCATCCAAGAAGCCAGCTCATTTGAACTCTTATTGAAAATTCCTAGTGCTGGTAGTTTTTGTACTAATACTTCAAATAGCTCAACACTTTCTATTTGCTTTGCAGGATAATGTTCATGGATAAGTTTAACATCTTCCACTTTAAGCAGACGTATTTCGGCTTCATCATTTGGAAAACTACAAAATATATAAAAACTTGAATATAAAAACGTATACAAAATGAAATTACTTACTCTTCAATTTCCAAATTAACATTTAAATCATTTAAAATAAGAATATCGCATACAAGCTCCTCCATAGTACCGAATGTCCTGTAAAAATCATTAAGCCGACTAACAATAGTCGTGTGTGTAAAATGAAGGTACATTGGCTTTTTCCAGTTTATTAGGATGTCCTCATTTGTCACAAGATCTACATATTTCAAATTACTAAGTGGGCAAAATATTGAAAAACTTTGGTAAATATTTTTGTCAGGCTGAAAAAAATACGAAAAAAAAGTTCAAAACCTTTTTCAAAAGTAAACATTTCTTACCGAAAGTGTACATCCTGGGAACTGAATAATAACTGGTTTTTCAGGCCATTCTTTTGAAACATAAAACAGAAAACCCCAAATTGGATTGTTTATACAGAGTTTAATAGTTTGATGAAGCTGTAAATAAATAAGCAAAATTTAATTTTAAGAGCTATTTGCACTATGATTGTCTTCAAACAGGTTTCCTTCAAAACTATTGAAATAAATGTTTTAAGCTATTAAACTAATGATAAAATTACTATCTCTGTTTCAGAACAAATGTATTATGGGGTTTTGCAATAAGGGGTTTAATTTTAAAATCACAAATATTTGGGCCACTGTCACTTTTGATATTTGACTACGTGACTCACAAGGAAATGGGCAGGTTCAGACGACATAAGGGACTTGAAAGTTAGGCAAGTTTCTAATATCTGATTGGCCAGCTGCCAAAAAATTACCTTAAAATTAAGGTTGACTGCAAATTTATTCAAGAAAAATCACCCTAGCTATCAAGTCAAGTCTTAGTCTAATTCTATCAAAATGACAGTTGATAATGTTTTTTCATTCAACTGAAAACTTGAGGCGACATAAGGGACTCGAAGTAAGGCAAGTTTCTAGTATGTGATTGAGATGAGAAATAAGTAATATTTCTCTACAATACAAAATACAGAATGTTTTTGATTTTTTTTGTACAATGAACTAAAGGTAGAGGGTAGTGAACTAAAGTTCCAAGTTTGAAGATTATGATAGTTGAAAAACTAAATAGCTGCCTTGGTCAAAATGTACGTTCAGAAAATGCAGTTGACTGCAAATGAAGTCCCTAATGTTGTCTGAACCTGCCCAATTTTAATTTTGCAAGAAAAGTTCCCTGATCGTGTTGTTTCTCGAATATATAATCAGTAATCACAATTGGCCACGGAAATCTTGAGATGTTAACTTAAGACTTTTTTCTTTGGTACCCATGAAGGATGTCAACCATCTGCAATTGTTCAAGACCTTAAAGATAAAATCTGTGAAGTTATCAAGACATAAATACATCCATATGTGTGGATTCCAATTGGAACATTTCATGAAAAGGATATGGTGCTGCACCAGTGGCAGTGGCCGTATTGTATATCTAATTGGCACATCCTCTTCTTTACATTCATTGATGACTTTAAAAAAATTTAAATTTATATTGTTAAACACAAAAGTCAATAAACTACAAACTAAGTAAATATTAAAACACTTATTCTTACAATACTCAGTCTTTTTTGTTATCAATTTTATTAATGCTTATTTACTTGACTAACGTAAAGATTAAATATAATGAATAAATATAGAAATACCCACCTTAAGTGATTCCGGAAGATATCTATCCAAAAACCTTAAAATGTCCGGTAATTCAGATTGTAGAACCAAGCGAAAGTTCTTTCCTTTCTGAATCAATTCCATTTCTATTGTTTATAAAATAAAAAAAGCTTTAAATCATAGCAGGTATAGTTGATATAATCAATCACCTAACAAAAATTATTGCTTTTTTGTTATTATATCATGATATAATAACTTTCGTAGGCTGCGTAAAAGTTTTCCTATTATTATTAATTTTGATCTTTAATAATGATAAAATTTGTTAATTATATACAAGAAAGCTAAAAGAATTAAGGTATAAATTCAATGTTTTCTTAAAGTGATAATATGAAATAATGACGACCGGAGTGAAAGAAACTTACTCATCTAGATTGAGTGGGCTGTATTAATCGAATTTAACTAGAAGTTGAAAATTTAACGTTATAAATAAATAAAAGGTAAATTATGATGTTACAAAAATAACGTGTAAACTAAATAAAACTCATTATAGTAAGATTATTTCAAACCGGGTCAGATTAAAAGAAAAGTCCACCTGGAGATTATTTTTTAAATCTTATTTTCACACTCTGACAGCTGTTATCCGATTTTAATCTTTACAAAAAGTCAGTACCCCCGCGAAAAGAAATATGTAGCAGTTCCTTTTTTTTGGAAAAGATTGCTTAATTTTTTCTGATGGGCGGCTTACAACATTTAGAGCACGAAATTCACGTACATTATAGTTTTTTGACCACCCTTTAGAATAACACATTATTCTATATTAAAATGTAGTCATATTTAAATGTATTTTCCGTAAATGTTAAAAAAGATCAGTTTTTCTACCAAATAACATCTTTATTTGTCTGCCAATATTATTTAAATAAATAAATCTTTAAAAAATAATATAACCTCAGTTCGGTTTTATTCTGAAACTACATTTCTCACTAAAAATAAGGTGGCGCAATAGTCAGTTTAAAACAAGGGCTTCGTTACTAACTGTTCTTGACAATTACTGAGTGCAAGTCATATTATTGATTGAGGGGACCTACAGGTTTTATGCCGAATCCGAACGGTGAATTTAAGAAAACACTTTCCATGACAAGAATTACTCTTGGAGGATTAGTCACTTCAATTCCTCGCAAAAGGTGGTACCCGTAAAATAAACTTCAAGTGTCGCGGCAAGGATTGAACCCAAGTCCTCTAACAACACAGTCGTACCCACTAACCGTTACGCACGCCACGGATTCTACTATTTCTGACTATTGTAGTCTAAATACTCAGATATACTCGTTATGTAAAAGTTCATAAATATAAATACACGGTTTCTTAACATACTGTTCTTTTTATTTTACCAAAGATTAAGTTTTCTTTTTTGTGGTCCTACGCGATTTTGTTTAACATACACAGTTTACAGAGAACAGTCGGTGACTGAGCTTAGAACTAGCAATAAGAAATATCTTTAAATTCCACTACACACATACCTACATATTTTACATTCGTTGGCTTTTTATAAAATGTTTTATGATGTGTGTTTTCATTAATTTATTATTATTAGTGTTGATTTCAATTTCTCAATATGAGTAGGTACTTAACGATAACTTTACGAGGAAGAATTGACATGATATTAATTAAACTTTTAATTCTTTTTTGATGACATATACAGGGTGATTGGTATAATTGTGGAATAGGGACATTTTCTAAAAGACAAATGATGTAAAAGTATGTAAAGTATTAAATAAAATAACAGTAATAACCGTATCATGCTATGCAATTTTGAAAAGCCAATACAAATAATAAAAATAAAGTTGTTTAAGTGAACAGTTTTTGAAAAGATAATTTTTAAACTTTTGATTTTATAAAGTATACAAAATTAAGTGTAATTTATGTTTTCAAAATCCAATCCAAAGTTCCCTTTTCACGGTCCCTAATATTCACTTTTTCCGAAGATTTCACAATGGTTCTCGGAAACATAAATAATAACCTCTTCAAGAATAAACGCGGGCATGACATTTTTCTCTCAACGCTGTAAACTTACGGATTGCTGCAAAATGTTTACCATATTTACATTACAGTTATATGATTTCCAAAATATGACAGCTTTAAAAGAGACAGGTATGTTCATTTATTTTATTTCAAATTATATCAATAATAATACAACATATGTAGTTTGAAAGTTCAGACTTATTATTATTGTATTATTAACATATTCTAGCATTACGGAATAACGAGAAACGAAGGATACAAGTTCAAAGTTTTTACCCAAACCACATGTTCCAGTCAGATTAAGAGAAATAGAAAAAGCAAAGTTAAGAAGAAAGACCCAATTAAAAAAAAACTTAATTACATTTAATAAGAACAATAAATTATTTTAATTTTAAATTCTAAGTTTATTTTAAAAGTAAAATATCACAGATCCTCAGTAGTTTTCTGTGGTGCGTACATAATTGACACCAGAGGGCATAGACACCTTATCGAACCCCTTTGGGAAAAGTTTGTTAGCGTCTTCATCGGTAACTGTTGGTAGAATCATAACCTTTGTTCCAGGCTTCAAAGAAAAAATAAAAAAACATAAATTATTTTAAAGTTTTAAACAAATTTAAGTAACAGGAAACTTACAGTCCAATTAGCGGGTGTTGCAACAACCTTTAATCTGTCTGTCAATTGTAATGAGTCAATGCATCGAAGAATTTCACTACAAAAATACATAAATTTGTATTTTTAATTTGAAAAATTATTGTATGAATTTAACTTAACTTACTCTACATTACGACCAGTTGACATTGGGTAAAACATCGACAAACGCAATTTCTTGTCGGGACTAATGATGAACAGGGCACGAATGGTCTTTCCAATTTCAGGATCTTTCTTTTGTTCTTCATCGAGCAGACCAAATGAAACGGCCAAGTCACGGTTTGGATCGGCAATGATTGGGTATGGGAAGTCCCCGGGAATGTCCAAGCAGTACGATTTAATGTCATTGACCCAGTCAACATGGGAAGCCAACTGATCCACGGAATGAGCTAGAAGCTTGGTATTACGCTTGGCAAACTCATGCTGATGGACAGCCATGCGACCAAGTTCTGTTGTGCACACGGGAGTAAAGTCAGCAGGGTGAGAGAAGAAGACACACCATCTGCAATAAAAATTTAAAAAATAATTTATATTAATGGTATCCAAATTAATTAATAATATTGCATAGTTATGTAGATTTTTTTAAGTTTATTTTGATATGAAAACGTCACACTTACGATTCACCCAACCAATCGTAGAATTGAATTGGCCCCTTTGTAGAATCGACCTTAAAATTTGGTACCGTTGCTCCTAGACGCATTTTATTTAATAAATTAAATCACAACAATTGATGTTTAATTACGTTAAGAAAATTTTTGAAGTACTCTCGGTAGCTCAAGTTTACTGATTATGAAGAAAGTTAAAAGACCAATCGCCTTTTATAACGGTTCATTCCTATTTTTTTCTACATGGAATTAGTCAGATAACATAAAAATTTCACCAACTAAAAATTTTTTACTAATAACAATAAGATACAAGTACAAAATCATTGTGTTTATAAGTGTTATCACTAAACTAACTTCTCATTCATATCTTTGTTTTACTGTTTTGGGATAACATTAGGAAATAAATTAAAATGACATAAACATCCGGAACTTTATTTTATTCTGATTAAAAATCAATTCAAAATTATTATTGTTATTGATTGTTCGAGTGGAATAAGAATCTTTAATCATTTTTTAACGAAGAAAATAGTCAAGTAACATTGAGAAGATTTAATAAGAATGGGAAGAAAATTTAAGTTCAGAGTTTAATAATTAATTTTTATTTTTTTATTACAAAACTTTTTAAATGAGAGGTTTCATTTTACATATTACGCTATATAGGCAGCTCTAGCTTTTGAAGCAGTGAAATTTTGACAAGAAAAAACCATAACATTTCCTAAAGTTGAAGAATAAATGCTTCAAAAACTGATGAATTTAAAATTCACTATAATAATATTAACCATTTTGCAGTCAAACAACTTGGGGCAGTCATGAAGTATCTTTCCGGATGGCAATAGTGGAAAAGGTGGAAAAACTTGAGCTATTAGGTAAAGTTATTTAAAAACGGCGCGGCGCACTACAGCGCTAATTGGATCTCAGGCTAGGTTGCCTTGAGATCGCTATTTCTACCTAGGTAAAGTTATTTATCTTAAGATTTATATAGATAAGAATAAGACATTCTACAAAAGTACTTTAAAAGATCAGTTAACACAACAATTCAAGCCATCAAAAAAACAACTTCAGTGACGAGTGCTATTATAACCTCAGAGACACTGCACCAAGTGCATCAAGATGGACTTTTACATTTTTCAAAAATATACTGTTGAAAGTTTAAAGAGTTCAAAGACTCTGACCCAGGCAACTAAGCAATTTTCAATCTTTGTCTTTTCAACCATTTAACTTTTTAAACTTTCAATTATTCGATTGTTCAATTTTTCAAACTTTCAACGATTCGAACTTTTAAACCTTCGCCTTTACAATCATTCATCTATTCAAGTATTCCAACTTTAAACAGTCGAACTTCTTAAACTGTTAACCATTTTACTTTTCAGCAATTTTCAGCGAAAGCCTAGCACAAAACCTATACCTTTCAGAAAAAAATCGTAAATATGTTGTAATTTTATTTACATTATTAACTTCCCATAGGAAGTTATTGTAATGGGTCCGATTTGTCAAATTGAAAATTTTGACATTTCTCGACGTTTCAAGGTCCCTAGAGTCGAAATAAAAGATTTTTAGAAAGATGTCTGTGCGTGCGTGTTCGTATGTACGTACCTAAGTTTTTTTCGTTGTCCAAAGCTCAAGAACCAGAAGAGATATCGACTTCAAATACATTTTTTATGTAGATAAAAAGGCATAAAGATGCAGAAAGGGGTTTTCAAGAAAATCTGCTAAAATTTTGAGAAAAATCGAAGTGATAGTTTTTTTTATAAAAATAAAAACCTTGAAAAACATTATTCAAAGTTAGTGAAAATTGAATTTCGACTCAAATATTTTTTCAAAAATGTAAGATTATGACTTCCAACTAATTTAAACTTATAAGAAATATTGTTTTGAACATTCAATAAAATTTTGACAAGAATCGAATTGATAGTTTTTTTTTTTTTTTAATTTAGATTATGGTTTCCAACTAATTTTAACTTATAAGAAATGCTGTTTTTAACATTCAGAAAAATGTTGAGAAAAATCGAATTGACAGTTTTCTTATAAAAAATAAAAACCTTAATAAGAAAATTAGAAAAAAGTAAAAATTTACTTTCGACTACAATAGCTTTTCAAAAATTAAAAATATTGTCTTCAATTTTTTTTTTATTTCACACAAAAAATTTGTTTTTGATATTAAGCTGTTTTTTTTTATAAAATTCCAACAGTCCGTTTTTTCATAAAAAATTAAAATCTACAAGAAATAGTACACAAATTTGGTAAATATCGATGTTCGGTTCCTGATATCTCTCAAGTTAATTTCATTCATCCTATTTTTTTTAAATTTAAGAAATTCTACTAAAGTTGGTATAAATTTGTTTTCAACTCAAAATCTATTTAGCAAAACTAGATTTTCAATCTAACCAATTTCTTTGTATGAAAAATTTTGTTGTTAATTTAAATTTTTTTTAAGAATAATTCAACTAACAACTTTTTTAAACCAACCCTACAAACTTTTAAGCAGGAAAGATCGACAGACAGAATGGGAAGTTATCAGATATCCCAGTCTCTTTTTTGAAATGAGATACACAGCCTTTATATATTTTAGAAAGAATTTTAATAATTAAGTGTATTTATTTGTTTTTTTTTTCATTTTCTCATTTTATTCTAAATTTGTTACCAATTCATATTAACAAGGTTATGGATGTGGCGTCATTTTAACTCGACTCATTTGATATGCATTTTTAAATCCAAGTTTTCGGTAAAGATTTTGAGAGGCAGCATTATGTGGAAGAACAGCAACATAAGGCACTAGGTCACATTCGATAACACGTTTGGTGAGAGCTTTCGCGATTTGAATACCATATCTAAAGGAAAAAATAATAAACATTGTATTTGACTCAAACTTTTATTTTCGAACCCTTTGCGTCGATACTTTGGAAGTGTTTGCATTGAAAACATAGCTCCGTAATATGAACAAAGCATCCAAGAAGCCAGTTCATTTGATCTCTTATTGAAAATTCCTATTGCTGGTAGTTTTTGTACTAATACTTCAAATAGCTCAACACTTTCTATTTGCTTTGCAGGATAATGTTCATGGATAAGTTTAACATCTTCCACTTTTAACGGACGTATTTCAGCTTCTTCGTTTGAGAATCTATGAAAAATTAAATATTATAGAAGTGGATATAAAACTTTGTAGTTAACAAAAAATACAATATACTTACTTTTCAATTTGCAAATTAACATTTAAATCATTTAAAATAAGAATATCAAATAGTACTTCCTCCATTGTACCGACATTTTTGTAAAAATCATTAAGCCGATTAACAATGGTCGTTTGTGTAAAATGTAGGTACATTGGCTTTTTCCAGTTTATTAAGATGTCCTCACTTGCCACAAGATCTACACATTCCAAATGACTATGTGGGCAAAATATTGAAAAACTTTGGCAAATATTATTGTCAGGCTGAAAAAAATAGGAACAAAATGTACAAAGCCTTTTTTAAAAGTTAATATTCTACCGAAAGTGTACATCCTGGAAACTGAATAAGAACTGGTTTTTCGGGCCATTCTTTGGAAACATAGAAGTGAAAATCCCAAATTGGATTGTTAATATACGTTTTAATTGTTTGATGAAGCTTGAAATAAACACAAATTTAATTTTAATTCGTAAATAATGTTAAATCAGTTTAGGTTTAAAAAAAAATTCTTTTAAAGGTTTTTACCTAATTCTTTTAATTAATAAAGGTTTTCTTCAAGAAAAGTATCATTAATGTGTTGTAAGTATCGGTGTTGTTTTTTAATATTTTTTGTTTGTTTTTAAAGTATAGGGTTCTCCAATTAGGGGATTCATTGCGTATAGGACCTATTTGGGCAGCTATCAGTTTTGTGGCAATTACTAACAGTAGACGCTTCAAGAATTTAAAATTTGTTTCAAAAATGACGCTAGCTACCATTCAGCAATAAAACTGTTGTAATATGACGAAAACTTTATAACAGTTGGCCACACAACTTTTTCTTGGATTAATGTGAATGCTGCACAGTCAATTCAGGACTTTAAATATGGAATTCGTAAAGTTATCATACAACGAATTCGTCAAACAAAAGTTCATGGAAAGGTATGGTGCTGCAACAGTGGCCATTTGGTTCATAAAATGTTCAAATAACGGTGTAAAACAATCATTTTTGTGGTATCAAAATAAGACCTCTTATAAAACCCTTATATATGCAGAACATTATCCTAATAGCAATATAAAAGCAAACTTTTCTTGAATTATTTAAATAAGAACGTCAATAAAATTGGTGTAAGAATTATGAATTTAGAGAATGGTTTTTGTCAAAAGTGTTATTAGTTACTATAATCCAAAGTATATTCTTGATAATTCTATTTTAATAAAATGTATGAATACACACCTTGAGTGATTCTGGCAGATGTCTATGCAAAAACTTTAAAATCTCCGGTAATTCAGATACTTGAACCAAACGAAAATTCCTTCCTTCTTCAATCAAATCCATTTCGTATGTCTATGAAAAATTTTAAAAAAATCTTTGAATGATAAAACAGTTGACAGACAAGTACTATTAATTTCAAATATTGGATGTGAATGTCTGCTGTATTTAAAATAAGAAACCTTTTTCACTTTTATATTAAAAATGTTTTCTGTTGGCTGAGCAAAGTAAGTATTATTATTTATATATTCAATAATGATTATACACAAGGAAGCGTTCTAACAATGCAATTTTTGTTTCCTTATCACAAAAAATTGTTTACGCAATGAAAGTGATAATATGAAATTATGACAGCCGGATTAAAAAATATTTATTATTATGGTATTATTTTAATTGGTGGATTTAAGAAGAAGTAGAAAATAAATACTTTAAATAAATAATAGTTAAATTAAATGTGACAAAAAATAAAAATTAAATTAAACTAATTAAAGTTAAATTTATTCAAACCGCTATTGTCACATGCACCGGATTAAATCTCAACGAAGCAATTAGGAATGTCAAACCTTATAGTACAGTTAATAAAGGTTTTCACCTTAAAAATTCCAATAGTTTGAAACTTGGTACACTTACTAAGGGATGTCTGATGATGACCCAAAAAAAGCCCCCAAGAATTTGACGTGAGCTCTAGCGGCAATTAAGAGAAACATGGTGTTTGTTTCAGTTTTTCACGTTTATCTCGAAAGCTATTCGTCGTATCAAAAAATTAGTATTGCACAAAATTAAAGCTCATTAAATTTTATAAAAAAAGGCTTATAATTTTGTTTGTATCTATTATAGTTTATAAAATAACTCTAGCGGCAGTGAAGAGAAACATACTCGTTTTTTTTCGGTTTTTCGGGTTTATCTTAAAAACTATCTATCGTATCAAAAAATAATCAACAAAATTTGTTTGTACTCGTTTTAGTTTGTACAATAACTCTATAAGCGTTTAAGGAAAACATGTGTTTTTGACACGAAAAGAAAGCTTATTAAATTTCCTGAAAAATATGCTATGCATTTTTCGTGTCTATAACTGTCCACAAAAAATTTTAGTATTCAATTTTGATGTCCCTTCTTAATTCTGAAACTCGTTGGCCCCCTTAATGGCTCATCCTGCATGCCTAGAGAATAAAGGCCCAACTATAATAGGCATAAGGAAACAAAAGCTTATGTCAAAAACCCAACGACAATTGACTTAAGTTTCAGAAATTACTGCACAGCCATAATGCAATTTTGCTCACGAATCTACATGTCAGTTTTTACTTATGCGGCGAGCGACTGGGATCGCTCTTGCTTAAGTGTGTTTAAGTTAACGAAACTGAGAAAAATTGAACGAAACGGTGCTGGACTCCATTATGTTCACTCGTATTGAGATTCTTTGTATTCGCACGTTTACTTATGCGCGCATATGCTAGCATATGCCTATTATAGTTGGGCCTTAAGCATTGTAGTAAGTTACTTTATCATCTCCAACGATTCACTCACTATTGAGATGATTTCATTTGTAAATGGAAATGGAGGATGATTTTGGAATCAATTAGACAGCTTTGCAATGTCTGTATTATCTCTTATTTTACGTGCCTACCCAAAATTGGCATGTTCCTCACTAGAAGAAAAAAGAACGCCAGTGAATTCTTCCAGAGAAATGAATGATGTGGGACGCACATTTGATATACATAATTCTATGCCATTTGGCTACGACTTCCTTTTTCTATTTTCAATCTTCGTTTTCTTGAGTATAAGAGTTATAAGAGTTTCCAGAAACGTTTTAAGGATTTCATCAAGGTGTTGGAAAAAATCATCACATGTTTTCCTTACATGCCTAAAGAGCTGTTTTACAAACTAAAACAAGTACAAACAAATTAATATCATATTTAATAAGCCTAAATTTAGCCTGAGATTATTTTTTGATACGACAAATAGTTTTTTAGAAAAACCGAAAAACCGTATGTTTCTCTTTACTGCCACTAGAGTTCTTTTATAAGTTTTTTTTTTATAAAATTAAATGAGCTTTAATTTTGTGAAACAAAATTTTTTGACAAATAGTTTTCGAGATAAACGTGAAAAACTGAAACAATCTCCATGTTTCTCTTAACTGCCGCTAGAGCTCACGTCGGATTCTTGGGGACTTTTTTTTTCGTTCATTGACTGAACTATTATATGGACACTGACTTAACTAAGCTAAACTACAAACGATTGTCAGATATGTTAATTTAAAAAAATTGTCAAAACATCCTATGTGTGTGGAAAATATTGCAAGAAACGTCATTGCCAGACAAAGATTTTTAATTGACAGGTGTCCCCGTTTAAGACACCTAGAAATTTGTCTCATTATTATATATACAAAAATGGATCAAATTAACTTTCCATCTGACAATGAAATCATATGACTTTAGGATTAAACTTAATGTTAACAGACAACTTAGAGTGATTTGGCTCCTGTATTTAGGTGGAAAAAAACGTATGAATTTTTCAATCATAACTGGAAATATATCCAATAGTTTTATAAGAAAATCTTATGAATAAGACCCTATTTTTTACAGCTACCACCTTAATCTTTATTTAAGTTTTTAAACCAGTTTATTATCTTTTTTTAAATAAATAATTATAACCGTCTCTCACTAAGCGCCATCTTCCCACCACTAACCAAGCTCAATACTCGTTAAGTTATACTCCAAATATCATCCCTGTCTTCTAATCACCTTCTTGTTTTTCACAAAAAATAAATCGACAATTTTATATTTTTCTCTTTTATTTTATTATGCTAGTCAGCTAGTCGTCTCCAGTCAAACGGGTTGTTCGCTTCATGGTTCATTTTCGTAGTGGTACTTGTGAAGTAAAGTGAAAAAGACAGACAGCAGAACAAGAGAATTGACAAAAGAAGAAAAATCGAAAGGAAAATATTCATAATTTTTTCATTGTTGCTGCTTCGTGTGGCAATTTTCACTTCAATTTAAAATAGAAAAACTTTAATTACGACAAAATTGAATTCAATTACGAAAAGTGTTTAATATTTTAATATCAAAAGCAAATCGAAGACAGCGAGTGAAAAAGTAATCAGCTAAGTTTTATTTTTTCTTTATTCTCATTTGCAAGACTTTTTTCCACAAGCAAATAAGAAAGAAAAAAAAAGACGACAAAGGAAAAGGTACAAGAAATAAAACCCCAAAAATAACAAAAGACTCAACCAGCTAAGTTGTAGAGTTGAGTAGTGAATGCCCAACCAATAGATTTTGAAAATGTGTTAAAATTTGATAAAGAATTGAGAAAAAAATGAAAAAAATTTCATGGCCGATAAATTTTTCATAAAATTAACAATTTATTTTGCCAAAAAAACGTGTATACATATCGGTCATAAGATTTAACAGAAAAACAAAGGCAGCAGACAAAAATATAATAAAAAGAGAGCAGGAGACACAGACAGGAGTCGTTGAAGTCCAAGAGTGTTGAAGTGTGTTGTTTTGTAGTCATCGAACTGCGAACTAAACTGCAACTGCGAGAACAAGAACCGAACCGAACGGAGAAAAGAAAATGGACGGGCACCATACGCATCACAACAATTCATCGTTTTCGACCCCATCGTCGTCATCGTCGCACCATCATCACCACCATCATGTAGCTCAGCAGCAGCCTTTGCTGCAGCAGCAGCAGCACACTAGCAGTAAACATCATCTGCACCATCAGCATCATCAGGCATTGACTCAACAGCAGCAGCACCCGAATTGCAACAGTGGCAGCAGTCCCACAAATAACAGTAACAACCATCATATCGATCGCCTCAAGATGTTATATCCGAATGTCAACGAAAATGAAACTCCACTTCCTCGATCGTGGAGCTCCCATGACAAGTGTCATGCCATTGGGTTGTCACAGAATAATTTACGTGTTCATTACAAAGGTTAGATATATACATATATTACATACATTATGTGTATTGTGACTTTATTTTACTATAAAAATTGTTGTTATTGTTAATTTTAATATCGATAGGTTATGTAGATACTCATCGTTGTATTTTTGTTATGTTTTTGTTCCATGTTTAGGTACCTAGAGAATTTTGTTTTTACTTTAAATTAAGTTTTTGTTAATATAATGGGAAAAAGTTGACTCTGGCCTTGGGACTTGGGATTATGATTGAGATGATGCAGTGATTATGTCTCGGGAAATTTGAACATGTTGTTATCTTGTTTACGGTTTTTCGAATACATACCTTCCGACCATTGTTGTTTTATTTTGTGTGGTTCCTTTTTGATTTATCATTTGCCATTATTGTCTGGACATATATCTATGTATAATTATGTAGGTATAGGAGTGTAAGTACTTGTATGTATGTGCATTTAACATTACGAATCGAAAATTCTTTTAGAAAAGGCAATTATGAAATTCCTACTTTGTTATGTTTGTCTTTCATGGATTTCTCTGTTTTAACATACCTAAATAAAAGTGGAACTATTTACCTATATTATAAATTCGAAGTTTTCATAAATATTTTTTTAAAAACTTATGAATAGAAAAACAAAAAAAAAGGTTTTAATAACTAGGTACTTTTTGGAGAGTTTAATTTCTTTTTATGGGCAGGTACCTCTATTCAAAGATTAGATAGATTTTTATTTACTTGCAATTGTTTGTACAATTTTATTAACAATCTTCGGCATGGTTTTGCCGTCTGCCTGATTGACAAAATGTTAACTGTATTAAAGTTTTGTTATTAATTAAGTTGCAGTTTTGTTAGCTAAAAATTTTCATCTCTAGTGCTATTTTGCAATATAGGTATAAGCATTTTAGACACATCTACTTCATTTAAGAGAGCTAAGGTTTCATTTTCTGATAAAAAGTCCTTACCACGTACATTTTTTCTAGTTTCTCTCAGGACTGGACACCCTCCGACAAAATAAAAAATATTCTCTCGTTCAGCCATGTTGCAAATATCACAGTAGTGGAAGATCTTCGCGATGTGGAACGTAACATGTTGGAGATTTGCTTTACAGTATTTATGTCCTGGAAGTAGTTTCATTCATTAAGATTATAATTCAGCCTGCTATAGATCATCCGATGAAGTGAGCTGGATGCCTGTTGTTTGAAAACATTTTTAAAATGTTCATTCAGACGCTTAATTGCCTGATACAGTGACGATTTCCATGTACTCTGTTCACTGAGCTTTAAAGTTACACCCAATCCACTCTTTAACCCATCCTGTTTTGCTTTTTTCTATTTATGTCTTCAGTTCGAACTGCCGCGTTTTTAAACTTCTTTTTTTGTAGAAGTCATATTATTTAATGAGTTTCTTGATATCAGCAGTATTTTTATTTTCCGGTCTAACTTTATCAAATAAGATGAAAATTTGTGTTTCAATGGTAGAGGGAGCCACTAAATGTTTTATTAACAACTTAAGCAACATTTTCGTTATGGGTTTCATAGCTTATTACTCTTGCTATTCAAACTCAATCTGGTGAAATATATCCAAACGAAAAGTGTTTTAAAATGTCTGACTATTACTGATGCAACTTATTGTAGTTTCGCTTCTGCTAATAGCTCTGCTATAGATCATCCGATGAAGTGAGCTGGATACTTGTTCTGTGAACACATTTCGAAAATTTTCATCCAGGCGTCTAATTACCTGGTACAGCGACGATTTCCACGTACTCTGTTCACTGAGATTTAAAGTTACAACTGTATCTTCTGTTAGCTCAATCCACTCTTTAACCCATCATGTTTTGCTCTGTATCGCTTGTAAAGCTGTTTTTTTTTGGATAATTTTAAGAACAACACTAGCTGTAACCAAAGTAGTGGCAAGTGGTTAGATGATAATCCATTCAAAATGCGTATTAAAATGTTTTTTTTTTTTTTTTACTGGTTACCTGATGATTTAAAAAATGATACTACCGTGACGAAGGACTTAAAAACTCCAAACCTATTTTAACTTTTTATCTATTGCGATGAAAAAATATATAATAATTGAATTAAAACAAATATGAACGCAACTGTTTAAGTAGCATAAATTTACAATTATGTATATTTTAACGCTGAGGCATTCTTGGGGTTCAATATCGTTAAAACGTCGAATTATCTTATCCTTAAGCTTTAAAAATGTTATTTACTTACTAACTTAAATTTATTCTTTTAAATATCACCAAAGAAATGAAGTTCAATAAATAAATAAATAAGGTGGCGCTTTAAGAGAACCAGTGCCTTTAGACTTTCAACTCTCAATCATTTCTGTGTGCGAATCATTTCAGGGATGGAAGGGACCTACAGTTTTTATAAGGTATCGGAACAAATGATTGAAGAAGAACATTTCATGATAAAAATTTATTCTTGGAGGGTTTGCCAATTCCTCGCAAGAAGCAGTACCCGCAAAAAATAACTTAAAAGTGGGACAGGGATAAAATTAACTCAAGACCTCTAGCATGACATTTCTACGCACTGAACATCATGCCATGGATCGTTGTATCCTATTTATATGAGATCTGTAGTGTTCCTTACTAACTTAGGTCCTTAGACCTGTTAAGTCCGTTGGGAACCCCTTAAGGGGCATAGGGCCTCTACTACGCCTACGCGCCATCGTGCACGATTTCCGGAGATGTGTTTCAGCTCCCTCCAACTCTTGCCTAGTAAAGCTGATTCCGCCTCGACTGTCCTGCGCCATGTGTTTCTAGGTGGTCCAGCCCTTAGTTGAGAGGATGGTCGGGAATTTATTTTCAGACCCACAACTTCTGCTTCTCTCTCCACACTTGTTGTCATTTGATGGAGATCAATGATCCTTTGAGAGAGTAAGCGGGCGATGTTCGCTTTCGTGGTATCAAATTTCTCGTGTCATTGTCTCGTTAGTTGCATGGCAGGTGGAAAAGTCCTGTTAAAACCACATATCGTGCAGCAGCATATTTTCACCCACTAAAATACCGTTATCTTTTTATCATCTTTTTATATGGAAAACAAGAAGTACGGCCCGAAAATGTTACCAGCTCATATGAACTGTATCAAGCTGTATAACCTTTGTAGATGTATTATTTAAGCAATCGTTCGTAGATTCGCAAATGCTACAATCTCACTTTTTAATAAACCCACTGACAGACTTGATAGTGTGTCGATTATGCAACCAAAAAAATTGAGAGTACCTGATATATATTTTGATTTGAAGTCCCATTTTCATAAAATACTTTAACGATCCTATCTTTACTCTGAATTGGGAACCTCTCCGCAGAAGAATTTATCAAAGACTGAATAAAAGAAATGTCACGCAGAGTTGGTCAAAAAAATAAATTTCAGTTGTGACAATCTGTCATATATAACTTGAAAATTGGTAGTTAAAAGTTTAAAGATAAATGTTTCCAGTAATGAGATATTTTGATTCTTAAATTTGCCTCACCATTTTGCAGTTTTTATCTGATAAAGCAAATGTAATAATTAAAGATGAAATTCGTGACGAAAGACCTCAATCAAATCACAAAGAGCCAACCTAAGAGTTAACAGACTGAATGCTTTTTGGCTTTCCTCCGTAGACTCAATTATGATTATGCATCGAAAAAATATTATCTTCAATTTCTAGATATTTTAACGAATATGTTTTTTACTGAGCACCAGATTTTGTTTATTTAATTTTTATTTTTTTCTAGTGCGTTTGAAAATACTGAAATGTCTGAATTTTTTTTAATAGAATCTGTATTCAAGTAAACAAACCATATGACTTCAATATTGTATAGGTAGGTAAGGTTAGATGTATGTAGGTAGCTGGTACCTATATGGGTGAAGTAGACTTAACTCTCCACAAAGTTTTTAAGTAAATTGCATTATGTGTGGGTGCATAGTTAGGTGCCTATTAATAACTACATAATTATTCAAACTGACAATTTAGGGGAGTCCACCATGTGTGAAAATCTACAGTACATATTTAAGTACCTAATCGTACGTTCAAAGGTGGATGCTAACCATGTACCTACCTAACTAGTTAATGGAAATTGATACCTACATTCGTAGTCCGAATTTCAATTCTATTTAAGTGGATGTCCACCTCCTAATACCTACTTCCAAATTACATTTAAGATGCCTATTTTCCTTAATTTTGTCCGGTTAATTAATTTTTATTATTATCATCGTACCTATATTTTTTTATATTTTCCCTTTTGCCTCGTGTTTATGTTCTAAGTTCTTACTTTATGATACGAAAATTCTTTTGTTTTTTTATTCTGGATTTATTTTCATTATTGTTCATTTCTATTTTGTAACTTGTTCATCTTTCTTGTTCATCAATGTTGCTGCTGCTGCTGTTGGCTGACTTTTCCCTTGCCCTTTGCGCTTTCACATATGTTTTATTTCTGTTTCTGTGGCTCTTTATCTTTAAACATCCTCGCTTATTTTGCTTTTATCTACTTGTTTTGATTTTGTAGAAGTGCGTAAATAAATAATTTTTTTTTTTTTGTATATTACGTTTTATTCTATTGCGTATTTGTATGAACGTTTGCTTAGATGGATTGGTGTAAATGTGCGTGTAGTTGGCTGGTTGCCATTGCCATTCAGGGTTGCCATATCCTGAATTAGTTGGATAGCACAACTTATAAATATTTGTAGGCAAAAATCGCATCCAAAATAATAGCCTGATTTTATTTCAAAAAACTGTAAGCTTTAAATAAATAAAAAGAAAATAAACATTTTTCTTATGCTTAAAAATAAGATGAGGTGTCAAGATTACCACATTTAACGTTTTAACCTATTAAAGAACAGTCTAATTTTATCGGAATCATAGTGGAATTGTATCGTATCGAATTCTGCGGTAATTTCGTATAAGTTGAATAATATGGTAAAAACTTCTCTGTTAAAATCGCCGAAAGTTTAGATTTGGCTCTTGTATAAACATTGACCTGTTTTAAATTGGTAATTTACATCTTGACAAGTGTCAAGATCTATTTAATAAACAATTTGGCAATTTTGTAGAGTGTACCACAATCTTCGACAGTTGTCATCTGCGTTTCTTTCAGAAATTGTCTCAGCTTTTCATATTAGTTTTAAGAATCACATTCCTCTTCTTCGGATGTGGAGCTGCAACAACAAAATATAGTAAGCTCATTAAATTCCGACATAAACAGCATTCTTGAATGAGGATTCAAAAATCGCGTGGAATTTAATGCTTCGAAAACGCAATGCTGTATTGTATCGTTAAAGCGAGATAGACCCCCATTGTCATTATCCATGGAGTGCACTTGCATCAATGAGACTGAACACCTCGATATTATCGGTATGTGTGTCATCAACCACTTCTTGTGGAATGATCACATACGCGATGTCGCCAAAAATGCCGCAAGGTAATTGGGTTTTCTAAGGCGATGCAAGTTTTTCTCCCCCTCTGATCGGGCTGTTATGCAGCTTGAGTAAAACTCCCATATCCGGGCTGGTGCACCTGCAACCTACTTAAGCCTCTTGGACAGCATTGAACGTAGAGCATTTACATTAATCGGCGATAACACTATCATAGGATCATTTACTTCGCTTGAACATCGTCGTAAAATTTCTTGTCTCACGCTTTTCTACCGTTATTTTAACGACGGTTTATGCTGAAGAGAAATAGCCAGTTGCATTCCTTCCTTAAACAGTTCAACCGTAATACTTGCGCTTCTAGAAATGCCCATCAATATACCCTCAAGCCCAAATTCGGTCGTACTGTCAAAAATAGAGATTCGTTATTTAGCCGTACTACGCGAATGTGGAATTTCTAACCACACTCTGTTTTTTTCAGCCATTGCAATATTCAGGAATTCAAAACCGATATGCCCCGACTCCTCTTTAGTTGACAATTGCGACAGGATTTATTTTATCATTTTTCGATCATAGTACAGTTGTATTGTAAGATTTAATCAATGAAATTGTCACTACAAATTTGTCAGCATTATGACAATGACAAAAATGTCATGATAAATTTGTTATTGTATTTTTATGACAAATTTGCCGCCAGTCAACATTTTGTGAAATACAGAATTTTTTGTTAAGATTGTCATCAATTGTATGGGTCAATTTTTATGAAAAAAAACCTAATTTTAATTAAATGGTTGCATTTGGCAAGCCTGTTACCATGTTGCCATTGCCATCAGCTATCCATCTATCGCAACTTAAATCATTGTTCAGTGTGTGGTCTCTTTCCTGTGCACTGAATTATGCTATAAAAGGCAAACTTAACGAATGTAGGTATTTATTTTTTTGTGTTTCTTTCAGTTGTATCTTCGCTCATGTTTGGCTTTTCCGTTTTGATATACATTTTCTTGTTTGTTGTTGGTTTGGATTGGTGTTGTTGCTTCTTGGTAACTGTGTTCATCAGCTGATTTTGTATCGAACTGTCAAAAAATGAATAGTTTGCGAAGGGGGAGGAGTAGAAGTATAACTGGAACGCGTGTGGTGTGGGAGTTATTATTATTAGTGTGCATTTTTTCTCTCTCCATATTATTGTTGTATAGTGTAGGTATGGTTAATGATATGCAATGGAAAAAGAAAACACCACATCTTTATGGCACAGAAATGTGTTTCTCCTTTAATTTTGTAACAAAAGAAAACCTTCAACAGAGGAAATTTTTTTAGATTTTCTTTTCTATAAATTTATAAATATGCATTTACCTATTTTTTTTGTACCTAGCACCTTATTTATAACAGCCCAGCCATCAGCGTTGACTCTTCACAGCTTATAACTGCTGATAACAAAGAAGTTTAGATGAACCTATGTATGTACCTACTTAGATGAATTTGTATGAATGTCAATAGGCTACATTTGGGAGCTAGCTTTGTACTTAATAGATGCATAGCCTTGTGCGTTAGTTTAAGGGTAGAAAATTGTTTTGTCTTGATTTTTCTGGATTTGTTAAAAGCAAATATCTACATATTATCGATCTGGGTACCTAGAGCTGCGAATATGGTTTTTAGAATATTGTAAACAAATGTATCCCTCCCTTTCTTGATTATAGATTTAAGAATTATAGAAATTAAATTTTTTAGGTGTTTACATGTGTATAATAAATTTTGTCTAGCGAAGATTGAGAAATTTTGCATACAAAATAAAGACTTAAATTCAATTGTTTAGCTCGATTTGATTTTAATAACTTTTCTTTATTAAAGGTGGTCTAAAAAAGTTAGGTTTCGGGAACACATAAGGATTTCAGAAGCCAGCCTTAAGTGCTTGAAGTGTAACTGGCTTATTGACATGGCCAAGATGGCACCATTTGGGTATTTGATGCCCAAAATATATGTAGATGGTGCATCAATTACGTATCGTCTAAACTTAAAGAAAAAACAATCTAATATTTGTAAAAACGGTCTTCATACAAATTCAGTAGGTACCTCGCAGAGGCACTCCATTATGATTTATTTCATGGATCTATTTTCTTCATATAACTTGATATATAGGGAAAAAGAGAAGAAGAGCCTTAAATTTTCCACATACTTTTACTACGTTTCGCTGTTTAAAAAGAAGACTGAAACTGGCATTAACGAGACAAAAACGGCGTGTTCTTAGCTTCCAGCCGGACCGCATTATGTTCGACCAGTACTTAAAAGTTGTTTTCCAGCGTCATTTTCGAAGCAAAATGATCCGATGCAACCACGCTTAAATTGTGAAATGTCGAGCTCGATGGTAAGTTGATTGAATCTCACGCTTTCGGCTACATCAGCCATATTCCCGTTTGTGCGCTTCATATTCCCGTTTGTGCGCTCCGTACGCCGACGACGGAGTGTGGTTTACTTTCACACAGTCCTTCGACCAAAACTTCTTTCCTTAGTTTTTCTGAGTCTCTGGAAAGATTTCGAGCGCAAAACAATTGTCAGTTTCAAAATAACCTATTTAAAAAAATATTGAAACACCGACAGGTCTCAATGTTGGGGATTGATTGAAAAAATTCCTACAAGTTATTAAAAAGTCCTCATGGTGATCCTTCTGTAGATCAATAGAAGAATCCTCGGAGGCATCAAGGATAAGGAAGATTCTCTCGACAAATCCAACCATGCCTAGTTGTCTTAAAAACTCGGATGGATTTTACTCTTGGACTACTGACTCTGACTACTGACATATCAAATTATACCAGCTGAGCTACAACTTACCATTGATATAACTTTGCCCGTCATTGAGATGATCTTCAAAAGTTGTATAAATCTGGTCTATATACCTCAGTGATGGAGAGAAGTAAAGGTAGTTTTTATTCCCAAGGCCGGCAAATGCTCGCATGTCAACCCTAAAAATCTAAGACCTATTAGCCTATCATCATTCATTCTCAAAACTCTGGACCGATTGATTAGAGCAAAAAGAATATACTATAGTGGCCTTCCTGGATATTGAGGGCGCTTTCAACAACGTTGACACATTAGCGATCACTTCTGCTATAACGACACTAAACGTCGAATACTCACTCTGTGAGTTGATTAATCTAATGCTAAAAAGCAGGATCGTCAACTCTAAGATGGGGGATTTTTGTACGAAAAGGTCTGTCGGTAGAGACACTCCACAAGGTGGTGTTTTGTCCCCTCGCCTGTGGAACATCTAACTACTAATATCCCTTGAGAGGAAAGGCTACAGAGTGGTTGCGTATGCCGATGATGTTTCTATCGCCATCACAGGAGAACATCCTGATACACTGAGAGACCTCCTCCAAAACGCACTCAATATGCTCACTAGATAGGCTGATCTTTGCGGACTTAGTATTAATCCTAAAAAAAAACAGACCTCGTATAAGACCTCAATAAAAGGTGTACCACTAATTTTTACCAATAAAGCCGAATATCTTAGTCTGATATTAGACAAGCAATGAAATTGGAAACCTTATAATCAGGAAAGAGTTAAGAAAGCTACAGCAGCTCTTTTCCTTTGCAAGAAAGCAATAGGAAGCAAATGGGGTTTTCAACCTCGCATAACCTACTGGCTATACACATCGCTCATCCGATCAATACGTACGGGGTTGTAGTATGGTGGACTGAACTGGAGAAAGTCACATACTAAGATAAACTCCGCAGAGTGCAACTCACTGCATGTCTCTGCATAAGCGGGCATTAAGAACCACACCCTCAGCAGCGTTAGACACTCTCCTCCCTCTGACACCCCTCGACATCTTCAGCAAACAAGTGGCAGCGAGTACAGCTATAAGACTCAACGCCTCATCTCAAAGGACCAACAACAATGTGGGGAACTCCATCATTTTGAACCTCTTTGGTTCTTTACCAAAGTACTAGACTACACCATTTCAAAACCCCAATTTGGAAAAAACTTCCAGGATCCATTTATCGATCAAAGAGGTTCTCTCCTGGCTAAGAGAAAACGTGATATCAACTTCTGATATCCGCATCTTCTCTATTAAAACTCTTGACGGTGTCTCAACCAAATCACAAACGGCCCTCGATTGTCGATCGTCTCTTATGGAGACGGCGCAGCAATTTAGCATTCACCTCTGTTAGGTGCCGGGCCACAGGAACATCACAGGAAGTTGTAGAGCCGATGAACTCGCTAAAAATTGAACCGTCATACCTATTTCACCTGAAAGGGAGAAGATAGGTATAACGATAGCAACATGTAAACTTCTGGTAAAAGAAACAGCTTTTGCGATAGAAAACTCTAGTTGGCACAATTGGCCAACATGCGCAGCCAAAAAACTCATATGGCCTTCACCGGAACTAAAGCGCTCTAAAGAATTGTTATATAAAATCAGGAGCTGTATGGACGGAGAAGAAGAGGAAACAATTTCTCACCTTCTTTGCACTTGCCATGCTCTTTTACTAAGACGCAAACTTCATCTGGTAGACTGCTCTTTTGATAATGCCAGTGAACTAGCTAAAAAGAATTTCAAATATCTTCTTTACTTTTTAAAAAGTCAAAAATGGTTCGACTTGTGGAAAGTAATTCTCTAGATTCATGTGGTATCACAATGGGCCTTTTCTTTTGGCCTAAGTGTGTGGATTCTGAATCCGCATCCATTTTAACCTAACATGTTAGAGAGTTGGAACTAGCCCTTTTTGGGAATGTTAATATTATCACCCTCCTCCCCCTACAACAATACAGAAATGATGTCAAAAATGTCCATGAATTGAACGGTTTTTTATTTTTGACGTTGAGTTCAAAAGTTAAGTCCATAGGCGCTTATGTACTTAGGTCACATTGAATAAAGGAAGATGCACTTCCTTTGCTCAAGAATAACATTTTATATTTTATGTACATTGTTTCGTCTTAATAAACCTGTCCTAGATGTTGTAGATTTGAATATTGTTAACACGTGCACGAAAATCTAGATTGAAATGTCCTGTCCATATGTGTTCCACAAAAATATTATAATTAAACGTTGGATTCTTTCAAGGAACAGGCAAAAGTGTCAACGATGCTGCCGCATCTGTACGTACACCGCATCCTATTCCACCGGGCTGTGGTTTGTATTACTTTGAAGTCAAGATTATTTCTAAAGGCAAAAATGGCTACATGGGCATTGGTCTTACTTCTGAGAATTTTAAAATGAATAGATTACCAGGTAAGAAAAATATACAACAATAAAAATAGCAACTATTATAAACAAAAAAAATATATTTACACTTTAGGTTGGGATAAACAATCATATGGTTATCACGGAGATGATGGTAATTCGTTTTCGGCTTCAAATCGAGGTCAATCTTATGGACCAACATTCACCACAGATGATATTATCGGTTGTGGCGTTAATTTCGTCAATAATACATGTTTCTATACAAAGAACGGCATCGATCTCGGTACTGCATTTAGGGATTTACCAGTAAGTTTCATGATAATAACATTTAGTTATTTGAATGATTGGTAATGTCTTTGCAGTCGAAATTGTACCCAACAGTTGGCTTGCAGACAGCTGGTGAGGAAGTTGATGCGAATTTTGGGCAGGAACCGTTTAAATTCGACCAAATCGAAGATATGATTCGACAAATGCGAGCCGAAACTAAGGCTGCCATATATGATTTTCCAATGCGCAGCGAATATGGAGATCCAACGACGCTATTGCACAAGTAATTATTTGAAAATATATTATTTATCTTAATGAGATTTTTAAATAAAACATATTTTTTTCTAGAATGGTCTCATCTTATTTAGTACATAACGGATATAGTCTAACTGCAGAGGCTTTTGGAAGAACTACTGGTCAGAGCTTTACCGAGGAACTAGGATCAATAAAAAACCGACAAAGTAAATAACTTGAATTAAATATGAAACTTATATGAGGTATTTAATATATTTATTTTTTTGTATAGAAATATTAAAACTTATTATGACTGGTAAAATGGGACAAGCAATAGAGCATACAATACGCTCATATCCAGGACTTTTAGAAAACAATAAAAATCTATTATTTATGCTTAAATGTAGACAATTCATTGAGATGGTTAATGGATCCGATATTGAAGTAATACATTCCACAATAATTCTATTCGAAATTTCTTGAGTGTGATTAAATTTTGTTTTTTTATACTCATTTTGTTGCAGTGTACTCCTGCCAAAACAATACAAACTTCTGTTATTCAATCAACTAAGTCGTACCAAAATGGCACACCGAATAGTGCTGTGATAAGTGCAGATTGCGTTCAAGATAATCAACAAGATATTAAAAATTCGTAAGATAAATATTTCTATTTACTTAAATTTTATTTAAATTTGTTCTTGCATTTATTTTAAATTGTATTTTATTCTATTTATAGATTTTTAATAGATAATAACTCGGAAGATTTAGATAAGTGCAACGATATATCAAACAGTGATTATTTGAATGATGTTGAAATGGAGAATGGCCATACAAATGGTAATGTTTGTTTTTATATATTTTTGTATAAGTATTTCCAATAGGAGGTTTCATTTTAATTTAAAAAAGGAATACTTTTAAAAGGAAATCGATAAATGTTTACTTTATTGTAATAAGAAAGGTATGAAATTAACAAAAAAAACGATATCATAAAATCGCTAAAAGTTGCCAATACCAATTCAAACTTTTACAACTGAATATGCTCAAAAACTGCACTTAAAGGTCTTAACCGATTGTGGAGCATTCACCGCATAGATTTTATCTTTCAGTGGCTCCAAAGAAAACAATTCAACAGCCTTATTATGAGTATCAATTTGATAGTCGATAATTTCTATTAATTATTTGATAAGTTGATATTATGAGACTGCCTCTTCTTCGTTTCCGGCTAACAGCACTTTAACTCCTCCTGGAGCACAGGGCGGCAACCAGTTCCTTCCATCTCTCTCTATTCCTAGCCCGATACCTTAGCCGAGCTTCCTTCATGAAAGATGATCTCCATGTTTCTCTTGGCCTTCCAGGCCGCCTTCTATCTTGAGGATTCCATTGAAAGCACTGCTTTGCTATCAATCCAGCGCCACTTACTCTGAGCAATGTCAACATCCACTTTTGTTTCCCCAGTTCATCGTTAGATATGGTTTGTGGCCACCGGATGTTCAGAATGTAACGCAGACAATGGTTGACAAGAGTTTGCAACCTTCTCGAGATGTCATCAGAGTACTTTCACGTTTCGCAGGCATATAGCAGCACGGACTTTACGTTGAATTCAAACAACCTTAACTTGGTACGGAACGCTATTTTCCTGGAGTTTCATACTTTAGAAAGCATTCCGAATGCACTACGGGCTTTATTTATTTTATTATTGACATGCAGGTCCGTTCCACCATCGAGTGCCAAATAGCTTTCCAGATAGTTGAACTGGGTGACCTCTTCTACTGCCACTTGTCTTACAATAACCTATTGTTGTTTTCGACTGCTCTGCATTAACTTAGTCTTACTGGCATTAATTCTAAGCCAGCCACCTCTCCATTTTGTTGAAGAGAAAGGCACGTTTGGCTGAGGTCTCCATTTCTGTTTGCCATCAAGCATATGTCGTCAGCATAGTCCAAATGGCTTAATGTTTCCTTCAGGCGCCTGATAATATGACAATTTACGCGATCGAAGACCTTTTCAAAATAGACAAACATGAGGTAAAGCGGCGATTGGTTCTCTGACGATTGTTGAAGAATAATTCGCAACTGCGAAATTCCGCTTAATCCCTCTTGAGCGTAGACTTGATCTTAAATTTTATCCTTTCGAGAATGATGGTTGCCATTAACTTTGGAAATACGTACAGAATGGTGATTCCACGCCATTTATTGCAGTTCTTAAGGTCACCTTTTTTCGTAGGCTTGACGATTACCCCGTCCTTCCATTCCCTGGAAAAGGTTTCGTTTTCCCAAACAGACTTAACAAGTGGCAACAAAATACCGGCCGCCAAGTCGGGGTCTGCTTTGAGGAATTCGGCAGGTATGCCATCCAGCCCAGCTGCTTTGTTGTTCTTTAAAAGATGTATCGCGGTTCTTATTCAATATTAATGCTTCTCGTAGATCTACGTATGCCCGGCAGTTGATGATTTGCATAAGCGTTTGCATATGCATTCTGGTCATCGTTCAGAAATGTACAAAAGTGCTCCTTCCATCTCCGCAATTGATCTTCCACTGACACTAAAAGACTAACGTTCGTGTCACGAACATGATAGTTTACAATATTTTGTTGGCCTACCAGATCTTTAGTGAATTTGCACAGCATCCTCGCGTTACCTCTTGCAGCTTCCTCAGCGTTTCTGCCAATTTTTCTAATCTGGCCCTCCTATCTCGTCTCACACACCTCCGCACTACCTATTGAGCTGCTCTATACTCACTTCGCAAAACCGGTTTCCGATGAGCATCAGTTTCATTATTTATATTTATTTTGAGTGCTCTGCGGTGTGTAATTTTGTTCCAGGTGTCTTGGTATATCCACAAATCCTTATCTCTAGATTGCATTGGTACCGTTTTAGATCCAGCTTCAATAAAAACTCTTTTTACCGTGCCTCACAACGTCTCAATGGGAACATTTGCGTTTAACCCCTTCATTTGACGCCTTGTCGTTAAGAGTGTTTTACATTACAAAAGTCGACAGGCATATCACCATTGTCATTTCGTTGACCTTTGCCGTGTCTACCCATAACTTGCTCAAGGCCTGTGTTATCCGAGCCAACTTTGGCATTGAGGTCCCCCAGGATGATAGTTATGCCACCCTTTGGAACTTTGCTGTAGACCGCGTTCTTCTGAATCATTTGCCGGAGCGCAACACTGGATGATGGTGAGTTTACGAATTCTGGACTTAAACCTTGCTGTCATTATCCTAGCCAAATGTAAACTGCTCTTAGAAAAAAAATACTTTGTTGAAGAGTGTCCTTGTGTTGTAAGAGAAGTGTTGAAGTAAACCCCAAGTAATTCACTTGTGACATGCCAATACTAAAGTCATTTCCAACGCTCAAATGGTAACTTCCTTGAGAAAAGAATTTTAAGACCGCTGATAATTTAAGTATATTTGGGATGGAATGCTGTCTTTTGATTGGTTTAAGTTCATTATCTTACTTACATAAAGTGGCGCCACAGTTCTGTGTTAACTAGGGCCTCACCCAACAAACTTCTCCATCTAGCTCGGTCCCTAGCTAGATGTCTCCAGTTTCGCGCTCCAAGTTGGGTAAGTCATTTTCCACTTGTGCGCGCCACCTGATCCGCGGTCTTCCTCTACTGCGCTGTCCTGTGGGTCTGGATTAAAAGACTTTCCGGACCGGAGCATTGGTTTCCATGCGCTCTACGTGACCCACCCATCTTAGTCGTTGGACTTTTACACTTCTGGCTAAGTCTACGTCGCTGTACAGCTCGTCGTTCCGCCTTCTCGAAACGACCCAAGGTGCTTTCATCCACTTTCGTCATAGTCTATGCTTCTGCACCGTATAGCAGGACGGGGACGATAAGGGTCTTATGTAGCGACACTTTGTTCCTTCGAGAGAGGGCGTTGCCACTCAATTGCTTTTCAGCGATTAGCAAAAGTTATTCTTCGTTTGATCTCAGCGCTGCTGGTGTTGTTTTCTGCGTTTACAGCGGAGCCTAGGTAGACGAAATCCTTGACTACCTCAAAGTTACTCCCTGACGATGGTGACGTTTTAAACGAGACGTCGCGTCGGTGTTGTAGGTTTTTTCTTGACGACAACATGTACTTTGTTTTGTCCTCATTAACCGTTAAACCCATTTTTGCCGCCTCTGCCTCAATACTCACAAAAGCCCCATTGACATCACGCTAAGTTCTTCCGATTATGTAAATGTCATCAGCATATGCTTTGGACAGACTGTTGAAAGATAGTCCCTTTAGTGTTGACGTGTGAGCTCTGCACTATTCTCTTAAGTACGATGTTAAAAAAATAGCATGAAAGCGCATTGCTGGCCTAAAACTTTTTTTGACATCGAAAGGTTCTGTTAAGTTGTTTTCAACCTTTATGGATCAGCATGAAATTGATGGAAAGATGGTGGATGTAGATTTGGTGTTCTTGGGCTTTTTCAGAATCTGTCGTAATGTGAATATTTGATCGACTGTGGACCTTTCTGGTCTAAATCCACACTGATAAAGACCTATCAGGTTGTAGACGTTCCCATATTACGGCAGAGAAGATTTTGTAGGCGATGTTAAGTAGACTGATTCCTCTATAGTTTGTGCAGTTTAGAGGGTCTCCTTTTTTCAGGGTCAGGATCGGGCAAACAATACTGAGGTTCCATTCATCGGGCATGCTTTCTTCCGACCATATCTTACAGATAAATGGTGCATGCTACTAACCAACTTATCTCCCGCTGCTTTAAGGAGCTCGGCATTCAAGCCATCCGCTCCAGCGGCCTTATTAGACTTCAGCTTAGATATGGCAATCTTTACTTCGTCTAAGTCGGGAAGACGGGATTGTTGGTTGATAAGAAAATTAATCTGTATCTTTTTTGTTGACATCCGTAATACCAAGTCTATCAAAAAAATCATTTACAATAAAATAACAAATCATTCAATTTTTTTATGTCTATCAGGTATCGTGTTGATAGTTGTTAACTATAATAGGGCTGCAAAGGTGTTAAACCTCAAGATCTCGGTAACAGAAATACAGAAAGCTTGTCTTGCAAAACTGCAACTGTTTGCTAGACTTCCATTTTTCTTATTTTCTTCTTTGAAGAAGCAATAAAAAAACAACTCCCAGCTAATTTCACGTTCTGTTTTTTTTTTTCAATAAGCCTTATCCAATCCGGAAGCGAACCATTATTTTATAATTTATTTAATTTTTTATTGTTTGAAATTACAGGTAGTTCATGTAAAAACGGAACCTCTCCAACAAATTTTGCCAATTCCCTTGACGTAGACGAAGATATGGGTAAATCATTAAAACAATGAAATTAATAAACATAAATATTAATATTCCTTTTCAGATGTCGATTTATCGCCATCACGAAAATATTGCCATGGTTTTGAAAGAATACTTGAGTTTGGTAAAGAACTCTCACAAATGGGTCAACAGCTAGAAAAGGAAAACAAAATGAATGAAGAAGATCGACAGATGTTAGAAGTAAGTTTATTTTCTATATTTTATTTAAAACAATACTTAATCGTTTTTTTTCTACTTTTAGGATGCATTTAGTCTTATAGCTTATTCAAATCCCTGGTCAAGTCCCTTGGGCTGGCAACTGTGTCCATCGAAACGCGAAACAGTTTGTTCTGCCCTTAATTCGGCTATATTAGGTAAGTCTTTTAGAATTTCTTGTTTTTTGAATGGAAATAGGATACATTTTTGGTTTTACTTTATTTCAGAATCAATGAGCTATCCATGGAGACCACCACTAGAAGTGTGTGTTGCCCATGCTGGCGAGCTCCTCAAAGTTATGGCAAATTCATCACTTGGCGCTTGCGCTTTTGTCAATATTGACGATGTGTTCCCACAAAATTGACCATGTCCTGTAATGACGGCGCCGCTGCCGTCGGCCAACGTCATGTTTGCTACGTTAATTTAAAAACAAAACAAAAAATATATATTTAAACAAAAACAAAAAAAAAACAAGTAAAAAACAAAAGAAAATCAAATTTTGCATAATGTTTATTTTTTAATCTAATTTAATTACAAAATACTTATCAAATTTAGTTTAATTTTGTTGTTTGCTTTTTGTTTGCTCTCACTTCGTTAGGCAATTTCAAAAGATACAATATTTTCTCTTTTTATTTTAAGTTTAAGGTAAAATTAATTTTTATTTCTTTCTAATTTTTGCTGAATTTTTTCTTAAACTACAATAATTTGTTGTTATAATTTTTTTTTGGTAACGATTTGAAAAGTTAGATTAAAAAAAAAATTACAAAACATAAAACAATCAATTTTGAAATATGATGTAAATACGAAACAAAACAAAACATATTATAAGAATTTATTAACAAATAGTTTTCTTTATTTTATTTTTTTTTCTGATATTTTATTTATTTTAAAAATGTTTGTTTTTTGCTTATACAAACAAATCATCCACCAATTTTTTCTCGGTGTGCTGCTGTTAAAAGAAAGTTTATTAAAGATAGACTATTTTATAGTATTCTACACGCATTTAATATTTCATTTGATTCTTTTCCTTACTCAATACAATTCTCCTTACTCATAACATGAACTCAATTCTTTTAGCTTGAAAAATAACCTCACTGTTTTTGAAACCTTAAAAACTTCTAATAATCTATGTATATGAGAGAATAAAACTCAAACTCTTTGATAATCTGGTATTTTCTTGTACATCGAGGTTTGAATCTTGCCAACTAACAATGCGCACATAAAATAAATTGGTCTCCACGAGTTGTAGTGTCGTTATTGTTAATGTGTTCTCAGGCGAATCAGTATGTTAGATATCGTTCGTCTATTTCCTGCTTTTCAATAAATCTTCAATCCTCTCCATCTTCATGGGCTTCTATTTTAATGATTCATGTTACTTTTCTGAGATTTGTTATTTAGACATCGTTTGTGTTCAATTCTTTTCTCCTCTCTTTTGTTGTTCGAAACATAAAAGGTTTTAATTCTGTTACGATTTTTCTAAAGTTTAATGGGAATATTTCAAATACAATGAGTCACTTAAAATAATCATTTGGATTATTGAATGGCCCTAATTTTGAAATTTGTATTATTAAAAATTCTATGTAGTACCGCCCAAAAACCAAAATGTTACGAATTTCACACTAAACTTGAATATATAGAAACAACTTGCATGACTTTTCAAATTCTGCAACTTTAAATTTATTTATTTAAATATATTGTTTTATTTGTTTTTTGTTCCAAAACCATACAATATTAAAATCGAAAACAAAAAACCAACTTAAATCTGAATGTTTTATAAGAAAAACACTTTCTGCTAAGTGTTTTAATAAATAAATACAAATGAAAAATTATTATAAAAGTTTCCTCTAAGCGTGTTAATATTTATACAAAAGTATAAATAAAATAAATTAACAAAGTGATTACAACAGACAAAAAAAAACAACAACAACAAAATCAAGCCTAAACTTGACAAAATTTAGATGACGCCTATACAATATATTGTGACTGTAGTTTGATAAAGTTTTAAAAAAAATATTTATTATTATAAATGTGAATGAAATTATTTATTCATCTATATAAACATTAATTTAATAATAGAGACTGTAGAAATAATACAACAACAACAAACAGTATGTAGAATTAATTGCAAAAAAATGAAAAATTCTAACAATTGAAGTTTTTGTGTTAGAAAACAAACCGAATATTGATTTGTTTTGTTCTTACAGTTTTTTCATGTTCAATAGAATTTCCTCAAACCTTACAATATTACGATTGCATGTATTTTGAAATCATAGCCGAGATATAGTTTTTAGGGGTTTTCTTTTGGTCGCCTTCGTTTTTCAACCCAAGTTACATACTATTTGAAAATTCAAGTTTAAAGAGGTTTTAAAGCACTGTTAGGCGATTCTTGTAGATTCAAAAATGCGATTCGAATTACATTTATACAATTTTTAAGTTCACCAATTGTTTTTGAGTAAAAGGTAAAGAGGTAGCAAGATGCTTCATCTGTAATTCGAGTTTATTTCAATTCTACATGAATTGCGAATTATGTCTGAAGTGATTATGTTCTATGTTCAATTTAAAAAGAAAGAAAAGTGGCTTAATTGAAATTATTGTAAATTTTTTAACCTTAAACTTATTTCGAAAACAAAATTATCGAACAAAAAAAACAACAAATTATATTTTAACCAATTAAATTAAAACTTACACAACTTATTGGTTATAATACCTACAACAAAAATAATAATTATTAAATATTTTGTTTTGAATGTGAGTATATTAAAAACTAAAGAAAAATATTATTATAGGTTATATTCTAAGTAAAACTAATAAAACAAGTGTAATAATTTTAATATTTAAGAATAATAATATATAAATATAAGAAAAACAAATTTGAAATATATAAATATAATAAACGAACAAGAAAATTAAGTAAATAAAATCTTAATACTCAAGTATTATTTATTTAGTTACTTTTGAGGGTACGTTTAATCTTTTCAACCATGATTCCCATTATGCAGGCCTCCCTTTTTTGTCTTCTGGTCGACCTTGGGCCTGATTATGAGGTTCGTGGCAGATAGTTTTTAATTCAACCTTTCAAATTCGAGTCGCGTTGTATTTCCTTATTAACGAATTCGCTGCGAAGCGAAAATAGTTCTTCCTATATTCCAGTGATTTGACACTTTTGGTTTTACTTTTTCTTCGTATATTCCAGTGACAGCTTTCCAAACAAAATTTGTGAAGTTTGCGGTGATTTATGCGAAATGTTATACTTTATTGTGGATACATTATAAAAAAAATTAAAATAAAGCTAAATCATATTTTTATACACATAATTACCATCAAGAAAGAATCCACGAAATCGAACAGTGAACAATAGGGAACAGTCTTTCGCCTGTGAATCTGCCAAAAAAAAGCTATCGGATTTCAACTCGCCAACAAACATTGTGCAGGTTCAGGCGGCACAAGGGACTTAAAAGAAAGGCAAGTTGCTAGCATCTGATTGAATGGACTTTGTTGGAAAGTTGACTGGAAAGTAAGTCAAGAAAAATCTACCTAACTATCAAGTCAAGTCTACTCATTCCAAAATGACAGGAGATCATGTTTTTTCATTCAACTGAAAGCTGAACTTTATTACTCATGATTTATTTATTTTCTGCACAACTTCATTTAATCCTTTCTGTAAAATGGTTCCTTGACAATTTTGAAAAGAAATAACTTATATTTCTTTACAATACAATATATAAATCGTAATGGAGTTTTAGCTTGCCGAGGAGTGATTTGTAGACAATAATTTTCTTGGTACTTTTTGTACTATGAACGTAAAGTAGAAGTTTGTGAATTAAAGATCTGAATTTGAAATTCATGACACTTGAAAAATTAACTAGTTGCTTTGGTCGAAATTTACGTTCAAAGAATGAAGTTGACTGCAAATGAAGTCCCTTGTGTTGCCTGATCCTGCCCATTATGACATTTCAAATTCGAATTCGTTAATTGTTCGAATTCAAAACGAAGAAGACAAAAGCGAAAGCAATAATTGAAAAATGGTAAACTCGCTAGCAAAACCATTCGCCGCGAACCTCATAATCAGGCCCCTGGTCTAATTTGGTCTAGGTTTCCGTATCCAATCTGGTTTTGGCTGATATAAGGGCTTTTGAAAGATATTTTGTAGCTAATATTCTATCTTAGGCAAAGTCGGTTCAGATTTTAGTCAGTACTAATGAAAGAAGAGACATTTGCAGTCAGATTGGCATATTTTGAGCAGCGTGAGTTCTCCATAGTCATCCTGCACAAACGGACGAGTTTGCCTGGATGCCAAAACTAGACATGGCTCTATACAGCTCGTCCCTGTAGATGGTGCCATATGCGGCCTTGAAATCGATGAGAAGATGGTGGATGTCAATTTGGTGTTCTTGGGTTTTTTTCCAGGATCTGCTGTAGTGTGAATATTTGATCGACTGTGGACCTTCCTGGTCTAAAACCACACTGATAAGGACCTATCAGTGTCACAAATACACATGCATAAAATATACTAAAGTATCTATATGTAATAAAGCCAGTCACTACTAAGAACCCAAACTGTGCAGTTGTATTATTAACGTTGCCAAAGACTCTACCGTCACATGGTGTCAGAAGAAAAATTTAATTTAAAAAAATAGTAAAAACGTGAAAAGTTAAGTAATTAACAACAGGAAAACAATAAAAAATACTTAAGTAAAGTCAAGAATTGAAAATTAATTTGTTTGTTTGCCGAGTTTTTGCAATTTATTTGCATTGACCACGCGGAGAAATCCTGTTTGTGCTTGTCTGCAGTTCGTAGATAGTGACTCATATATATATAGGCGACTACAGATATATTTTTTTTCTAAAAATGTCTGGAATAAAACCTCCAAAGCCGCTTGTCGTTAACAGCGACATTGATATGTCGCAGCAATGGACCGAGTGGCTGGAGCTATATGAAAATTATTTCACAGCAAATAAATTGTCTGAAGAAAGAGCAGTAATACAGACGGCGAACTTCAAGGCATGTGTTGGTGTCGAGGCATTGAGGGTGATAAATAATATGAATCTCACCGAAGTAGAGAAGATAGATTTGTCAGTAATCAAAACGAAACTGACGGATCACTTTGCTCCATCGAAAAACAAGACCTACGAGAGATGCCAATTCCATCGCATTAAACAGCAGTCAAACGAAAACTTCGAAGATTTCCTGCAAAAATTGCAGTCCCAGGTAAAGAAATGCAGCTATGGTTTAAATGCCGAGGAATTTGTGATGGACCAAATTGTCGTTGGCATATACTCAGACTCAACACGTCAGAAGCTGTGGACAGAAGACGAATTGTGCTTAGAAAAAACCAAAAGGATCTGTAGAGCTGCGGAAAGAGCATCGAAACAAATGAGTGAACTACAGTCGATTGGCATGGACCAAAATGTGAATGCACTACATAAGGGAAAGACATTCAATTGTAGGCGGTGTGGTAGAAACCACGGTCCGAAACAGTGTCCAGCGTACGGTCAGGTATGCAAAAAATGCAACGGCATGGGACATTGGGCAGCTGTTTGTCGAGCGAAGACAAATAACATATCGAGTCGTGAGACGAAAAATTCAGATAAATCAAAAAATAACAAACATAAGAAGTATCTGAAGCAAGTAAATGCTTTCGATCATGACGACCAGCTATCCGATTACGAAGTCAGTGCAGTTACCATGGAAGCAAGAGTAAACAACATTGCGGCAGCTGACAAATGGTCTGAAATTTTGAGAATTGGTAACAAGAAAATAACAATCAAGCTTGATACTGGAGCAGAATGCAATGTGCTGCCAAAGAAAGAAGCTCTGAGGTTAAATCTTGCAATAAAAAAATCAGATACAAAAAGAATTGTTACATACAACAACGATAGTATTCAGGTGATTGGTGAAGCAACCACGAGTTGTGAAACAAAGAAAACTTCGAAATTGGTCACATTCAAAATTGTGGCTGAAGACTTGACGCCAATACTGGGTCGTACATCATGCGAAAAGTTGGGACTTATAGCTCGCATATATGAGGCTACGCAAGATGATGAAAAAATTGGGTGTTGCAAAAATTTCACATATGAAATCGATCTCATAGATGATCCAAAATTCAAAATTATACCAGCACGTCGTATCGCTCATGCTCTACGTGACAAAGTCAAAGCTGAACTAAACAACATGGTTCAAATGAAAGTAATTCAACCCGTGAGTCATCCAACACCAGCAGTAAGTCCAATAGTCATCGTCACAAAAAAAGACAAAATACGAATATGTATGGATCCGACCGACCTTAATAAAAATATCAAACGTCGGCAATATCCTCTGCAGACACTTGAAGAAATTGCTGCGAGTGTGCAAAAATCTATAATATTTACTAAATTGGATTGCCAAAAGGGATTCTGGCAAATACCAGTGACGAAAAGAACATCAGAATATTTAACATTCTCAACACCGTGGGGCAGATACCAGTTCTTAAGACTTCCGTTTGGAATATCATCCGCACCAGAGATATTTTCTGAAATTATGAACAACACACTAGAAGGAATACCAGGCTGCAAAGTTGCTATGGATGATATATTTTTGTATGCAGAAAATGTTGATAAGCTACGCGCAATAACAACAAAAGTCATAGATCGTTTGAAGGCAGCCGGTTTCACGCTAAACAAGAAAAAATGTGAGTATGAAAAGAAAAAAGTTAAATTTCTTGGTCATATCTTTACAGCTAGAGGAATCGAAGCCGATACCGAAAAAGTTGAAGCGATTAAAAATTTGCGTGAGCCGACAAACGTTAAAGAACTTCAACGCATTTTGGGAATGGTCACGTATTTGGCTAAATTCATCCCCAATTTATCCGAAATAACCGAGCCACTACGAAAATTGCTACACAAAGAAACTGAATGGTACTGGGACGTTGAACAAAAAAAAGCATTTGAAGATGTTAAGAAAGCTTTAAGTTCAACCCCTGTGCTAAAGTTCTATGATGTAAACCAACCCGTGAGACTTTCAGTGGATGCAAGTTCAAAAGCACTTGGTGCATGCTTGTTGCAAAATAACCAACCAGTGGCACCTACACCTACTCAACAAAATTATCCTCAAATTGAAAAGGAGGCGATGGCAATAAAATTTGCATGCAAGAAATTCCATGAGTACGTGTATGGTAAAATTATCGAAGTCGAGTCAGATCATAAACCACTCGAAACCATCTTTAAGAAACCACTACAAGATGCACCACTGAGATTACAACGAATTCTATGGGATGTAATCCAATATTCTCCAATTGTCACCTACAAAAAAGGCACACAAATTCCGATAGCTGATACACTTAGCCGAGATTGCAACCCAATTGACACAGGCCATGATGAAGAGTACTCAGTCAACATCGTACTTTCATTTACCGATGAGGCCCGAGATAGATTTGTTAAGTCAACATCCGAAGATCTCGAGTTGCAGTTGTTGAAACAGGTTGTCTTAAGAGGATGGCCTGAGAACGAGAAAATGTTACCGGAAGCTATTAAAAAATATACTAACTTCAAAGAAGAAATAACCTTTGAACAAGGTTTATTATTCAAAGGACATAAGGTAATTGTCCCAAAAAATGAAATTAATAAAATCGTTCGTGATCTTCACTCAGGACATGCTGGAGTTACAAGCTCGGTGTCAAGAGCTCGTCAATCACTTTACTGGGTTGGTCAAAGTAATAGTATTCGCGACTATATCCAGAGATGCTCCGTGTGTCAGCAAACACAAAGAAGTAACGTTCGAGAACCACAATTGGGACGAGATGTTCCAGAATACCCATTTCAACTTGTGTCATCTGACATATTCAATTTTAAAGGAGATGAATATATTTTGATAGCCGATCATTATTCAGGATTCATGGACTTCAAGAAATTGAAATCAGCCAATTCTCAAGAGGTCATCGACCACATGCGTCAATGGTTTTCAGTGCACGGCATTCCTGAGACACTAGAATCCGACGGTGGACCACAATATACATCAAAAAGATTCTCCAATTTTGCATCAACGTGGCAATTCTCGCATCAAATATCAAGTCCTTACTACCCAAAATCAAACGGTTTTGCAGAACGCAACGTCCAAACGGCGAAAAACCTGCTGAAAAGATGCTACCTCGACAATTCGGACATATATCTCGCAATTCTTATGCTGAGAAATACACCACGAAATGATATTCTTAAATCACCATGTCAACGTCTGTATAGCCGTGCCACCAGAACAATTATACCAGGAGTGAAGGATGAATTGAAACCTAAAGTCGTTGTCGGTGTTCAAAACGAATTGAAGAAATTGCGTATCCAACAAAAAGTTTATGCAGACAGAGGTGCTAAACCATCAGAAGAACTCAAAACTGGCGATAAGGTGCGCATGCAAACGGGACATCGAGAATGGATTGGAGCAAAAGTTGTCGAAGAAACACAATATCCGAGGTCAGTCATCATTGAGACTAGTGAAGGCAAACGGTATCGCAGAAACACCCACCATCTGCACAGGACAAAGGCCAATATTCAATCACCAACCATTGATTGGCCTTCAGAAAAACTCAACATTCACCAACAAATAACGACAAAACAAACTAATGATGATGCAACCACTAAACCAATTACAGAAGGAACCGAAAAACTTAATCATCCGACTACTGATAAGCAAAACAACCAAGACCAGAAACAACAAGCTTCTCATCCAGTAACCACAACCACACGCAGTGGAAGAGTTATTAAACCTTTAAAACGCTTAAATTTATAAATATGTAAATATGAATTTATTATTATTATATATGTACATATTTTTCTTGAATAGAGATATACATATTTATGATTATTAATAGTTATTAACCTTATGGACATCCCCAACATAAAATTAAAATTCAATATTTTATTTATTTATTTTTTTTTTTTGAGCAATTTAAGAAAAAACATTTAATTCCTTAATTGAACTCACGAACAAATTTGTACTTTTAATTGAAATTCCATATTTAATCTTAAATCTCAATTTTTTAAAGACTTGAAATTTTATTTTTTTTAAAAAAGGGGAGATGTCACAAATACACATGCATAAAATATACTAAAGTATCTATATGTAATAAAGCCAGTCACTACTAAGAACCCAAACTGTGCAGTTGTATTATTAACGTTGCCAAAGACTCTACCGTCACAATCAGGTTGTTGACGATGGGCTTTAGACGTTCACTTATTACGGCAGAGAAGATTTTATAGGCGATGTTAAGTAGACGCAGAGAAGATTTTATAGGCGATGTTAAGTAGACTGATTCCTCTAGTCTACCTTTTTTCAGGATCAGGATCGGGCAAACAATACTGAGGTTCCATTCATCGGGCATGCTTTCTTCCGGCCATATCTTACAGATAAGTTGGTGCATGCTCTTAATCAACTTATCTTCAGCTGCTTTAAAGAGCTCGGCATTCAAGCCATCCACTCCAGCGGCTTTATTAGACTACAGCTTATATATGGCAATCTTTACTTCTAGAAGTTGACTGCGGTTCCACTATGATGTTTCCACTGTCGTCTTTGCAGCCTTCAGTTCTAGGTTTATGTACCTGTGAATTTCGTTTCACCTGTTCATAAAACTTTCGAACATCATTCCTGCTTTTAAACCTCTCAACATCTTCGACCGCACGCTTCCCATGCCCTTTCTTTTTCCTTCTGAGAAGTCGGTGTTCGTCTCGCCTCTTCTGCTCATACAGCTCATGATCAGCTTTCGTCCTTTAATGCAGCGCCGTTTTGCGTGCCTGTTGTTTGGCTGCATTTGCCTGCCGACATTCCTCATCAAACCAGGGGTTCCTTGTTGGTGGCTGCTTGAAACCCAGCACATCAGAGGCGGCTTCTCAGATTGCGTCTTGGCAATGTTGCCACTGGTTTTCGATACATTGTTTTGGCGGCAGAGAACTTCGAGAGAGGTTACTTGTAACTCGGTCGGAAAAGGATTTGGCGATCTCTTGCGATTGTAGCCGTTCGACGTTGTACCTTCTCCCAGCACCTCCCTATTTTACCTTGGGTCTGGAAACCCGAAATGCTACCTTGGCTACAACGAGGTAGTGGTCGGAGTCGATATTAGCTCCTCGGAAAGTTCGGACATCCATGATGCTGGAAGCGTGTCTGGCGTCGATCGCAATATGGTCAATCTGGTTGACGGTAGATTGATCTGGAGAACTCCAAGTTCCCTTGTGGATGGTGTGGAAAACGCGTACTGGCTCTGAATCCGTTGACGGAAGTGTTGTCGTGCAGGCTGTCGTTCCCGATTATTCCACCAACAATGTTTTCAATTAATACCTTGGCATTAAAATCGCCCAGGACAGTTTTAATATCGTAGCTAGGACACTGCTCATATATATTGTGTAAGAGCTCGAAGAACATATCTTTGGTGTTGTCATCTTTCTCTTCTGTGGCCGCGTGCGCGCATATAAGGCTAATGTTACCGAATTTAGCCTTAATGCGTATGGTCATGAGGCGCTCGTTGATGCACCTATAGCTCAAGACTTATTGCCTAAGTCTGACTCCAATGTTAAAGCCGCACCCAAATAAGCGCTGTTGGTTTTCGCGGTAGCAGTGACCATAGTAAATATCGCAGTTTTGTATCCTATTTTTGCCCGGTGCATTCCATCGTATTTTCTGGATGGTGGTGGAGTTTGCTTTATAGCACGTGTTCTGTTAAGGGGCCTAACATTCCAGTTGCATATCCGAAGTTCATTGTCCTTAATTCGTTTGCGTAGGTTGTCAACAGTAAATTCGTCCGTATCCGAGGGTTGTTGGTGCTTCGCAAACATTTAACCAACAGCTGAACAAAAATATCTGAGCCACATAACAAAAGAGCTATAAAACTATGCTTGGGGAAAGTAAGATGGCAACTAACTGGTTCAACAAATACTAAATTTTTTGTCTTGTTTCGATACTTTAACAAACAGTTTTTACATAAAAAGTATTATTTTTATAGTTCACGCTATTCCTATTGGGTAGGTGTCACTTTTGGAGCTGTAATCTGTTAATATTTGATAAGTAAAAGTTACGGTATTGCTAAAAATTCAACGATAGAACTGTTCTTTTTTACTCACAGTTCAGTTCTCTTGAAGCATCTCCTTAACCCACAACACAAGGTTATACTGGTGAACAAATTTAAGAATTTCGGACAAATTATTGGTGTTCAAAATTAGAACGATGTTCATCACTCAAGGACAGCACAAAATGTTGCTGGTGTAGATCAGTGTGTTGACAAAAACACAGGGGTGGAATCGGGTAAGGTGATTTGTGATAGGTGACAGTCACAATCAACAAATTCGGTCTGTGTAAGGTGATAGTCACCGGTGACAATCACGATTTGGTGACTTTTTCTGGTGACAGCTCTTTAGTTGTCACTTTCATTGGAAATTGATTTTTATTTTTAGTTGCTGAAATTTTAAGACAATATAAATGTGTTTGTGCTCTTGATTTTACCTTCTGAAAATGCTGAAAATGAAAACATTTATCATAATGGAAATGTCCGGCTCTTGAGGATTAACCTCCGCAATAAAATAAACATTCTTGATATTTCAAGTCCAAAGTAAGTACGCATATGTGCTATATATTTGTTCACATATAACTACCTATTTATTATAACTTGTTTTTTTTTTTAATTTATAATTAATATTCTGAATTCAATAGATTCTTAAAAGACTTTCGATTGAATAAGTAAACATTTTTACATATCCTACCGCTTCTGGATTTGTCAGCTGGAATGCGGTCAATACACACTCCCCCTATTCTTCGATTAGCCGTGACTTTAAATTTTCTTGGAGGTGGTGGCTACCAAAGGCAAGTTGGCGCTGACTGGTCAGCTCCAATGGGCCAAACTACTGTTTGTTAGGTTATTTCTTTGACCTTAAACAAATGGAGAGGAAATTGTGCCCACTTGCAATCATATTTAATCAATCGGCTTCAGAAACAACAAAAATGTTCTTCTACGAAAAATATCAAATTCCTGAAGGTAGGATTTTGTTTCTTAGTAAAATTAAACTAATCGTATTACTTGTTTTTTATTTTATTATTTATTTCCTAGTAATCGACTGCATTGATGGGAGTCATATTATGATTCTCCGATCTTCGGAAAATGAACATTTGTATTTCAATAGAAAATATATATATATATAATATATAGTATCCGGATAGCTTCCGATCGGTTTTTGAATACAACCACTGAAATTGTAACAAACGTCAGTGAATTTCTTTTAAAGTGATACCAAATTCTAAACAAAATTTGGTGATCACCTTACACAGACGCAAAAATTAGTTTGATCACTTTTTATGATCACAAAGGTGACAATCAAAAATACCTAAGCCGATTCCACCCCAGGTTTGTCGATATCTAGCATTAGACATTCCATAAGCTACATTACATCGCATGGTTTTTAAAGTTCCAATTAACACAAGAGTAAATACAATTCGTCAATATGATCCGGAATTTTAATTAATAATTCATCTTTGATGATCAAGGCCAAAACCTTAACCATAGAATTCGTTAAGTTACCAAGGGCATACATACATCTGCAAATGAACGCATTGGTCTTGGACATTTTTCTGAAAAGGATATGTTGCTGAAATCATAGTCGTGGTGTCTATTTAAACACGCCTTTTAATGTTAATGAAAGCAATCTCTATAAAAAAAATAGTATCAGTTTATTTGTTTTACAGCATACTCGTTCCATAATTTTAGATATTATTATATATTAAACTTAGCATCTGAGCCTTATAGGCTTTTCACACCTAGCCCAAAACCGGGTTTTCGCGAAATGATCGGTTTTCGCCGAAAATATACATACATCGAAAACTCAAGTTTTCTCATACATTTTTGTTAACCACAAGTTTTTGAAAATTACAACTTTTATATAAAACCTCTCGGACACTGGTAGCTTTCGAAACATTCAGCGCTCAAATTAATGTAAACAAAACAGCTGATGGCTGCTCTCAAAACAAATATTTTATTTTGAAATAAATTTGGTCGTGGTAAGCAACATTATTTATACAATTTACTTACAAAATAAGAATTATTGCTTTTTTTGCAGAACATGGAAGAGAAAAAAAGGAATCTTTGTGGGAGCTGTGTGGAAACAAAAAAAACGTCGAGAATAAAAGCCCGGTGACTATTTGCGGCACTGGCGGTTCTTTTATGATCATCTAGAGTTTTAAACGCTCTTTGTTAAGCAAGGAACCGGGATTCACTATGGCTACTGGCGTGACGACCCAAAGGATGAGGAAGACTTGCTCATAGTTCGTTATGACGTTTCTAAGGGATGCGGTTTCCAACTCGTCTCCGTTCAATCACAAGGGTACGAGAGATATAAAGGCGATAAGTTCATTTGTGGAGGAGATTAAGTATGAAAGAAAATCTCTGGTGGAGGCTATGTCGCTGCGGGCTAGGAAAATTTGCGCCAAAACATTCCACTGTGTGGGAATCGTTGTTAAAGTAAATAAAACCAAAACAGTAGGCTATAACCCCTTGATGGGAAGCGATACCAACATCAAGGAGATCCTCAGTGCTTTGGACAAGTCAGACGAGTCCTCAAAGGAAGAAGCCAAAGAGATAGTCATGGAGAAATTTCAATCCATCATAATAGCTTTACTGATCGCTTTGGATAAGTGTGATTTTGGTACGAATCTGGAACTAGGAATTGACATTTACTCCTCCTCCTATAAGTTGCTCGGACGGCCACAATATATGGTGATTTTGAAGGGGCATTTGGCCAGCAAAAGCAATAGTCATAAGCTCAGTATTTTGGATAGAATTTGTTGTGAAAGAAGAGTCTATGATATATTTTCTAGACAATTAGCTTCTCCTTAGTGATTTGTTTAGACCAGTTGAAGTAAAGCCAAGCGAGCTTGTAGTTCCTGTTGGTTCATGTCGTGAGCTCATTCCTCCCGTCCCTAGAACTTCAGTTGAAAGTGTTCTTCGAGACGAGCTAGTGTTACACCTTGTCTTCACTGATATGCTGCTCTATCACAGCACAGGAAAGGATGATCAACTCAAGGGTGTCGACGGCAAAGAAAAATCCTTAGGAGAATGTTTGCACTTCAAGAATTTTCAAAAAATTTTATCTTGAGAGAATACATACTTACATGGATAAATGTGAAGACGAACAGAACAAATTAGTTCAGACATTGAATCTATAAACAAACAGAACAAATAGTTCCTGCAGAGAAGAAAGATGGCGTTGCAGCTGGCGTGGCGGGAATTTCAAATCAATTTTTATTCGAAGAAGAAAAAGAAGACGAAAGGGGACACTTTTTTCCACTTAAATTGAATTAATTGTAATTATTTTTTCGTTTTAAAAACAAAAAACATTTGAGCTATTAATAAATAACCAATCCCGAACTATTTTACTCAGTGGGAAGATTCTGTCGTACTTCACGACACATACCGTATAGAACATCTTCACTGTATGAAAGGAAGTACTTGGGTATTTTCATTTTATAAGCATCCGTTCTTCGTTCTTTTGAAACTCGTATAGATCTTTACTTTCCTGAAAACCAACTTGATAAGTACGTACATAAGGCTAAAGTTTGTATCTGAGTATATCGAAATTTCTGCGGCTCATTCTGAAATGTTTTTTTCATCAATACAAAATTTGACAGCCGGCATTAAACAAATTTAAATGTCAAATAAAAACGTGTAAGTGGTCGGTGTGAACGATTTTCGAAAACTTTTTGTCGAAAACCGGTTCGGTTTTGGGTTTGGTGTGAAAAGGCTATAAGAAAACTTCGAATTACATGTAACGGTAAGTACCGCATAAAGTTTTACTTATCCTTAATTAACTATTCCGCTGAACTCATCCATCCATCACAACCATATTTTATCAATCTACTACAATTTCTTAATCGAACCGCATTCCCGAACGCATCATTGTGTACTTTTTGTGAACTGTCAAACGTTCGATTTTTTTCCACCCTAAAAAGTTGCTTTTGCTTGACCAAGTGCAAATAATCCTCGAAATTTTAAGTTAAATTCCAATTTCAAAGCAAATTCACGAGCGGCAATTGAAATTCATCCCATTTCCAAATCAATTCGATTAAAACAAAAACCAAAAGTGTATTTTTACCCATTAAAAACTCGAAATTAAAAACCTCCCTCTCGATCAAAAAAAAAACCAACCCAGAGTAAACTCACCCAAGAGAAGAAAAAACGTCGAATACATCAAAAATCATCCCAATCATCGGCTTTTCGCTTTTTTCCCCGTGAGTTGTGTTGTTAAGCGAGAGTAAGTTTTTCAAATTCGAAAATAAATCAAAAAACTAAATTAAACAAATCGTGAATTCGGTTGGAATCGATTGAATTTGTTGTGTTTAACGCGATCGGTGCAAGCAAATGAAGTGTTCTGTGTGCATTTTGCCAGTGAATTGAAATTGAATCCCTAGTGTGTCCCACCCACTTTTGCATATTTTTCTTCCTTGTACTAGGGCTTTTCCAGTTTTCCACTTCTGACAGCTGCTTTGCCAGTACTTTTGCTGCTGCTGCTACTCGTTGTCTCCTGGTGAGTGTACTTCATCATCAACTATTCTATTCAGTTCAGTGGCGATGTGTTTTCTTGACTTGTCTTGAGAGCATACACCCTTTTTCCTTTTAAGTAAGGGTTTTAGCGAGAGAGGAGAGTAGTCATAGGAGGGAAAGGCGGGGTGTTTGTTAAATTTGATTTTTAAACAAATTGTTCAAGTTGATAGATTCACTTGATGGTTCTTCTAAGTCAGTAGCAAGGTGTTCTACATCCTCCGCAGTAGACTGATAACAGAAAACCTGCTTCTTGTCGGCAAACAAACAAGGCGACATCATAATTTCTTAGAATTCTGGCAATGAGGAGCCATTTCCGACGATATGCTTTTTCTGAATTCCAGTTAGATATTTTTGTTATCAGTTGTGGATTCTATATAAAGGTGCACGACGTCATCTCTAACAGAAAAACTTAACAGCTGCTCATATTGAAATGTGTGTTTCTTTTTAAGTATGCAATTTTTTGAGAGCTAGAGCTAAATAGTGCATTTTATTTATGTTAGCTTAGTTTTGATTTCATAAATATATTCCTGTTATAAATTTATTAGTTAACTATATTCTGGTGTTAAAATAAATATATTTTACCAAAACTAAGAAATGTCGCTTGAAAGTTGTAATGTCTCTTTTATTACCCTTTTTATGGTTGTTTTAAGGGATTTTGCTTTAAAGTCAGCTGTAGTCTTCATTACTAAATCAAAAGAAAAAAACGTAGCATATTTTCTTATTTTCGGTGTCAGTATACATCAATGGTTTGACAACCGGTCTTGGTCCTGGTATCTTACTAAATCTATTACTAGTTATCTCTTATGAAAGCTGATGTCATCCAGTTCCATTTTCCGAGGTAATCTAGTTTACATGCTCACAGGAGTCAGATGGTCTTAATTTTTGTCACGACAGCAACTTCGATTGCGATTCTTAATTAATTTGCTCTTGAATCGCCAGAAATTCGCTATAAGAATTTTCTCTTGAACTCAAGGCACAGAGCCATATGTGAGTACTGACTTCGTCATGATCCTGGTCAACAGCGGCTCAGAATTTTGAAATAGGGGTCTTGTCTGGGCGAAGAGAGTTTCGCGAGAGTTTCGTTTTTGGCGCTCATCCTCGGTTTTTATCAAAATTAAAATAAGAAGTTTAATTGATTTAATTTAAACGTACCCGTTGAGCTAAAAATGAGTCTCGTCGCTAAACACATTTTTTTTTTGTAAAAATGTGAATCTTCGGCCAACATTCCAAGAGCCCATTCACCAAAAATGTTACTTTGCAGTAGGTTAGGTTAGGTTAGGTTAAAGTGGCTGCGGATTTAAAATCCGCAAAATCATTTTTAACGAGTTCATCGGCTCTACAATTTTCCGTGATGTCTCTGTGGCCCGGCACCCAACATAGGTGAATGTTAAATTGTTGCACCATCTCCATAAGAGACGATTGACAATCGAGGGCCGTTTGGGATTTGGTTGGGAAACCGTCAAGGGATTTAATAGCAGCCTGACTATTAGAGAAGATGAGGATATCAGAAGTTGATATCACATTTTCTCTTAGCCATTAGAGAACCTCTTTGATCGCTAAAATTTCCGCTTGGAAGACGCTAAAATTATAAGGGAGGCGGAATAAGATGCTAAGTACACACCACTACCAACTCCCTTATGTGTCTTGGATCCTTTTGTCTAACTCTGCTGAGGGTGTGGTTCTCAATGCCCCACTTAAGCAAAGACATGCGGTGCGTTGGACTCTGCTGAGTTTGTCGTAGTATGTGACTTTCTCCAGTGCAGTCCACCATACTGCAACGCCGTACATAAGTATTGGTATTTGCTTCCTATGGCTGTCTTGGAAAGGAAAAGAGCTACTTTAGCTTTTTTCCAATTTGATTTTTTGTCCAATATCAGACCAAGATATTTGGCTTCATTGGTAAAAATTAGTTCGGCGTATTCGGTGGCAGTCGGAAGATCCTTTAAACGTAGAAGCGTAACAATTTTTTCACATCTTCATTCGCTCCCCACACTGCATAGAATAAGATTGATTCTGCTGCTGCCTTAAAAACAATGTACTTAGTGCTGTGTGCGATGTTACTGTTTGAGAAACACCTACTCCAAGGTGCGCTGATGGCGGCATTTGCACTTGTAAGCTTTTCTCTTAAATGCGTTTCCATATTTAATTTTTTGGAAAAATCTCTCCAAGGTATTTGAACTCTTTGACAATCTCTATATTTTCACCATTGTAGTTCCATTTTTCATTAAGGCAGTTTCAACCTCCTCCGTTCTTGAAAATCATGATCTTGGACTTTTCCATGTTTACTATTAGGTTCCATATTTTGCAGTACTCAAAAATCCGGTTAATCATAAGCTGTAGTAATTCTGGAGATGACGCGAGAACCACAATATCATTCGCAAACAAGAGTGCTTTAATTAATTCTCCCGCGTGTTCGATACAGCAAGTAAGAAATCGACTAAGCCTTCGATGAATAGAGCGAATAGGCTTGGACTCATCGTATAACCTTGTCTAACGCCTGATTCAGTTCTAAACCAATCCGACCTTTCAGTACCATTCCAAGCTGTTGCATTAGTATCCATATACAGGCTTTCGAGGACTCTTCTAAATCTTAACGAAATTCCCATACCAAAGAGCTTATAGAAAAGAGCTTGCCTATTCACCGTGTCAAATGCAGACTTCAAATCCATTAAAAACGCGTATAACTTCTTCCTTCTTCTTATAAATGAATCAGCAATGCTTTTCAGAACAAAGATATGATCGATTGTTGAGTAATCGGATCTAAAGCCTTCCTGAGATTCGTTCACCAGTTTATTTTCTTTAATCCATTTATTGAGCCGTGTTTGCAGAACAGCTGTAAATATTTTATAACACGAATTTAAAAAAGATATTCCTTGATAGTTAAACATCTCAAACCAGCTTCCTTTTTTGTGGATCGGAAAAATGATTGATTCCCTAAATTCTTGAGGAATCAGCATGAAGTGTTAAGATATATTTGGTATACTCTATTTTTTTGGTTCCACCTAAGTTTTGGTATGAGTCTCATAGGGCTTGAGTCTTCAGTTGTCATCGAAAGTCCACAAATCACAACTAATGGAAAGTCATCCGAAAAGGGCAACTTTGAACTCAATTATTCGGTCGTTCCAAGTACCACTAATAAGGCTGTAATCAATTATCGAACTACCTTTATTGCCGACAAAAGTAAATTCGCCTTCTTTATCCGCCCAGCTGGTTCCATTGATAATTTGAAGACCATAAGAGTTACAAACATCCAATAATTTTGCTCCCTTACCGTTGCAGAATGTATCTTTAGACTTCCGCTCTATCCCTCTAATTCGGTTTTTATTTCTCGCTTCATTACCAATTTTTGCATTCAAATCTCCCACCATGCATACAGCTACTATATTTTCTGCAGTTCGCACTCTACGTAAGCGTGTTGGTGGTTTAATGTCCAACAATGTAAATATAGTGTGAGCGTCAGATGTTTAAACTAGTGTTGCCAAAAAGATAATACCTAAAAATCACCCTTTATAATAAATAGGTGCGGTTCCAGCATCATATCCATTCCATTAACTTCTTCCTGAAGATCACATTCACCATTCTTCCGATTTTCAAAAAGGTAAGGGCCAAATACTCGAGAGCCTAAAAACCGCACTAAACAGTAACATCTAAGAAATAGAGAGCCTTTTCGACCTTGTCTCCGAGGTGGAAATGAGCTGTACTGAACATTTTTTTTATAAAAATCCAAAAGTGATAACAGCTCAAATATGGATGGATTCAAGTCTGAAAACCATAAAATAAATGCTGGTGTGCCCCAGGGCTCTGTTCTATCTCCAACACTCTTTCTCATTTTTATTAACGATCTCCTGTCTGCAACATCTAATCCAATACATTGTTTCGCTAACGATAGTACTCTTAGCTTTTCGTATTCGTTTTCAGACTCACATCCCTCTTCTTCGGATGTGGAACAGCACCTAAACAGCATTGTTCAATGGGGAACAAAAAACCGCGTGGAATTTAATGCTTCGAAAACGCAATGCTGTCTTGTATCGTTAAAGCGAGATATACCCCCATTGCCATTATCCATGGCTGGCACTTGCATCAATGAGACTGAACACCTCGATATTCTCGGTATGTGTGTCACCAACCACTTCTTGTGGAATGATCACATACGCGATGTCGCCAAAAATGCCGCAAGGTGTTTTGGGTTTCCTTAGGCGATGCAAGAAATATTTCACCTCTTCTGATCTGGCTGTTATCTACAAGACTTAAATACGTCCAAAGCTTGAGTATAACTCCCATCTGCAGCTTACTAAAGCCTCTTGGATGGTATTGAACGTAGAGCATTTAAATTGATAGATGATAATATCATCATAAGATCGTTTACTTCGCTTGAACATCGTCGTAAGGTCTCTTGTCTGACCCTTTTTTATCGTTATTTTAATGGTTTATGCTCTAGAGAAATAGCCAGTTGCATTCCTCCCCTTAAACAGTTCAACCGTAATACTCGCGCTTCTAAGAATGCTCATCAGTATACCCTCGTTCTTGTTCTTTAGCCGTACTACGCGAATGTGGAATGCCTTACCACACTCTGTCTTTCCTAGTCATTGCAATATTCAGGAATTCAAAACCAATGTGCACCCCCATTTAAACCCTCTCTCCTCTTCCTAGTGCTCACACTGTGCCTCTGCATAATAAGGGTAGTAATATCCCCTTGAGTGTGTGCTTATTATAAAAAAAATGAAGGCCTATTGAACTATTGAAATCCCGTTACATGTTGAGAGGTCTGGGCGCCAATATATACTTGGCTTGTTATATTGACCACCGTCATCCCGGTAGTTGTGCCAATTTATTTTAGATGATTCTCTAAGCTATAAATAGTTAGGATGTAGGTTGGGTTTTTTTTTTCAACCGCAGACCAATTATATCTCTCACACCAGTGTACTTAGTTCATGAACTTGAAGAAAGTAATTCGAAATTAAAGATACTTAATGATGCATGTATATGCACCTACCTTGTTGCTTTAGGACGACAAGGGGGATTTAACTCCAATCAGCATTTTAGAACCTAAATAAGTTTATATTTATGATTCAACATCATCATAATAATATAATAATTCTTTCATATTGAATTTTTCACATTCCTCAATTCCTATGCCTCAGAGATATTTTCAGTGATGTTAAAGTTACCTATATAAAACCATTAATTCATCTCGATGATTAATATCATGTACGTGTAAAATACGTGCGTTAACAGTTAGAAAAATAAACAAATTTTATGCAGTTTCTGAACATCCGAACCAAAGAAGTATAAAACCGCACTACATTTCATAATATTACAAACTCTGTTCTCTATATAAGTAGTTTTTGAGAACAAAACAAAATAAGTTAGAACTGCACTCACTTGTTTGCATTTTATTGTTTTTAAATTTTTAATTGTATTTCCAATTCCAAGTTGTTTTCTGTGGACTACTCTGTGACTAATAGTAGGCACCTCATATACCCATAACTATGCGTGAATTATAGTAACTCAATGAATATCAATTGCTCTTGGCTCGATCTCGGAATCATTCATGAAGTCGGTTACGACGATGATGATTGTGGCGGACAACGCAGAGCAGCGGCGTCTACAAAAATTATATGATGGAGGTGGCACAAGGGGTTCAATCGTGCGATATCAATTAGTATGCATATATTTTTAAATTCATATTCTAGAATTGTGAAAAAATGGGAGCGGGTTTCCATTCAACGATGATTTTTCTCTTTTTACAAAATTCAATAAAAAAAAAATGTATTAAAGTTTTGTACTAGGCTTTTGAGATTTGTTCGATTTTCATTGCTTGCACTCTTCGTGTAGTCCGTGTGTTTGTGTCATCAATTAATAGAAACTTCTTTCAGGAACTCTTATCAATTGGAAGTTGAATACAAAAACAAAATAAAACACAAAAAAACAAGTGCAATATAGTTTTTAACAAAAATATAATATAACAGACAGACGGAAAGTAAACCACCACATTTAACTAACAATGGGATGTACCACATCAGCTGAGGAACGTGCCGCAATTCAACGCTCCAAGCTCATTGAAAAGAATCTCAAAGAGGATGGAATTCAAGCGGCAAAGGATATTAAATTGCTGCTTCTCGGTGAGTACATAGTATACTTTTAGGTGTTTATTTTTTTTAAACATTTTTATTTTGTCTTATTTCTCACTTTGTTTTTTTTTGGTTTTATCAAAAAATAAATACTTTCTATATATAAAACTACCACTGGCGGTGATTTACAAAAGTTGTGTTCATATTAATACAAAATTTAACTCTATTTTTTTATGTTGAACATACTATACCGCCCCCTGTTGGGAAGTTTTGGTTATATGATTTTTTTTTCTCATTTATCCTACGAGTACTATGAGTAGTTATAGAAGAAGGAGGAAAATATTTGTACTTGTTGTCCTTTATTTTATTTTATATTATATTTTGACTTTCTCTTGGCTAGGATCCAAGAAACAATATTACAGTTTTTTTTGTATATATATTTTAACTGTCTTGAAAGGTGTCTAGTAGTATTCTCTTTGCAGCAGAGTTGATAGGGAAGATTATGAGGACGATAATATTAATAGTGCAACAGTTTGTGTTTGCATGTTGTGTGTTGATCCTTCAGACATGTTCTTTGTGATGATGACACTACATTTTTGATTTTTTTTATGAAGTGCTTGAAATTCTTTTTCAGATGGTTCCATTTCAAAAGTTAATTTTCAAAGGATTTAAAGAAGTTACAGGGAATTCATTTCTTTTTATTTCAGAGGTTTTATATTTATTTTCTTTATTTTGAAATCTTTACTGGATCTTAAATTGAAATGCATATTTAAAATTAGATAAAAGCCAAATAACGTTTACGTGTACCTTGCTGCTCTTTTAAAATTCTGCAAAAGTCTTAACTGAATAATTATACTTAAGTGTTAACGTTATATAGGATCATTTAGTGTTCGGTTTGAAAAGAAAAACTACAAACAAACATATCCATACATTTTTGATGAACATTTTATTTTATATATATTTTTGATAATTCGGATTGCATCTTGGCATTATATATGAGTAATATTTGTTTTTTGAGTGAAACACTTGCATCATTTGCAGCAGTTATTTTTTCGATTGGTGATGCACAGACTTTATGATTTCAGTGACACTTACACTTTCTTACAATGTCCTCCCAATTTTACTGATGTTCATAATAATCGGGTTGTGTACAAAAAATTACTATTTATGGATCGCCACTATTTATCCATTCATTATTAAAAATGTCAAAAAAGCAACTTTTATTTTGACACTCAAATGACAGCTGAGGTAGACGTTAGTTTTGACCAAGGCAACTACTTATTTTTGTCAAGTGTCATACATTTCAAAATCGGAACTTTACTTTACCATTTATATAAGAAATGATGTTGCATACCAACTTCAGCCACAATATGGTTTTTGCTCTAACACAAACTTTAACTTCATGTGGTTAAAATTCACTTTAAATAAGCACATCATCCACGCATGTTTTTTATATCGAAGTCCAAATCTGGACAAAAATTCAACTTTCAACGAATTTAATGCTCTGTCTGACTGCATCCAAAGAATTGTTGCCCATTATCCTCACACTGAAATCTTCATTGCCGGTGATTTTAATGTACACAATTCTTCTTGGCTTCGTTATTTTGGCCAGTCGACACCGGAAGGAAGGTATGTTGGGATCTTTGCTGAGTTAAATAAAATAACTCAGCTTGTGGATGAGCCAACTCGAATCCCTGACGTTGCAGGTCAATCCGCCAACACCCTAGACTTGTTTCTAACCTCTGACCCCAATAAATGTGCCTCTAGGCACATTAGACCATTGTATCGTATCTGCTAAATTCTCATGTCGAAAAAAACCCAGTTAAAGAAAAAACTCCCATGAGAACCGTTTGGCAATATGAAAAAGCCAACTGGGACGGTCTCAATGAATTCTTCAGGAACTTTAACTGGTCACTATGCTTCCTTGTTAGTGACGTCCATTCTAGCGCAGATATGGTAACAAATTTAATTCTTTGTGGAATGAGAAATTTTATCCCGAATAGGAAATCTATTAAACCCAAAGAGAACTCATGGTTTGATTCGAGCTGTAAAGAAGTTATTAGGTTCAGAGATGTAAGTTTCCGTTGTTATAAAGAAAAACCCGACTGAGGAAAACCGGAATAAGGTCAAACAAGCTAGATAGACCTGTAATGGTCATATTCGATGAACCAAATTTTTGCATGATCAGAAATTATAAAAGTACTGCAATATCCCAAAGGTAGTAAAAACTTCTGGTCATTTGTAAAAAACGTACGAAACACCACGATATCCTCGGTTCCAACGCTTGTCCACAATGACCCTCCCTATATGACCTCGATTGATAAAGCCAATTCTTCTTTTGCACTCGTGCAGTTGCAAGAGTACTGAAAGACCTTCACATACACAAATCCGCTGGTCCGGATAGTATTCCCCCTATTGTTCTGAAGAGGTGTTCTTCAACACTGGCAAAACCACTGCGTAAGCTTTTCAATCTTTCCTACTCTACAGGTCTCTTTTCGAATGGATGGAAAATAGCATTTGTCCAGCCTGTCCCTAAAAAAGGGACTCACGTCCCTTCTTTCCAAGGTCATGGAAACGCTGAATTATTATCAGCTTAAGAAATATCTTGAAGAACGAAAGCTTCTTCGTAGCTTCGTAGCAATAGGTCGACTGGTGATCTCATGGTCTATCTCACCGAACAGTGGAACAAATCTTTACATCGTTTTGGATAAAGTTAGATTATTGCACTTGATATTTCAAAGGCATTTGATAGAGTTTTACCCCAAGCTCTTTTATCGAAAATGCGTGCTTTTAGAATTGATAAATCTCTTCTTCGTTGAATTAGAAATTACCTTTCTAACCGTTCAATACAAGTTGTATTGGATGGTTTTAAGTCTGAAATTCATAAAATAAATGCTGGTGTCCCCCAGGGCTCCGTTTTGTCTCCGACTCTCTTCCTTATATTCATAAATGATCTTATGTCTGCCACTTCTAATCCATTAAACTGTTTCGCCGACGACAGTACCCTCAGCTATACATACTTGTTTCTAGATTCACATCCTTGTCCTTCGGATGTGGAACTTCAACGGCAGCATTGTTTTACAGATACTTTTACAAACGAGTTCTGTCGAATTAGCCAGTTGCAAATAGAATTAACCCCTCAAACAATTCAGCCGTAATACTCGCACTTCCGGAAATGCTCATCAGTTTACCCTCGAGCTCAATTTCGGATGTACTGTTAGGTATTGAGATTCTTTATGTAACTCTGTTTTCCCCTCCCATTTCAATATTAAAAATTTTAAGACCAATGTGTATCCCCTCTTTAAAATTTCCCTATTTTCCTAATACTCGCACTGTGATTAACCGTAAACGTGTTAAGGGTATTAATATCCCCTTGAGTGCCTGTACTTTATAAAAAAAAAACAAAGTCTAATTATGTCAAAATCATAGTTCATCACGTTTTTTTCTTCAACTGAAAGCTGAACTTTATTACTCTATGATGTATTTATTTTCTGAACACTTCCATTTTATGTTTTGTGTTAGTGGGTTCCTTGTCAAATTAGAAGAAAAGTAATATTTTTTACAATACAAAATACAAATATTGGTGAACTTGTAGCTTGCCTGATGAGTGTTTTGAAGACAATAATATTTCTGGTAGTTTTTGTACGATGAACTGATCTGATCATAGAGTAATAAAGTTCAGCTTTCAGTTGAAGGAAAAAACGTAATGAACTATGATTTTGACATAAGTAGACTTGACTTGATAGCTTGAGAGATTTTTCTTAACTAACGCAGAAGATGATTTGACGATAATAGTAATCTATAAGTTTTGCGAACAAAAACTACCTTTTTTTGGAATACCATACATATATAGCAGCCAGATTTTTGTGTTTAAAAAATGGTGCAACTGAAAGAAGATCTGTCAAAATAATATTAAAGAAAAAAACACACAAATAGAAGAAAGTTTTGTGAAAATCAAAAGTTAAAATTAACTTAGCAAACAAAAAACTAACTAAAACTAGAAAATGGACAATTTTCAAGAAGAAATGTTAAGAAAACATCTGGAAATTGAGATTCTATAAAAAAAGTGAATTTAACAATTGCTTCAACAAGGGGGTTTGTTCGTAGATTACTACATTAACATGTTTCATTTCATAAGAAACATCGAAACGCCATTTACATTTTAGAAAGTGCTGTCATACTTAATCATTTTTAAATCTTCTTGTGCGGTGGAAGATTTATTAAATCTAAACTGAGATAAGCCTTTGGTGGAAACATACCAAACATAAATATCTTTTTTATTGTTTTCTCTTAGAAAAGAAGCCCAGTTTGTCCATTTTCACTAACAAAACTAAATACGTAGTCGTGCCATAAATACGGTTACACATTTTTCTTTGAAAATAAAGTAGACAAATATCAAATATGTTATAAATTTTATTAAGTATGATATAAAATAGAATTAAAAATAATATTTTTGACTTGCTACTCAAAGTGGCCACCCTTAGCCTTAACACAGGCCTTGAGACGCTTCGGCCAATCGTCTATAGCAGCACGCACCTTTTCCTCAGGAAAATTCCCCACTGCTCGGACCAAACTTGATTTCAGACTTTTCAAATTCGGATATCCTCCGGGAGATCGGGACTGCCTGAGGGCCAATCTGATGCCTTGATGAGCTCAGGAACATTATTTTCCAGCCACAACTGGGTCGATTTGGCTTTGTGGGCTAGGATGAGTCCTGCTGGAACACCCAATGCTTTTAATTGAACAGATAATTATTGAGTGGTTTCAAAACTCCCTTTAAAACGTCTTCTTGGTAGTTTTTTGCCTTTGTTTTTACACCTTGTTCACAAAAATGCAGCTTTGTGGTGCCTCCGTAGCTCACTCCCCTACAAACCATTACCGAACTTGGATGATAACCCCTTTCGATTCTACCAATTTTATATTTTGCCTCCTGTGAACTCCGAGCATAGACCTTGTCATTTTCGCGATTGTATTTTTCTTCAATGGTGAAAATTTTCTCATCTGAAAACATGATTTTACGATACCTTCCATCACCGTAACGTCTGAGTAATGCTTTTGCTCTTTCCAGCCTAATTTTTTTCAAGGCATTGTTTAATCTCTACTCAGTCACTCGGCGGTAGGCACCCATCCCATAGCGACATAGTTCTTCTTGAAATATTCATCTCTCGTGACATGATTTTCTGCTTACGAAGGAGATTTCGGAAAATTCGAGCTGCCACTGCGCGAACGGCATTTTTTGTCCTCACAATTCGTGGACGACCGGGCCGAGGCTTATCTTTTGCGCTTAAGATATCCATATAACGTTTAATTGTACGCCACTCAAACATTCGATTAATACCGAGGTTTTTTAACAACTTGTAAATAAAAGAATTAGATTTTCCAGCTTTATGTAGCGCAACAACTGCCCTTTTCTTCTTTTGAGGTCTTCGTCTTTGCACTTGTTAAGTAGAATTAAGACTATACTTTATTTTAAACCTATATAACTGTAGTTATTAAAAACAATTTATGTGACTTGTTGTATGCAGCTGAATGTCAAATTATACAGGTTCAAATAGTTGTAACAGTATTTATGGCACGACTACGTAATATCAACAGTAATAGATTGATTTTTTCCCCAATTGAAAACACACCTAATTCCAAATGCACAATTACTCAACAAACACAGCCATCGATATACCAAAGCAATATCAATCGTACCAACATTTGAGAACGAAATCACATTAGCTCCATTCGAGACTCGTATAAATGTCAAATACCAATCCGTAGTAAGATTCTACTTTAACTTTTATCGGTAGTATTCATACTGATATTGTTTTTGTTAGTCGTGTAAAATCAATCCTACTACACTATGGATAGATTTTCCAACAAAACACGGGAAAACGGTGAATTGTCAACTAATTGGATACTTTCTCTATTGGAAGTTCTATTACTTTAACAAAATACTCGATATTAGAACAGCCATATAATTGATTAATACTTCGAGTTCTTGTGAAATGAATTTTCAGGTTTAAAAGAAAAATGCTTTGCAGTTGGGGCAATGCAGCTTTTGCTTGGTTATGTTGTTTAGAACTCATAGAGTAACATTCAAGTGTTCTGATATGCAAAAGAGCCTCAAGAGCCACCCTAAGACCCAATTTGGAAAGCACATTCCTTACCAAGCAATGAATGAGCTCATTTATAACACAATAGTATATTTTTGTATGTAGCTCAAAGTTTCACTCGTATCCATTAAAAAAAATCAGTCCTTAAGGTCATTGGCCTATAATAATATTTGTTGTTTACCTTTTCTTAAAATAAACGTTTAACCTCCTAAAGTTAAGCGAAACCAAACGATGTGTGGTCGTTAATATAAATTGACTAAATTTGACCTCGAAATTAATAATATCAATTTAACCAATGACGCTAACTATCAATTGACACGGTCATTGGTGTTGCAGAGCAGTCTACACCATCCCTTTCATCCGGCCAGGGATTGGAGAATTCTTCTTTTAAATTAAGTTATAAATGTATCATGTAGTTACCTTCTATGTGTGTAGATATATTCGTTCATAAACTTAATTGAATACTTTACGAATTTAAATAATGTCAATACAAATAATTGATCATATTGAAGAGTTTCAAAGCTAAAGCCTATACATAGATAGACAAACGCTAAGTCCTATAAATGCATTTCCGTTAATTATGCTTTTATTATGTGTACTTAGTTGCACTGCACACAATGGATCACACAAACCAATCATAAATCTTTTCAAATCACCCTCGAAAAAACACCTGTGATTTTTTGCAATCCTTGGATATGTTTCCTACACGCACAAATTAATTATTAAACCCACACCCGCTACCTGTCGGACAATACAACGTCCGACCGACCGGAATATGATAGACAGACAGTTGACACTGTCAATTTATGGAACTAAGCGGTTCGGTTCGGTGCTCGGCGGCTTCGGAACGGTGTGGTGGCAGAAGCGGCGGGCGCGGTAGCTGTGGAAGCAACAGACGCGTCGCCTTTTGCAAAGCAAATGGTATAAGGTGTGGTCAGTTGTTGTGGTCAATTGGAAATTCCATTACCGTTTAATCGATCCATCACTCACTATGTAAATCAGTTCTATATGAATATATATGTATTTAACTGTACCTATTATACGACAGACGCGTAGATGTACAAGTTTTTATGATGTGGTCTGGTTGATGCGAGCACTTTTGGCAGCATTTGATGGATGCCACATCTGGATATGGATGTTTGCTAGGCTAGGATAAGCTAAAAGAGATTGTGTGTGATAAAAACAACGTCCTTGCGCAATCAAAATTCATTGTAATTGACCCGGAAATTTGTGTTGCAGCAATATCAAAGAGTCAATTTAGTAAGATGAGCCTCACCAAACTTCACCAAGCCTCATCAAAGCCATGCTATGCATTTGGTGTTTATGATGTTGGTTGACCTCTTCCTAAAACTAACGAACTCGTATTAAGGGTGAGAGTATATACATCCATATAAGTATGTATCTACTAGATAATAAGTGTACTTATGCTAAAATGGTGCTTAATTAAAAGCTATAAAATGTTAATATCTATATAGGCTTAGTTATATTATGTTTATACAGTTTTTGTATGTGATCAAATGATATAGTGATTTAGAAGTGCATTAAGCTTGGGAGGTATTTAACTTGTAAAATATTAATTACTTAGTGGTTATCTACTAAAATTTGAATGACTTGGTCAGCTTCTGAAAAAATGGAACTAAGCAATAATATAGTGACGAATTTTCAAGTTTTTGTTAATTAAAGAATTTTCAAATGACAATTCAAGTGAGATTAGAATTTTTACAATAAAAACAAATTGTTTATAGCAACAATATAAGATTGTTAATAATTCTTTCTCATTAAAAAGGTTCGATGCTGCATATCATTAGTATTTTGAAACTCTTCATCTAAAGTCCTCCGACATTTTCAATTTAATTTAAGGAAGGACTTTTTTTTCGTACGTATAATAAAAAAAAAGTAATTGAAATGTAAACGCTTCCTAATGACAACGACGTCGATGACGATGAGGACGACGATGATGGCCGACTGTACACTGTTAAATGTTCACGCACTCTAAACCTGACCAAATAAAAAAAAACAAACTCAGTTAAATACAAAATGGTTCTTTTTACCCTTCTGACACCCTTAACATAAAAAATAAAAATGAGGACATTGACCTTAGTAAAGAAGAGAAAAAATGTTGGGAAAATGTTAACAACAGTAACACCTACCTGAGAAACATTAAATTCAGTGAGTTTTCGTTTTTAGGGATTTTGATGAATAAAACAGGAAACAAAAATAAAATGGCAGCAAAGTTGAATGACTTACCTTACATTGTAATGAAATGGATTTTTGTAATAAAAAAAAGGAAAAGACACATGTGAACTCAGGGGTGGATTTTGTAGGTTGAAAAAGGGTTTATATGGAAAATAGTGTTCGAATAAATTAATGAAAACAAATTGTTGACTTTAAACAAGCTTCCTAAACGGATTTTCAAAATTTTATTAAGTCACTGAAAAATTTAAGCTAGTTTGAAAAATTATTCTTTGTCAATACAAAAGTAAAGAATATTTTTGAATAAAAGAAAATAAATTTTCTTCAATTATTTTCTACCATCATAAATGTATCTTATGTTGACTAAAACTCGTGTTAGCTTGAAAAATTTATATTTGGTACGTAGACTGGGTTTTTTAAAGGATGTTTTTTAGACGTGTAGTTTTCAAGAAGAAAAAAAAACGCATATTATTTCATTTTATGGTCAAGATTTTAGATTTACTATAAAGAAATGGGTTTTCTACTTATTTACTTACTTACTTAAGGTGGCGCTACAGTCCTGTGTGAACTAGGGCCTCACCCAACAAACTTCTCCATTTAGCTCGGTCCCTAGCTAGATGTCTCCAGTTTCGCGCTCCAAGTTGGGTGAGGTCACCTTCCACTTGTGCGCGCCACCTGATCCGCGGTCTTCCTCTACTGCACTGTCCTGTGGGTGTGGATTCGAAGACTTTCCGGGCCGGAGCATTGATTTCCATGCGCTCTACGTGACCCAGCCATCTTAGTCGTTGGACTTTTACTCTTCTGGTTAAGTCTACGTCGCTGTACAGCCCGTACAGTTCGTCGTTCCATCTTCTCCTCCACTCCCCTTCGATGCATACGGGACCGTAGATCACATGAAGAACTTTTCTCTCGAAGCGACCCAAGGTGCTTTCATCCGCTTTTGTCATGGTCCATGCTTCTGCACCGTATAGCAGGACAGGGATGATAAGGGTCTTATATAGCAACACTTTGGTCCCTCGAGAGAGGACTTTACCACTCAATTGCTTTCTTAGTCCAAAGAAACAGCGGTTAGCAAGAGTTATTTTGCGTTTTTTGCGGAGCCTAGGTAGACGAAGTCCTTGACTACCTCAAAGTTACGTCTGTCGATTGTGACGTTTTGATCAAAACGTCGGTGTTGTATATCCTTTCTAGACGACAGCATGTATTTTGTTTTGCCCTCATTAACCGTTAAACCCATTTTTGCCGCCTCTGCCTCAATACTGACAAAAGCCCATTGGCATCACGCTGAGTTCTTCCGATTATGTCAATGTCATCAGCATATGCCAGTAATTTTACAGACTTTTGAAAGATAGCGCCTCTAGTGTTGACGGGTGAGCTCTGCACTATTCTTTCAAGCACGACGTTAAAAAAATGACATGACAGCGCATCACCTTGTCTAAAACCTTTTTTGACATCAAAAGGTTCTGTTAAGTTGTTTCCAACTTTTATGGAGAAGCATGAATTCTCCATGATCATCCTGCACAAACGGACGAGTTTGGCAGGGATGCCAAAACTAGACATGGCTCTATACAGCTTGTCCCTGTAGATGTTGTCATATGCGGCCTTGAAATCGATAAAAAGATGGTGGGTGTCGATTTGGTGTTCTTGAGTTTTTTCCAGGATCTGCCGTAATGTGAATATTTGATCAACTGTGGACTTTCCTGGTCTAAAACCACACTGATAAGGACCTATCAGTGTTAAGTGTTATCAGATGTTAAGTAGACTTATTCCTCTATAGTTGGTGCAGTTAAGAGGGTCTCCTTTTTTCAGGATCGGGCAAACAATACTGAGGTTCCATTCATCGGGCATGCTTTCTTCCGACCATATCTTACAGATAAGTTGGTGCATGCTCCTAACCAACTTATCTCCAGCTGCTTTAAAGAGCTCGGCATTCAAGCCATCCGCTCCACTGGCTTTATTAGATATCCTCAGCATTCACTGCGCATCCACTATGATGTTTCCATTTTCGTCTTTGCAGCATTCGGTTCTAGGTTTATGTACCTGTGAATTTCGTTTCACCTGTTCATAAAACTTTTAAACCTCATTCCTGCTTTTATACCTCTCAACATCTTCGACCGCACGCTTCTCATGACCTCTCTTTTTCCTTCTGAGAAGTCGGCGTTCCTCTCGCCTCTTCTGCTCATAGAGCTCACGAGCTTCTCTCGTACTTTTATGCAGTGCCGCTTTGCGTGCCTGTTGTTTGGCTACATTTGCCTGCCGACATTCCTCATCAAACCAGGGGTTCCTTGTTGGTGGCTGTTTGAAACCCAGCACATCAGAGGCGGCTTCTCTGATTGCATCTTGGCACTGTTGCCACTGGTTTTCGATACATTGTGTTGGCGGCAGAGAACTTCGAGAGAGGTTACTTGTAACTCGGTCGGAAAAGGATTTGGCGATCTCTGGCTATTGTAGCCGTTTGACGTTGTACCTTCTCCCAGCACCTCCCTGTTTTACCTTGGGTCTGGAAATCCGAAGTGCTACCTTGGCTACAACGAGGTAGTAGTCCTAGTCGATGTTAGCTCCTCGGAAAGTTCGTACATCCATAATGCTGGAAGCGTGTCTGGCGTCGATCGCAATATGGTCAATCTGGTTGACGGTAGATTGATCTGGAGAAGTCCAAGTTCCTTTGTGGATGTTGAGGTGTGGAAAACGCGTACTGGCTACCATGACGTTTCGCCCCGCAGCAAAATCTATGAGCCTGAATCCATTATCGGAAGTGTCGTCGTGCAGGCTGTTTTTCCCGATTATTCCACCAAAGATGTCTTCCCTTCCTATAGCTTGGCATTAAAATCGCCCAGGACTATTTTAATATCGTAGCTAGGACACTGCTAATATATATTGTCTAAGAGCTCGAAGAACATATCTTTGGTGTTGTCGTCTTTCTCTTCTGTGGGGGCGTGCGCGCATATCAGGCTAATGTTGCCGAATTTAGCCTTGATGCGTATGGTCATGAGGCGCTCATTGATGCACCTATAGCTCAAGACTTTTTGCCTAAGTCTGGCTCCAATGACGAAGCCGCATCCAAATAAGCGCTGTTGTTCAAAATATGAACGTTTCAAAAATGACAGCTGCTCAAATAGCGGGATATTCAAGATTCAAAACCTTTCATTGAAACACATTTTACAATTTATGAACACATTAAAAGAATTGACAATAAAACTGTTGCATTTTAGAATTGTTCCCTTACACAAGTGCTTAAAATAAAAATGTTTCGAGAAATATTTATTTCAAGGCCAAAGATGCAACAAAATCTTTTGCTTGGCCCCAAACAATTCTAAATTTTTCCTCGTAAAAGTCCTTCCTCTTATCATCTAATGATATAACATACCTCATTTTCAATTCGAACAGGAATCAAACTATATCGTGTATCTATACATTTAATTACCTCTGCTAATCCATTAATCAAAGAACCATGGTGTATAATCTGAAGCCTTTTTGAATTCCAAACAGATCCTTGCTTTGATTTCGTTTAAAAGCATTTTTCATGATTTACTAGATTGTGTGTTACTTTGCGTAGGAGTTACATACATATATAAATTGCTTGTAGATACAGGATATAACTAAGAGTTTCTTAAGAGTAACACTATACCCCACTACACATACATATATCATTTAATAATTCTTTAGCCTTACTTTTCCTTAAAAGCACTCAGTTATTTGCGTATTTATAATGTAACAATCACCGCCACGTCACAATGCCACTTAAAAGTATGCAATTTATGGCATAACAAAAAATAACAACAAAACAAAAAAGAAAATAAGGAACGAAAGAAAAGAAATGTAAGTCATCAACAAGGTGGTTTACGCTTTACGTTTGTTTGGCATTATATTTTCCAAAGAACCATTGCAACACAATATAGCATACAACAACAAAATAAGATAGACAGGTAGGTAGGTAAGGTAGGTCGGTCGGTGAAAAAGAAAAATATGAACATAAAAGCCTCGTTTCATATTTAGAAGAACAAGTCCTGGAATTGAAACACTTAAGACTTAAACCACCATCCGACACAATAGCAACATGATATAAACGCCCAACTTTATCCACAAAGATGTTAACTCTTTTTATATAGATATACGAGTCTTTATATAAATTTACTATGGGACTCTTTTGCGAGGCAGCACAAATTCGCACGCATATTATTTTTATTTGAAGCCGAAGCGTGCGGCCATAAAGGGAAAAAGAGTGGTAGTAAATTTATATCTATATTTTTTTTTATAGACGTCGGTATTTTCTATTATACTTTACGTCCTCGAAGACGTCTTCGACTTTGTTGGTAGGTCGTCAACATCATCGGTTCAGCTGGCTAAGATGTTCGATGTTGTACTTTGTACATATTTAAGGTATTATCCCTTGTACATATCTACTTTTTGTATCTATGTATCTATTTAAGTATTTTACATATAGTATGCATGCCCTTTTGGGGGTTTTAATGCATACACATAAAGTATGTATTGAAGTTGATGTTAAAGGTCATCCATCGCAGAACGAAAAAAAAAATAATAATATGGTCATTGCCTAGTTCTAGGAGCATTATAATCTATGGCTTTAGGCTAAATCCATTATTTCTCATCAGAATTATGTATAAATAAAACTTTGTGAATACAAAATCTTTTGCTTAACAGCTTTCAATGAATATTGTGTAGATATGTAGTATACCTGTTTTAAAAGTGAATGCATATGAAGTATAAAAGGAGGAAATTATGTACATCTCAGGATCGTAGCTATATGATTTTGCTCAAAGACATATTTTCACTTCCAATTGAAGTCAGACAATATTTTTTAAAAACTTCTGTTTGACTTAACATTCTTTGTAGAACTCGTAGTAAACATACCAGGGCGCATACTTTTAAACAAATAGTCTTCTCATTTTCAAAATTGTATCTGTTCATAAGATCTAAAAGTGACAGTTCACGAAAAAGAAAATAGCAAACAAACCCAAATTTAAGAAACAGGCCCTAAAAAGATACAGCGAAGAAAAACACTTTTTGATTTTGAAGTCACTAAAATTTCAAAAGATAGAAAGAATCGTTAAACATTAGTAAAATCATCTAGTTACTTAGTAAAATTGTGTCAACATTTTCTAAATCGTTTAAACTTTCTAGATTACATAGACTGGACATGGTTTTGACACTTCTTTTTTCATTAATAATTTCATTTTTCAGTAGTTGTCGATTTTTTAAATTGAATTGGTAATTCAAAGAATTAAATAAAAATCATAACTCAAAGAAAATTGAAGAAACCAATTGTCATTTTGACTTTTGATTTGTTTCAAAGATTTGATAATGGGTGTGTTCAATGATTACACGGTAACACTACGTTCACATTGAATTGTATCGATTTTTTAAATTGAAGTTCATTTTATGAATAAATTAAAAACTAGATCAAAAATATTTGTCATTTAAAGCTGAGAAAAGTGCAAGTTTAAACATTAAGAAACACTAATGTATTTTTAAATGTCATTCTTTTTTATCACATTACAAAAATCAAAGGTATATCCTAAAAAAGAAGAAAATTGAAGAAAACAACTGTCATTTTGCGTTTGATTTCCTAGAAAGATTTGATATTGGATGTGTTCATTGATTACTCGGTAACACTTCGTTTTCACTGAATCGAGTTTATTTTTAAAATTGACTAAAAACAAGATCAAAAATATTTTTCATTAAAAGCTAAAAAAGGGCAACTTTTAATGTTGAGAAACACTCTATGTTAAATGTCATTCTTTTGTAATATTAAAAGAAAATTAAAGAACCCAACAGTCATTTTGACGTTTGATTTGTTAAAAACATTTGACGATGGGTGTGTTCAATGATTATAAGGTAACACTTAGTTCACACTGAATTGTATCGATTTTTTAAATTTGATTTCAGAAATAAATCAAAAACATTTTTTTATTAAAAGCTGTGAAAAGTACAACTTTTTATAGTTTAAAACACTTATGCATTTTAATATGTCATTCTTGTGTTACACTTTCAATTGTCAGTCAAGCTTTTTAACAATTTTGTTCGCATTTTAATAATGTGCACCGAATTTTACCTTCATAATTCTGAGAGAATTAAAATCCTTCATAGTTTTTATTTCCCCTACCCATGTAACCGCTTCTGGAATAAACTGCCCTTAAGGTTACTTCAGTAAAATGCTTTTTATAAAATTAATGAGTTCATAGAGAACTTTCAGATACACAACATACCTATAACATAATATCCCACAAGTTACTTTCAATTAAATTGCTTTCAAAACGAAAAACCATACCTATCTATGTAGGTTTTCCAGAAACAGTGTTTAGAGGTCTCATGAGAAAAATAAAATTTTAGATATAAAAAATATTTTATTAGGTAATGTAACAAAATTTGACAGAAATTTTAATGCGACTATAATGTAGATCATAAAACGTGCTTCCTTAACCGTTAGCTCATGAAATTTTTAAATTTTGAGTATAATTAAAATTAACACTTATCTTTGGTCTATGTGAAAAAATATAGTTTTAAAGTTTTATTAAAATATAAAAATGTTACAATATAAGGTTCAGCTTGCTTATAGGGTTACATGGTCTTAAATTGATATTTATGGGATTAAACACCTGTCAAATTTAGCTGTCATTTGAAGTGTCAATGATGAAACTTTCAACAAAACTGGTGATTTAAGCAAAGTCATTCAAAAATATTGTTATTGCAAGTGTTGCTGATGATTTGAATTGATTGATTTCCTGGCTTTCCCATCAGTTAAACTTTTTATTAGCAAAAGATTAAAGATCATGATCGCGTAATTTCACGCTAATTGGCGACCAAGATCATGCGATTTGACACGTTTCGATTTTTGTTCTCTGTAAGACTATGCAAAAGACCGCTTTACGCGAATATTTACCCCTCTTATGGAAAGAACGGGATAAGCTCAATTATAATGCGAGACTGGATGAAATTATTCAACAAACCGATTTTAGGTCAGTTAGTCTTAGAACGGGATAAGCTCAAGTATCATATGAGACTGAATGAAATTATTCAACAAACCGATTTTACCTCAGTTAGTCTTAATGAGCAAATTGATCTTTTCACCAATGCTATTAAATATTCGGTTACGTCAACTGATAAAATGTGTGTTGTCAGAGGAAAACAAAAATGGTTCGATTTAGATTGATGCGAGAAAGCTAAAGTTAAGTCTTTCAAATTGCTAAAGCTTGCGAAAACTCGAAACGGGGATTTATTTCGTAAATCTTATGTTCGAGCCAACAGTTACTACAAAGAACTTTGTAAAAGTAAAAAACAAGAATACTTTTCGAAAATTACAACGAATCAAAACAATGTAAGAGATTCCAACTATTTGTGGAAAATTGCTAAGGAACTTAATTAAACAAAGTTTAAGATTGGTAAAATTTTAAATGCCAATATACTAGCCCTTTATTTTAAGGCTCTACTTTAACCTATTTTCACTTCAAATCCTGTGCAGTACGCTGAAAATCTCGTAGATATAAACGCATTACACGAAAATATAACCTCATAAGAGATACTCATTGTCTTAAACAATGATAGGGTTCCTTACAAATTTTTCAAAAATGTTCCTCATAATTTTATAGAGAAATTAGCGAAGTCATATTCTCAAATATTAGATACGGGAGGAGTACCTGAAAGTTTTAAAAAATCAATAGTCTTTCCAATACATAAGAAATGAGATATTAGAGTCGAGAATTATTGAGGCATTTCTATTATGAATAGTATTGCTTAAATATTTACCGGCATCCTCTTACATAGGCTTGAAGTTTGGGTAGAGGAAAACAGATTACTTACTGAGTTTCAAGCAGGCTTTCGTGCAGGTTATTCAACGATTAATCCTTATTCTTATTCTTATTCTTATTCTTATTCTTATTCTTATTCTTTTTCTTATTCTTATTCTTATTCTTATTCTTATTCTTATTCTTATTCTTATTCTTATTCTTATTCTTATTCTTATTCTTATTCTTATTCTTATTCTTATTCTTATTCTTATTCTTATTCTTATTCTTATTCTTATTCTTATTCTTATTCTTATTCTTATTCTTATTCTTATTCTTATTCTTATTCTTATTCTTATTCTTATTCTTATTCTTATTCTTATTCTTATTCTTATTCTTATTCTTATTCTTATTCTTATTCTTATTCTTATTCTTATTCTTATTCTTATTCTTATTCTTATTCTTATTCTTATTCTTATTCTTATTCTTATTCTTATTCTTATTCTTATTCTTATTCTTATTCTTATTCTTATTCTTATTCTTATTCTTATTCTTATTCTTATTCTTATTCTTATTCTTATTCTTATTCTTATTCTTATTCTTATTCTTATTCTTATTCTTATTCTTATTCTTATTCTTATTCTTATTCTTATTCTTATTCTTATTCTTATTCTTATTCTTATTCTTATTCTTATTCTTATTCTTATTCTTATTCTTATTCTTATTCTTATTCTTATATTAAAACAGACTAAAATTGTATGCAATACCTATTTATTGATTTTAAAGCGGCTTTTGATAGTATAGATCGGAGATCATTTTTTTATAAATTAAGTATGCTAGGAATTTCATCGGAAGTTCTAAATGTTTTGAAGAATATGTATGAAAATACTTTCGCGGCAGTTTGGGATAGAGAGAAAATGTTAGGATGGTTCCAAACTTTAAGTGAGGTCCAACAAGGGTGCTTATTGCCTCCTTTACTATTTGCATTATATATAAATGATATAGTGGATGCCTTGCCAAACGGGATTCGGGTTGCAGGACTAACAATAAAATGTTTGTTAATGCCGACGACTTATTATTATGAGCTGACACACCGGAAAGCCTACAGCTTATGATAAATAAACTGAGTATATATTGTGAAAGTTGGAATTTGGTGATAATACGGCAAAGTCTAAAGTAATGATTTTCAAACCAAGTAGAGGTACTCGTAACCACAGCAGGGATGAAAATGGGTCTTAAATGAAAAAAAACTTAGAAGTTGGTGATGAAACTAACTGGTGGCAAAATTTCAACGGTTTTTCCTAAAAAAAACTTTTTACTTACCCCAGACAACTCCCAATTATTTGATTCTTCTTGAAACCGAACTGCCACCTGTATATCTATTTACTTTAAGAATGCACTCCGAGTATGTTATGAAAGTTCTTTCATTTAATGACAACCGTCTACCAAAGAAGCTGGTTTAAAAAATAAAAGGATATATTCTTGTTGTGTGGGATATATTAAAGAAAAATTAAAAACATTCTAGAATTAATAAATGCTCGAATACGATCAAATCTAATAGAAGAAGCGAAGGGGTATAATTTGAACGAATTTAATTATATTCGCGATGATTTGAGCTTGTTTGAAATTTCAAATATTTTCCGTGTTAGAGGAGAGTTATACTCAATTTTAATAATAGACCTTACTTTAACGACCAGGGAACATTTTACTCCTTGTGTAACAGCAATAGCAAGAAACGTCCTTTCACTTTTTATCTGTGTGTCCCATTTTAAAAGAATTGAGATTTGTATACTTTCAAAAAATAACATTGAATGAATCAGAGTCGATATGTGTCCTAAATGGAGAAAAGTGGAAAATCCTATACCAATATTGCATTAAAACCATAAAGTATAGAAAAGATTTTGTCGACGGTTGAAAAATTTTATAAAACTTTTTTTTTTCCTTAAATGCATTGCATATATTCAATAAATATCCATTTTTGTTTCAGCAACTTAACTTAACTTATGTAAATTTCATATCATAGCATATATTATTTAAAATCACTTTTGTATGATATTTTTTAATTTAAAACAGAAAATTATGTTATTTTTATTAAAGCTTTTTAAAGAATTTTTTTTTGTAAATTTAAACATGTTAAAAATAAGTTGGCATCTGGCAGACGGTTTAAACCAAGGCCAAATTCTATTTGTTATGTTTATAAACATTAAGTGTAAACTTTAGAAATAAATTATTCAACCCAACCACAGGCCTTAAAAACCAACATTACTTTTGTCTGAAAATTTAACCTTTTCTGGAATTGCTGATACTTTAGCATTTTCTAATATTGACGAAGCAGTTTCAATTTTTTATAAGATCCTTAATAATTGTTTAGAAAAAAATCTTCCTTCTAAGAAATCAAGAAACTTTAACCACCCTTGGTACACGATAGAATTGAGTTTACTTCGTAGCAAAAGACATAAGGCATGCAAAACTTATCTCAAAACTCTGTCTCCAAACAACTTCCCTGTTTATGTTGAATTATTTAATGAATTTAAGTCTCTTTCTAATTTTGTATACGCTTGTTATGTTACTGATATGGGCACCTCTTTGAAAGAGAATCCTAAACAATTTTGGAAACTTGTAAAATTAAAGAAAAGATCAGATCGCTTTCCAGTTAACTTCACTTACAAGAACCTTTCGTTAGATAAAACTGTTGATATCTGTAACGCTTTCGCGTTAAAACTTTCTCTAAAAACAGGCAAAGTTCCCAGTTTATGGAAAAAATTATTTCTAACACCAATTTTCAAGTAAGGTAACAAGTCGGATATAGACAACTACAGGTCCATTAAAAGCTTTCTTGCATTCCTAAAGTGTTTGAACAAGCTGTTTGTGAAAGTGTAGCATTTTTAAGTAAGAAAAAAAGATCAACTGGTACTAATCTCCTCACATTCTCAAACATATGTTCAAATGCTTTAGAACTGTGTATACAATGACTTTTCTAAAGCTTTTAACCAACTTAGCCATAGAATTATTTTATTTAAACTCAAAGCTCTCAAAGCCACTTTTCTTAGATTGGATCAAATCATACCTTGGAAACAGATCCTATGAGGTAAAATTTAGAAATTGTCTTTCAGAAACTTTTGTTGCTCAATCTGGTGTTCCCCAGGGAAGCCATCTTGGTCCTTTTCCGTTCATACTGTCTATTAACGACGTTTCGTCATGTCTACGCTCAAGTGAAGTTCTCATTTTTGCTGATGACTTGAAAATTGTTAAGATTATGAAGTCCACCCTTGATCGTATCCGTTTACAAGTGGGAAAAATAGCCTTGCCCTCAACCCTTTAAAACGCCAGACGATAACTTTTACTAAAAAACGAGTCGTTAGTGTATTTGATTATTGTATATCACAGCAAAAACTCTGTCGCATTTTCAAATTTAAAGATTTAGGTGTTTATTTCATTTCCAACGTAGAGTTTACACATCACATTAATTTTATTGTCAATAATGCAAGTTGTATGCTTGGTTTTATAATGCAATTATGATGAGCCTCTGATCGTAGTTTGAAGCTGGCAATAAGCTAACTACTTTCTGAAATTCTAAAGTGAAAAATTACTCTATGCGCCTGAGATTCTGCCGAAAATGTGTAAAAAAGTGGTTTAAAATTACAGCGATGAAAAATCTGTTGCTGTCTTTAATTTATTTTGCTTCACTACTGAAAAAGAAAAATGAATGACCCTGTAAAAAAATGGCATGTCTGCTATAAGCACAATAAATGCAAACCTTAAAGGAAGCTTGGGCATTTTTCTATCGTTTCAGGATAAAATGAATACAAAAATCGTAGAAGTGAAAATCTTTTTTTTTTTTAAATCTTCGAATGGCCCAAAAAACATATTCTTAAACATCACACATTGTTTTAGAAAATATAAATTTAGTTATCGAATTGATCTCAAATTTTATTTGTCATAGTCTTTTTTCCGACTATTGGTGATAAAAGACAAAAGAGTCTTGAAAGCCCTAAAATGGTTGAGTCTTAAGAGCAAGTACCTGCGACGGACTGAGCATTGCATTTTATTTTAGTTATTCTTGTGCATTGCTCATTTTATGTCTATAATAAACCCATATCTATTTACGTTCTTATTTACGTTTTCCTTTTACTGATTTAATTCATTTTTTGGAATCCTTGAAACATAATAATGAATGACAAAAACGAAATCCTACCAATTGTATGTACTTATACTCTTAACCTTGAAAAAGAATCTGGCGAGACAAGAACCATTTAAAGTTTGTTTTGCTTTGATTTTTTTTTTTCTGGAAAGTCCCATATCATATTATATCTTTTATATACAACAAACAAACATACCTATCAATTTAATAAGATGTTTTGTATTTAATTCCGATGATTTAACCATTTCTTTTGTCTGGATTAAGGTTTATTTTTTTACAATGGAACAATCATAAAGATACATAAGTAAGAGTAGAATGTTTGTTTAGGTTATGTTTTGGTCTTTTAAAGTCATGTCATGAAATTTTAAAAATCAAATATTTGTAAAAAAGTCTATGAGTTAATTTCAGGAATTTAAAGCATTTATTTATAGATATACACTGCCAATCACTAGGATGAGGCCACATATTTTTCAACCGATTTTCGTTCTTTATTCCTGCTGGAAATTTCGTACCAATAAAAATTTACTACATTTGAGTAGGTAGATATTTTCTTTAAAAAAGGAATAAAATTAAGGGGTTAAATAGAAAAAACAGTTGGAATTTCCCTACATTAATTAAAGAGCTAGTTAAAAACAGTATGAAAAAGTGCGTCACTTAGATGAGGCCACATAAAAAATCTTATAAAATATCAAAAAAATGAAAGAAATGTTTACAGTTTTTGGTTTTCAAACATTTATTTATTAAGTTTTTCCCAATTAATAATGAGTATGCCCCCCATTTTTCGATATGACCTCTATTAGACGGTTTGGAATGGAATCATAAAGTTTTTTTAAATAGTCAAGTGAAATCTCGTCCCAGGCATCACGGATAGCTTCAATTAAGAAGTCCTTGTCTTCAAATTGTCTACCGCCTTCATAAACTTTTCGAGATAGACATGCCCATACGTTTTCGATTATGTTGAAGTCCGGTGAATAGGGTGGCCATGGCAAAAGCTCTACGTTTTCTGATAAAATCCAGCTTTTGACAACCCTGGAAGTGTGGATAGGGGCATTGTCTTGTTGGAAAATCCAAGGCAGAGGTCCAAAAATATTTTTCATCTTCGGAAATGAGCGTTCCAACAAGTATTTGTAGCTGTTTCCGTTCATTGTTAGAGAAAGAAACTCCAATTCGATTTTGCCATAGTAGGTGATAGCTCTCCACACCATAACACCTGATGTACGGCTGTGATGTCTTCCCAAAATTAGTTCCTCTTTTCTTACATCATGGAAATAAAAGTTGTAACCATCGGGGCCGTTAAGGCTAAACTTTTTTTCATCCGAAAAGACGACGCGTTTCCATTGACTGCTCCAAGAGACATGTTCTGTTGCAAAGTTCATTCGCAGCTCCTTGTGTACTTGCTTTAGAACAGGTTTCTTTTTGAGTTTTCTTCTCTGGATAGTACCATCTTTTCTTATTATCCTTCGGACTGTCGAAATACTGGCTGATACTCCGCTTTTGGACCTTATTTTAGTAGCTGATTGAGTAGAATTTGAATCAATACGTAAAATTAACCGCTTTTCTCGGGTTTTTTGGTTTTTTCCATAGTTTTGAGGATCAGCAAGATAGTTGTTTACAACTGTCTTACTTCTGTTCAGCTTCCTTGCTATTTCTCGGCTTGAGAGTTCCATTTCCTTGAAAGCATCGATTTGTCCTCTTTCTGTTACTGTCAACGTCTTTCCGGAACCCATTTGTAGTTGAAATTTAATAAAAATAGTTATTTGTAAAACGTTCTTAAATATTGTAACCCAAATTTTGAAAAAAAAATTGCTGATCTGAACTTCTACAACGAAATATTCGCAATGGCCTTACCCTAGTGACTCACTTTTTTATATCCTTTTTAGGTAGCTCATTCATTAATGTAGGGAAATTTCAACGGTCTTTTCTAATTAACCCTATAATTGTATCACTTTGTTTTAAGAAAATATGTACCTACTCTCATGTAGTAAAATATTCCGGGTAAAACAAATTCCAACAGGTATCGGACCGAATATCGGTTGAAAAATATGTGGCCTCCTCCTAGTGATTGGCAGTGTATCAAGTTGTAAGTTTATGGTATGAAAATTAAAAAAAAAGTCTCTGACTTTTTTGGTAATACAAACTTTAAGTTTTTAGTTCCACTCGAATGTTTTTGTAACTACCCAACTATGTAGATTTATTAAATAATAATTATTCAATTTAGAAAATATTTGGCCATAAAATATCTTCATTGAAAGTTTTAAACCACTTATATTGGGAGTAACAAGTTTTTGTAGTCTAAGATTAAATTCGTGTAGGTAATTTATCCTTAAAAGATAGAGTTAGTCTTCAACCATCAAGGCCACTATATTAACTCGTCCAGTCTTTGCTTACATTTATATACATGCATGTATCTTTTTCATGTACAATACCTTAATTAATTATCTTGGTTACATTTGTACTCTTAGAATTGTAACTTCCGTTATACGTCAAGAACTTTTATGTACAAATGTCTTGCAGCAATTAAGTTCCGTGTAATTTACAATTTATTGCAAAACCACTATTATATCGACTATAGAGACTCATTTGTATTGTCATGTGTCTATTTGCTCCCACGCTTCTCATACCATAAAAGTACGTACATATATGTATCTATATGTCTGACCAACCGACCGACGACGACGTTATCTTATTCCCTTATTTGATCATATAGACTTCGTGTCGTGACTCGTGGCTCTTCTATGCAATTCCTATCTCTTTAAAAAAAAAAAAACAAAAAATAAAAAAACTAAAGTAATAAACAAAAAATAACAACAATTATTTCCACCCTGTACCTTTTTTTTAAGTATATAATAATATATGTTGTCTACACCTCAGGTCGTTTGATTGTGACCAATATTTTCAGATTATTCGAAAAAAAAACTTTATAAACTTTTTGGGTGGTACTTGCATCGAGGAGATTGAACAACTATCAGTCCTAGGTATGTGCATCACAAATCACTTGTTTTGGAGTGATCACAGATTTGACATCGCCAAAAATGATGCTAAGTGGTTTTCTCTGAGGATGCATGAAGTTTTTTACCCCTTCCGATGTGGCTATAATTTTCAAAGCTTTTATTCGTCCTAAACTCGAGTATAACTCTCATATTTGGGCTGGAGCCCCAAAACGGTTCTGAGTCTTCTAGATAGAATTGAAAAAAAGAGCTATAAAAATTATAGGAGATCGTTGTATCTCCGAGACATTTGCTTCTCTTGAACACCGTTATCGTTATTTTTATAAACAATTCTCTAGCGGAATAGCCAGTTGCATTCCTCCCCTTAAACAATACAACCGTAACAGTAGTACTGCTAGCACTGCCCATCAGTTTCCCTTGAGACCAATTTTAGACTGTTAAGTACAGAGATTCTTTCTTTAGCCGCACTACGCGAATGTGGAATGCTTTATCTGACTCAATATTTCCCACTCTTTACAATGTGTAGCCATTCAAAACAAATGTGCATCGGTTTCTCCTTTCTAATCCTATCCTCCTTTCCTAATTGCTCGCACTGCGTCTAATCATTATAAGGATATTCATAATCCCTTTAGTGCGAGCCCAATATACAAAAAAATGTTAAGTAAGGACTTCTACACTGAAGAGGTAATACTTTTGTTATATTTCAAGATTTTTTAGCAATTTATTTTAAAAATTTTACATGTTCAAAAAATTATGAACTGCACTTCACCCCTTTTCACCCCTCTTCTAGTTTTTGGATTTCTCTTCAAATTTAAAGTACTTTCAAGAAAGTTCTTTTAGTTTTTTAGAAACCAGGCCAGGCTAGTCTGTAGGAGCTTTTTGCGCAAAAAGCTGGTAACATGGTTGGTTTCTGTCAAAACTTCTTTTCATAAAACGCATTGTTTATGGGTAACAAAGCACTCATTTTCGAAATAAAGTTTCCGTATTTTCCAAGCGTACATTGACTCATTTCGTTCTGCGGAGCGAACAGGTTTCAGTGTTAAAAAATCGTATAATTTAGAAAAAAAACTAAAGGGTAGTTTTCAGGCTAAAAAAAATCACATAATTTAACGTTATTCCAAGATTTAAGCTTTCTATAAAGATAGAAGGTTGCAATTATATGATTTAGGGCCTAAATGCCCAATTTTTGACGCGTAGGGCCACTTTTGGACCGTATATCAGCAATAAGGCGCTAAGGCGTCAATCCTCTCAACCTTTACGTAATCCCACAGAAATAGCCCAGCAGTGTTAAATCGCAAGGATTTTGGAGGCCACGTGACATCTCCACGAAGGGAGATAATGCGCTCACCAAATGTTTTCTTCAATTAATTGATGTGTCACGCAACCCGAACCAACCACTGTTTCGGTAATAAATCAGTACAATGTAAACAAGTTATTTTGAAGTAAGTTTATTAATTATGAAATGACAAACCTAACTAAGCAAACATCAAATGACAGGTGTCAAAAAGACCTCCGAAAAGAGTATTACTTACTTACTTACTTAGGCCCTCAGACCTGTTAAGTCCGTTAAGAACCCCTTAAGGGGCATAGGGCGTCTACTACGCCTATGCGCCATCGTGTACGGTTTCCGGAGATGTGTTTTAGCTCCCTCCAACTTTTGCCTAGTGACGCTGATTCCGCTTCGACAGCTCTTCTTCCTTCTTGTGTGAGCGGATTCCACTTCATTGCTTCGCTTCCAATGCAGTCGCTATCTATTCCAGCTTATGTCCAATCGATTGCCACTTACGTCTTTGTATTATAGATTCTATAGGTTACTGGTCTGTCCTTCTATGAAGGACCTCATTTGATATACGGTTTGGCCAGAAAATACTTAGGATGTTACGAAGACATCTATTCACGAAGGTTCTTGTAATGGATAAAGTAACTTTCCCAGTGCTGCACCTATAAAGAAGCACAGAATCGACATTTGTGCGAAACAGTCGTAGCTTTGTTCTTAAGCTGATAGAGTTATACCTCCAAATTTTGGACAAAATACCGAACGCCGCTTTTGCTTTGACGATGTGGCAGATGACGTCTTGTTGGGTTTCGCCTTCTGACAACCTCCCATCGTGCGGAACGTGACACTTGGATCCATCATATGTTGCTTTAATAATAGCAATTAGTTTTTTAGGATGCCTCTTCGCAAAGCTAACCAGATGCACTCCCTGTTAAAACTATGAAAGGTTTTCTCGAAGTCGATGAATAGCAGGTTTAGTGGTGATCGATGGTCAACACACTGTTCAATAATGATCCGGAAAGTGTTGATATGATCAATACAGGAGGATCCAGCGTTGAATCCTGCTTGTTCGGCATCGAGAAGTTACTTTGTTCAGGCACTTCAGAAGGCATCGGCTGCATGTTGTTTGCAAACACTCGGTTTCCTTCGAACTTGCTCATCCATCGAACTTATCACAGTACCGTCTACTTCTTTCACCAGCTATTGCTTTGAGTTGTATGCACCGGTCAGCTCTTTGGTTATTCTGTAAACGGTCTTGCTTTCGCCAATACGCGATAAACCTCTCTCTTTTTCATGTGGTACATGGACTCCAGCTCATTTCTTTCTTCCCCTTTTGCAGCAGTTATTGGATCCCTTAACTGTTTGCGTTCGTTGATCCTTGCCCAAGATTCTTCTGAAAGCCAAGTGTTGTTGCTTATTTCTTTCCGACCGACTATTCTGTCAGCACCTGAAATGAAAATATTTTTCACAGCATTCCAATGGTGTTCCATGTCGTCATGTTCTGTGGTGCTGATTTAGTGACACAGGTGATCCCTGAATTGTTGTCGTGGGATCTATTAGTCTGGCGATGTTGAATTTGGGGCTCGTGTTATTCCGTTGGATCTTCGAACTGTAGCTATACGCAATCTAAGGGTAGCTATCATCATATCAAAAAAGTATTGCAAGATTGAAAACCACACGTCTTATAAAAACATCCGTTGGTATGGTCCATGCTGTATTTGTTTTGTTCTTGCTCTACATTTAAATATAAGAAGATAAAGTTAATGCATTTGAGCTATGACAACGGTATTACTGGTATGAAAACAACTAAAACAAATTTAAGGGTGTCTTAGGAATTTTTCTAAAATTTTAAGATATTTTATTTACTCTACTCTTTTTGTGTTATTCTTTCCAACAAAGTTAAACAGATACATATTTAATTTAATTCTTGTAAATAAATTCGAACTATGGCACAACCAAGTGACATAGAGTGTATTATTTAAAGAAGACCACTAGAGGTCGAAGATGAAAATGAAATCATTTTATTGATGAATGAGTTGGTTTTCAAATTGACACGCTTGACCTTTTTTGATTGAGGTTCTGTTCTTCTCATTCTAAGTAGCAATTTATAATTATGGACATACGCTTATATCATTCATGTCTTTTAGTTATCTGTGCTAAATGTTCACACAATTACAGGCTATAAATATGTACAATAGATAACTTATAAGCTAGACATTTCGAGTAAAATTGTTTAATTATGTTTATTATAGAATTGTTTATTGTCTCTGTCTATGAGTTGAGAAGCTAAAATATGCAATGTTTTCATTTCAAGAAAATTCCTAAACTTTTGCATTCAAAATGCCTTTGAAAAAAAATACAACGTCTTATGCTTCTTAAACGTTCGTGTGCATTAGTAGATTATTATATTTAGTTGCAAGCCAAGTTCTGGTTAGTAGGACTTTCTCTAAGAGTTTTTGATCTTGAGTGGTCAATGGAGACACCTTGTTAAAAATAAACTTCGTAAATTAATTTTAGTAATATGTTGAAAACAGAAAAGCTCAACAACAATCATTCTTTTGGTTTTCAAACTGAAAATGTTGTTTACGAATTGATAATTAGCGTTACCTTCGAGAAAAAATGGTCTTCATCCTAAAGATGATATTCGACGGTACGAATAGCGATCAAGTGGTAAAGTAATATCGTTTTTGGAATGTTGGACTTTTACCCTTCTGGCAAAGTCTACGTCGCTATACAGCCCGTACAGCTAGTCGTTCCATCTTCTTCTCCACTTGCCTTCGATGCATACGTTACCGTAGATCACACGAAGAACTTTTCTCTCGAACCGACCCATGGTGTTTTCATCCGCTTTTGTCATGGTCCATGCTTCTGCACCGTTTAGCAGGACGGGGATGATAAGGGTCTTATATAGTGACGCTGGTCCTTCGAGAGAGAGAGCTTTGCCACTCAATTGCTTTCTTATCCCAATGAAACAGCGATTAGCAAGAGTTATTCTTCGTTTGATCTCAGCGCTGATGTTGTTTTCTGCGTTTACAGCGAAGCCTAGGTAGACGAAGTCCTTGACTACCTCAAAGTTACGTCTGTCGATGGTGAGGTTTTGACCAAGACGTCGGTGTTGTAGGTTCTTTCTTGACGAAAGCATCTTTGGCATTGTTTTGCCCTCATTAACCGTTAAACCCATTTTTGCCGCCTCTGCCTCAATGCTGACAAAAGCCCCATTGACATCACGCTGAGTTCTTCCGATTATGTCAATGTCATCAGCATATGCTAGTAATTGGACAGACTTTTGAAAGATAGTGCCTCTAGTGTTGACGTGTGAGCTCTGCACTTTTCCTTCAAGCACGATGTGTAAAAAAATCACTTTGTCTAAACCCTTTTTTGACATCGAAAGGTTCTGTTAAGTTGTTTCCAACTTTATGGAATAGCGTGAATTCTGCATGGACATCCTGCACAAACGGACGAGTTTGGCAGGGATGTCAAAACTAGACATGGCTCTATACAGCTCGTCCCTGTAGATGCTGTCGTATGCGACTTTAAAATCGATTAAAAGATGGTGGGAGTCGATTTGGTGTTCTTGGTTTTTTTTCCAGGATCTGCCGTAATGTGAATATTTGATCGATTGTGGACTTTAATGGCCTAAAACCACACTGATAAATACCTATCAGGTTGTTGACGATGGGGTTTAGACGTTCACATATTACGGCAGAGAAGATTTTGTAAGCGATGTTAAGCAGACTGATACCTGTATAATTGGTGCAGAGGGCCTCTTTTTTTCAGGATCAGGATCGGGCAAACAATACTGAGGTTCCATTGATCGGGCATGCTTTCTTCCGACCATATCTTACGGATAAGTTGGTGCATGCTCCTAACCAACTTAACTCCAGCTGCTTTGAAGAGCTCGGAATTCAAGCTATCTGCTCCAGCGGCTTTGTTAGACTTCAGCTTAGATATGGCAATATTTACTTTGTCTAAGTCGGGAGAACGGAACTGTTGGCTTTCGTCGTCTGTTTTGAATGGATCATCCTGCCTGACAGCGGGATTCGGTTCGTCGTTGCCGTTATACAGTCTGCAGAAGTGGTCCTTCCATATCCTCAGCATTGACTGCAGTTACACTATGATGTTTTCGTCAGCACTGCGATAAATATTCTCAATTGTTCTTGAACGACCCTGGTTCACACAGGACTGTAGTGCCACCTTAAGTAAGAAAGTTCTTGAACGACGCATACGGTTTCGATTGTTCAAATCATTAACTTGTTGCAAGAGCCCAAATTTTTCCACCTATTTCACTATTTCCGGTCGAAAAGATGGTGAACGACGACCCAAGTTTTGAAAACTGTGCAAAATGTTCATCGTTTTTGTATTAAATCGTAAGGGTTCAAAAGTGATGCTGAAATTTGAATCGTTCTATTTTTGAATTGTGAAGTATTTACTTTTCAAATGTCAAAATATGACAATCTCCCAAATATCGTAATGAAACATCGTTAGAAACCCCTTTAGAAAACGAAATAACACCCTGTTTATGATTTTCTCTTGCATCAAAATTTTTAGATTTAAAACATCCGATCTTGTTGACAGGTTTCCATATCAGATGCTTGTAAATAGTTGTTTGATTTTTTTTACAGGAAACATGTTCATATACAGTAAACCCCGTTTAAGAGATTCTTACTAAAACATATCGTGTTGAGTAAAAAGTGATTTTGTTTTGTCCGTTTTTCACCTTAATGAGTATTTTTCGATGAACATTTTAAAATTGGACCGGAAATATGTTTTATATATCAGCATTCTTCCCTTAAGGGGGTATTCTGGTCTAGAGACATGAATTTTATGTAATTTTTGAAGTGCTGTAGAAAAAAGCAAGCTACAATTTTACCATCAATTTTTTTATACATTATTTATTCACATTAGAAGCATACAAAAAAAATAAAGAAGTAAAAAAAAAATAAAAATTCCGTTAGTTATCAGCTGATAGAGTAGTGCGTCTCAAAAATTTGGTGCGTGACCATACCCACGATTTTAACTCTCCTAGAAATCTGAAATCAAAAACTAAAAAAGATTATTAATCTACAATAATGTCGCAATGTCTGGAACTACGGAAAAGTTACAAACATTTTTTTTTACAAAATGGCGGCTGTCTAAAGAAAAATACAAAAAATTTACCATTTTTTTGAACATTCTTCGATTTGTTAAAAATAGTAAAAATAAAAATTTGGGGATGGCCGTAGTTCCGGACGTAGACAAGTCCCTAAAGAAGACTTTCTTAAAATTTCAAGTAAATCGGTTCGGCAGAACCTGAGAAATCGTGGGTATCAGATTCAAAAAGACAGTTCTGAGAAAAACGCGTTTAAAGTACCCCATTATGTCTTTTGTTCTATTAGTTGCAGCCCAACCGATTTGGATGGCTGCTCAGCAAAATACTTATTTCTCCGAAAATAATTTGAATTTGGGAAAATCATCTAGTAGACATATTCTTAAATAGTTAAACTATGAAAATATGAAAAGAAAAAAAAATCGATTTTTTTTAATTTCTAGACCAGAATACCCCCTTAAGCAGAGTGATTTATAGAAAACTAGCAAACCCGGCGAACTCCGTTTCGAGACCAGAAGGCTTTGTTCTTTGTAACATTTCATTTGGGGATAAAAAGATGAAGAAATTTATTTTTTGTTTTATATTTAAAAAGGAAACATTTTATTTCATTTCACAACAGTAATCAATTCATTTCTATTACAAAAATGAAGTGTAATTAAGTTGAACTTTTCTAATTAAAAAATGAAAGTGAATCCAAAGTAAATACTGAATCGAAGCGTTGTACTTGTCTAAAAATTATCGGTTTCATTAAAGTGCTCTTAGGTAAACCAAATTTTTTGTTTTTTCAAAGCGGATGGACAAAACTCGTGAACACGAAACGTATAGCTGCCCATGTCAAAAACAATGATTTTCTAAATTTATCCCGCAAACACTAAGCGATTCGCCTTGCGACTTGATAATTGTCATTGCGAACCGGAAATGCCAATCGTTTGAAGTCAAACGGAAGATGAGTCGGAATCATTTGTATTCGAGGAATCCATGCATTTTCACCTGCGTACTTTCCGTTAATAATGGGTGCCTCAATTAAATTCGGCATAAGTCTTTTCACCGCAAGTCGTTGCAGCGAGAATTGCTCGTTGACTTAAAATAAATAAATTGGGTGGCGCAGCAATCAGTTGAGAACTAGGGCCTAGTGACTTGCAACTCTCAACTATTCCTGTGTACGAGTAATGTTGTCAGGAATGGAGGGGACCTACAGTTTATATGCCGAATCAGAACGGCTAATGTGAGGAAGCACTTTTTTACGACAAGAGTTACCCTTGGAGAATTTGTCAATTCCTCGTAAGAGGCAGTACCCGTGAAAAGGCTTTAGATGGCACAGGCATGGATCGAACCCAAGACCTCTGGCATGACAGTCCAACGCACTAACCATCATGCCACGGGTACTAACTCGTTGACTCAACCAAGCATAATTCTGATAATTCTCACTAATGATTGGGAAAACATTTTTATCAAGAGCTAATTGATAGTCTACAAATCGGCAAAAGTCGTTGGTAAGGGTAATTAATCCAGTTGTCGCATCAACTGGCACTTTTCCATTTCCAACAGCCTAACAATTGTTTGGAAAATTGTGCAGCACTTTGATCATTTTGAAGTTGAACTCTCATATTAATGTTTAGCGATAGTGTTCTTACACTATTCCACAAAAGTGATGCCTTAAAAATTCAATTCATCTACAGGCGTTGCAAGGGGAATTATTGGCAACGTTTGCCTGAAGTTGCCTGCCAACAATATCATCAAGCCGCCAAAGATGTTGTTACTTCGTCGAAGAGAAGATCCTTTGGTGCGAAGGTTGATGGCATTCGTTCCAATGCTGTTTTGAATGTATTAGCGTGAAAAAATGCTTTCAACTGTTCAATAATTGGTCCAATATCTAAATTGTCATCATCAATGTAGTTCACAGTTGGATCATATTTGAATGGCAATTATCTTCATGTGCTCACGCGTTGTCCCAATCTTAAATTGCTCTATGATAAAATAAAAAACTCTTAATTTGTTTTTAAATGTCGTTTTTGCATTTTGTTTCTTATTATCTTTAAAACAAACTTTATTTGAAGTCGATATCTCTGACGTTTCTAGAGATATAGCTGACTAAAAAAGGTTCCCAAAAGTAAACGTTGGTTTAGAATGTAGGGACCTTGAAACGTCGAAAAATTTAAAAATTTCCAATTCCAAAAATCGGAACTTTTACAATAACTTAATATGGGAAGCTAAACGAAGTTTACCGCTCTTCTGTTAAAATTTGTCTTTAATTTTGTCTGCTATAAACCTCACTGAGCCTGAGACTTTTCCAACGAATGCAAAACTGAGGAAATCGGTTCGTGCGTTCTAGAATTATAGCGTGAGGAAGGAAAACCAGACTTATTGTTATATTATAGATTTCTCAATAAACGTGTACTTTTTTTTGACAGGAGGAAATCTTCAAAAGACACTTGGCAGCATTCGACACCAAGTAGAGTGGAACTCTTAACCACTAAAACCACCTCTTCATCAGGACCAATCTTGAAGGATCGCCTTCCGATTTTTCATTCTTAATTTTGTACAATCACTTTGGGGGAGGTTTAAACTTTTAATACTACTCTCCCATGTTTTTTTTAGACCATAAGCTCATGAGGCTTGGTTCTTCTTAATCTCCGAACATGGTTTCTTATATTCAAGACGGAGTCCATTTCAGAATTAGTATGACTTTGCAGTCTCTGGTTGTGCGTAAGTATTTGTAAATCACGATGTAGATCGGTATTTCTTATGTACCAAGGTGCATGAACTATTCCACGAAGGACTTTGTTTTTTAATTTTTGGATGATTTCTGTATTTGTTTTCTTTGTACAGCCCCATAATCGGATTCCATAGGTCCAAACAGGCTTTAGTACTTGATTATACAGCATTATTTTGTTTTGGATTGATAAATCAGAGTTGTTACCAAGCAACCAGAACATTTTTCTATATTTCAAGTTTAGTTCTTCTCTTTTCTTTTTGATGTGCTGTTTCCACTTAAGCTTTGCATCCAAAGTCATTCCAAGGTATTTGGCCGTATTGGCGTAAGGTACAGCTTGATTATTAATGATTATTGGAGTATTGTTATCTTTTTATTTGTAAAGTTTATATGTGAAGATTTTGTTTCATTGAGTTTGATACGCCATTTTCGGTCCAAGCTCGCAATGTGTCGACGGCATTTTGTAGTTTTACTGCTGCCTTAGAGACACATTTGTCGGGTATCAAAATTGCGGTATCATCTGCAAAAGTAGCCATTATGGTGTGATTAACAACTGGAATATTCCTTGTGTATAGTAAATACAGGGTAGGACCTAGGACACTTCCTTGTGGTACACCGGCTTCTATTTTCTTCAATTCCGAGTATTCTTGATCGTACCTTACTCTAAACAATCGGTCTGAGATGTACGATTTTAATATTTCAAAGTCTGCCTGGGAAGATCCCTTTGCAGTTTGTACTCAAGTCCCTCATGCCAAACCTTGTCAAAAGCTTGAGCAACATATAAGAAAATAGCTGAACATACTTGTTTTTCTTCTAATGCTTTTTCTATTACATCCGATATTCTATGAACTTGGTCTATCGTCGAATGTTTATTTCTAAAGCCAAACTGATGGTTTGGGATTAACCTTCTTTCTTCTATGATTTTGCTAAGTCTCTTCAGAAGTAGTTTTTCAAAAACTTTTGCCATAATTGGTTTAAGCGATATTGGTCTGTAAGCCGTCACTTCTGTAGGTGGTTTACCTTGCTTTGGTATGACAATTACTTCAGCAATTTTCCAATGGTGCGGGACATACCGGTGCTTAAGGCATGCATTTATTATATATTGGAGTATTATGAAGGCTTTCAATGGCATTTCTTTCATAACCTGAGCAGTAGTTAGATCGTAACCTGGTGATTTTTTATTTGGTAGTTGATGTAAACACATACTTTTTATTTCTTTAAGTCTTACAATTGGTATTTCACTTTCATCTATCTTATCAACAAACTGTAAGTTATTTTTAGCCGCGTTTGATGAGAATGGCTTAAAAACATTCGCAAGATGTTTAGCGAAAAGGTTGGTTTTTTCTTTGCGAAAAGGTTGGCTTTTTCTTTCGGGTTACCGATCCATTTCCCATCTTGAGATTTCAAGGGCGAGTTTTGTAACTGCGGTCTTTTCAGGCGCTTGGCTGCTTTCCATAGCGAAAAATCGGTTGAAGCATCCATCGTTAAAATCCTTAGAAAGTACTGAGTGAATAATTTTTGAATTTGTAAATTTGTTTTTGAAGATTGTTGCTTATATGGTTAAACGTTGTTTTATGATCTGGAAATCTACTATTTTGCCATTTTCTTCGAGCTCTCCTTTCTCTATTATCAACTCTCTTATCTCTAAAGGATATTTTATTTCATTTTGTCTTCTATTAGAAAATGTTGGAGTACTTTCTTCAGCGGCTTGTTGCACATCAGCAATAAATTGTTCCACTTCATGGTCAATTTGCTCGATTGTATCCATGGGAGATCTTAAATTTATAAAACTTAAAAGCCTTTCTCTAAAATCATTCCAGTTTTTTTTTCTTTTTTATAAGCTTTGGATTACTTTTTTCTAATACTTCCGATTCACTTAGTGATAGAATCACTGGAGTATGATCTGATGAGAGGTCATAATTACCTTCGACACTAAAGTGATTTCGTTTACGTGTGATTGAAATTGAAAAAAGCTTGTGTTGCCTTAAGCTTGTCTTACTGTAACATTAACATAGACACACTTACCCACGACTATAGTTTTCTGTTTGGAAAACTAAATTAATGCTTTTTCCAAAAATTATGTACACATACCCAACACCACACATCCTTTATGTCATAATAATTATTTAGAAATTCCTTTTGACACACATTACACGTACACAAATACAGATAAATGGTTTTAGCTTTTAGATTTTAAACAGATTTATTGAAATTATTTCATCTCGTGGTTCCTTGTTGGTGATGCTAAACTGTGTTTTTAGCTTGAATTTTAAAATATTGACTCTGATGAGTTTTTGGCTAAAATCTACCTACCTAAATATTCCTATGAAGTACTCATGTACGTAATCACTTGGACAGATTAAAAAATCATTGCTGGAATTTATATAAATTTGTGCAATTAATTTTCTATTTTTCGCTCTTTTCTAGATTTTAATTAAAAACTCTAAACAAAAAATAAAAATCAAATTTATAATGAAGCTCTTTTATAAAAAAAATGAGAAAAAAGAGGAGGAGGTTTATTGGTGGTATAGAAAGGTAGGGTTTAAGTATGCTTCAATGTTTGTAGGTATAATTTCTTCATGTCATTAATAAAAGCTAAAACCATTATGCCAGTACAGTCTAGTGGATGCATTGCATTATACTCTATAATATATAGTGAAGGTGAAAACATTTTTAAAAGTTCTCTGCGAGTGACAGGCTCGGGATAGGAGCATAGTTAGACAAGTACATAGGTTAGGAGGAATTACTATAGGTAGTTCGTTTAAATCAAGAAACTGGAAATCTAAACAAAAAGCTGTGCCACCAGAGTGTAGAAGTCAACAATTATGAGAATGATAAATAGATTACTTACGTCAAACTAAACTATGCAGTATCAGAAGGTACTTCTTGTGCAATTATTTCAAGGTTAGGTAGTTTAACCAATTCAATTTCAATTCATAAAGCCAACCAAGTTTCTTATCAGGGACTCATTTAAAAACAAGAGATTTTAATCAGACTCAATGAAAAACGTGGGTCAAGCCTTTCTTGTTTGTTACTTAATTTATATCAGACCTCTAAATTAATTAATAATAGGTCATTCATTTGGTGGTTTGAAGTGGCCAGCACGGGAATTCGACATCTGTCAAACGCAACTGTCATTAAAAACGGCCGGCAGTCAATTTGCGGCCAATTAAAGATTAGTTTTTTTGACATTGAATGCTCCTCAAATGGTCCATCCGCTTAGGCCAATTTTGGAATACTCTTTCCAACATTCCGGCCGGTATCTCAGATGCTTCGATGTTGGCTTCCAATGCGTCAATCGAAGCGGGCTTGCCTGTATAAACATGAGCTTTAACACAGAATCACAAAAAAATAGTCTAAAGTCTTTAAATCGCACGATCTAAGCGGCCAATTGACCGGTCCCGAACATGAAATAAAATGTTCACCGAACTTGCTTCTCAATAAGTCCATTGTTGCTCGTGCTGTGTGGCATGTGGCACCATCTTTTTGAAACCACATGTCATGGACAAAAATAGTTGAATATCATTTCACGGTAGCGCTCACCATTCACAGTTACGTTACGATTAGCATCATCTTTAAAGAAGTACAGTTCAATGATGCCACCAGCCCATAAACTGAGACTTTTCTGGATGCATTGGAAAATCTTGCAATGCTTCTGGTTGATATTCACACCAAAATCTACAATTCTGCTTATTTACGTACCCATTGAGACAAAAGTGAGCTTCGTCGCTGAACACAATTTTTCGGTAAAAAAGTGGATCTTCGGCCAACTTTCCAAGAGCCCATTCACCGAAAATTTTACGTTGAAGTTCAGTTCGCACTCTACGTAAGCGTGTTGGTGGTTCAATATCCAACAATGTAAATTCGATGCGAAATTTAGTCACAATAGCCCGAATAGCCGCTTCAGTGGGTCGATTAAGCTGGCCATGAAATGGAAGAAGCGCGTGATGGACTTTCTTAACAGAGCACGCGTTTTGATAACAAAATTCAATAATTTGCAAGCATTGTTCGTTGTAAGACAATTCATTGTTAAATTATAGATGAATCTGACGATGTTTGACAGTGAAACAAAACACGAAACGTGCGTCAGCTGTTTAAACTAGTGTTGCTAAAAAAATAATAGCTAAAAAATCACCCTTTATAACAAAGTTCATCCCTATAGAAATATTTACTATATTTAATAATTCTCTGAAAGAGCAGACGCAAGCTTTCAAGCAGTAAAGTAGACTGCCAAGCTCATATCTATTTTACACCTGCAATTTAAGTTTCTTCTTATTGGCTTAGGTTCCTTCAAAACTTCTTCAAAGCTTTTGGAATTTCAGTGTAATTTTGATGAGAAATAAGTTATGAAAAAAAGAGCTTACTTGAAATTTAGACTTGTCTCATGTTTTGAAAACGGTTTCTTCCACAAAATTTAGAACTAAAGGTTTTAAAATATGTTTTTTGAAAGCCATGTCTTAAATGTTTGTACCGTAAATCAAGGATATGGGCAGCAAAAACTGCAATTGCGAACTTAGGTGTGCCAGCACGTAACTTGATAAAACCGAGTTTAGTTGATACGATCGAGCATTGGCAGCACACATTTTGGTTCAATCGAGTGTCCTCGATTGTTTCGCGGATTTGGCAGCACATAAACTTCAAATTGACGTTTGAAACAAAAGTTTTCACTACGGAAATTAGTCATCTTCGGCAGTTATTTTTGTATGAGAAAAATGGAAAAACGAAATAATATGTCAATAAATAAAAAACAGACTGAGATTTTGACCAATTTTGTGAGTTCTCACGTGATTAAGCAAGAGGAATTCTTAAACCTGCCCAAGGGAGGAAAAAAGCAATATGCTGTGGGGAAAACTGATTGAATCCCTAAACACAGAGGGTCCTCCTTTTGGTCTTAAAATATAAATATATGAGTACCATCAACGGAGCCCACTATTCCCGGTACTTTAAATTTCCTAAAGTAATACTCCTTGCTGTCTCCACATTTAGAGCTATCAAATTTAATCCATTGCGGACAAAACTTATTTTCCAGGAGACCCAATGTTCGGCAAAAGATCTTGGAAACTGTTGTCTGTGCCATACTTAGTAACACATTTGTTCCAACATTGGTTTGGTAACTCCCACTGTCTAGGAGATTTTATGTTGCACAAAGCTGTAGAACTAGTGGAACTGCTGTTCTTCTTCTGTCTTCTGGAAGATCTACCGAACTGAGTATCGTGTGAAAACATTCCTCGTTGACTCTGAACTGCTGCACAAAGCTAAACAAAAATTGTTTGACAAATGTTATATATAAATGATCTTCTTTGCCTTTACTTTTACTCTCCGAATCAAAGAAAAACATTTCGAAAAAAACTTAAAATTAAAACTAGAATGAAATAATTTCAAAGAAAACTCATTTGAAATTTCATTTTATAGTTCACAATGACTTTTCAAGTAAAATAAACAAGCTGTCAAAAATAATTTATTTCGAGTTGATCGACGATCAAGTATCAAGTTACGTGCTGGCAACCCAGTCTTTATTAGTTGAATAGATAATGGCCTTCTGAATATCTGAAGACATTGGCAGCATTTAAAAGGCTTGTGCATTATCGTTATGCACACTCAGTCGAAAAAATGCTGCCACAATTGCAAGTTCGTTGATGATCAAAATAAATGGATTTTCCAGCGTTTACAAGAATCGAATGGACCTTTCTCATCCCGACGGCGGCGATTAAATTTCATGACTTGGACGAAATGTGGTTCAAATAAGCTGGCTGAAAAATTTCCTCGGGTCATGATTTAACGTCTTATTAGGTTCAAGATCATGCAACTTAACATCGTTAATTTTTTGTTTTAGATGTGCCTACGCAAGTCCTTCCAGAACTCTAGACGCATTTAAAAACTAAATTACTCAATTTATGGCCAATATACCGCTCGAAATAATTATAAATGACCTTCCATTTTTCCGAGTTGTCGATTTGAATTATATTGTTTCTTATGGGTCAGATTTGTCCAATTGAAAATTTGGATATTTCTCGACGTTTCAAGGTCCCTAGAGTCGAAATAAAAGATTTTAAGAAAAATGTCTGTATGTACGTTCGTGACATATTTTTCGTTGTCCATAGCTCAAGAACCAGAAGAAATATCGAAATTCTGAAAAATGTTGAGAAAAATCGAATTGACAGTTTTTTTACAAAAAATAAAAACCTTAACAAAAAAATTAGCAAAAGTTGGTAAAAATTGATTTTAGACTCAAATATCTTTTCAAACCTTTGAGCTTTAAACTACTTTTATCTTTTAAAAAATATTGTTGTGAACATTCAGTTAAATTTTGAAAAAAATCGAATTGACAGTTTTGTTTTACAAAAAATAAAATTTACCAAAAGTTGGTAAAAATTGATTTTCGACTCAATTATCTTGTGATAAACTTGAGATTAAAGCTTCAAACTTATTTTATCTTACAAGAAATATTGTTTTCAACATTCTGAAAAATATTGAAAAAAATTTACACAAAAAAAAACCTAAAAGAAATTAATAAAAGTTGTTAAAAATTGTTTTTCGGCGTAAATAACTTTTAAAAAAATTTGAGATTACGGCTTTCAACTAATTTTATCTTATAAGAAATATTTTTTTAAATATTCAGACAAATTTTGACAAAAAGCGAATCGACAGTTTTTTTACAAAAAATAAAAACCTAAACAAAAAAATTAATAAAAGTTGGTAGAAATTAATTTTCGACTCAAATATCTTTTCAAAAACTTGAGATTAAGACTTTCAGTTAATTTGAGACAAATCGAATTAACAGTTTTCTTAAAAAAAATAAAACACCCAAAAACAAAAAAAAATAATAGAAGTTGGTAAAAATTGATTTTCGACTCAAATATCTTTTCAAAACTTTGAGGCTTTGAACTTATTTTATCTTTTAAAAAATATTGTTTTTAATATTTAGAAAAAATTGAGAAAAATCGAGTTGACAATTTCTTGCAAAAAATAAAAACCTAACAAAAAAACTTGATCAAAATTTACTTTGGACTCTTATAGCTTTTCAAAAATTAAAAATATTGTCTTCAAACTTTCTTATTTAACAGAAAATACTATTTTCGACATTCAGTAGTTTTTTTTTAAAATAGCAGTCCGTTTTTTATAAAAAAAATTAAATCTACACAAAATAGTACGCAAATTTGTTAAAAATTGTATTCGGTTCTTGATATCTCTAAACTTAATTTTAATTATCCAAATTGTAAAAATTTAAGAAATGCTACTAAAATTGGTAACAAATTTTTTTCGACTAAAAATCTATTTAACAAAATTAGATTTTCAAACTAAACTATTTCTTCACATGAAAAATATTGTTGGTAATTACAAAATTTTTAAAAATAATTCAACTGACTACTTTTTTAACCTAACACGAAAACCTACAAACTTTTAAGCAAGACAAATAGTCAGACGCGATGGAAGTTATCAGTGTGGGTCGCATCCCAGCCTCTTTTTAAACTTATAATGGCAAAATCCAACTTTATAATAACAAACAATTCTCTACTAAAACTGTCGCCATGCGTTTTCTTTAGTTTTTCTTTCGAAAAATATATTATTCTATATCATCTATGGGGTATTTTTTTTTCGGATGGAACATAACTTTAAGTTGGCAACACTATTTTAACTGTCGGCCATTTTGCCAGTTGTCAAGTGATTTCTTGAAAGAACTTTTGGTTAAATAAGTATTTGGAGTCTTGATAATCCTCAAGTGTTTGCTGAGATGCCGTTTCATATACAAAATCTGAATATTTGGTGTGCTTATAGGCTGGTAGAATAATTGGTCTGTAATTCTTTAAAAGCCAGAACTCCCTGAATTCGCCATCTAAAGTAATTTTTTTGTAGGCACCGGCTTAGTCACTGATAAAGCTTCGGTTCCCATCGATCACCGAAATCAAGCATCAGTGTCCTTCTGTCTTGTATTAATGTCTTGTGTTGTTATCATCTTACAAAGTCTAGTCGCTCAAGGTGCAGTGTTCTCTACTCTGTACATTTATGTACTGAGTGTATGTAATGTAATGTAATGTATTTTTTTCACGAATCTGAAGCCTCTCGTAGGAATTGACAAATTCGCAAAAAGTAATTCTTTTCATGAAAAATGCTTTCTCAAATTGGACGCTCGGGTTCGGCTTTAAAAACAGTAGGTGCCCTCCATTCTTGACAACATTACTCGCACACAGAAATGTTGAGAGCCGTAAGTCACTAGGCCCTAGTTCTCAAAGGACTATTGCACCACCGAATCTATTTATTTATTATCAAATATATACCCTTTATTATGAAAAAAAAAAACAGTTCGAAAACTCCTATAATTTTTCAAAAAAAAAATCATGAAAATTTAACAACCTTTTTTGTAAATTAACTCTTACTTGAGCTGTTAAATAACTTCGCAAATTAAAAGAATTTAAAATCAAGCGAAAATATGCGGATTAAAGAAAACGCGTGTTGAATGTGCGAAACTATCGTGTGGAATGGTTTTATTTCATTCCATTTTCTTTTTCTTCTTAATTTTAAATTTTAAATAAAATATGGCCAGATGGGTGGGAAGTTTGAAATTTATACCAATACAGTTTACAATTCATACAATTCAGTTCACAATAGTGCACTTTTTTTAACTGATATAAATGTATTTTACTTTTAAGTTAATTTCAATATTTAAGATTTAAAATTCATTTTATAAAGTTTCGTACTAACGAAACACCGGCCACGTTGAAAGGCTGCAGGCTTCAATATTCTTCATCGGGAAGTGGGGCCAGTTTGACGATTGGGCGTCTGAGTACACCACTTGATGTTTTGACGTCGGCGACCCTGACCTTCCCGTCCTGCCCTTCGACGACCCCTATAACTCGTTCTGTCTTCCACCGCTGAGGAGGCGAGTTGTCCTCGTGGATAAGAACTAGTTTTGCCGACGACGATATTGGGCTGCTCCTGTACCCAATTGGATCGCGCTTGTAGGCCAAGCAGATACTCCTTGGACCACTTCAGCCAGACCTGCTTAAGAAAATAATTTTTACGTCGCTGAATGGGTCTTAAATCTGTAACATATATTGGTACAACATTTTTTTCTGAATCTAAGCCTTTACGTTCAATTTGATGTATTAAAAAATTTCAATTTTGGCTTATTTGCTATAGTTTCTTTGTAACAGTCTAAACAGCTTTACTCTGAAAAGTGGGTTTCAAAACCATATATGGATCTAATTAGAACCAAAATCGTGTGTAGGTTCCAAACTTTGATATTTTGTACAAAACTTAAGGCATCTTAAAACCTTACACATTCCATTCCATGAACCACTGCTACATTAGAACTAGTATATTGTATTTTGTAACCTTTAGAAAATCCCTATTACCGATGATAAGTTAAAAAATACTTATTGATTGAAAGTTTACCAGATAGAAGTTTTTTTTTTAGATATATTAAGTATATTTTCGATTGAAAATGTAGCACAACTGCAGTATTTTTCATCGCATTTTCTCCTTGTATGCATTATTCAGTGAATTGATAAACAATCTGGTTTGGAATAGACGTCAAATAAAATGTATGTACTTTTCCCGAGGGGGATGTAGTTACATTGTAACGGAATGTTCTATTCCTTGTTTGATGTGTTTCCTTCATTTTCATGTTTCCCGGAGGGATTTCAATTCCTGGCAATAGATAGATTGGAAAAGCTTCTTTTCGAATTTAAAAGAAACGTGGTTGGTTTAGTTCGACGAAGTTGATAAAATTTAGCAATTTTAACTCAGCTTTGTCAGTTCATAGATGGCAATGGAAACATAGCGCCATCTATAATAACGAGTTTCTCCAAAAGTATTACCTGACAATAAAAATACAAAGTTCCCACTTCTGAACGCACGTACAATGTGAGACTGCTTCATTCCTATACCCCCAGTCAATGTACCTTCTTCCTAACCAAAAACTAATTCCGTGCCTAAGACTATGGTATAAGACACATCTTTATTAATATCTATTATGATTTAATTGAAATGAAAAAGTCTGATTATTTTTTGTGTCGAATTTATTTTCGTTGCTATAAAAAATAATCTTATTGGGAAAATGTTGGGAGAATTACGTGCTCAGAAATTAAAAACCACAACCATCAGACACACACTAAACGCTTACATATTTGGCGAAAGGCGAATTATTATGTACCCCCGCGTACACATGTAGGTTTTTGACATATTTCTCTTATGTTTATCGATTAACTCTTTATTGTGTATATAGGAATAGATATTATAATATTTTTTTTTATTTGATGATTGTCAAAATTCTATGCACATCGTCATACATTTTAGTTTTGTATGCATGATGAAGTTCGAAGAGGCGCACTTTTGCCTCGTGTATATAAGAGTATGTAGAAGTAGATAGATATTCGGATTTTTCTATTAGGCTAATAATTTTGTCAATTTATTTCCGGTTTAGTGGATTTTCTTTTGATATTTTGATTCTACTATAGTTAAAGAGGTTTAATATATTTAGTTCTTATGTTATTAATAAAAACAATTTGTCTTGAGTTTCTATGGGTTTTCTTTTCTGTTAAAATACATATTTTTTACTGAATAAGTCTCGATGATTTAATTCTTTTCATATGCGTTGTGACAGGGTCATGTTTGAAACTTCTTTTAATTTTTCTTCAAGTAAATCAGACAGTATTATCATAAACATGAATAATCGTTCATCATATAGGAAAAAAATTCAAAAAAATTGGTGAATTTTGACAGTTAATTGCTGTGATGCCACATCTGTCACATGGCTGATACGTGCTAATGTTTTGATAAAGATGTCACGAGCTTCACTAATTTTACGTTTTCGAAAATCAATACCAAAATATTAACAACTAGACAATTCTTCTATTTTTTGACGAAAAGGATTGACAATTGTCAGTTGTCAAATTGTTCCTTAAGGTTAGAATGATAAAATGAGTTTAAAATGTTAACTAATAAATATTATATAATATTTTAATAAATATACAACCGTGTTCTTATACTAATAGATCCATTATTGTAAGTGACAGGTGTCAAATGCCTGCCCTCGGCAAGAAGCAGCATAAATATAGGGTTTTATTTTGGCTTGGGTAGATTTTGGCGCCCTATGGTGGCCATTTTGTTTTGGTGACATCTGTCAAATCTTTAGTTTATTATTCAGTTGCCAAATCATCATGGCAAGTTACACGATTGAACAGCAAGTCCAAATGATAAAACTTTTTTATCAAAATGAGTGTTCGTTAACGTTGCGTGCATTGCGCCCATTTTACGGTAGACGTAGTGACCCTTCACAGTCGACTTTTCAACGTTTGCTAGCCACATTTGAGATGTCCGGTTCAGTGAACAATCACCCAACACCCTTACGTTCAAGGAACGCAAGACGCGGACAACTTTGCCACTGTCCGTAAAGGTGTACAGCAGAACTCAAGGCAGTCTTTAGACTTCAACTTGGCGAATTTTGCTTTGGGACTTGGACCTACATTCGTACAAGGTCCAACTGACCCAAGAGCTCAAAGTGTATGACCAGAATTGACAGTTTTTTTTTAAACTAAAAACTTAAAAGAAAATTTAACAAAAGTTGGTAAAAATTGATTTTCGACTCAAATATCAAAAATTTGAGATTATGGCTTCCAACTAATTGAAATATATGAAATATTGTTTTCAACATTCGGAAAAATTTTGAGAAAAATCGAATCGACAGTTTCGTACAAAAAAAAAAAAAACTTGGTAAAAATTTACTTACGACTCAAATAGCTTTTCAAAAATTAAAAATATTGTGTTCAAAATTTTTTTATTTCACAGAAAATATTGTTTTAGATATTCAGTAGTTTTTTTTATAAGAATCCAACAGTCCGTTTTTTCATAAAAAATAAAATCTACAAGAATTAGTACGCAAATTTTGTAAAAATTGATGTTCGGTTCTTGAGAGATTCAAATTAGTTTCATTGATCCAATTTGTAGAAACTTAAGAAATGCTACTAAAATTTAAAAAAAATTGTTTTCGACTAAAAGCTATTTAACAAAAATAGATCTTCAAACTTAACTATTTCTTTATACGAAAAATATTTATATTAAAATTTGTAAGGTTCAATTGACAACTTTTTTAACCAATGTGTATGACCAATTTTGGCCGAAAAATAATTACACCAACCCACGCGAGGTTCACGAGGTGATCATGCTTCCTCAAAAGTTACAGTGTAGTGTGGTTTTGGCCCGGAACGGGGTGCTATTGGTCCGTACTTTTTTGAAAACGACGTCACCGTCAACAACGACTGCTACATAACGATGATAACTAATTTCTTATGGCCAAAAATTAAGCATATTTTTTTGGGATGTGAATACATATTTAATAACTTAAATAAACACTTTTTTTCAGTTGATCATGTTCAAAAAGTATACTTATGAATGATTCAGTTCATCGGTGACACCTGTCAAACTTAGCTGTCATTTCAATGCGTTACAATTCAATTACAATTAACTTCAAAGTTGGTGAAATGCTCTTAATTATTTTTTTTGTGTATGTTTTTTATTAATCTGAATATGGTTTTTACAATAGTATCTGCGAAGCTTGTCTGCAGAAGAAAATTTATCAACTATATTAAAATAAAACTAAGCAAAGTTTACGATTTTATATAAAGTGAAATTTCAAAGTTCTAATTAAAAAAAAAAATAAGTATTGATTATAATAAAGTATACATACAATTTTAATTTATTTACAATTAATGAAATATTTCGTTAGTTCTTTTTTTCGTTTTTTAAAGTTTTGAATCTTGACAATTTCTATTGGTAGTCAGTCCATTGATTAGATAGATAGATAGATGGATACAAAATTTTATTTTCTGAATATTAACAATTTCATGGTTTTCGTAATAATATAAATTAAATGAATGACAATAATATATTATGTTGCCTGTCAGGTTAAATTGTTTACTTAAGTAAGTTCAGCGTTGGATGGGTGTATTTTTTAAGAATATTCATTAATTATTAGTTTTCTATACCTTAAACCGTTTTTTAAATAATTGTAAAGTTGTTAATAGTTTTGGCCATTCAGGATTTCTAGGAATTGATCACGGTTAAGTTTTTCGCTTCCAAGGAATTTTTTTCTGTAAGTTCGGAAACAAGGACACACTCCTACAAAATGATACGTATTTTCAGTAGCGTCGAGGTTGCAGATCGTACAAATTCCATCCGTATTATTTTTAAATGCTCGTGCATTGAGGTTGAGCAATCCACACCTGGACTTTAATACCATACTTATCATTTCACGCGAGTTACTATCATTGAAATAGTTTGGTACCTCAGCATAATTCAAGTTGCAATATTCATCATGGAATCGTGATTGTAGAGCTCTATTAGTGTGTTCCGACCAATGCCTTTCTACAAGTTTTTCGCAAGTTTCTGCGTGCAGTGCCTTCCATTCAGACTTAGTGTTCCAGTCAAACTGAATGTTCAGATCCTTAAAGAGTTCTGACCATTTGTCAGCCCAGTAGATCTTTTTTCTCACGATGATATCCATAAGTCTTCTTGGCAGTCTGTTTTCAGGGAGCGTGCTTACCCTTTGGATGTATTTAAAGTGGAGTTTTAGTGTCGTAATATAAACTTTTCTCAGACCAGTTTCAATATTGAGAACATAGTTTGGCGTGTTATTTAGAAGGGAGAAGCATCTTTTAATGAAAAACCTTTGCAACTTTTCAACTTCGTCAATCTCCGAATATCCCCAAACTTGGGCACAGTAATTCATTATAGACTTTGAAGCAACTTCGTATATTTTGAATTTATCTGAGTGTTGTATGTTCTTATTTCTGATAAAGTTTGACTAAGTCACATTAATTGATTACTAGTCTTTTAGATGATCAGTCCACGAAATATTGTATGTGAGATTTACTCCTAAATACTTGAAATTGTTAGATATTTTGATCTCGGTGTTGTTGTACTTTCATTTTTCTTCAGCTGCTCGACGTCCACCATTTCGAAAAATAACTATTTCTGATTTTGTTAGGTTCACATGCAGTTGTCATTTGGAACAATAATTTGCAAAGCTGTTTATCATTATCTGTAAGGAAGCAGGATTATTTAAGAGTAGCACTATGTCGTCTGCGTAAAGTAGAGCTTTTACCGATACTCCTTCCATAATAACAAACTTTAGTCCATTGATTATACTTGGTACGGCGTGTTGAAGTTAACATCTTCCGTAGTTGTTGTAGTTTCTTGGTATCTGTAACATTCCTTGTGCACGTCTTCTGGTATTGAGTTGATGTTGAATTGGTTGTTTGAAACGGTTGTCATCAAAGTAATCTGTTATGATTGTCATCTTAAAAATATCTTCAACTTGAAGTGCCTTCAAAAGTGTGTCATACGTTTGTCGATAGTTGTTGTTAATTTGTATTATAATTATAGCTGCATTTTGTATTTTTTGAATTTTGATAATATGGGGTTTAGCTGCATTATCCCAAGAAAGAATACCATATCGTATCCTAGATACCATCAACGACTAATGCATTTGTTTTAAAACATCGTGTTTAAAGAAAGTGACTGTCTGTTACTACTCCCTAAAACTTGTAGTTTTTTACTAATTTGATGCATTCTTTTTGCGTTTTAGGGCATTCATCGTTCTGTAAATAAATCTTTCGTTTTGTCGATTTAAACTGTGAACTTCTGATATGTCTCATTTTTGTTTTTGATGCATTTTTTTACCAAGCCGTTGTCGTGACACCATCTAAATGCCATGTTGAATTCTTCCTGAATTATCTATCATATCATCAGCTAAAGCGATGTATAAAACAAACAAAATTGGACCCATTTTAGATCCCTGCGGAACTCCATATCTCATCACTTTTTTCTCACTCAATCTTCTTTGATTTTAACACAAATATTTTGTTTTGCAGCTATTCTGTCAGCCAAACAGCCATAAAGCGTCTAATTCTTCTTTAATAAAATTTGAGTGATTTAATGTGTCAAACGCGCTACTGAAGTCCATGAAGATTACTAATACGTGATGTCTCTTATCTAAAGTTTTGTTGACACTGTTCGCAAACTCACCAAGTAACTTTCCTGTATATGTGCCCTTCTGAAAACCGTACTGGCTTCTATGTGTATAAAACAATTAGTTAGTGTATAAAACAAACAAAATTGGACCCAGTTTAGATCCTTGCGGAACTCCATATCTCATCACTTTTTTCTCACTCAAGCTTCTTTGATTTTAACACAAATATTTTGTTTTGCAGATATTCTGTCAGCCAAACAGCCATAAAGCGTCTAATTCTTCTTTAATACAATTTGAGTGATTTAATGTGTCAAACGCGCTACTGAAGTCCATGAAGATTACTAATACGTGATGTCTCTTATCTAAACTTTCGTTGACACAATTTGCAAACTCACAAAGTAATTTCCTGTATTTTTACACTTCTGAAAACCGTTCTGGCTTTTATGAATTAATGCATGTTTGGCAACAAAACCTTGCATCCTGTTAGCAATCACACCTTCCAAACATTTTTCAATAACTGGAAGAATTGATGTATGCCTTACTTTTCACTGTGTCATTGATGTTGTTTGATGTTTTTATATTGCATTTATGGATTATTTTTTCATTCTGAGAAGAGTAAAACTCCGCCAGTTTTATTGATAGTGTTGTCATCTCTGTTTAAAATTGTTTCCAATGTTTCGTCGATATTCGTTTTCTTTCGTCCTAGTATTTCGTTAAAAGACCCCAGATTTTCCTCGAATCAGTCTTAAATTGTATAAACTTGTTCTTGTAATTGATTGATTTTTGTACTGCTATGTGTTTATTGATTTCGTTACGTAGGGTTTTAAACTTTTTTTTCATAAGCTTAATTTCTCCGATTATTTTTCCATCTTCTGTATTGAATATCCCTTCTTTTACGTTCATCTATTAATTTTGTTGTTACCCATTGGTTGTTTTGTCTTTTTTTAACTATCTTTCCCTGGTATGTTGTTATTTGTATATATATTATCAAATTCTTGAAATGGTTTATTGTACATTCTCTCTGCATCTTCTTCATCCAAAACTTCTTTCCAATTTTCTTCTCTAATAAGCTGTTTAACTCTTAAGCTAGAGATGCATGAAGAAAATGGAATTTTGTTAATCTTCATTTTTTCATACTTTGCATAAAAGATAATTGTTCGGTGATCGGTAATACCATTGTCAAATGGACCTAGACGACATGTAGTTCCATCTACATCTACACACAAATTCTACCCGCCCATATCGAAAAACCATACATAAGCTGCTAATTTTTAAGACCAATAACATAAAGTATGATTGTGTTTTATACTCTAGTCTTAGTTTGGGTTAAAAATTAATTTATTAGTTGCAACTGTAAATAAGAAAAAACATGGAAAGCTGACTATCGCAGCCAAGTTTTGCAAAAACGGAACGTTTTTCACGTATTCTTCTTTTTATCAATTATCTATTTCTTGTTATCACTGTGAGTTTCTCGAGCTTTTGATTGATGTTCAAAATTCATTAATTAACTTTTTAATTAATTACATAGGTTTTTCTAGTTTCAAATGTGCCCTTATTTTCAACTCCGCTTGACTTTTTTTTGTATCTATTATCGGTTTATTGAAAGAAGTTTCAAATGTAAAAAATTAAATCAAAAGCAATATTTATTGTCGAAATGAGCATTAACTTCATCCATTACATATCAAATAATTTATTTAACCACTTTATCTTACATAAATTTGACTTAACAACCTTATTAATGTACCTATGTACTTATACATTGATTCAAAATGATGTAGTTGCATTTTCTAGCATCAACGGAATTTAACATCATCCGTTACTATCTTGCATCATAATTTGAAGACATTTTCTCAAGAATAAATTAATTTTCTTTTTATACAATGCCAAACATTCATAAATACATCATAATCAGTATAATAATCACTGTTTCCCATTAGTTCCATGTGAGATCTTTAATAAAAATCCATAATAATTATAACGAAGATGATAAACACACTCCGAGTCATAAGGTTGTAGTCGAATATGATCTTTTTTTTAGACGATAATAGGGAATTATTTAAAATTGATATTTTATTAAAAAACATTTTGCCTTGACTTCTTAAACAATTTTGTATTCGTTATACAAATAATAAAATAGTAAATAATATTCACAAAAAAACTTTGAAGTCAAATCTTGCGGAAATTAAGGACAATTTTTTAGAAGATATTTTAAAAGACCGGCCTTTTGACATTTCCTAGTCGATATTAGAAATAAGGCATTTAAGAAACGGCTGGCGTTCCACCGGATTTCACACAAAAAGTAGGTTTAAACGCTTTTAAAGTTAAGTTAACACAAGAACTTAAGCCAGCCTTTAATGGGGAACAAAGTGCTCTTCGGTTATTTGATATTTGATAGGCATCAAAATGTTCCGGAATTTTGTCTTCGGTGGTGAAATCCATTTTCACTTTTAGTTTATTGAGGTGTCTTGGAAGCAAGGAAATATTCTCCCCTGAGAATAACTTTAAAATCTTAAGTTCCAAGTCTGAAGAAATGTTTTTCTGGATCTTAAGGGTTTGTAAAGGTTTTTTTTTTTCTAAAGGAATAAAACGGGTTCATTTTTTTAATTGACATGAAATATGTTTTATTCGAACGATAGTCTTCTGGCATTAAAATTTAAATATAATTTCTAGCATATGACTGTCATCGTTGGTTCGTACAAACCTCCAGACCTTCTCGTTCACTTTTTCCAATATTTGTGGCCGTATATCGGCAATAAAGCGATGGTTGTTGTTTTTCAAGTGTCAATCGGTAATGACTAATCGGTGGAAACTAGCAAATTCACATATCCCCACAGAAAATATTCATCTGGCGTTAGATCGCACAGTCTTTAAGGCTTATTCTCGGGTCCGTAACGTGAAGCTATTCGGTTACCAAACGATTCCTTCAATAAGTACGTTTCATCAAAAAGTCAGTAAACATGGCTCTATAACTTTAACCATTGACTTTAACGTTCTGGCCAGCATAGTTTTCAAGGAAGTTCTTAGCAATTATTCTAACAGTTTCGGGCAACTGCCTAGTCGCCGATAAAGTTTCGGTTCCCATCGATCACCGAAATCAAGTATCAGTGAGCGTGGTTAGTAGACAGATGGGGCACCGTCTCGAAACCTACCGCGTACTGTTGTCATGTGTTCTTTCTGTCTGTTGTTCTTTCTCTTCTGTCCTTCTGTCTTGTGTTGTTATCACCTTACATAGTCTAGTCGCTTAAGGTGCTATGTTTTCTACTCTGTACATTTATGTATGTGCTGAGTAGTGTGAAATGTAATGTAATGTATTCTACCACCCCATAAAGCACAACAAACAGTCAGTTTTTTTTAAGTGTCAACTAAAAATTAAATCACTTAGCAGCTGACAAAATTGTGCAAATTAAAATAGGCTTCCCATTTTAAATTTCTAGAGTTGTGTTCATAAAAATAGCAGTTCTCTACAAATAAAACAAAAAGGCTTTCAATATCAACGTTATAATATATGTCATTAAACTTCTAATAACAAACTAAAATATTTTGTTCATAATAACACAAAATAAGTATTATCGATTTCTTACCGTTAGCTTTGTCACAGTAAAAACCGTTTTTGAAATATATGGCTGTTCATAAAAATAGCAGATCATAGCGAAGTACTGGATCTATAACGTAAAAAGTAAGAAAAATTGTAATAAGTTATATGAAAATATATAAATGGTGTTAGCTTACAATTAGTACTTTGTTGCATAATTATTGTTTTTTATGACTGCTTCGCATCTAAGTGGCATCGAGTCCACTAAAACCTGACACCTCTCGACTATTATTGCGTTCCACCAATCACGCACTGCTTCCCACAATTCTTTCGAATTCTTGAGTTTTACTTTCTGAACTGCCTTCTTAACATCCCCCCCAAATTTTCGATGGGGTTGAGGTCGGGGGATTGAGCTGACCATAACGGATAGCTTCTTCATTTCGTCAAGAATGGTACCTTTCGTAGACTTCGGTCTGGTAACTTCGCTTCTAAAAGACGTCTTCGTACTGTGACAGTGCTAACAGACAGCCGTAGACCATTTCTTATTTCCCTAGAGCTTATGGAAGGGTTCTGTTTTCCTACCTGAATAATTTTTCTCATCCTTTTTGGGTCTCGCTTTTCCGGTTTATTTTGCCATTTTAAGGCGTTACTGACAATTTTTTCCGAACAGCCTAGGATGTCTTGAATATTAAGGATGTTTTTTCCTCCAAACGCAATTTTCTAATAAGTTTTCGCATTTCTTCGGAGCAGTGTTTTTACCGTCCCATTGTCTTTTCGTGACAAGAATTCCTCTTTGCGAATCTGTCACTCCTTACAAGAGACAGCACCCGTAAAACAGTATTTTTCTTATAAAGTAATAGTTTAGTTTAAAAAACTAGTTTTAGCAAGTTTTAGTATTGTTTTTTTGTTGGGTTTTTATTTTTTGTAAAAAAGCTGTCAATTAGATTTTTCTCAAAAATTTAATGAATGTTGACAACATTTTTTTAAAAGATAAAAGTAGTTCAAAGCCAATATCTCAAAGTTTTGAAAAGATATTTGAGTCGAAAATCAATTTTTACCAACTTTTATTAATTTTCTTGTTTGGATTTTTATTTTTTGTAAAAAAAACTGTTAATTCGATTTTTCTCAAATTTTTTTTTCAGAATGTTTAAAAAAATATTTCTTATAAGTTAAAATTAGTTGAAAGTCATAATCTCAAATTTTTGAAAAGATATTTGAGTCGAAAATCAATTTTTACCACATTTTTTAAAATTTTTTTTAGGTTTTTATTTTTTGTGAAAAAACTGTCAATTCGATTTTTCTCAAAATTTTACTGAATGCTGAACAATACTTCTCAAAATTAGTTTAAAGCCAATATCTCAAAGTTTTGAAAAGATATTTGAGTCGAAAATGAATTTTTACCAACTTTTGTAAATTTTTTCAATTCGATTTTTCTCAAAATATTACTGAATGTTGATAATAATTTTTTTTAAAAAGGATTACATTATTTTTAATAATAAAGCCAAAAACCGTTAATTGGATTCTTTTTCCAAAAATATATTTGTTTGGTATCACGTTACAATACATAATATAAAATTTAATTCAAATCTCTAGCGTTATTAGTTCGTGAGATATTTAGGGTTAACCAAAATGTTCACCTTATTTTTAAACCCCTTCAGCATCTTTCTGCATTATTATCTGTATAAAAAAACGTATTTGAAGTCGATATCTCTTCCGGTTCTTGAGCTATGCAAGACGAAAAAAACATCGCGAACATACGTACACATGCACCCACAGACATCTTCCTAAAAATATTTTATTTCGACTCTAGGGACCTTGAAACGTCGAGAAATGTCAAAAATTTTAATTCGACAAATCGAAACCATTAAAATAACTTCCTATAGGAAGTTAAAAATACAATCGCAATTGAACGATGCGGAGTGTATCTGAGTACATTGAAGCCCCTTCGGAATTTCATAGGAATCCCTATTTTACTCTTCAACCTTTTACTAAGACCATAGACAACACCAACAACTGTAACAATCTGGCCAGAGTTCAAATGTTATCATCATAGTTTCAGATAAAATTCCTCTCCTCGTGTTTTTCGTTTTGCTTTTCATTTTACTCTGAACATAAAAGCTAAAAATGTATCTAACATTGATGAACATACATTATGCCTACTAGATACTTTGATTTTCTGATATTTTTATTATTTTTTTTTTCGTTTTTTATTATTTTGAACGAGGGAAAGGTCAGAATCAGAACATGGCTCATTGTAGAGCAAGAAATGATATAAATATTGATTGGCATCCCTCGTATAATCAAACTCAATTAACTCCATCAGTGATAAGATGGTTGTCGGATCTTGTGTCGTTTTGTTGTTGTTTAAGTTTCTGCTATTCGATTCGATTCACGGTACAATGGCAGCACTTTTAGTAGTGTGGTGAATATTTTGTAGGTTTTGGTGAAAAAGGGTGTGCGGGAAAGAGAGAGAGAGAGAGAAACTCTGTTCCTAGTTGTTGGAATTTCTTCAGATTGCTTTAAGCCATTAAATGAATGGAAATGGAAATACGCCGAGTATCTACCATCAAAATATAGGTGCCTATACCTAACCCATTGTTGTTGGTGTATAAAGCTATAGAGACTGTGAAAATGTTTTTGAATTCCTGGCACAAATTTAATGGAAAATTCAAGTCATGCGCATTATGTCTTATCTATAACTGAAAACTGAATTTTAATAAGAAATTCTAAGCCATCCAGAGCTGAGGTATAAAACAAAGCACAAAATGCAAAATCCAAAATCCCCCCCAAATTAACCCCCAAAGGTGAAATTGATGAACATTTTTATTGTTCTGGTGTTGTTTTGGAATTTTAAATGATTTCGCTGAAGTTTATCTTCTTCGCCTTCTTTCATGACGTTCGTTCGTTCTTGGTAGTTCTTCGTTCTTCGATAAAAAGCGAACAGGTAGAAAGTCAAGGATTTTTGTTGTTGGGAAGAAATCACCAACAGCTAGAGTTTTACCAAGACTCGGATTGCTATGGGTATTTGACGTAGATGGGGGTGTATAAGGTTTGGGTCCACCAGAGTGCCTACACACCACACTGAGTCATCTCTTTTACTTATGTTTAGAAGGATAAGAGGTGGCAAAATTAAAAGTTGGTGTAGAGAGAAATGAAGTTGTTTTCGCCATTTGGTTGCTAACATGGCTTAAATATCATTAAATAGGTAGGTAGCTGGTGATGGTAGGAGTATTAAAGGCCCTTGTTCGTTATTTCGCCAACGCCGCCGCCACCTCCTCCGCAGCACCCAGTGCCCTCGCTCGCCATTTAACGTTGGTCGTTTTCGATGCAAAGGAAATTGAAAATTTGTCTAAGAGGCTCTCCTTGTCCTTATCGTTCGTCGCTTGTGTAGGGAACATGGCTTAAATGCTCTTTTTCCGAAACGGATTTCCTGTTTAGTTTTTTTTTCATCCTTTCATTCTTTTTTCTTCTTGTTGGTATTTAGTGTGATACTTATTATCAAAGATTTGGTAATGCAACCAAAAAGGATATTAGCAAGGACGAGGTGCTGTATAGGAACATCACGTTAAATGTGAAAAATGTGTGCGGTTAAAGCTTGTCATTCTTTGTACTCTTTTAGGTTTATTTTCTTCTTTTTTTTTCGTTTTACATCATAAACACACACATTTATTATATGTATGTACACATAAAGGAAGACATATTTTGATATATGGTATATGAATATATGTAAAATTAATGAAGCTGTAAGGATTGTAATGACAGCAATTTGTGGTTGTTTGTTTTTGACATTTAATATAATTTGTTGCCTAAATGAATTAAGAATGTCGTCTACTTGTCATTATTGCTCCCTTATGAAACTTAGTTATTTACCTTAGGTAGCGATGTATAGGTAACAGTCCACGGTGTAGTCTGCTTCCTTGAGTAACTAGGTTCTATTGGTCTAACCAAGTTTATAATTTATTGAAGTTCCCTTTGATATGTAGGAAATTTTCAAATCTCGGGGTTGTCCTTAAAAAGGGATTTTTTTTTACATGTATGAGAAAATTAATGCATTTTTGTTTTATTGAAAAAAGGAAAAATACGCTTTTAGGAAGTCTTAATGTGTCAAATCACTAGGTCTCAATTCTGATCATCTTTTTAAAATTTAACACAGTCGGGAATATTTTCTTGAAAAGTTGCTATTGTTTCGTTGGTCATGTAGCTCTCTTCTTGAGAATTAAAACGTCCACTTCAATATCTTCCATTTCTGGCCATAAGAATTTAAATCTACACCAGCATATTTTTCAAATAAGTTGAGTCCAACCACACGGCAATCCATCTCAAAAACCGCACGGAAAAGTGAATTTTTTAAGATTGAAATCCTGTTCAACAATTATTCTTGAGTTTCTTGGTCCCAAATGTCTCATAAGCTTTTATGATTTTTCGACACGTCTTTGCTGGTGATCAGGTGGCTTAAACCTTTAAACCTAGTACTTACTTACTTACTTAAGGTGGCGCTACAGTCCGGGGCGAACCTAGGCCTCAACCAACATGCGTCTCCAGCCAGCTTGGTCCCTAGCTAGCTGTCAAGTTGGTTGAGGTCTTCGCCCACCTGAGTGCGCCACCGGAGTCGCGGTCTTCCTCTACTGCGCCGTCCCTCGGGATTGGATTCGAAGACCTTCCGGGCTGGAGCGTTGATGTCGATTCGCTCAACTTGACCTAGCAACCTAAGCCGTTGGACTTTAATTCTGCTAACTAGGTCAGTGTCGCTGTACAGCCCGTACATTTCGTTATATCTTCTCCTACATATGGGACCAAAAATCAACCGAAGAATTTTTCTCTCGAAGCATCCTAAGACGCTTTATCTTTCTTTGACACGGTCCATAAATGAGAACCGGGATGATGAGTGTCTTATAGATGGTGATTTTAGATGCTCGAGAGAGGACTTTACTTCTCAATTGCCTTCTAAGTCCAAAGAAGCAAGAGTTATTCTTCGTTTGATTTCAGCGCTGGTGTCGTTGTCTGTGATAATAGCGGTACCTATAGAAAGACAAAGTTCTTAACTACCTTGAAGTTATAGCTGTTCATGGTGACGTTTTTTCCAAGACGTCGTTGTTCACTGTCCTTTTTTGATGACAGCATATACTTCGTTTTGCCCTCCTTGATCACTAAACCCATCTTCTTCGCTTCCGTCGCAATACTCAAAAGCGCTTCACTAACATCACGCTCTGATATTTGATCATCTGCGTATCCGAGTTATTGGATGAACCTTTGGAAGATTGTGCCTCTAATGTTGACGGTTGAGTTTTGCACAATTCTTCTCAGAACGATGTTGAAGAAGTCTCATGACAATGCATCGCCTTGTCTAAAACCTCATGACAATGCATCGGTAAGATCTTTTCCGACCTTGATAGATAGAGTAGCGTGCATTCTCCATCGTCATTCTGCACAAACGGATAAGTTTGACAGGGATGCCAGAACTAGACATTGCTCGGTAGAGCTCTTCCCTATGGATGCTGTCGTACGCGGCTTTAAATCCGATAAAGAGATGGTGGGTATCGATTTGAAGCTCCTCGGTTTTTTCCAAGATCTGCCGTAGTGTGAATATTTGGTCGATAGTGGACTTTCCTGGTCTGAAGCCACACTGATAAGGACCTATCAGGTTGTTGACGAACGGTTTCAGACGTTCAAATAATACGGCAGAGAGGATCTTATACGCAATGTTAAGGAGACTGATGCCTCTGTAGTTGGAGCAGTATAGAAGGTCTCCTTTCTTATGTATCGGGCACACTATGCTAAGATTCCACTCATCGGGCATGCTTTCTTCCGACCATATTTTGCAGTTGAGTTGGTGCATGCTCCGTACCAAGTCATCGCCTGCTGCTTTGAATAGTTCGGCAGCGATGCCGTCAGCTCCAGCAGCTTTGTTTGACTTAAGTTTAGATATAGCTATCTTCACTTCGTCAAGGTCGCGTAGTCGGAATTGTTGATCTGCGTCGCCGAGGTTGAGTGGTTCTATCTCCCTTACAGCGGAAATCGGTTCGTCATCGCCGTTATATAATTTGGAGAAGTGATCTTTCCATATTCTCAGCATCGACTGCGGTTCTACTACGATGTTCCCCTGATCGTCTTTACAGGCTTCGGTTCGTGGCTGGTACCCTTGAGAGGTTTTTTTTATCTTTTGGTAAAATTTACAAACCTCATTTATGTTGTGACATCCCTCTATCTCCTCGATCGCGCGCTTCTCATGCTTTTTTTTTTCAATCTAAGAAGCCGTTGTTCCACTCTCCTCTTCTGCTCGTAGTCTTGTCCAAGAGCTCGAAGAATATGTCTTTGGTGTCTTCATCTTTCTCATCTGTTGGGGCATGCGCGCAATTTAAGCTTATGTTGGCGAATTTAGCCTTGATGCATATTGGCGTGATGTGCTCGTTCACACTGTTGAAACTCAAGACTTTTTGCCTGAGTCTAGTTCCAACAACAAATCCATACCCAAATAGACGCTGCCTTTGTTCGCGGTAGCAGTCGCCGTAGTATACATCGCAGTCTTTTAGTTTGCGTTTTCCCGGTCCATCCCATCGCACTTCTTGGATAGCGGTAATATCTACCTTGCAGCAGTTTAGGGCTTCCGCTTATTGTTCGGCTGCACGTGGTTATTAAGGAACCTAACATTCCACGTACAGATCCGAAGTTCGTTGTCCTTATTTTGTTTGTTTGGGTTGTCAACAGTAAATCCGTTCGTATGCGAGGCTTGTTGGTGCTTCGCAATAACTAAGGTATTTTTTGCGGGGTCAGGAAGTCACCCCGCTCCTTATAGGCCTGGGCTCCGAATAAGTCGTAGAAACCCCATAAGGTGTTCACTAAGTAGTTCAACCGAGAAATTTGTCCGCTGCCGTCTGGATAAGGGGAGGTGCCTTAGTGGAAACACCTCTTCCCCCCCTCTCTCGTTTGCTGCCCCCAACAACTTTCCACTGGGGTTAGAACCCAATCTCCAGTTGAGGTACTAGGCACCCGATGTTCACCGCGGGTAGGTGAGTGTAGGAGTTGATAGACAGAGGTAGGTTTTGAGAAAAACCTGCGGAAGTATGTGTCCTCTTGAATGCACATGTCTACCATTTGAACATCTTAAAACTTATGTAATTCAGCAAATTTTTTGTGATGATAAAAGAACGATAAGAAATCAACAGCAGCAATATTCTTGGTTTTTCTTGTGGTATGCTCACAAAATTTTTTGAATCGTATATTGTTAAATTTTTAGTAATGACAAAGTTTTATTTGTCAAATGTTTATAGGTTACAATTTTAAACGTTAAATCTTATTGAAAAGTCTTTAAAAGTTGAAACAATTTGACGTTGTTTTCTTTGAAAAAATCTTGTAATAAATTTTACGAGTCATCCATTTCCTATGAAGTTTAAGTTTGTACACAAAAAACAACAATCTTTGTATAAATTGAATACAAATTAATTAGAATTTCATGATTTCTAAACGATATTTCGTCTGCTAATACCATTTTTTGTGTATATTTTTTTGTTTCTTTAAACTCTTAAACTGTACCTGGAAATTGTGAAATGTTTATTTGTTTAATTTGTTTTCTTTTACTTCGTCTATTTTTGGATAAGATCGATATATTTTTGTAGAGAGAGATTGGAACAATTATAATATCTTTTTTTGTTTTCTAACAAATTTAATTTAATAGGCAAACGCCCCCAATCAGTTTACATGAACAAAACAAATTATATAAACAATATCTTCAATAGAATTCTACTAAGGGGTTTTGGGAGACTAACACAAAAAAAAGGGTCAATGTGCTTTGGGCCATCATCATCATTATTTAGGATTTTGTTATCTTTGAAAGGTGAATAATTTGTGTCCTAATAAGAAAGAGAATAAATCGCAAATTTATTGCGTGCCAAAGAGCTAGCTTATCCTCAAAATAATTGACTGACATATTTTGAAGGAATAATATTCAAGAAAATATTATTTTCAATTTGTTTCCTGCTCACCTGAAAGAAGCCTACTAATAGACAGTAGGAAGCAAAAAATACCTTCCTCATTTACTCCATTAGGTTAGTACAAGTTTTTTGATACCCCGATCTAAGGGTTTCCATAATTTTTGAAGTGATTGACGTTAAAAGATTTTAAATGTCACTAAAAAACCACCGAAGGATTAGGTATGAGATAGCTTCCATTGCCTAAATGTAGCAACTTGGGATGGGATGGGAAAAAGTGCGTCGCAATTTATTGTCGCCATTATTCTACTCAACGTTAGAAAAGTTCAAGCTGTTATAATAGCATTGGGTTCACAACAAAATATAACAAAGGATTGTTTAAGAATCTAAGGAAACCCCTGATTTTAAATAATCTTAAAGTATTATATTTTTTTCTCGTCACTTTTACGATCTTTTCTGATATAAGAGTCATGGAGTTTTGTATGAATAAAAACATCGAGGTTTTTCATCAAATCAAATCAAATGCGGTGGCGCAACAGTCCGTTGTGAACCAGGGCCTAGTGACTTACAACTCTCAACCATTCCTGTGTGCGAGTACTGTTGTCAGGAATGGAAGGGACCTACAATTTTAGGCCGAATCCGAACGGCTAGTTTTTGAGAAAGCACTTTTTCATGACAAGAATTACTCTTGAAGGATTTGTCAATTCCTCGCAAGAGGCAGTACCCGCGAAAATTATTTTTTTTTAAATTAAGGTGGCACAGGCAGGGATTGAACCCAAGACCCCTTGCATGACAGTCCAACGCACTAACCATCATGCCACGGGTACTACTCGAAGTTTTTCATACCATCTGGATATATAGGAAGCTAGTTCATACAACATTGTTTTGCTTTTTCTTATCTGCTATATTAGGTCTGTACAAACGAAATCGGCAGAAAATCTGTTACAACTGTTTCTTGTCCCTGAGAATGTGTCAAAACCTTAAAAACGGTATATGAGGCTCATGGGAGAGTTGGTTTCTTATTTACTCGAATAATCTCCTGCTAGCGATTGCAACTTAGTCTTTAAGCTAAGCTAACAATTACAAGAAGTTAAGTTACGTATTAAAATACTGATTTGTAAATATTGCGTATACGCCAAGTGGACCAGCATAATTTTTGAAGAAAGGCGCAATGATGCATCCATTCTACAATTCACACCGAAATGTAACTCTGTGGATACAATGGTTACCCGGCAATGACAATAACATGCGGGATTTCGTGCCCCAAATGCGTTGATTTTTTTTTGTTAAGGTAGCAGCCGCCGGGCAGCCTTACAATTTGTTTTTGTTAACACAGGATAATGAAAACATTTTAATAATGGGGGAACTAAACGGTCGGATAGGGGAATTCCAAAACACACCTTTTATGAATGTTGAGCAACTCACGTGTAGAAAAAACGCAGTTGGTAACTGTTCAAACTCGAATGGTAATTACTTAATCGAGTTAATTAAGGATTTTGGGATTTTTGTCTTGAACGGAGAATTAAAAAGTGATAATCTAGGAAATGTTAATTTTATTAGCAGTCAAGGTTGCTCTGTTATCGAATATTGCTTATGCAAAGGTGACTGGCTTGATATTGTAAAAGATTTGAACGTTATCCCTGCTACCTATTCATTACATCTTCCCATTTGTGTCTCAGGCGAATAATACTTATAAAAACTTATGCCTCTATAGAAAACAACAATAAGGCAGGGATGCTAAAGAATTCTGGAATAATTTACGAATTTTAGGTAACCGAAACAGATCAAATGTTTTTCCAATCAGTATCGCCATGATGGGCTCATATTTCGAAAAACTTACAAAACCTGATCCTAACCAATCTTATTAATGTTTTGCGTTACCTTTTATTTACATCGAAGAACTAGGCACTCCGTTCTCAATGCCAGAACTACTTTTTGCCTTAGAAAAAATGAAAAACAATAAGGGTTCGGGTTTAGATGGCATCCCAGCTGAGTTTTTGAAAAACGACAGCTAACAAATTTTAGAACATATATTGTTCTTACTTAACCGAGTGTTCAACAACGATTTCTTCCAAAGAAATTCAAAGAGTCATCCATTTTAGCTATCTATTGAAAAGAAGATCCTAATCTTCCCGAAAACTGCAGAGGTATCTCTGTTCTCAATTCATTACGAAAACTGTTTACTCAGATGCTATATCTTAGACTTGTACCTTGGGTTGAAACAAACAACAAAATAAGTTGTTTTCAGGTTGGGTTTTGAGCTAGCCTCTCAACAGTTGATCAAATTTTTACTCTAACTAATGTCGCTAAACCTTGTAGAGCATCTAAGACAGAAGTGGGTGTCCGCAAGGTTGCATTTTGGGTCCTTTGCTTTTCCTACTTTTTATTGGAGACAGTGTTCCAGGGGGTGTATATTATGGTGATTTGCTTATTAAGGTGCTTTTATTTGCGGATGACCTTGTCTGATAATCAGGTAACTCTACAACTGCAAACAAACTACACCAGTTATGTAACTCTTGGGGTTTTCAAATAAACACTTCAAAGTCGAAGATTATGGTTTTCAGATCTCATAATCATAATGTCCGAAATGACCGTTCTTGGATCCTTAATGGTGAAAAATAGAGGTAGTTAAAAAATGTTAATACTAAGGTTTTACAATAACACGAAGTTTAAACAACAGTTGCGAAATCAGCCATTAACTCCATTTGGTCAAGTTTTTTGAATAACAAATGTGTCGAACCGATGGTAAAATTCAAAGTATATGATGCCACAATTAAAAGTTCACTCTGTTATGCTAATGAAGTGTATTGTTACGAAGTATGTGAAGACTTTGAAGTTATACAGACACATTTCTTCAAACGTGTATTTAAGGTCCCCTTAAACATACCTAATTATACAATATATGTCGAATCTGAACTACCTCTAATTTTCTTAAAAAAAACTTTTAGGCAAATGTGGACTATATTGCCTATAGTTTTAAAGGGATGTGATAATAATCTTCAAAGAAAAGTACTCATGATTGCACTTCAGCGTTGTTACACGCCGTTCAAAGATTGGCAAGAAGAAAATAACTTTGGTTGATGGAAGAATGAATTCTGAAGACTGCATCTCAGCAATTGACGAAAAAATATTTCAAAATTCGATGAACCGTGCTAAAGAGTCCATGTCAAGAACGATATACAGCAAAGTAAATCATTGTTTGGCGGAAGCTAATTATTTTCGAAAAGAATTCACAGTTAACGAGATGAGTTTAATATTAAAGATCCGAACTGAAATGCTTGAGCTTAATTACAGACTTCATAAGGTTGATATAAACCATAATTGTAATCTTTGCAACCTTAATCAAATCGAAAACGTTTATCACTTCCTAGCAAGATGTCAATACTCCAAGAAATTCGACGTTTATACTTTAGGAAAAGTTTTTTTTTCTACAGAAGAGAGTTACTCAATTCTAAATGGTGAGTGTGGTTGGAAAGTTCTTATCCGGTTTGTTACTGAAGCTATCGCTTACAGAAATACTTATGTAAATTTTTTTTAGAATCAATCTATTATTTTGCTTTAGCTAAACTAAAAGCCCATCTTTCAGTTAATATTGAATCCCTTAATCTATGTACCATTACTTTTCTTTTAAATTAAAATACACTAGTTTGAACTTTTTTTTTTAAATGTAACTTTTGCAATATATTAACATTAGCTTCTATTAGTTATAATTAGATCAGATGAAAATAAAGTCTTAAACTCTTATAGTATTTTCTTAAAATATGTCTAGGTTAACTGGCAAAATTATAATAAATGTTAAAAAACTCTTCATTTTTTCATTGTCAATTTTCTTGCTGTGTTTAAAATGTATAAATGTAAATTTTAATGTAATAATTTTATATATAATCGGCAGACGGGTTTTAAGCCATGCTTGTAAATCATTTATATCAAAACATTTGTGCTTTATGTGTTGAAAAAATAAAAAATAGTAGTAATAATAATAAATAATTTTAAACTTAATCTTAACATTGCTCACCCTGTGCAACCTGACAGTCAGTGCCCCAGAAATTTTTCGAGAGTAAACAAGCCTGTAATTATTCTGTATGTAAATTGCTCCTTAATAACTTACAAAAATGTATATGGTAGTTCATTAAAAATTGAATTAAAATTTTCCTTTTAATAGAAAATATATTTCTACCACTAATACAAAAAACCTGTTAACTTTCATATACAGTACTGTGCAAAACATTTGCAACTGAAACCTCCAAAATTTTTCTTAAAAAAAAAAATTGCTTAGAAAATCAAACAGCGAAATTATTTCTTTAATTTTTTTTATTTCTTAACTCTTTTGATATTACGTTATAATTGTTGGAAAAATGTACATTCTTCACTTAAACAAAAAATAAATAACTAAATACTTTCATAGTTGCTAAATTGCTGTGCAAAACATTTGCAACTTAGATCTTACAACTAAATTTCAAACTATTTTCTTACTTTAAGGCAAGGAAATGTTAATATTTAATTGCATACCCTTTATTTTTTATAACGGCTGTATATTTTCTGTGCATTGAAGCTATAGGGTTATTGATAAGCGTTTTTGGAATGCCATTCAACTGCCTCTGAATTCCAACGAAGAGGTCACTTTTGTGCTTTAAAATGTTGTTCCAAATTCTTCTCTTCACAATTTCCCACAGGTTCTGTTAAGTTTAGGGCTGGGGATTGGGCTGGCCATGGTAAAACCTCAATCTTTTTTTTCTGCAATCCACTTTGTGGTCAACTTGACTTTTGTTTGGAATAATTGTCGTGTTGGAACTTCCATTTCGCAATAGGTATAAGGCCGCATGGTATAACAAAGAATGTCTACATAGTCTTCCGATTTCATTATGCCCTCCACTTGTCGAATTGGCCCCATTCCTTGGCCGAAGAAGCAACTCATGACCAAATTTGAACCACCGCTATGTTTGACCGTCCCTTTAGTGTATTTTGGATTTAGCCTCTCACCTCTTGGACTTCTGACATGTTGTTTTCCACCCGATCCGTGCATATTGAACTTTGATTCGTCAGAAAATAAGACCGTTTACCCTTTTACTATCTTTCACATTTTTTTTTAAATATTTGCTATTTGAAAACAACGCAATCCAGCCTGCAGTGTGCAGCGTCTGATAGTTGATGAGTCAAAGTCAATGGGTAATCTAATTTCAATTTTTGCTTCCCTGGATGATTTCTTGGGTTTTCTTCGGAAGAAATTTGTTATTTTTCAATCATCTTTTGCTGTTGTGCTTCGACGCCTTCCTCCTCTACGATGGCATAACACCTTTCCACTTTTAATGATTCTACAAATAGTTGGTTTTTTAATGGAATATTTCTTTGAAATTTCTTTTTGTGATGCTTCTGTTTTGAAAGCTCTAAAAATTCTGGATTTTATTTTTCATAATATTTGTTTCCCGCCATTATTAAAACAATTAAAAAAAAAATATCTTAAAAAACCGTCTTAAAGATTAAAGTCCGGCTAAAACTAGCTTAACAAATCAAGGTACACGTACAGACTTAAAATAAATTAGATTAACCGTTATCAAAATGAGACGAAAAGAGAATTGGCCACTAGTTGCAAATGTTTTGCACAGCTGAAATCATTATAGTTTTTGTAAAAGCAGTGCATTTGTGGAATTTGCCCGTGGATCAGTGTTTTAAGATTATGAACAATAACGTACCACAAAAGTCTAGAGCAATAAGAATAATAAAACTTTAATATACACGAATGTTGGATTTTTTGATTGGAGGTGATAAAGTTTCGCACAGTACTGTATGTACGCATCAGGAATCTTCAGGAGAATTTCTTTTCCTCCTAAATATTTCTTTCGCTAAAATTGGTATCTTGAGTTTTCTTGGAACTATAAATTGCCCTCAAACAAAAATCCAATATAATAACATCCAAATTTTCCTGAAAATTTGAATTCATTGTCTTCGAATAATTAAGATAAAATTATACCCCCTCTCACCCTTCTTCTTTTATTTTCTTTTTCTTCATATTTAGGGTAGGGTGTATAAATGAATCTTTGTTGGAATTGTGTCGGAATGAGGACATTTTATATTTCAAATACATATTTCCAAAAATCACTTTCAAATTTTAATATTAAAATTTCTACAAATTCAAGCCCAATTGGATTGAAAATAACTTGAATAAAATTTAGTACAGAATGTCTTAAAGTGATATACTCAAGCGTCTCATGAAAAATTATTTCAATTCAAATGAACATATTTCCAAAACCAGCCGGGTCTCTGTAAAAACCTGTCGAGAGGCAACACTTCTAACCCGATTTGAACCCTTCCCCATTAAAAACTTTCATATTTATTCCGAGTTTACTCTCTAAGTGTAAAGTGGCAAATCTATTACATGCCCCTTAAAAACAGCTGTTGAAGCTCTCGAACAGAAATTACATTCATCGCACACCCTTAATAAATCACTATTCCATCATAGAAAATAAAAATCTGTTAAAAATTGTAATGCAGATGTAGAAGAGCGCAGCGATTCGGCAGTCGAGTAGAGTTGAAATTGGAGTATTGCCTCGCGACGACACAGAGTGATTCCTGAAATTTATAACTCTCCATGTATACAAAATTATACTTAACTAGCAGCCAGGTGAAGCGATTCGAATAAACCTGAAGGAGCTTAAACTTTTCACCCCAATACACAGCGCATTTTAGAACATTGATTTTGATTGCAGCCGGAAGGACGGATGAACAACATGCTAGGTGCATTACACTCATCAGTTGTAGATTGTTATTTGCTACCGGGAATGCAATTATATTTCCTCATATCGCGTCATCATGGACGTGCGTCGTCGTCGTAGTCGTCGTCTTTCTCAGTGGCTGCGGCGGCGGTGACGGTGTCGGCAGTGCAGCACTATCAACACGCCATGATTTCGATATTCTCTTCCACCACCACCGTTCTTGTATTGCTAATGCGCAATGGCAATGCCATTTCAATTTTCTCCAAAATTTCACTACACTTGTGTGATTGTGAAGAATTTTTGTAATCCATTTGTCAAAATTTTCAAATGAAAAGGTTGCCTTAGACATCAGCTATTTGCTGCAGCTCCACAACGGCTGCTGGTGCTTGCTTTAACGTTCCAATTCAACTCACAAGCTGGAAAATAAATTTGAAAATTCTCATATAAGGTATACCTACAGTAGCTACCTACACATTTCCTCTTCCCCCTTTTCACCGCAGTTAGCATATAAAGCTGTCAATATAGGTACTTGAAAAAAAGAAAAACGAAAAAGTACTTTTGGGTTAATCTTTCACACGCCATACTCACTTTTTGTTTTCGTTTTTGTTTTGGAAGTGGAGAAAAAGAATGAGCGGTATAAAGAAACGCAATGAAAAGATTGCTGGAAAACCTACTTTTCTATAAATTCCATGTTTCCATCATATAAACAAGTGGAAAATCGAAGCAAGCGCCATACACACAATAAAATGCTTTTGGCTCTTGTATCCACCCCAGAACCCCAGAGAGATAAGATTAATGAAAAAAAATACTCCATCATAGAGTGAAAGTGTTGCCGTGGAGGATTTTTTAGATGTTTCAGATTTTGTTTGCTAATTTTTTTTCAAGATTCCTGTGGTGGAAAAATTCAATCTCATAAAACAGGTGTTTAAAAAAACTTAAGCACTTTCTAACGACAATATAATTCTTATGGCATACCTTTCAGAATTCTTATTAAGTGACGATAGAGTTGTTTGCGCATTGAAACGAAATTCTAGAGTTTTGTATGAGAAATCTTATTTGTATGTTCAAAAAATCGAGTATTTTTTTAAGAGAAACGAAATGGTGTTTACTTCATGCTAAAGATGTCATCAGCAATAAAAAAATATGTCAGCTAAATACCTTCAAGTGCTACGCCCTATTCTTTTCATCAAATTTTGCTCTACAAATTGGCTAATTTTAATCAGCATGTAATCCATAGCTTTAAAAAATTCATATTTAGGGTCTTTAAGTGATTATAAAGCAATGGCATAGGCATAGGCTTTATCCCAAGAAGTGCCAAGATCTTGGTGTCAAATTGTGAAATTTTTGAAATAAATTGCTGTCCACATCAATATCCTGGCCAGAAGATATCTTCAATCAAAGCTCTGTAGCGCAATTTATTTATGGCTTTTGACTTTTTTTCAAAAGTCTTTTGCATTCCAAAATTTCTTCATTTAGGAATTTAATTTAAAAAGTCAATTGACTTTAACTATGAGCTTTTTGACTCTATGAAGTCTTTAAAGTCACTTCAAAGTCAATTTTAATTGCAAGTCAATTTTAAAAGTCACTAAGTCATTCGAATGCGTTCTTTTGAATTTCTAAAGACAGTAAGTTATTTTAATGCAGTCTTTTGACTTAAATCAATTAATTTGACATAAGGAAACGTTTGTTGAGGAAAATGCTATACAATTTTGAATAAATTGATTTGGTGAAAGTCCCTAGTTAGTTGTCTCCAGTTTCGCACGCCAAGTTGGTTCAGGTCTTTACCACCTGCGTGCGCCACGTGAGTCGCGGTCGTCCTCTATTGCACCGTCCCTCGGGATTGGATTCGAAAACCTTCCGAGCTGAAGCGTTGATGTCCATTCGCTCTACATGACATGGTCAAATAAGCCGTTGGAATTTAATTCTGTAAAATAGGTCAGTGTCGCTGTACAGGCCGTACAGTTCTTCGTTGTATCTTGTCCTCCATTCTCCATCTATGCATATGGGACCAAAAATCACCCGAAGAATTTTTGTCTCGAAGCATCCTAAGTCGCTGTCATCTTTCTTTGACAGAGTTAAGGCCTCAGCGTAATAAATGAGAACCGGGATGATAAGTGTCCTATAGATGGTGATTTTAGATGCTCGAGAGAGGACTTTACTACTCAATTGCCTTCTAAGTCCAAAAAAGCAGCGATTTGAAGGAGTTATTCTTCGTTTTATTTCAGCGCTGGTGTCGTTGTCTGTGTTAATAGCGGTGCCTATTTAAAAAAGTACTTAACTACCTCAAAGTTATAGCTGTCCATGGTGACGTTTTGTCCAAGACGTAGTTGTTCAGTGTCCTTTTTTGATGACAGCATATACTTGGTCTTGCCCTCATTGACCACTAAACCCATCTTCTTTGTTTCCGTCGCAATGCTTAAAAACGCTCCACTGACATCACTCTTTGATCTCCCAATTATGTCAATTTTATATGCGTATCTAAGTAATTGAATGGACCTTTGGAAGATTGTGCCTCTGGTGTTGACGGTTGAGTTTTGCACAATTCTTTGCAGAACGGTATTGAAGAAGTCGCATGACAGTGCATCGCTTTGTTTAAAACCTTTTTTGACATCAAACGCATCGGTGAGATCTTTTCCGACCGTGAAATAGCAGCGTGGTTTCTCTATCGACATTCTGCACAAACGGATTAGTTTGACAGGGATGCCAAAACTAGACATTGTTCTGTAGAGCTCTTCCCTATGGAAGATGTCATACGCGGCTTTAAAATCGATAAAGAGATGGTGGGTATCGTTTTGAAGCTCCTGGGTTTTTTCCAAGAACTGCCGTAGTGCGAATATTTGGTCGATAATGGACTTTCTTGGTCTGAAGCCATACTGATAAGGACCTATTAGGTTGTTGACGAACGGCTTCAGACGTTGAAGCAGAGAGGATCTGATATGCAATGTTAAAAGGACTGATGCCTCTATAGTTGGCGCAATTTAGAGGGTCTCCATTTTTATTTATCGGGCAAACTATGCTGAGATTCCACTTATCGGGCATTCTTTCTTCCGACCATATTTTGCAGATAAGTAAGTGCATGCTCCCTACCAAGTCATCGACTGCTGCTTTGCATAGTTCGGCAGCGATGCCGTCAGCTACAGCAGCTTTGTTTGACTTCAGTTTAGATATAGCTATCTTCACTTCGTCTAGGTCGGGTATGCCGAATTGTTGATCTGCATCGCTTAGGTTGAGTGGTTCTATGTCTCTTACAGCGGAATTCGGTTCGTCATCGCAGTTATATAATTTAAAGAAGTGCTCTTTCCATATTCTCAAAATAGACTGCGGTTCTTCTACGATGTTCCCCTGATTTTATGATAAGTCTACTTACGTTTTTTCAAATTTCTAATAGAAAAGAGCTTACCCAATGTCAAATGGTATAGTTAAACTTTTTTAATAAATTTGTCTAAAAAATTCACATATTTATATTTTTTTCATCAGCATCAAACTTTTGTGTTAAAATCAGAGCTTATAGCTCTGACAGTCACTCATTAAACATCGAAAGGATTTTCAACTATTAGTCTTTGATTTACGAGGCTCAAATTTTACATATATAGCTTATCAATGAAACCTTCGAAGTTAAAATCAGGCTTATTACGTTAAAGTATATTCGATTAAAATCCCTATTATTTTGATGCTTTTCAAGGACCTAATTAATGAAGATACAAAGTTGACGGTGAGTGACCGGCGTGCGTTCGTTCTTCTGTTGCCTGTACTTTACAAGTCTTAGGGCCAAAGTCTAAGTTTTAACTTTTCTTCACATCACTAGCTTGTCCCAAAAGCTCAAATTTGTCTGTTTAGTTTGCTGAACAGTAAGTGCAAACAAATTTCACAACTTATGCATTTTAACCATTGAGTGAGTGAGTTTCGTTAAAATAAAAATTGAAAAAGAATTAAATCAGTTTCTGACAGTATTTGTATGACATTTAATTCTTTTCTTGGGACTCATAAGGGAATGACTGACATTTAATTCTCCTCAACCCGTCTCTTATTTCTGGTTGCATGAAATATTTTCTCTTACTTTTAGTTCCCAATTCTGTCAAAATGGTTTTTTGTATGTACCTCACTGGACTTTTGACTCATCATATAAGCCTTCAACTATCAAATTTTCCAACAATATGACAATTTTTCGTATTATTTAGTTATAAATCTTTGACAAAAAAGTCTACCATCTTTCTACCAAGCTCCTTTGCTAAAGTTAAATCTGGCCAAAATCTCAATGTATTTCTCACTCATTTGTAACTTTTCACTATATCATTGTCACCTCATACTACTATTCTGATTAAATGGCAACACTTTTGACAGTCAACAGCGTATGCGCACCCCCATCCCCCAATTGAAAATCCCATTCAAGATGTACACAAATGCTATAACATAGAAGACCAAAGCAAGAGCAATAGAAATACGAAAACCATACGAAAATACGAACACGAATACGATACCAAACCGAACCAACCTACACGCTCTCCATTTCACCACTCGTCGATTCGTACTCTTTGGTCTGCTGAGGCAATCGCATGCACAAGAATTCCACTGTACGCGTCGTCGTCGTCATCCGTCGTGTCGCTATTTTGCTCCCCCAAAATAATACAAATATAATACAAAGTTAAAAAAAAGAAGAAAAATTCAACTAAATGGTGTGTACTTGATGTGTAGATTGTGTGTAGAGCTTAAGTGTAAAATTGTGTTTTCCACTCCAGCACTCGATCGACCTGTGTTTATTAGTTTTGTATTATTTATTATACACAGTACTATAAAATATCGCTCCCCCTTAGTAGCTAAAGCTGGCGATGATGGTTAGAATCTAGAATAGTTCCACCCAGCCAGCAGCGTATTTGATTTGAATAATTGTGCGCGAATATAGTAAAGTATGACCTGTTTTTCAACACACACATTATTTTGTCGTCGTGTGGTGAGAAACTAAAAGCTGCTGAAAACCAAAACCCAACCAAAAAAAAATATAATTGAAAAAAATCATCATATTCATCCTCGCTAAACATTTTAGGGCGGCTCCGCTTCTTCTTCTTTATTTTTTCACATAGAAAACGCTCCGTATTCGTGTTCGCATAGCGTTTTCCCACTCACCGATGAGTGTGAAATTTGTTTAGATTATTCGCGCTGTTTGAGATTTTTCTTCGTCTCGTTTCTCGTAAACAGATTTTTCAAAAACAAAAAGTTCTAATCGAGAAAATTTTGAAGAAAATCCATCTGTGACCGATTAACCGACCGACACCCAAAAATTTTACTCGTACGGCGAGCGAGATACCTCTATCGTAAACTTCTTCAGTTGAAGGCTCCGCGCATCGCATGTTGTGTATAATATGAGTGTGTGAAATGTTTGAAAATTTAAGGATTTGGGAGGAACTACAAACCAATCAACCCTTAATACCTAAAAACTATCTCAGAGATTAACCTAAATGTATAAACATCCGTGACCAATAATTAATAAGAGTTTTGAAATCACAATCCGTGTGCAGCAGCCTTCAATTGAAGAAGCGGAATTTTATCGATTTTTTTTCTTCTTTTCGCCTATAACTCGGAGTATATTTCATTCGAATTGAAATATATGAAAAACTTACCATACCGTTACCAACCCTTGCTAGTTGTTTTTTTTTTCTTTTAATTTTGGTGAACACGTATCCGAGAACCATCATTACGACGGACGACAGACCACCCCTTAATTTCAACCCACCACAGCGCTGGTGCTATTTCCTCGCATATACGTTAGAAGATATTCACCTCATCTAGGATGTATCCAAATCTACCTATTTAGCTCTGTCTCTGTCTTTAGCGTGTCGAGTTCCTTTTTTTGACGGTTTTTCCTAACGAATGAATTTATGTGTTTATTTAAATTTAATCCTTTTTTAATTTCTTCGCATTTCCTTTGGATGTGTTTTAGCATAAGAAAAATTAAGTGAACAGACCCCCATCTCATAGGTTAAAAGGGGGCAGTAGAAAATACAAAAAAAAAAGAAAAAAGAAACAACAGAAATTGTGTGTGTACATATTTCCGAATTCCATTTCTCCCTTTTTTCTTCTTCCAGTGTTTAATATCAAAAAAAGAGTGTGCTAAATTGTGAGAGAATTGAGCAAATTCCAAAAAAAGAAAAGAAAAGAAAAATATACACCTTACTCTAAATGTTATCAAAAAAGTGAAATAAAAAGAAAATATATAGATACACATTCCAACAAGTGCATCAGGTTTTAAACCCGAAAAAGAGAGCAGAATTCCACCTCCATAATTATCAAAAATACACTTCCTCTGATAACACGATAAAATCATCGTCATCAGCTTCAACTTCAGCTTCAGCTTTAGCATCAACCTAGATTCATCCTCCCTTATTAAGTGGAATATTTGAAATCGAAATCAATCGTGCGGTATAAATTTTGTTCGCATTTGAGGAATCTTATATACTTTTGCTGTTGGTCCGGCTTCTGTTCCTATAATACCGTTAATTGTTGCTGAGAACGCTGAGATAAAAAAAAAGACAAACCTTTATCAATTTGATTTTTGGTTTTATTTTTTTGAATTTTATTTTTTTCGTATTCTCAAGTAAAAGTCGGCCATTCACGGCCGATTCCGACGACCTTCAAAACGTTTTGTGTAGAAGCAATACGCACAATGGGCTGCGCACAGTCTGCTGAGGAACGAGCTGCAGCCGCTAGGAGTCGCCTTATTGAAAGGAACCTGAAAGAAGATGGTATTCAAGCGGCTAAGGATATTAAACTATTATTGCTTGGTGAGTTCTTTTTTTTTTATATTCGAACCTTTTGGTCAGAATCCAGAGGTGTTTGTCATTTAGAAGGTTTTCCATAGCTTTCGAATTCAAAATCTCAAGAGAAATGTCGAACTCAATCTAAAGGAATGAACTTCGATCCATAGTTGGATCATATGGTTTAGTATCCACTTTCCACTGCTTCACATTGTTGACTTAAGTCACAAAATTTAACATTTTGGGTACCTACCATATGCACTATAGATGGGCACTAATTCCTGTTATAAATAATGTTCCTTTACCTTTGGATGGGCTTTTTAAAAAGTGATCTTTAAAAAACAAACTTGCATTACACTTTACCACTTAACCTTGATTTAAGGACAGGTTAATCCATTTTGAGTTTGGACGTTGACAGTATGTGTGAAACACTCCATCATTCAAATGATCAAAACGCGAATTGTTGCAAGAATCGATCCTTTTATGGTAATTTTCGACCACTTTTTGACGAATATTGGGCCGTATCTCAGCCACAACTTGACGAATGATGGTTTTTTAAAGTGCTGAAGAGTTAAAGGTTTATCTACATAAACACGGTCTTTCGCGTACCCAAACATAAAAATCCAGCGGTGTCAAATTGAATGATCTTTGTGGCCAGTTGATATAGTACCCGTAGCATGATGGTTAGTGCGTTGAACTGTCATGCCAGAGGTCTTGGGTTCGATCCCTGCCTGTGCCATCTAAAGTCTTTTCACGGGTACTGCCTCTTGCGAGGAATTGACAAATTCTCCAAGAGTAACTCTTGTCATGAAGAAGTGCTTTCTCAAATTAGCCGTTCGGATTCGGCATATAAAGAGTAGGTCCCCTCCATTCCTGACAACATTACTCGAACACAGGAATGGTTGAGAGTTGTAAGTCACTAGGCCCCTGTTGCGCCACCCAATTTATTTATTTATTTATGATATCGCCACGACAAGAAATAACGTGGCCAGGAATTGTGTGGCATGTGGCACCGTCTTGTTGAAATCACATATTCTCCATGTCGTATTTTTCAATTGCAACCAAGAAAAAGTCAGTATGATCATATGACCATAACGCTCCGAATTGATGGTGACAGTCGTTTTTGAAGAAGTAAGGACCAAAGAGTGCACCAAACAGTGACTTTTTGTTGAAGTAATGGCTTCTCTTCAATTACTTGAGGATTCTCAGAACCACAAATACGACAATTTAGTTTATTAATCCACTGCGTGATGGAGTGAGAAATGTGCTTCGTCGCTGAAGAATATTTTTTTGAAAAAATAGCCGTCCACCGCCTCTTGTTCAAGCACCCATTCGACGTAGATCCAAATGCAAAATACGCCATAATGTGCGGCGCGGCTTCGATAATTGCCTGGCATCTCCGAGGCATGCTTTCTAATAATTTTTAGGCGTATTCTAGTGGCAAGGATCTCCAGGTCCGACGAATTTCGTAAAACAACTGCTTCAAAGTATATGTGCGTCTTCTACGAAGCTTCTGTTTAACATTTTCGATAGGGTTGAGTCTTCCACTGAGTACAGAGCTTGCTGCGGTGTTTAGTATCGTTGTCCTCCTGCAGAATCCAATCTTCATTTTTTGTGATGAACCATCCTTTGGCAGATGCCAGTAAAGCATTTTTGTAGATTTTTATCATTTTCTCGTCATTTAGGTTGTCAGTAAAGAGGTACAAAGTGCTGAATCCCTGCTTTGAGAAGCAGCCCCAACGGTGCACCTTTATTCCATGTTTTACGGTCAGCTGAACAAGCCTATTGGTGGAAGCTGAACAAGCCTATTGGTGGAAGCTGACCAGGCTCGTGTGAGGACAGAACTGGCCCATATAGAACATTCATCAATAAAAATGACATTTTAAAAATCTCTATCAATATTCTCATGCAGCCCAAGCGAGTCGCTTTATCAGGAAGAGGCTTCTTCATTATGTTGCGCCATTTCAGATCATGAGGATGAAGAGGGGTTTGGATAGTTTCGTAGGATAAACCTAACCTTTTGCCATTAATTTTGCTTGTCCTTGCCGCAGTGTTAAAGCAGGATTGCGTGATAACAGATTCACTATTCTTTTTTCATCTTTTCATCTTTCTCATATATTTAGCAGCCGCTGATTGCGACATTTTGGACCTTTCAGGGGGATGCAAAGGAACACAGCCTCGTAGCGCAGCCTTAGCACTCATGACGTTTAACGTAATTCTCTTTCAAAAGGTCAACGACAACTGAACCTTTGTTGACAATGCATCAAGCTTCGCTCTGAAGGTTCGTTAAGGAATTAGATCGAAATCTTTTATTAACAGTTGGTAAAGTCGACCACGCTCTTACTTGACTGACTGCGATTGATTTTCTCAAATCTGAGACTTTCAACTGAAAAATAAATTGGTTTAACAACTTAGTTTGACAGATGACCAATTTCAGCCCTATACTTTTTTATTATTTTTTATGTTATATTCTCATTTCAGTTTATTTTGAACCGATTTAATGAACATAAGATTCAAGAAGTGTAAAATAGTTAATCACTATATTTTCGAATTTAATTTTTGTTAATGAAAATGTGGTTGTAATGTTTGGAGACGAAAACATTCTTTTAAATTTCGAGAACATGTTTTTGACATCTGTAGACACATTTTAAATAAGTTAGTGAAACACACAAATTTCTATTGAAATAATCAGTCTGATTAACTGCTTCTGAAATTTTCAATTAATTTTTCCCCTATTATGAGTTTTTCCTTTTAAAATTATTTAGGGCTGAAACATTTGTTTAACGTTGTTTGAAGGTAGTTAGAAACTTTTATTAATTCGAAGTGAAAATTCTTATGAATGCAACTCGACTTTATTCATATGGCCACCGCGGGCACGTTTTCTGTGGTCGATTCGTTGGATCCAATTTTCGATGGAGCAGTTACCCATTTCGGCAACTATCTAGAGTTTAATAGTGGCTCTGAGCTCTTCCAAAGGTGTCGACAAATTAATGCTTTAACTTAGCCCCCACGAAAATAGTCTAGAGGCGTTAAATCGTCAAAAAGAAGCATACAATAGCCTGGCCAATTTTTTGAAACATCACGCTTATGGAACTTATTCGTCAATAAATCGTTTGTAACGTGTCCTGTGCGGCTTGTTGCAACATCGTTTCGTGTTGAGTTAACTTAATAATTTACCATACATGGTGATTAGTGGAAGGGTGAGTTCAAGAAAAAAATTTAAATTTGTCAAACTCCTTTTGAATACATTTTGAAAATTGAACCTATAGACGAACATTTAAAAAACTAAATGAACTTAAAATTCTAAGGCCGACCATTCACGCTACAAAATAACTCCTTAAATTGATATTTTACGCAAGTCAGTTCTTAAAAGTAAACTTCTTCAATTTTCAAAAGTTGTGTGTTAGAGAAAATGTCAAAAATGTTCCAGGCATTTTTGTTTTTAAATAAGTAATTGCACAGATTTTAATATTCAGGTCACAAAATATCTGCACAAGTTGACATAACTGAACAAAAATCAAAATTATTTTTAATTTAAAACAGTTAATTACACAAACAACCACATTTATAACATAAACAATCTGTACAAACCCCAAGTTGCGCGGTTATTTTGTGTCGTGAATGGCCGTCCTTAGTTTCGGTTTTTTCCAAATATTTAATTGAAAGTTTTTCGAAATTCTGAAACTTGATAATTTTTAATAGACAGTGAAACTTAAACAACAAATTGTTTTCCACAACAGAAAGTTTCGAGGCACTATTAAAATAAGTTGACAGTAATTTAAAAATAAAAAAAAATGAATGGTTTAAACTTCTTAGATTTCTGGGAATTTTCTCAGTTTTGTGGAGCAGGAGAATAAATTTAAATGGAATTCTAAACCCAGAAGTCATATGAGCTTTACATTTCTTTTCTTCCTATTTGTGTAATGAAGAGCAGAAATTATATTTTCAAGGTTTTTCACAAACGAATCAAATGAAAAATTTGGTTAACATTTCTGAGAAAACAGACATTTCCTGAAAGAAAGAAATATAAACTTTGGCAAATGTGAACACACAAATATTTAATTTCTTAATGTTTTTCAACATTTTCTCTTAATCCATAAATTAATTTCTTGTATGCATTTTCACTGTTTTCGGAACCATTTAATTTATAGCTGACTTCAAAATTGCTCAACCATATAAGGTTTTCGAAATATTACTTTTTAAAATAAAATATAAAAACACATGTACACGGCTACGTCATGGTTTTCCAAATCTGTAATCCCTTTCTTTGAAATTCAGTTGAAATGTGTAGAAAATGTTCGAAAAATCTTCAAAAATTGTAAAATTTCATGTGTTTCAAATTAATCTTAAAGAAATTTTGAACCATTTGTACTTAACCTGTTTAAAAAAAAAATACTCAACGGATTGAACAAATATTTCGCTATTTTACCAATCTGTCCTCTAAACAATTATATCATATAAAGTTTTTAAAATATGTATATTAAAAAAACTATTAAAATAATGTTGGTGTTGGGTATTTTTAAAACTTTAGTAAATAGTTAAAAAAAAAGTTAGGAATTGAAATCAGCACTAAAAGTTGAACTCCCAAAACGTATTTTTCAAAACTATGAAAATTTTAAATTCAAGGTTTGCTACTTCGAATTTCGTAATAATTCAGAAAAGTGAAAATCACAACACAACAAAGAGCAAACTTCTTAGAAAGGATACGGTTTTTTCTAAAGTTTGAAAAGTGTTTTAAAAAATTGTCGCAGTTGAAGCTGTTTTGTTTATGTTCCCCTAAAATGCTATTTCTTCTCAAACTTAATACCTTCATTTTTAACTTCTCAAAGAAAGTTATTGTAATGGGTCCGATTTGTCAAATTGAAAATGTTGACATTTCTCGGCGTTTCAAGATCCCTAAAGTCGAAATAAAAGATTTTTAGAAAGATGTCTGGGCGTGCGTGTGTACGTACGTTCACAACGTTTTTTTCATTGTCCATAGCTCAAGAACCAGAAGGGATATAGACTTCAAATAAATTTTGTTACACAGATAGTAATGCAGAAAGATGCAGAAAGGGCTCTCAAGAAAATTGCTACGGTGTTGAATTAAATTTTATATTTCGTCGTCGTTCTTTGAAAACTCCCTAAGTGCATTTCCCGTAAAAATGAAATAAATACACTAAGTTCATGCAAATAACAAAATTTATATTTTCTCAAAACTCCCTAAGTTCACCGAGGCACTATTTTTAAATTATAAAGAATTAAAGCTCCCAAAATCTATTCATTTGTATACTGATTTCAAATTTTAAATGTAAATATCTCAAAACACAAAAAATGGACTAAGGGAGTTTTAATAGAACGGTGACAATATATTTTAAAGTGATACCAAACCAGTATATTTTTGGAAAAACATCCAATTAACGGTGTTTAAATAGAAAAACAACTGAAAAAAAAACAAATTCGTGACCTCCAAAATATTTCGAATAAAAAATGATTTCATCTCCGAAACAATTTTGTGCAACAAAAAATAACGTTTTTAACATCTGGTAAAATTTTAAGATAAATCAAATTGACAGTTTTAAAATAAAAAACTAGAAAAAACATAACTCAAAGTTGGTAAAAATTGATTTTCGACACAAATATCTTTCCAAAAATTTGAAATTATGGCTTCCAACTAATTTTAACTTATAAGAAATACTAGATTTTACCAGCGACTTTCATGGGTTGGAAATGCGTTGTTTTTGTTTGTAATAGCAATTTTATCCAAATATTATTCAAATCTTTGATAATTTAGGAGTGAAAGATTCAGATTCCCCGGAAAGTAAGTTTTGCCATGGGAATGCGTTGTTTTCCCGAGGTCAAAAGTAACACATGTCCTTTCTTATGTCTCAAACTAGAGACAAAATCTGTTCAGCAGCGATCGGCCCGACTGAATTTTTCCATGGGAATGCGTCATACCGGGGTAAAAAGTAGCCTAGTCCTATCTCGGGTATGAAAATATCTCCATACCAAAATTCATGCAAATTGGTTCAGTAGTTAAGGCGTGATTGAGTAACAGACAGGCAGAGTTACTTAGTAAGATTGTTTTCAACATTCAGTAAAATTTTTGATAAAAATCGAATTCACAGTTTAAAAAAAAAAAATAAATACCTTAACAAATAAATAAAAGTTTTTAAAAAATGATTTTCGACTCAAATATCTTTTCAAAACTTTAAGATACTGTTTTTAAACTACTTTTATTCAGCTGTTTTTTTTTTAATCCAACTGTACGCAAATTTGGTAAAAATTGATGTTCGGTTCTTGATATCTTTAAAATTAATTTCATTCATCATGTTTTCTAAAAATCTATTTAACAAAAGCACACTTTCAAACTTAACTCTTTCTTGATATGAAAAATATTGTTGGTAATTTAAAAAATTATAAGAATAATTCAAATGACAATTTTTTTAACCCAACAGGAAAACCTACCTTTTAAGCAAGACAAATCGACAGACGGGATGTTAAGTTATCGCAGCCTCTTTTTTTTTTGGAAATATGCGAACAATATGTCAGTTAAAAACTCTTTATGTTGAAAATCGATGTTTTTGAAACCTAAACCGTGTTAAATTTTTTGATATAACGAGTTAAGAAATCCACTTATGATACCTTAAAATCTTACCCAATGTTTTATTCGCATAACTATTCTATTCAGCAACGTTACCAGTCTGGAAACCCAATTGCAATCTTTTTTAAAACTTGTATGTTTGGCCAGAAGAAAATGTATATATAAAAACAGTTATTACCTACAATTGTTTTTATTTATTAATTCCTCTCCGTTGGCCGTTACTAAAATACATTTTGGCTTAAAATGTGTTATTTTTTAAATTAAATTTGCAAACCGTTCATTCTTTAAATGAATTTTTTAAACTTCTCAATCTTTAGATACAAAAAATAAGAGATAGTCATGGTTAGCTTCCCAATGCATTAAAAGTGAAGAACGTAATTAAAATCCACTCGAACCAAGATACAAACAAAAAGTATTTCCTTTCCATTCTATACAAAATTTACAATCATTTATTTACAATTAATATTTTACATCTAAATTTACATATTAGCTTACTTAATAAAAAAAACATTAAAAAATAAAAGACAACACTTCACAGCCACATCAAATCCTTCTAGCATCTTGAATGTTTGTCATCAGACGAACAGTGAAATGATAAAAAAACTCAACAATGCTCAGTGCCGAGAATCCCATAAAAAGTCCCAACAATCCGCCACAATTGGCCACAAAATCCGTAATGCCATACAACTCGGACCGCTTCGACGTGATAAATTGATTGTCTTTAAAGTGCATCGACAGCTTAGATATACGCACGCCCTCGTTCTCGGCCATGTAATGTGTGTCGCCATGTGATTTTAACATCTTTTGGACACTGTAGTCGCCCTGCGACAATTCGGTGTTGTAATCCAACGACGTACACGACGGAAGGCAATTGCATTTTGAATTATCGCTATCGATTGATTTGGAGTCTGTGAAGCCTTCGGCGAACTCATGGACCAGCAGGTCATCCTCGGCTAGGTCGAAACAGTGGATTTTGGTCTCATCACAAACGGGTGTGTCGGGATGTCGGGGCATGGAGAATTTTACACAGCCGCATTTGCTCAGCGTGTAGTTGCTGAGGCATTCCAGTTCGCAATTGTTCTGAGTGTAGACCTGGAAGAAGCGCAAGTAGCGTTCTGTGTTGAAGAAGCACTGTCGACGGTTTGGTTCGTAGTCGCTGATAGCGTTCATTGTTGTGATCATATTCGGCTTGACGAGGACCACAACTTCTTTATCGTAGGGAACTCGGATGAAATTTCGTGAGACCTGTGGAACGTCATCGGGCGAGTGTAGAGTCACCTTGAAGCCTTCGAGTGCTCCGCGACAAATGTAATCGAAGTCTTGTTCGAAGCTTTGCAATGACACCATCAATCCGGCTCTCGAACCTGCTCCCAGGACGCGGGCAGGGAATGTCTCCATGCTGGTGTTATAGTAGTATCCTCCCTGAAGCGACCATTCTGTGGAGTATTTTCTCCTGTGCATCGCCTCCTGACTGAGAAAGTGCTGGTGTTGATAAGTGTCCTCTCGATACAGTTCGGAAGCATTCAGTCCATTGAAGGTGTAGCATATACCCTCCTCGGTATAGGTCTTGAAAAATACCTCTTTGCAGTCGCCAAAGTGAGCCATCCACTTGCAATACGGAAAAGACTTCTCAAAGCGTGGAACTATTTCATCTAAACGCTCATCGTATTTGGTCTCTTCGAAATGGGGCAAGTTGATTTCATCAACCAAATGATTTCCACAGATCTGCAGTAAGCTCCTCATTCTGTTCAATTCCATTTGTGACATATTCTCAGGCTTCTCGTATTCTCTCTCCTCGAAGCTTTTTAAATGCCTATAGAACTGAGTGAAGTCGAAACTTTCATTTTTAAAACTCTTTGTCTCCGAACAGATTGTCACCGCCGGGAAGGGTATATTCCAGACGGGCGTTGATTTCTCTGAAAAACTCACAATCACCGGAGTCTCAACCCACTTGATGTAGGTATTATAGATCAGATGGGTACAGATGATAATGGAGATCACCAAAGCCACAATCCAAACGATTTTCTCACGAAATGGACGCTTCTGTCCGAGGTATTGGACTCCATGGATGGTCGTGTAGTTGCAGTACTCGTGGTAGATGTGATTCACGAGGCGAGGTTTTGGAGGTTTGATAGTAGAAGGTGTTGGAGGGCGTTGCGTTGATTGGGGTAGTGTCGGCAGGGATAGCGGAAGGGTTTTATTCTCGTGATCCATTGAGTCAAATGAGTCGCCCACAGTGAACATCTTAATTCGACCACGACTTGTTGAATTATTTGAATTTTGATCTTTCATGATTTTAAATTAAAACAAAAAAAATTAGATAAAATAGTAAAACTATCAGAAAAATGCGGTTATGAACAGGGATTCAAAGATAATGACAATGACACTTGACAGGTGGCAGGTGGCAGAGATGGACGATGAATGGTGGATGAAAGCTCTTGTCTTTTTTATCAAAAAGGAACAAACAAAATGTAATGCAGCTCTCTCTCACTCTTTCTTATTACTCTTTAAGTGATTAAAATTGTAAAGTTAATTAATGTGCTTTTTCTTTCATTCTATATTTAAAATTATGGATATCGATAACTTCCAGTAAGCACTATGGTGCATTCACAATTGGTACCTTAATAATAGAATATACAAAATTTTAAAGAAAACGCATTTTTAAATAAATGTCTGTTCACTTTCTTTACGTAATGATTTTATAAAAAAAGAGTTAACTGTTGTAAATTCAAATTTAAATATCTTAAACGTAACAAGTTTCTTTTCTTATGTACAAATTTTGAAGATTTGAGAATAATTGTAATTTTATTATCACCTTTTTTCATACATTTTTTGAACATCAATTGGTTTTGAAAGTACTTTGATAAATTTTAGGGAACAATCAGCAGAAATTCGAGTCTTGGTTTTAAATGCTTTAAATGTATTTTTTTTAAATAATAAATAGGCACTCAAGGAGTTATTAATACCCTTAACATGTTGAAAGTTTAAACACAGTGCGAGCTTTAAGAAAATTGGGAAGGATTTAAGGGGAGATACTGATGCCCATTAGTCTTCAAGTTATGGATATCAAAATAGAGAAAAACAGAACTGGGTAAAGCATTCCACATTCTCGATGAGTGGTTAAAAAAAGAATCTCTATACTTGACAGTACGTCCGAAATTGAGCTGAAGGTTAAACTGATGTGCATTCCTAGAAGTACGAGTATTAAGGCTGAATTGTTTGAGGGGGGGAATGCAACTGGATAATTCGCTAATTCGATAGAGCACTGTTTATAAAAATATCGTTAGAATAACGACAGGCATACAACATTCCGGCCGGCGGTGTTCAAGTGACGTAATTGTTTCGGTTAAAGTTCTATCACCTATCATTTTCACAGTTCTTTTTTGGATCCTGTCCAAAATACTTAAACTTGTTTTAGGGGGTCATATTCAAGTTTTGGACAATTGAAGGCTTTGTAAATTACAGTCAGATCAGAAGGAGTGAAAAATTTCGTAGAAATCCAAAGCTTCTAGAAGCATTTTTGGCAATATCGAATGAGTTTTTGATTCCCCATTGTACATTGCTGTCGAGATCAGAATTTAATGAGCTGATCATAAGTTCCACATCCTAAAGACAAGAATGAAAATCTAAGAACGAATATGAAAAGATATTGTCATCCGTGAAACAAATTATTGGGTAAGAAGTTTAAGGCAAAAGATCATTTATAAAAATAAGGAAGAGAGTCGGAGACAAAACGGAGCCCTGGGGTACATCAGCGTTTATTTTGTGATTATCAGATTTGAACCCGTCCAATACTACTTAAATTGAAAGGTCCGAAAGTAAGTTCTAACCCAACGAAGAAAGGATTTATCAATACCAAATGCACGCATTTTCAATAAGAGAGCTTAATGCCTAACTCTATCAAATGCCTTTCAAATATCAAGTGCAATAATCTTATCTTCTCCAAAACGATGTAAAGATTTGTTACACTGTTCGGTGAGATAGACCATGAGATCACCAGTGGACCTATTGCAACGAAAGCCATACTGTCGGTCATTAAGAAGCTTCCGTTCTTCTAGATATTTTTTAAGCTGAAAATTGATCAGCGTTTCCATGACTTTTTAAAAAAGTGACGTAAGTGCTATTTGGCTGTACGAATGCTGTTTTCCATTCGCTCGGAAAGAGACCTGTAGAGTAAGAAAGGTTTAAAAGCTTACGCAATGGTTTTGCCAGCGTTGAAGAACACCTCTTCAGAACAATAGGGAGAATACTTTCCGGGCCAGCAGATTTGTGTATGTCAAGGTCTTTTAGTACTCTTGCACCTGCACGAGTGCGAAAGAAGATTTGTGTCCCATAATTCGTTAACGCTCTCAAGAACAGGAGGACTGAAGACACCCCCTGGTAGCGTCGAATCAACAGCAAACTGAGCTGCTAGCAAATTGGTCTTATCAATCGAGCTTACATAGGGAATGTCATTGTGAACGAGCGTTGGAACCGAGGATGACGTGTTGTTTCGTACGTTTTATACAAGTTTTTTACTTTTGAGTAGTTATATTTTTTCAAAGAAAAAAATATAAAAATGTTAAAAATGAGACCGACACTTGCGAGACACAGATGGTGTTGTCTGAGTAACCAGCGAACAAGGTTTGTCCGTCAGTATACCAGGCCAGAGACAAGCACTGTGCTGGATCGCCCTTGGCTAATGGCTAATGGGAAGACAACCTGTGGGCGGAGTTCCTCGACTGTCTTTTTGCATGCCAAATCCCAGATCTTGATAGATGGACCGTAGTTGACGTACAACCAGTAGCGGTTGGGTGAGAAGCACAAAGCATTGATGATGTCCTTAATGTCCAAGGTGTATAAGTCTTTTCCCGGGATCCGGATACAATTTGACGGTTGTCAGTGGAGAACGCAACTAACAAAATATCTTTGGTGTGGTCTTCAAAACAACGAGTGGTCTTTCCGGTGGCCAAATCCCAGAGACGAAGGGTCTTGTCCCATGAACCATAAAGGGCAAAGTGAGAGTGTCCGTAAATACGCTTCTGCGGGTCAATTTCCATACAATCAAGGTCTTGTCGCGAGAAGCAGAAATGATGGTTTCGGGATCGTTTGGGTTGGTTGCGATTTGGATAATCCAGCTATTGTGTCCCAAAAAGGTTCCTCGTAATTGTAATGTCTCAGGCATAATTTATTTAATTTATTTTTGCCGGAGCGTTAGCTACACGCCTCAACTCAAGGAAAAAGTTCGATGAAAAAAAAGGGTTGTTGAATCGCGTATCGTTCCATTTTTTAGTTTCGACACACGTTTTTACTTGGCAATGTCAAAAGATGATAGCTTCAAAAGTGTCAGGATACTATTTTAAATAAGTCCGTTTTTTTAGTAATCATTCATATGAATGGATATAATATTAAAGTAAAAGCTCCACAGTTTTATTAAACGGCAAAAGTAAAAAAAAACTTTAAATTCCACCGCTTTTATTAATGAGCATTTCCACTTTGAGTGTTGATATCCTGTTTTATATTTCGAATAATCCAATAAATCTTATCCTCTACAATATAAAAAAAAACCGATACTCATTTTTCCTGACACATCAGAGTGTATCTATAGATACTTATATCCAATCCATATATCGTGTCTGGAGGCTAATTTTGTGTAAAACAGCAAACGAATGAATAAATTAATAAATTAACAGTCGATGTGCGTGATGCAATTTGTTAAAGGACAATTTAATATTTTAAAATTGGAAAAGGTTGCACATTTTTGTTTATAAATTCTATACGTGTACCTATAGCAAGGAAAAAGACATATTTTTATTATCCTCCTACATATGTACACATTTTAAAAAAGAAAAGAAACAAAGAGAAACAAATGCATTCATGGCAGTGTGGCTGAATACACTACTATAGTAGATTTACACTACTTTCGGCACCTTGAAGCTTTCGTATTTTCACTTTTAAATTGGTTAACAAATCAGAACACATTAAAATGTTGTCAAATCAATATTCTAAAAATGTATTACTCTTTAAGTTAAGAACAAACTTGGCAGCACTAACTTTTAAAAGTGTCATTAAAAGCCAATGTTTCTAATTTTAGCTTTATATTTAAATGTATTGCATTCACGACAGCACTGATACTGATTGATATTTCTCCACGTTTCAAGGTATCTTGAATCTGAACCCACCGTTTGAAAACAGATATAATTTTAAAATACTTTTAAAATAATTGTATATTTCGAAAAATGACGTATTTAAAATTTTTGACGTATACAAATTTTAAGTTTTTCTTACAAACAAAAGAAAAACTTACAACTACACGTCATTTTATTCTTGACGCAAGTTTTTTGAAGGCAAACAAAAACAATATACCAACATTAAAACTCCCAGTACACTACTACTTTACTACTTTTTTTGACAGCTGTGTTACTGATTCGAGTTTTTCTTCGACAACGACAACACTGATCTACATACGTTACGTTTAACATAATTAGTGGAAATTGGCTCTCATGAATTAAATAATTTCTTTATACAAGGACATCCACCCATTAGGCTGATTTGATACGAACAAAAAAAGTAGAGAAATCCATATTAAATTTATGGACAAAGAATTTAATCGCTTCATTTGGCAACCACGAATACAATTTTCTCACGGAAATGGAATTTTGAAATGTCTAACTTTCTCTCCAAAAATGAGAATAATTGTTAAATGACTTGTATATTCCACATTTCATTCAAATAAATAGCTATACTGTTGCTACACATTCCCTAAGTGCTTCATCATATATTTCCCAGAAGCTCCTTGACAGAAGTCAAAATACTACTACTTCTACCTTCGAGGCAGCTATACCTCTATTACCTTAAAAAAAAAGTGAAAAAAGTCTAAAAAAACGAATTCCTTCGTAAACTTTTTCAAAATAATGATGTCTCCTTATCATGGTTATAAGTTTCATGAACTTGTCTCTTCATCCCGCATCCCTCTCTCTCTCCCCCCTCACCATAGCACCACACCAAGCTTTGATGTCTACAATTTTCTATGCCACTTCTATATATGTTTGACATCTGACAGAAGCAATAAAGAATGTTATCAATGACATATTTTCCAGTTTAATATTATTTGTGCCACCTATTACCTTGCAACTTCTACCCAGGATGCTGCTTAAAAAAATAAACGAGTTGTGTATAGATGTGCGAACATGATATACATATATAAAAGTCTACTAGACAATGTTAAAAAATAGAAATAAAGTGAAAGAAAATGTAAGCGTTGCATGAAAGTTAAAGGTTAACCAGGGATAATATGGAGAAAGGAAAGTTTAGTCGGAGGTATTTCATTACATTGCCACAATATACGAATACATCCTTCTTCTCCTCCTCATCCAGTTTTCCAGTGAAACGAGGATGATAAGGACGACGACGCACATCAGCATAGCGACGAGCGACAACGGTCGATAAAATTATATTTTCTTCTCCGAGTAGCCTCAAAAGATTTTACACAGCAAAATATTACAAGTTAAAAGGATATGCTTAGATGCTATATTCATACATATCTACAAAAATAAGGTCCTTATACTCCTTCATACATACATTATATAAAAATAAATACAAAAATTACATTGTTGCTTAATGAAACGAAAGCAAGGAGTACATATAAACTGTATATGAATTTTTGCTGACAAATGCTACCAACCTTCCAGAAGCAAATTTCTTCAGCAACTGTCAAATTTAATTTAATCATGTATGAAGTCCTTTTAGAAAAGAGAAGAATCCTTAATTTATTTGTATGTATATTATGGTAGATATATTTTGCCAGAGTTATATATAAGTACTTACTTTTAATTAATTTATTTAATTAGTTTCTTTTATTAAATATTTTGTCATTTGTGATGTGTTTGTTTTTTTATTTTCTTTAATTTATTTTTAACATTTTATGAAGTTGACATCTTTACATCTTCAAAATGTGCAAAAGGTATAAGTGCTTTTCTATTTAGAAACACAGTTTTGTATGAATTGTGTCATGTGTGAATATAATAAAATTTATTGCAGAGCATTTTTCAGGGTTAAGTGTACACACGTCTTTGTTTAACAGACCAAAAGGCTTTGACCCATATAAAAGGTACAATTAAGGATTTTTACATACATTGAGAAAATTTGAAAATAATATGAAAATGTATAGTTTTTGACCTTTGTTTTCACTAACTAACTGAATAGAGACATTTTAAAACTTAATTCTTGGTCGGCATTTAAAACAATTAGTGGGAACTTGAATTTTGGCTTATCATTATTTTAATGCTTTTATAAAATCTAAACAAAAAAAAAGCTGGGATTCGACCCACTATATTATAATTTTCCATTGGTGTCTTTTAAATTAAGATTTCTGTTATAACCCAAATAGAAATTTTTAAGAGCTTTGGAATCTATGAACTCATAAACAATTGTTGCAAAATAAGTTTTTTTTTGTTCCACAATCAAAACGATATACTTTTTTAAAGGACTAAGATGTCCTGAATTCGAATCCGGACCTAGTTGTTAACAATTGTAATGAATTTCATTATGAACAGTTTAAATAATCGTAGAATCTTACTAACTTTCTGGAAAATTTTATAAGTTATGTTATTAGCTTTCAGTTTAACTATCTGCTCAAATTTCAAAAGTAACCGTTTTCAACATTAAACAATACCTAACTTTCAAACAACTGTGGCTCTTTCTATTCCAAAAATTTTGTACTGAATATTAAAATATGAGATTTAAAATTTTTTAAATTATGTTTTTATAAATATTAAACAAACACAACTATTTCACAGCTTCAAAAACCCTCATACATGCATTTTATACGAATTTTAAAAACCCTCTAACTGTGAAACCGAGTTTCAAGACAGATTCGAATTAAAGCCAAGAAAACTCATTGTAAGAGTGCAATTTGAAGGCTAGGAGAATTTTATGGCTCCGACCATTAAATTGAAGCCTAGGAATTTCGCAGGAATTTATTTTTTGTAAAAAATATGTTTGTTAGATATTTCAAAAAATTATATTAAATATCAAGAACCTTATTCTTCTTCAGTATTCCGGAGATAATGTTCGTTATTCTTCTTAAAAAAATTGAGCTGGTAAATATTTGTTTTAAAATTGTATTGATTTATAATAAAAAATAGGTCTGCGAAAAATTAAGTTTGATCAATGTTTTCGGAAACGTCATTCTAAGCCATTGTCGAAAGACACATGAAAGTATCGGATTTAATTGCTTAAGTCATCTAACAATTGCTGAATAATTTCTGTATAAACTGATTTGAAGCAACAGAAAACTTTAATGACAAAACTTTCAATTAGGATTCAATTAAGATTAAGCATCTAACAGTCGCACACTGGGGCCGGTTGTTTAAAGAGCGTGCTCAAATTCAAAATTGAGAATAACGGTTTCCTGCAAAATTTGTTTTTGTTGCAGAGTTAGCATGATTTTCTATCAATCTGTAAAACTTTGAAGGTCAGAGGCTGCTAGAAAACAATCGTTAAAATTGTGTTTTGATAAATAAAAAGATCTGTTGTGCTCTAATTTGTCAATCAAAAGTAAAAAAAAACAATCGGGGTTCGATGGAAGTTCTAGCCATACGCAGTACAAGCAAAAGTTTTTATATCAGAATTTTCTGATGACAAACATATGCTTTTTTCCAATGTACCTTTACGGTTAGTATTAAATAAATCGAACGAGATGCCAGTTGTATTGTGACAAAACCCCAGGCCTTCCTCACCCAGATTTTGCAGGCCCATTGATCTTAAATACGCAAAAGAAACAGATGAACTTGTTAAGGAAAAAAAGAGAAAATCGATGCCGAAATCAGGAACTTAATAAGTTCATTAGTTTATTTAAATGGAAATTCATTTAAAGTAAATCACAAACCCATTTTTACCACAGTTGATAAAAAAATATGCAATCCCTTAACTGATACAATTTCTCCACTCAGATGCTATTTATGTGGTGCAACGTCAAAAGACTTTAATAATCTTAAACTAGTTGCTTGTCATTTGGCATTTCTGTACTACACTCATGGATTAGAACTTTTGAGCGTGAATCCGGAGCATATTAGACGATTTTATATAATATTACCAGCCATATTCAGCGGCCTTAGTATCAACTCTGAAAAGTTCAAAAATTACTGCCGAGACACTGCTCGTTTATATGTAGAATTATATCCATGGATGCCAATGACCCCAACTGTACACAAAATTCTTATTCATGGACCTGAAATTATTAATAACGCTTTGTTACTAAATGGTTAAGCGAAGAGGCGCAAGAGGCCAGGAACAAGGACTTTAAAGCACACACGGAATATTTTAGTGGAAAGACATCCAGAAAAGATAACATTACTGATATTTTTAATCGTTTATTTATCTCATCTGATCCATTTATGAGTCTTATGCTCTCATTACCTGTTGTAAATAGAAAATCATTCGACATTGACGTTGTGAATTTATTAGAACGTTAAAAACTTAAACCTTTCTTTATCTACTTTGTAAAGCTATACACTTTGTAAAATATTACATTTATCTTTTTTTTAAATGAATTAAGAAAAATATTGGTTCATTAATGAATTGTATTTCCTTTTTATTAAGTACACCTAGAGTTTTAAGTACGCTCTCCATAAAACCGGCCCCAGTGTGAGTCGTCTGTAATTAGTTGTATTATTTATTTTCTTTCAATTTTTTAACATCAAAGAACTCGATGGAATAATATTTGTAAAAAATTTTTTTGTATTTTAAGATTTTGAAAGACATAAAAACAATTTCAAGCACAATTAAGATTTCTTGCAAACTATTTAATGTTTGACCCTGCGTAAAAATATTGTAGAAAAACACCTTAAAAATTCAATATTATTCCCGACCCTATAAAGATATTATGTATGTTAAAAAAAAAAGACTTTTCAAGCTCTATACACACCTGTAAACCAAAAGCTTCTTCAAGCTTTCAAAACATTTGTGGTGAAGTGATATTCCAGGATTTCTATTCAATCCGTACAAAAGCATTTATGAATGGCGATATTTCAATTTATCCTTCTCCTACTATCAATATATTTGTCAACTACTTGTGTTTCATAAGCTTTATATTTTGCCAAAATTTTGTATATATTCGATTTCTTGTCATTTTTCAAACCTTTATCCTCCGATACTTCTGCATTCTTCAATCTTTGTATTTCAAATTCTTATATTTTTCATCTCTAACATTTGTATGCTTTCTCTTTCGAAAACGTGTCTTTTAAACTTTTATTCGATTTTAATTCAGAGTTCAGTAAAACAAAAACATAAAACCACAAAGTCCTGGTTTTGCACGAGTTGTTGCTTGTAAAATTGTTGTTTATTTTGTTGGACTGCAGTGTCAGTTAATAGCTTTTAAAATGTGTAAGTAGTTCATGTTTGGTATTCTCGGAACAGTTTTTAATGCGAAACATTTGTAATTTTTCTATAATATAATAAATTGAATTTATAATTATTTCTCCAAAAAAAGTTCTGATTGAAAAATATTCCTTTAAGCTAGTTTATTTCAAAAAATGTTAATTGTTTCAATTTTTTGAAACACCCACATATCTCATGCCAAATAATTGATAACACAAAAACAAACTGACTAAGTTTTGCATTTTACTGTTTATGAAAATGAAATTACGTTTTTCCACCTGTATTTTTTTCTTTTTCTTTCCCATGACCTAATTAATAAAATTGATAAAAGAACGCAAAGAAACTGCTAAAACCAATATCCTTTTTTGAGAAATTCCTAGAATTCTTCTTTTTAATATGGGCGTAGCTAGTGGAATTCCAAAAATTAATTTTTGTTTTTCGTTCTTGAACAGATTCTGTAGATATATAATAAACTTCTAAGAGTTTAACTTTAGGCATAAGAAATATCCTTCCTCAAATCCTGTTCTTAGAACACAAGAATAGTTTTAACAAGAAAAGTCGAGTTATTTTTCCCTAGTATGAAGGGGATTTTCATTTAAAGTTCAATTTAATGCTAAAAAAAGACCTGAAGCTCTTATATTAAAAATCACATTATCATCATTATGCCAAAAACTTGTATTTATTAAAATTATCAAACTCAAACCTTCCCAACTGAAGGCATCTGTTGATGACCTGTAGGGCATTTTACCAATAAAAGAAAAAAGTTCTTTTTCTGCAATATTACAAAAAGAAAAGTCATCTACCTTAAAAGTTTGCATTCTACAAAAAATCTTCAAATTCTTATTCTTCTGAAAATCATTAAGTCTGAGAAGACTTTAAATTAAATAAACATTGAAACAAACATCATCTACATTTTAATATTGAAGATCTGAAAACTTTTTTGTTTTCGATAATATTTTTTTAATATCGAAAAATCTTTGAACTTATTTACATAGATACAGACGAGTAAATGCTCACAGCAGGTACGACAGGTACAGTAGAACTCGGATAGGTAATTCACAAATGCGAGTTAAGCAGTTATAAAATACCTGCCTTAGTAGAGATAAGGTCTCTACATTTATATAAATATGGTATGTTTTGAAATTCTTTTTTTGTTTTTGAATTTGCAGGCATCTTACACACTAGCCAAAGAGAAAAAGTTCTTAGAATGTTGGTTTCATAAAATTATAAGTGTATATTTTTGGTTATGTTCGGGTTCTACTGTGCATAATCACTGAAATACAACAATAAAAACTACATATATATAAGCATAGTGAAGTTTATTAAAAAGCATACGCACGTACTCACTACCACAAACTAGATTAAAACATTCTCATACTGTGTGTAAACTTTTGTAAGAATTTATTCAATTTTTGAAAAATTGTTGCAAATTGTTATTTGAATTAAAAATGTAAACAACTTGCTAAGTTTATAACTTAAAACTGATGATCATGACGTGTGTATTTTATTTCTTTCGTCTATCGTATATTTTTTCGCCCACTATATTTTTAGAACAAACTAAAAACATATTTTTCATGTTTTTTTTGTGTTTTATTGTTGTTACCATTTTATTTCTTTTTAATAAACAAACAATTTTCGATACTGAAATGTTTTTAATAAAATCAAAAGAAGCTTAACGTGGTTATTTAACAGCTAAACTCCATCAAACAATATTATGCTGCTTTATGAGTTCTTTTTTATTTCACTTTTACATCAAGTTGTGTTTTTTTTAGAAGCAGGTGTCTAAATTTGTTTAATACACGAAATTAATTACCACAATTATTCATTTTACAAGTGAAATTTGATTTCATGACTCACTTTACTATTTTATGTTAGAAAATAAATACATTTTCTATAGAACAAATTAAAGGCATTGAATCGAACGTCGATGAAGCATAATTTCAAAAAATAAAAAGAGGCTGGGATGTGACCCACACTGATAACTTCCCATCCCGTCTGTTGGTTTGTTTTGCTTAAAAATTTGTAGGTTGTAGTTCGGTTAAAAATATTTTCGGTTGAATTATTCTTCAAAATTTTAAAATTACCAACAGTATTTTTCATATAAACAAAATAGTTAAGTTTACAAAAATAGATTTTTAGTGGAAAACAAATGTTTACGAATTTTCTTAATTTTTTATAAATTGGATAAATACAATTAGTTTATTTATCAAGAACCGAACACTACTTTTTACCAAGTTTTTGTAGATTTTATTTTTTATGAATAAACGGACTGTTGGATTTAAAAAAAACTACTGAATATCGAAAAATATATTTTTTTGAAATAAAAAGGAGTTTAAAAAATAATTTTTTACCAAGTTTTAGAATTAGGTTTTTATTTTTTGTAAGAAACTGTCAATTCGATTTTTCTCAAAATTTTACTTAATTTTTGACACCAATATTTTAAAAAAAATTAAATAAGTTTAAAGCCAATGTCTCACAGTTTTGAAAAGTTATTTTAGTAGAAAATACATTTTTAATAACTTTTATTAATTTGTTTTTAGATTTTTATTTGTTTTTGTAAGAAAACCGTCAATTCGATTTTTCTCAAAATTTTACCAGAAGTTAAAAACGTTATTCTTCGTTGTACAAAATTGTTTTTGAGATAAAATCATTTTTTATTCGTAAAATTCTCGAGGTGTCACATTTTTTTTTTTGATTTATAAAAAAAACGTAAATTGGATATTTTTTCAAATAATATACTTGTTTGGTATCACCTTTCAATTTATTATATAAAATTGAATTTAAGTCCCTAGCGTTTTTGGTTCTTGGGATATTTAGGTTTTTTTTTTTAACTGCTATTCAAAAAAAACCACCTACGCAATTTTCTGCATCTTTCTGAATTATTATCTGTATAACAAAATTTATTGGAAGATATCTCTTCTGGTTCTTGAGCTCGAGAACGTACCGTACACACGCACGCACAGACATCTTTCAAAAAATCTTTTATTTCGACTCTAGGAACCTTGAAACGTTGAGAAATGTCAACATTTTCAATGTGACAAATGGGAGGTAAAATTGGTGTTTATAATTCAATTTGTCTGAATTTGTACACTTTTTTTCCTCTTGATCAATAAATTGATTGTTTCGTTGTTACGTTTCCGGTTTGAAAATTTTTTCAGGAGCAATTCTATTGATTAACTAGCAAACCAAATTGGTCATAAAACAACTTCGAGAAAAGTACTGCCAGATTGGAAACCACACATCGAAAAACTACACCCATTCTCATTAATTATGGAACACAACTTGCTGTGCAAGTGGCTTCCTCAGATGGCTTCGCTGGTGCCCTTCAAACACCTTTTCGATGATTTCGAGATGATAGCTCACGAAATATTTGGATGATATTGGTTTTAAGTGCCATTCCAGATTGTTGGCATACCATCTGCCCTTCACGGATTTTTAAAGGCAAAAGACTAAATGAATAAATTGTACCTCCGACACGTCCTAAATATCGGATTAATTCGGTGATTCTTGTTTGATACTCGTCAAATAGCTCTCATATTACAGTTTGTTTAGTGCACTACAAAAGAGGTTATGAATTGTATCCAAAAAAAATCTAAAGTTTGTGAGATACCACAGAAAGAGTCAAATTGTTCCTTTGCCATCTTGACGAAACAACAAAGTTTTGGCCCCCCTAGCTTAATATGTAACTTTATAGCTAATTGTATTGCCTGCAGGTTGTTCTCAAATGAAATAAGAACATTTTTTTTCATGATGTTGGCAAATCGTCAATACCGCTTTTTAATTTGGGTTTCTAATAAAAATATTATTTCCAAGCATTACAAAAAATCGCCCTCCAAAAATACGAATTTTTAACATTTTTGATTAAATGCACTACATTAAATGCACTACACCACAATATTTTGCGCCCATTTTTCGTAAAATCTTAATTTTATTGAATTAGAATTACAACTAATTGCAAACAAAAATTTGTACTTGAGCCACTTTCAACCTCCTTTAAAATTTGTTTCATCTTTTCAAAATGAGAAGACTTTTTAAAGTCTTTTGCCTGAATTTTTCCAATTAATCTAATCTAATTTTCCTGGACAGTCACATATAAATTCAGCTTGTTGTCCCCGTATCCATTGTCCAATTGCTCTTAGCCTAAAACTGAAAAACGTTAACGAAGTTAGTTGTTGGCGCCTTCAGTTTCTGCATCAGTCGCGGAACGTGTATCAATTCGGCCAAAAATTCCTTAAAAAAAAACTCTTTTGGCTAAAGAGTTCTCACTTTGGAAATAAGTTTTTAATATTTTCCTACGTTGTTCTTTAAGTGTAGGTCAACTCATTTGGTTTCGCAATGGTATAACACTGACTTTCTATTAAAATTTCGAGCGGGAAACAGCTGTCAGTGTAAGCATATTTTTTTTGTATTTAAAAAGAAACTAATATCATGATTTCTAATAGGAACTTCACAACTTTGAATTTAAATTGTGAATGCACCCTTCCACTAAGCGTCGAACTGTCATTGTCGACTTATTCAGGAAACTCAACATCTTCATTATGAAAAAGTAAACGAACGAGCAACGCTTGTAAATTATACAAAATTTTCACCGAAATTTGGATTCGGTCACCCAATACTCGCTATATTTGTTGCCTTCTCATAGAGAAACCGGGTTCCGTAAAAATAGATCCAAATCAGTAAATTCTACGGCATTCTCAAGAACTAGATGTCGCTTAGACTTATTTTGAGTAAAGATCTGGGCTTATAGCCATGCAATATCAAGCTAACTCAAAAATTGAAGCCGAAGAACCAATAAAAGCTACGTAATTTCTGCAAGTTTTCCAAGAGTAATATTTTTATTGGAAAACCCTTTAGATGTAAATTGAACTATTTCACGAGTCTTCTAACTTTTGTTTAACTTATAACTTACAAATTGGACCTACATTGACTGTAAACTATGTTTTGTAATTGTACTTGCATTTTTTGATTTAAGAACTTGAATTATTTCGTAACTCGCAAAACTGAATCATAAAATTGTTCTTTTAGATTTTAATTCGTAAAAATGTTTACACATTTCTTTCTCAACGAATGAAAAATGTCCTTAAACCAATAACAGACAGTAAACATATCAATTTCTGAGCTGTGCTGAAAATTGTTTGCTATGCACTCTCCATGACTAATAGCAATGTCTATCCATTTCTATTCATCCAAATCCTTAGACTAGGATTTTATTCAATCTGTTTTATGATTTATAAATGCATTTGCTTGCAAAAAAAAAAATTGATACAGAAAATCCATGACATGAATCTCTTCCCAGTGCCATCACTCACATCAGCGTAGAGCTTAATTCATGAATAAGAAATTACTATGGCTATTTGAAAATGGCGTCGATGCCCTTGCTTAACTAGCTTCTTATCCCTTTTTCCCTGCAAAGAAAAGAAAAGAAAAACTCTCACTATCAGTTGACGTATTACTCAGCTATTCAGCAAATGGAAACACGCTAAAACCCTATTACTTATCCGCGCCTCTCTTTCATAATTCTTTTTGTACATATGGATGTATGTGTTCAATGTTCATACCTAATACGTATGTATGTGATGTGAATATGGGTTGAAAACCTGTGAAGAGGTTGTATTAATAATTCAAAGTTAATGTCAGAATTGTTGGCAACAGAGGAAAGCAGAGTAGGTAGACAAAGTAGACACGTTGGAAAGCAGGATCGACTTGAGGATTAGATTTTTGTTGTCCTACATAAAATACGGGACGTGGTTTATTAGTAACTCTTCAACTAAAATCACTGACATAACTAAAGACGGTATGAATGACATTGCATAGGGTTGCCGATTAAACTTTTTTAAAATGGAAACATATTTAAAATATTTCTTCAAATAAAACTTTTCTTTTTGGAATGGATTGGAATTAAGCAAAAAGTCCAATTTTTGATTGATAAAAGTGTGTATCGTTACATTTTTAGAATTAGGGTAATTTGTACTTGTCATATGTCAAAAGATGACAGCTCCAAAAGTGACAACTATGCAAAAAGCGAGATAACTAAAATCACAACTCTAATAGAAAAGGTTTTTACGAGCGTCTAGTTGTCATGTTGTCAACTGAAGATACTGCTGCTGAAAAAGCTAAAGCTTGTTCTTAAGTTCTTAAGGGTAACCCTAAAGTTTCTATAGTAGTGGTGAGCTCTTCAACTAAAGGATTTGCGTCAGAGTCAAGTGACTCATGCAAGTTCATTAAACCAAATTTGTAGTTGGTTGGGAATGCAGAAGCAAATAGAGTCTGTCATGCTATTTTATAATGACACACAAATAATTTAGTATACACGTAAAAAATGTATAGATACATGCAAAAAATGTATATACACATTTTTTTTACCAGGAAAGTAGTTATTTTTTATTTGTTATAAAAAAATACAGTTTTACACGTTAACGAGGGCCAATTACAACTTTTTTTTGTGCAAATATAATATAAAAAAAGAGGCTGGGATGCGACCCACACTGATAACTTCCCATCCCGTCTGTCGATTTGTCTTGCTTCAAAGTTTGTCTATATGTACTCGTATCAATTTTTACCAAATTTGCGTACTATTTTTTGTAGATTTTATATTTTATGAAAAAACGGACTGTTGGATTTTTATATAAAAATCATTGAATATTGAAAACAATATTTTCTGTAAAATAAATAAGTTTGAAGCCAATATCTAAAATTTTTGAAAAGATATTTCAGTCGAAAATCAATTTTTACCAACTTTTGTTAATTTTTTTTCGGTTTTTAATTTTTTGTAAAAAAACTGTCAATTCGATTTTTTTCAAAATCTTACTGCACGTTGAAAATAATAGTTTTTGAAAGGTAAAAGTGAATTTAAGCCAATATCTCAAATTTTTGAAAAGATATTTGAGTCGAAAATGAATTTTTACCAACTTTTATTATTTTTTTTTTAGATTTTTATTTTTTGTAAAAAAACTGTCAATTCGATTTTTTTCAAAATTTTATCGAATATTGAAAACAATATTTGTTATAAGATAAAATAAGTATTAAGCCTAAATTTCAAGTTTTTGAAAAGATATTTGAATTGATATTCAATTTTTACCAACTTTGAGTAATGTTTTTTTTAGATTTTTATTTTTTATAAAAAAACTGTCAATTAGATTTTTCTCAAAATTTTATCAGATTTCAAAAACATTGTTCTCTGTTGCTCAAAATTGTTTTGGAGATAAAATTATATTTTAGTCGTTAAATTTTGGAGGTGACAAATTTTTTTTTTCAGTTTTTTTGATTTATAAAAAAAACCGTTAGATAGATTTTTTTCAAAAAATATACTTCTTTGAGATCACGTTACAGTTTATTATATAAAATTTAATTCAAGTTTCTATCGTTTTTGGTTCGTAAGATATTTAGGGTTAACCAAAATTTTCACCTTTTTTTCAAACTGCTATGGTAAAAAAACCACCCACGCAATTTTCTTGAGAGCCCTTTCTGCATCTTTCTGCCTTATTATCTGTATAACAAAATTTATTTGGAGTCGATATCTCTTCTGGTTCTTGAGCTATGGGCAACGAAAAAAACGTCGCGAACGTACGGACGTACGGACGTACAGACGTACGGACGTACGGACGTACGGACGTACGGACGTACGAACGTACGTACACACGCACGCACAGACATCTTTCTAAAAATCTTTTATTTCGACTCTATTGACCTTGAAACGTCGAGAAATGTCAAAATTTTCAATTTGACAAATCGGACCCATTACAATAACTTCCTATGGGAAGTTAATAAAAAACTAGATAGACAGATAGATAGGATAGATGAAAATACGTAAATTGAGTCATGTTTTTATTTTACGATAGGACTCATAATGTGGGTAATAGTTATGGCTTCTCGTTTTCAACAGTAAGTAAAACCATTAATTTATGATATTGAGTGCTTTTATTTTATTTCATATTTTTTTTTGTTGATAGGTTAAGGTTAAAAGTAAATTTATATATTCTAGATTGTGTTATCGTAGATAGTTTTGTGTTTATTTGATTTTGAATAAACTAAAAGGTAAATGAAAAATAATAAACGATGGAAAACGTATCCGTTGGGAAGAGTTGATAATGTTTGTAACTGTGGAACTTTGATTTGGTGTTGAATGCTTAATGGAAAAAATGATTAATATCATACAAGATGTGACTGTATACTTATACCTAAAACCTATCTTATGATTGAAGTTTGAATGAATTTATCTATTCTTCAAATCATATCATAACTACAGTTCCACTGAAATGTGGAAAATTTTATGTTTTAGAAAGAATGGAGAAGAGTTGATATTGGATTACACTGGTTGACATGGTTTTCTTACTGGCATTTAAATTGCACTTTTCCAATAGGTTTAGGTAGCCTTAATTTTAATCCGACCTAAAAATTAATTTATCACCTCAGGTTTAAGAGAAATCAAATTTTAAAATTAGAAAAACACGTATATAAGGGTTTTTGGGACTTTCAAAATGTATGAAGTAGCTTTTTTTCAATTGAATTTGTTTTCTTCAATATTCAGTTTTAATATTTATAAAAATAAAAATAAATAAATAGGGTGGCGCAACAGTCCGTTGAGAACTAGGACCTACTGACTTAAAACTCTTAAACGTTCCTCTGTACGATTACTGATGTTGTCAGGGATGTGCAGACATAAAAATTTTTAAGCGGAATCCGAGCGGCTAATTTGGGAATTTGTCAATTTCTCGCGAAAGACAGTACCCGTGAAAAAACCTTTAGATGGCATCGGGAACGATCGAACCACGAGTTCTACTGAAAATCTATAATATTTCATATAATATTCGAAAAATCTTCAAAAGCTCTTATAATGCAGCTGTCACACACAAATCTTTAAAAAAAGGCTAAACCTTTTTTGCTAAAATAGTTTTCAACAGAAAAAGGCAAAACGGTTTAAATGGAAGCTTTGTTCTTGTAAAGAATCTGTTGTCGGAGCAACTCTATTAGATCAAGTTTTAAAATGTGTAATAAATACAAAACATGCGCTTACTTTATTAAGGTGGCGCTACAGTCCTGTGTGAACGAGGGCCTCACGCAACAAACTTGTCCATCTAGCTCGGTCCCTAGCTAGATGTCTCCAGTTTCGCGCTCCAAGTTGGATGAGCTCACTTTCCACTTGTGCGCGCCACCTGATCTGTGGTCTTCCTCTACTGCGCTGTCCTATGGGTGTGGATTCGAAGACTTTCCGGACCGGAGAATTAGTTTCCATGCGCTCTACGTGACCCAGCCATCTTAGTCGTTGGACTTTTTTCCTTCTGGCTATGTCTACGTTGCTGTGCAGCCCGTACAGCTCGTCGTTCCATCTTCTCCGGGACCGTAGATCACACGAAGAACTTTCCTCTCGAAGCGACCCAAGGTGCTTTCCTCCGCTTTTGTCATAGTCCATTCTTCTGCACCGTAAAGCAACACGGAGTTGATTAGGGTCTTATATAGCGACACTTTGGTCTTTCGAGAGAGGGCTTTGCCACTCAATTCCTTTCTTAGCCCAAAGAAACAGCGGTTAGCAAGAGTTATTCTTCGTTTGATCTCAGCGCTGGTGTTGTTTTCTGCGTTTACAGCGGAGCCTAGGTAGATGAAGTCCTTGACTAACTCAAAGTAAAGTCTGTTGATGGTGACGTTTTCATCAAAACGTCGGTGTTGTAGGTCAATTTTTGACGACAGCGTGTACTTTGTTTTACTCTTTTTAACCGTTTAACCCATTTTTGCCGCCTCAGCGTCAATACTCACAAAATAAAACTGGAACAAATAGATAAATTAGAGTTTAAAATTAGCACTAAAAATGTATTCCAAAAAATTCAAGTTTTTTAAGTTTTTCTCGAAACTTCATACCGATTCAAATAAAGTCTCATTACTGATGAATATATCCAAAAAAAAAAACTATTATTCTAGAATGCTTTTATTTGTACTTTTCAAAATCATCATACAAGTTATTGTTTAAAGTATTTTAAGTTTTAACTTAGGCTAAAAAAAACGTTTTTAGCATTTTCAAGAAAGTCTATTTTAAAAACCAGATATGATAAATAAATTAAAAGACGAGATTGGAATTTAGGACATTTTAATCCTTAAAAAAAAGAAATGTTGTATTTGTGCAACAGAAGAACAACGTTACTTTGTCTACAAATATTATTCTTCTTTCCTTTCGTAAAACTTCTACCAAAGTTTTTCACTTCTCTTTAAAACCCATCCCTACGTACACATACATTAAAGTTCAGCAATCATTGGTCATGGTCATAATATAGGATTACATTTTCATTCATGTCCTTCTCTAAATCCTATACTGTATGACCCTTAATCATAGCCTAGAGCTATGTTCTTTGGGCTTAGAATTTATCAAATAATTTGTAAGCTGTTTGATATAAACTAAAGGAATATAACCCTTAACCTATATTTAACAAGGTTTTTGTGAACTTTGTCTTTTATGCAACGCAAATTAAATTCTTAATAACAGAGAGTTTTGTTCGAGGTGAAGTCAAAACAATTTCTTAGAATTAAGAAATTCTAAGTTTTTCCCTTTAATTTGGACATAACCAAATATAGGTAAAAGGTTAATTCACAATGAGACAGATTTTTAATCATACAATTTTCATAGGTTTTAATCATCATACAAAACGACAAATTAATACACGAATGTTGTATGTTGATAAATTCAGAAGAATAGTGGTATTTCTTAAAAAAAAAAAGAAATAGTATACCGTTTCATACTTCGTTAGTAAGCAAAAATGGATTTTGACTTACTCAGTAATGTCCAAAAAAAAAATGATTAAATGAAACATATTTTGACATTTAATGGTCATTTTGAAGAAACGAACGAAAAATGCACCAAAAATGACTCACATACTCTCGGAACCGGTGTCTCATAGTTTCGAGCATAAAATATTTTCAACTTTTAATTGGAACTCAATCCAATTTGAAAACTTTGACATTTTTGACATTTCAATGACCCATGAATCTAAATTTATAGTTTTTAGATAGATTTGTCAATGTGTTCCGTGGGTTTCGGATTTGTTACGTCTGTCTTTTTCATTTGTCAACAATATTAAGCACGATGCTTCAAATCATTGTCTAGAAGTATCTATCGACTCTTTTTCAATCTGGGGTGGAGAACATTTTTTTTGGAAATGAGCTCTCTGTTTATGAAATGCGCCTTATTTTCACAGAAAGACCAAAAGCCTTAGAATACAATTTTAAACCTTATTGATCTGACATAAATCAAATCTAATCGATTTACAACATAACTTTATAGGTTTATGTCCCATCTTACAGGAGATCCGAAGATTCTATTATTGCAAAGGTTTTCTAATATTAGAATGTATCAATTTTTGGAATAGCAGCCAAGCTTCAAAGTCTCATAAAAGATATGTATCTCATTTAATTGAATATTTCAAGAACCAATAAAGATATTAGTGCCAAATTTTAAGCAAACTATTGTTAAAGAGCACTTCGCACAACACCAACCGCAGCACTGGAAGTGCTTTTAAACCCAACACCACTTGACATCTTCTCTAAAAAGGTGGCTGCCAACTCATGTGTAAGGCTTAGAGCCACCTCTCAATGGACCAGTAACAATACTTGACATACAACTATTCTAGACAATTTCAGATCTATCCCAGATCGCTTAGACTATACCACCCCAAAAATGGTATTTGGTAAAAGATTCCATGTGTCCATCCCTTCAAGATCCTCCTGGGAAGAAGAGGGACCCCTGGAAGACGATGCGGTACACTGCTCTACTGACGGTTCAAAGACCGATCACGGAGTTGGAAGTGGTATTTTTTCAGAACAACTGAATCTCAGTCTATCCTATAGACTTCCCAATCAGTATATATCAGTAGTGTATTCCAGGCAGAAGTAATGGCGATTAAAGAAGCACTATCCTATCAAAGAAAACGTTATATCTTGTAAGGATATACGAATCTTCTCGGACAGCCAAGCCGCTCTTAAATCTCTCGCGTCTGTCTCCACAAACTCTCGAACAGTCCACGATTGTCAATCATCTCTGAAGGAGATGACGGAACAGTTTAACATTCACCTCATTTGGGTGCCGGGCCACAGAGACATTCCGGGAAATTGCAAAGCCGATGAGCTCGCCAAAAACGGAACACTTCTGCCTTATGTTAGACAAAAACATAACATAGGTACACCACTTGCTACATGCAAATATCTTCTCAAGCAATATGCTTTAGAAACAACAAATACTAGATGGTCACAAAGTACCACCTGCCTGGCAACCAAACAAATATGGCCAAGTATTGACTTAAAACGGTCAAAAGGCTTGATATCACTGAGCAGAAAAAGTATAAGCTCTATAATTGGAGTAATAACGGGACACTGCCTCATAGGTAGACATGCTCTGAGGCTAGGAGTCTACACAAATGACTTCTGTAGAAGCTGCATGGACGAGGAGGAAGAGGAAACAGTCCAACACCTTCTATGTACATGTCCAGAACTCTCCATTAGAAGGAATTACTTTCTCGGTAATCCCTTCTTCGATAACACCAGTGAACTGGCAACGATTGACACAAAACGTCTCTCTAACTTTATTAAAAGTACAAAATGGTTTGTTTAAATTCATTACTCTCCCATGAGTAACCTCATTAGTGGTATCACAATGGACCCTTGAGGTCTACGTGTGTCAATGATATCTGGACAGCCACTACAACCTAACCTAACCTATTGTTAAAGGCTTTACATTTTACTCAATGATAGTTTTCCAAATATTAAGCAATTTAATTACTTACTTACTTACTAGTGGCGCTACAGTCCGGGGTGCACCTGGACCAAAACCAATATGCGTCTCCAGCCAGCTCGGTCCTTAGCTAGCTGTCTCCAGTTTCGCACACCAAGTTCGTTGAGGTCTTCACCCACCTGCGTGCGCTACCTGAGTCGCGATCTTCCTCTACTGCGTCGTCTCTCGGGATTTTATTCGAAGACCTTTTAGGCTGGAGCGTTGATGTCCATTCGCTCTGCATGACCTAGCCATCTATGCCGTTGGACTATAATTCTGTGAACTAGATCAGTGTCGTCGTTATATCTTCTCCTCCATTCTCAGTCTATGCATACGGGACCAAAAATCACCCGAAGAATTTTTCTCTCAAGGCATTCTACGACGTTCTCATTTTTCTTTGACAGGGTCCAGGCTTCAGCGCCATAAATGAGAACCGGGATGATGAGTGTCTTATAGATGGTGATTTTAGATGCTCGAGAGCGGACTTTATTTCTCAATTGCCTTCTAAGTCCAAAGAAGCAGCGATTTGCAAGAGTTATTCTTCGTTTGATTTCAGCGCTAGTGTCGTTGTCTGTGCTTAATGCGGTGTCTAGGTAGACAAAATCCTTAACTACCTCGAAGTTATAGCTTTCCATGGTGACGTTTTGTCCAAGACGTCGTTGTTCAGTGTCCTTTTTTGATGACAGTATAAACTTGGTCTTGCCCTCATTGACCACTGAACCCATCTTCTTCGCTTCCGTCGCAATGCTCGAAAACGCTCCACTGACATCACGCTTTGATCTTCCAATTATGTCAATATCATCTGCGTATTCGAGTAGTTAGATGGACCTTTGGAAGATTGTGCCTATAGTGTTGACGGTTGAGTTTTGCACAATTCTTTCCAGAACGATGTTGAAGAAGTCGCATGACAGTGCATCGCCTTGTCTAAAACCTTTTTTGACATCAAATGCATCGGTGAGATCTTTTCCGACCCTGATAGAGCAGCGTGCATTCCCCACCGTCATTCTGGACAAACAGATAAGTTTGACAGGGATGCCAAAACTAGACATACGCGGCTTTAAAATCGATAAAGAGATGGTGGGTATCGATTTGAAGCTCCTGGGTTTTTTTCCAAGTATTTGGTGGATAGTGGACGGCTTCAGACGTTCACATAATACGGCAAGGAAAAGAAAGGATCTTATATGCAATGTTAAGGAGACTGATGCCTCTGTAGTTGGCGCAATTCAGGGGTCTCCTTTTTTATGTATCGGGCAAACTATGCTGATATTCCAGTCATCAGGCATACTTTCATATTTTGCAGATGAGTTAGTGCATGCTCCGTACCAAGTCATCGCCTGCTGCTTTAAATAGTTCGGCGGCGATGCCGTCAGCTCCAGCAGCTTAGTTTTTCTTCAGTTTAGATATAGCTATCTTCACTTCGTCTAGGTCGGGTAGGCGGAATTGTTGATCTACTTTGCCTAGGTTGATCTCTCTTACAGCGGAATTCGGTTCGTCATCGCCGTTATATAATTTAAGGAAGTGGTCTTTCCATATTCTCAACATTTACTAGCGACTCCAAAATTGTATACCTTTTTTTTTGCTAACTATAGAAAACTCTTAATAACCTTTTATTAAACCGTGAAAGTTCGTGAAAATAAACAAAGCTTACAATCTTAAACACGTAGTCCAAATAATTCCAGGAACTACTCTCATAAGATTAGTTGTAAATAGGTAGAACTTCGTTTTTCATCAGGATGTTTACTTACCAACCTCAGCCTTAAATATATTTTTCCACATACAAAATGTAGTGATACAAGTTGTTATAATTCTGGGGTTTAGGTTTTCAACCAAGAACCAAACTAGTACCTTGTCAAAACTAGAGTAAAATTTTACTAAATCGTTCAAAATGTTGAGCCATTGAATTGAAATACATTTTAAGGAGGTTTTTGTATGAAATTTTATACTCACAGTTTAAGGCAGCTGCTTGCCGAATTTATAATTATTGAATATAAGAATGAAACAACAACAACTTGTGTGTGCTACCACCAAGTTCATAGGCTGGAGTTATAGCTATTTCACGGGGGCCAACCCGATCATCAGACTCCTTTAGTGGTGCTTAATCGCTTTTTGTTCAATTTAATTTTTGAAGAACTTTTGCCCGAGCTGGGCTTGAACAAGCGATCTAGCGTGTGAGGAGCTAGTGCACTACGCACTACGCCACCGCACCCACATGAAAGTTGTAAGCCAATTACAGGTTTTTTCGTTCTATCGTACTATACTGAACCGATTAGCATTTTTCTAAGCACACACAAGTAATTGTTGTTGTTTTATTCAGTTTCTTTCTATTATCTCCTCTCTTTTTCATAAGCCAACGATTTCGATTGGATTCGTATGAGGAGGGAGATGGGGCGAAAGAGTTGACACGGGTCAAGATTTTTTTTTTTTTTTAAATTTTTACAATTTTAAGGAGGTTTTTGTATGAAATTTTATACTCACAGTTTAAGGCAGCTGCTTGCCGAATTTATAATTATTGAATATAAGAATGAAACAACAACAACTTGTGTGTGCTACCACCAAGTTCATAGGCTGGAGTTATATACATTTTGTTTTAAATATAATTTATTGTTAACATTATACAAAACCGAAAAAAAAATAATTAAATTTAGAGCTTTAAGAGCTCAAACTGCACTGAAGATGCCACAGTAAAACTTGGTTTTTTGATGCATATATTTTTCCAAAAAAAAGATAAAATGCCTTTTTTTCAAAAAAATACATAGTTTTCAATTTATATATATAAAAAACTGAACTTCAACTTGCTTAACAGCAAAATCGTTCTGGAAAGTATTTAGACTGTACAAAAAAAATATAGCAATGTCACCTAAGTCACAGGAATACATTTCACGTACCAAATGTTCGCGAGGTTCAAAAATTTCAAATCTAGCCTATAACTGTTTCTTCAACTCATACATTACTTGGGTCTATATTGTTTCCATTTCCTCCCTAAAAATAATTGCCACAAAGTCATTTTGGGTAATGTTTAATATTAAACTGATGAATTGAAGAAAAGTTACGGGTATTTATTGTCACATCCGTAACAATGCTAATATAATTTTATTATTGTTATTTTTCAATCTAAGTGCGTCTCATATAATTTGCAAAATATCGTTTGTTGTCCTGGGGTTCTTCTAATACCATCATAACCCAAATAATAAGTATCCAAGGTTTCGATTTGTTTCTATCAGCATTAAGCTGATCTGCAGTTTTGAACTTTCTTCGTTTTTGTCTTAGACTAATGTTCAATATTTATTAGAAATAATAGCATTTAACCTTAATCTACTGTACTCATTTATATACTGATTTGAAAAAAATTATTTAAAGAATCTAGGACACGAATAGCTTACCGAAGTTAAATCTTTAATCTTTTTCCATCGGCACATAACATACAGTCGACCATAAATCAATCGACAATTGTTCTTACTCTCCTTAAAGCCATTAAGTTCCTCCCAAGTTCAATTTTTGTAATGGAGTCTATTGTCCATGTCCTTGATGGGATCATGCAAAAGAACTGAACTGAGATTAATCCATTGAGAAAAGGCGTAACTATATATTCTTAATTTTCGTCTACATTCAAAAAAGTCCAAATGAGACATAGAGTATCATGAGTTTGATTGTAGGTTATAGGTTATAGGTTATAGGTTATGTCTTATGTGTGGTATATGTAACCGTTTCGAATATAAGGCGTTATTCTTTTTTGTAAGTCGAGCTAAGACAAAAAAAAAAAAGAATTTTCAAAAACCTAAATTACTATATATCGTCAAGACTTCACATTTGAACATTTTTTCTATATTTTCAATGTCACATGAATGACATTGAATTATGAATACCTATAACAAAGCATCTCATATATCTCTGCTTAAAAACAAAAAAACAAAGAGACTTATTAAGGGTGTTAAGGCAATTATTACACAATTTGTTCCATATTTCTAAAAACCTCGGGCTTGAGTGTGTACCACCTTCATATAATAACATTAATAAATCTCAATCTGTACCACACACATTTATCAATTAATCAAATCTCTCGAATATCAATCATACGTACTGTCATTAGTCAACTATTCATCCAGCAGCAACAGCAGCAGCAGAAAAATAGTTACCATTGAAGTGTAACAACTTTCAATAGGTTACCCTACAATAGCACCTCGTTCGTCAATTTTGTGTCTTATTTAGTTTTTCAGTTTTGCACGAATCTAATAATGTTTTCAGTGCAATTATTGGTAATGAACAACTGTAAGTAACTATAACAAACCAATACCATATGATACCATGGCGATGGTGATGGAAATAGTGATATAATCAACACCTTAAAGTATATCAATATCATCAACGTCAATTCAAAACCTACATAACTAAATATACGCAAGTTGCTGTAAGAAAAATGTCAAATGTGTAATCAGATATGTTTGGCTTGATTTGGAACCACTCGCTTATTTAGTTTTGTACTCGAATGGTGGTCGTCTAATTGTGACATAAATTCCTTGCTTGCGATAACCATGAATTTGTCAACGATGCGAAATTGGAATGACAGCTGGTTTCTTGATATTTGTATTTTGTTTTTTTTTGTCTTTAGTTTTTCTCTGGTTTGTTTACCTTTAACGCTTCGATTGTGGTGCATCTGAGATTGATTAGTGTTTTATTTTTGTAATAAGTATAGAATGGTGGTACTATACTTCAATCAGTTTTAAGATTAATCTTAGAACTTTACCAAGGAGCTTCAAAGAATTGATCTATGTTACTAGCATTGTAAAGGAAAATTAATCTGTTGTAGATTGATTCTATTTACGTAGTTGTGCTTGAAACTGGCCCAAATAATGTTTGACAGAAGATCTGAGTTAAAAAAATATCATTTTCATAAAATAAATTCCTAACTCTTCTTGATTTGTCTATACATCATTTTTAAATAATTCATTAGTCGAAGAATTGATTATTTTGACCAGCTTCAATCTTTTCTATAGAGTCAAAAAAAAAGAGTTTTTAAAATGATACGCAATAGAACTTTTATGCCGCTTGAACACCAATGTTTCTTTTCATTCATGTTTTTATTAGCAATCATATTTAATGGAAACCCTCTTCCCCTACAAAAACTCTGTTGTATTACTCAAACTTTGAGAAATGTTGATAATGACTAACCCATGAGGTTAATTTCCGGAGTATTGTAAATTTTAGTGATTCCTATTTGAGCCGTACATCAAGAATGTCAATGTTTACCTTTTTCAGAACATAAAGATCAATGTGCATGGGTATTGGGTACATTATTTTAATACGCTCGTTGCTCAAAGACTCAAATAATACTTTATTAATGAATTTATTGGTCTTGACACCAAGTTTCACCATATAATTACGTCAAGTTTTAAAATATGTATATCTCTTTGAAAATGTTAAGCACGACTGGATCCTACGAACTTGCTCCTATCTACAAAGAGTCTGTTTCAAAAAGTACCTATATAAGATTTAAAAATATAGAATTAGAATAGTCTGTAGACTTAGTTCGAATTAGTTAGTCTTCAAAGATATAAATGCCATTTGGTTTGTCAAAAAAAACTCCATTTTTTCAATTTTATTGTTTGAAAATCGTTAGACTAGTTTTATTTAATCTAACTTTTTTATACAGGGTCCGACAAAAAAAACTCCCGTATTTCTGTACGTTTATATTTAAAGCTATTTATAGATTCCAGACAACATTACTCTCTTACAGGAATGGTTGAGAGTTGTAAGTCACTAGGGCCTAGTTCTCAACGGACTGTTGTGCCACCCAATTTATTTATTTATAGATACAATGGTATTCTGGGTATAGATAGATCATAATGGCGTGGCACGGTGAGCATTGCGCATTTGTCGTAGAGGAATATATCCGTAATGTTGGTTCTGCGATTACTACTCAGCGAGCATTTTGCGTTCCCGTTGGTGCTGTTTTAATTTCGTCTGACACGGCCCATTTCCAGTTATCGGGTACTGTAAATAAACAAAATTTTTCATACTGGGCAACAGAAAACCCTTAAAAAATACATCAACGACCACTTTACAGCCCTTATGTGACACTTTCGTGTACTGTTGCTGAATGTGGTATGTTAGGTTCGCATTTTTTCGAAGAAAATGGGCAACAAGTTACAGTTAATGCGGATCGCTACTGTCACATGATTGAGACCTTCCTCCAACTAAACTTAAATCAGTTTACTAGGAACCACAAAGAAGTCTGGTTCCAACAAGATGAAGCCACAGCTCACACTTCACGGCCTTTACTAACCATTTTGAAACAGAAGTTTCCAATGCATCTTCTTTCTTTACGAGGAGACATTACCTGGTCCCCCGATTTATCACCTTGTATTTTTTTTTCTTTGGGGATATTTAAAGGTCCTAGTCTACACTGATTGCCCGACATCTTTGGAAGCACTTAAGGAGACAATCACTCAGGAAGTGGCAGCCATTGATATGAATATTATTTTATTAGCATGTCTCCCTTTTTCGGCTCTCATACGGAACTAATTTTAACAAATAAGGTGTCAAAACAAAGATAATTTTCCGTAGACTATGCGAATTGTATTTTATTGAATAATAATTTATAATTTGCTGAAAAAACTTTAATCTTTATTATAATAAAAATATGAAATACTCGGAAATTATTATTGTAAGGGAAATGGTTTGTGTATTTGAATGAACTTATCGAATACACACCATTTTTTGTCGGTAAGGTAGTTTCATCCCAAGATACAACGCATCCTAGGACAACTCTTCCCGGAAATGATAAATACTTGTAAGCATACTTAACGAAAACAATTGTTTGTGAATTCAACTAGTTTGTTCAAAGATTTTTTCTTTATTTTAATTTCATATTAGAGGAACCAGGATGGAAAATAAATTATCTTAAGATAAGAAAGAGGCAGAACATGTATGTTTAAATTGTAAAGCGATCGCCTATTGGTTGTGTAGTTAGGTAGGTGTCTAAAACGGATAAAGAATAGTTCTTTGTCGTGCTCAGCTTTATGGAGATAGAGAGATTAGTTTAAAAATTACAAACCGTTTAAATATGAATATTTCAGCTTCAAAATTTCTCTAATAAAAAATGAGGATTTTTCAAAATTTGTATAAAGATAGGGATTGTAAATTTGCAAAGTCAAAACGAAGTTTCTTTTAAATATTCATATATTTACACTCACCAAAAACACTTTAATAAGAGTTTTTTTCTTTTTCGAATTTTGGAAGCTTAAATCTCAAAAGCTTGGTAGTGTAGAATTATTTTGAAAACCATTAGGAAAAGTATAATATAAACCATGTCAAGCAATCTCATAATTGTCCTTGAAAACAAAATTCTAATATTTAATTTTTATATGAAGAATGTTCACTGATAACTTCTTAGTTGTGCCGTCTCTCGATACTTCTAAAACTTAAAAAACAAATATAATTAACATTTTTTGTGCAAGACCACAAAACAATTTATTTAAATATATATTTTTGTTCCCGAAATTTTTTAGTCAAACACAAATTTGTATACATTTTTTTAGCATTTTTTGAAAGTTGTATTGTATTATTATATTTTTCTAAGAAAGTTATAAAGTATACACTTTTATTCATTCTCAAGATATTCAAGTTCAAAATCAGTTTCTACTAATTTTCTTAGATATAAAGTTTTAAGAACAATGTTTTGTATACGCTAAAATTTTTTGTAGAAAATATGTATAAAAGTTAACAGTTTAAGTAGCATTTGTAAAGGTTGTTATTTTTTGTAAAAAAAATTATCACTTCAATTTTTCTAAAGACTTTATTAGAATTTACAATCATTTTTCTTCTTTTCGAAAAAGATTCGAGTTGACAAATATCCATACCAATATGGTGAAGCCGCTAGCATTACTGGTCACAAGAGCTTTAGGGTCTACCAAATTGTAACATTTTTTTTAAACTTGCATTACTTGCTATAGTACTCAATTTTTTTAAAGTCTTTTTTGCATCTTTTGATTTTATGATCTATAAAACAAAATTTATTTGGAATCGATTTTTCCTCTAGTTTTTGAGATGTCGCCAACGAGAAAAGGTACCCCGAACGTACAAAATTACCACACACATTATCTGTATACAGATATCTCTCTAAGAACCTTTAATTTAGGTTCTAGGGACATTAAAACGTCGAGAAAAACTAAAATATTCAAATCAACAAATCGGACGGATTACTTCTAAAGTAACTTAATAAGTATACGCCCCAGTGTTCTTCATGAAGATATCTATGAAAGATTCCTTGTCTATCACATTTCTCCATCCACAGTACATTTATGACTAAGTCAAAAGTCACTATCTAAAGAAGGACATACTTACTTTGTGTATAGACATCTAATTGCTCATTAAATAATGTCATAGAAAATCGTGAGTCTATGCAAAAGTAAGCAAACTTTTTAGCATTCTCAAAATTTCTCTTTCAAATAACTTCTTTTTTTTTAATTCACAAAGTTCACATAACTTTGAAATTTCCTTACCTAATCTAAAAGTTAATTCAACAAAAGAGGACAAAATTACCATTAAATGTATTATGACCAACGTCATTTAAATCCTTTGTCTAGGACTTCAAAATGAGAACTTATACACTCGGTCCTCTCTATACCCCCATCGTCCACCTTGCGCCGTGAATTCCTTGTCGGTTAGCATTGAATAAGAACTGCCTTCAGTTCTTCTGAAACAGAGAGGCACCTTTATGGCATAAAATCTCGATACCAGTATAGAAGGAAATTCTGCAGTCATGTCTAGTTGCCAGCTGCTGCCTTGGTTGGCCTATAGAATATAGATATTAATAACTGGTAGATTGACCGAATGAAGTCTGGGTTCTTATTTGTTCAGTAGTTTCAACTATTTGTCTACTCCGATTTATCTCAATGGGAATAATATCAAATTATTTGTACGAGAGAAATTTATAAATTCCTTTTGCCATGAAGCTGAAACTCTTTAGCCTTTAGCATCATCATCATCGTTATCGTCATAATGTCTATATGCCAATATAATGCAATCTTGACGTGTTGTATTTTTTAATAGAAATTTCCATCATAAAACAAGGAGAATAAATTGAACATCATTTAAAGTTGTTTATTTTCAATTTTATATTGACTTTATATTTCTCTTTGTTTAAATCAAACAAAATAAGTAAAATATATTAAAAAAGCAAATATTTACAATCTTCTGTTTTATTGCATAATTTAAGGTGCTGGTGAATCAGGAAAAAGTACGATAGTCAAACAAATGAAGTAAGTAAAATTTAAAAATAAAACAGAAATAAACAAAATACACAAACGAAAAATAATCCTAATTCATTTTGTTGTTTTCAAGTATCTTTTTTTTTTGTTTTATTTTGATGTTTGTTTTTGTCAGTTTATATCTTCTGGTGCTGAATTAAAGTTTATTTAAGTTTAAATTAATTTTGTACTTCTCTTTATTTTAGAATCATTCACGAAAGCGGGTTCACTTCGGAGGATTTTAAACAATATCGACCAGTTGTATACAGCAATACAATACAATCCTTAGTTGCAATACTTAGAGCCATGCCAAATCTCAGTATTCAATATAGCAATAATGAAAGAGAGGTATGTTAATAAAAGGCTATATAATTAATCTATGTTTTATTTGCACATAAATGTTTATTGGTATTAATAAGTGTTAAGTAATTACTTTAAGAAAAGCAAGAGGTGCAGTATGATTGTGGTGCAAATTAAAAACTAATTATCAAGTTTACATATATACATGTATGCATTTAGTTGTTAAAGAATTTTTGTTTATACATACAAAAAATTAACAACAACATCTTATTTTATTTTTTTAATCACAAAATATTAGACTTAGACTTTTTTCTGAGTAATTTTTAGTTTTTTTTTTAATTAAATTGAAAAATGTATTTATTTATTTATTCGTCTTTCAAGTTAAAACACTTTATGGAGGCTTCATTAAAATCAAACATTATATTTACAAATTGACAGTGGTAAAAACATAGTTCACACAGGACTGTAGCGCCACCTTAAGTAAGTAAGTATACCTCCATTCGATTTCGGGATGCAAACTATTAGATCTGCCCACGAACTTGACTTGACCGGAATAAAGGTACCGTTCTTCACTAAGCGGTTTGATTTTTGTTCTACTATGTCCTTGATTCTTAAGGGCACTGAATACGCTTTGTGAAAAATAGGTGAAGTGTTCTCTTTAATTCGAAATCCTTAATGGTTTCATTTGGCTTGAACGTAAGTACATTCGGAGAGTTATTTTTGATTAAATCAACAAAATGTACCTCGATTTTATTTACCGAACTTCCACAATCTTCAAATAACTTTTCTCTCCAATGTGGTGTTAAAACATGTAGCCACGTTCGACCAATTAATGGAAGGAAATAATTTAAGCTTTTAACAACTATTAAACCCAGATCATAAGTTTGTCCTTGAAACTCCACGCGAACACTGATTTTACCTTGAACATTAAGTTTTTGTCCTGTAAAAGTTATAAGAGTATTAAGTTCTGCAATTTAAGATAAGAAAATTTTGACTTATATTCAGTAAAACAAATTAAATTATGACAAGCTCCATTGGCAGCTGCTGATCTTAGACCTGATGTGTGAGGCTTTGACTGATTGCAGACTACAGATGTGTGTCCGATTCGATTGCAATTATAGCACTTCCAATTTTTTGCTGGACAAGTTTTGTAGTTATGATGACGACCACATCTTTGAAATTTTCCAATTTTACCACTGCTAAAACTATACTTTGACTTATGACTTTCAAAACTATTTTTAATCTGTGGGCTTGATGATGAAGTTTTGATAGCAAACTGTGTTGAGACTACTGGATGTATTGCTTTGGACTCTTTTGTGGACATTTCCATTGTTAAGGCGACATTGACGCATTTTACAAAATTTAGTGAAGAGTCATTTAATAATTCACGTTGAATCTCTTCGTTTATTACACCTGCTATAAATTAATCCGTATGTGCATCATCCAAGGCAAACGACTTGAATTGAAGTGGCTTATGTTAATGCATTTTTTTCACAGCACTTTGTTGAATTGGTATTAATTTCTTTAGCAAAATCACCAAAATCACATGTCTGAGCGACTTCTTTCAAAAGGGTGATAAACTCCTGGATACTTTGCCCTTCTTCTTGGATGATTTTTTGAACTTATAGCGCTCAGCACGAATATTTAATCGCGGTGAAAAATATTTTTGTAATGCTTTAATTAAATCATTGTAGTTGCACTCCGATGGACTTTTAGGTTGCACAAGTGATTTGAGTATTTTATATGTTGTTTTGCTGATCAAACTTAACAAAACCAAAGCTTTTTTAGAATCATCATCTCCATTATTTGAAGACGTTCTTTATACGTTTAAAATCCTCACGAGGCTCGAACTCTTCCAATTTACCCATAATTTAACTATGAGACAATGTGTGACTGTACTTGTTTTTGTTTCTTTGTTTTGTTTCCTTGAATCTTTATTATTAAATCTATCGTGGTTACCAATCGAATGACCTTTTCCGATTTTAATGTTATAACAGTCTTCCTATAATTTGGTATAAAAAGAACATCACCAATTTTCGTCCAACCAAATAGCTTCTGATCCATTTTAGGAGATTCGACTGGAAGCCAAGTAATGCAAGTTTCTTACTTACAGAGAACCTGTTGTACCCGATCAAACGCCTTGGAATCGTACCACTTGAGTACGATTTTTAAACAACCAAGACAGTAATTTGTAAAAACTGCTAAATTTGTTGCAGAAGACCTACCACTCATAAACCCATGCTGATGCAGGGAAATGTGGTTTTGAACTAAACTATAAAGTTTAATTTTAAAAACTCAATAATTTGGGAATTAGCTGAAATTTAGAAATAGGTCTATAATTTTCCACAGATGCTTTATATCCAGATTAATGCAAATGAGTTATCAGATAATGTTTCCATGTATCTAAAAAAACTTATTGTTTGTTTCAAAACTAAAGGTGGAATATTGTCAGGTTCTGCAGAGAAACTGTTATCAAGCGACGATAAAGCATTTAATACATGAACTGTCGATTAAGAAAGTTCACCAACATTAATGTTAGAATTGAAACTAAGTGTTTCATTATTTATTTTAAGATATGCTATTCGGTTTCGGTCACGTCAAAATTGAAAAATGTCAGCCACTTCTGGATCTTGAATAGGCCTTGGTCTTATGCTTTTACGCGGATATGGTATAAAAAAGTGTGGGAGATTCTTGACAACTGTCAGTACAAAATATGCTGTCTCATCAGGAGATGAGGCACAGACAGCACATTATAACTTGTGCTTCCTTAAGAACTATTATGGCATATGTCAAATGACCAAATTTCAAAAAATGAATCATGTGATGTTTACCCACAATCACCTTTTATAGTTTGAAAATCTCTGTTTGGGCTTGAACTTTAAACAAGGTAAACTGGGCGTATACGTGTTCTTTTTTTAACTTTATTGTTCTTTTATTTAAAATTTGAAAACTAAGCAATTAGATAAAAAAAGCAATGTAAGCTGATATTATTGTGAAAAAGACGACGGTATACCATTTATAAAGAAAAACGATAACAGCTAAATGGCCTCCACGGCTACGGTTTCAGCACCATAAACCCTTTCATGGAATTTTAAATAACCAATTAGAACACTTTTGCGGCTGTATATGCGCGATTACATCACGTATTCCACCTTAAGTTCTTAAACCTATGGTGAACCCATATTATAAAACTTCACTGGACTCAAAAGCAAAATCCATAGGGTGTAAAATCACAAGATCTTAGTGAGGATTGTGATCATGCAACTATTTTTGTAAAACTTTGCTTTGTGACTGTAAAATGTTTTGTAGTAAATCTAAACGATTTGAATGCATGCTAAAAGCGTGTATCGTGTCATTTTAAGTAATGCCATATTTTTTACTTGTCAAATGTCAAAAGATGACAGTTTAATAACTAAAAGCCGTCCAAATATTAACCTATTCAAAATGAAACTTCTTATTTTATTTTCTTAGTTTTTCTTTCTTGTAGATAGTTTAATTCCCAGCCTCATTTCATCTCGTCTATTCTGGGTTTTGTATTAAAAATGTTGATGTTATTACAATGTTTTAAAACCGTTAGAAAATATGGATTTACTGTGCATCGTCTCATATACATATAGTCCAAAAAGTCTCCGTACAACATCTTTTTTTTTGTTGATTCTGATGTAAGTATTTATAATAACAATTTGTATATTAAAAACAAGAATTTTGAAAATCACAATCACAATTTTGTAAAATTTGGTAAAAAGGTGAAGGTGGAACCTACATTGGTTTCAATGTTATCACGTTGGTTTTAACATTTATTCTTTTCAAAAAATCATTTCATTTAGGCTGCTTTACGGAGACTTTTTGGACTAAGTTTAGCTATTTTATTCGAATTTTTCAATCAAATTAAAAAGCTTAAAACTTTTAATATCAATCTCAAATAAGACGTTGACATTTTAATCCTTTTTAAATTGTAATGCATGGCCTTTCCTGATTAAATCTTTGAAATGTAGGGTATTTATCAAAATTGTTGTCATACATAAATAGAATTTTGAAAGCTATTTTTGAATTGACAACTAGACCTGAAATGACGTTCTATAGTAATTCTTTGTTTCAAAACCTAGAATTTTTCATCTCATGACCAGCTGTTGTTCAAATGATTATTTCCCAAAATTCGCTTAGTTATAGTCTATTAAAGGCCAAGTCTTGTGACTTTTGTAAGCCTTTTTTTTGCTGCACACTTTCATTTGAAATATTTTGTTGACTTACGCGGACTAGCCAATTTTTCGTTAAACCGATCGACTATAACCATCCTGTACCACCTGTGAATGGATGGATTCATGACGATCGTAAAATGTATTATGCTTAAAAAAAGTTGCACTAAAAGAAGACGCAATTTTAGCCAAGAAAATAATCTAACGAACTTCTAAGAATGTCTTTTAATTTTTCCCTAATCTTACGTACTGCATAGAGATTAGTTTTTTAGCTGCACATTAAGAATTTGGAATAAGTTATGAAACTATGTTTTTTCTTCAATTTTAATATTCCAAACCTTAAGACCACCTTCATTTCAACTTATGTATATCCATTTCTGTTTGTTAACGTTGGCACTTTTGTATAACATGTAGAATTGAAAAAAATAATATTGAACATTAAAAACCGTTATCTTTAGATCTGATGACGTCAAATTTGACAAATTTAGTTTAAAAATATGGTCGTGACCATTGTCATAGTTTGGCATTTTTAATTACAAAAACCTTTTGATTTAAGAATTTTGTTACTAGTTTGATAATATTTTTTTAAATTTAATTTGTTTTTATGTAACTTTAAAAATTAAATATTCATGCATAAGTTTATACAAGTTTTTAATAAAATTATTTATGAATAATTATTGTTTTTTTCTTTTTTATCTTGAGTTTAAATAAGTGATTAAATCTAGGTTCTATATTTTGACCTTTAGTTCCGAAATGACTTTTATTAAAATCACTACCTTTTCTCAAAGCTTTATGCAACCACTTGTCTTTAATTTTACTAAAAAATATAGAAAAACATGTCTCGAAAATTTCATCTCACATTCGAGCTTTTTGCCAAATTGCTGACAAATTAAGTAAATTCAGAAACCTTAAAATTGAGAAAGATTTAACTCCATGGTTAGGTTATGCTTGAACTCAGTACCTTCATACCATCACCCAGTCGTCATATCCCATACACATTATACTTAAAAAGATTTTAATATGTACATACATTTGCAATTTCCTAATGGATTTTTCAACTTTTTCTGTTTATTTTTGTTGTTGTTGTTGTTGTATTTGGTTTTTATTTCCTTTTTGAATTTATTTTTATAGTACTAAAGTATAATCCTCTTTTTTCTTATAATCCTTATACTTCTATTTCTATTTCCATTTGCAGAGTGATGCAAAAATGGTTTTCGATGTGTGTCAAAGGATGCATGACACGGAACCATTCTCAGAGGAATTATTGGCTGCTATGAAACGATTATGGCAGGACACTGGTGTTCAAGAGTGCTTCTCACGTAGCAACGAATATCAACTAAATGATTCCGCTAAATAGTAAGTGCTATATTTTTAAGACATTTTTTTTCTAGTTTTATATTTTTTTCTTTAAATAAAATTTAATTTGTAAGTCTAACAGAGAGAGAGATAGAAAGAGAAAAGAAAATAATGGAAACCCATTTAACTGCTTTGGGGATTAAGCATTTAGAAAATAAGAGAAAAAACCCCATAAGTGGAGTTTTTATTCCTTTGATTTTGAAAAGAAAATGCATTGCAAAAAGAAATAAAGACAAAAATGATTCTTCCTCATTTGAAAAATTAGATTTTACTAAATTTAATTATTTTGCTAGATTTGTATTTATTAATAAATGGGAAATGTGTATATTTCAAAAGGTGTACTTAAAGTTCTTCAATCTTTTGTTTTAATGACATCAAAGAGACTTAATTGACTGACATTGATAAATAATCAAATTAAAAGCATCTCTACCTACGTGAAAATATCCACTAGGTATATTTACACTCATTTTCAAAACAGATTAAAACAACATTACCTATACGTATAAGGTATACCTATAGATTATAAGTACTCTTGGAAAAGTGTTTATGCGCTTAAGATGATTGAAATGTTAATTTGAGTATAATTGATAAGTATACAGTGATGTTGTAAAAAAATTGATAAATTTTTTGTCTATCTTTGGGTCATGCTATTTTTATAATGAAAATATTGCATATCACTATTAATTAATGACTAATTAACAGATAGCTATTAAGCAATAATTTAATTTTTTAACTTTTACCAAGGCATAAAGATTTTAAGTATGCCATTCTGAAATACTCAAAAAAGACAGAAATTTTAATTGCAAACAAAATTTTAAGATTTTACAAAATTAGTTATGTCTTATTAATGGAAAATTATTGAGTAATAACCAAATTGGTCCCTTGCTTACCTATTTATATGAACTAAATAAAGTGATCAAAAGAACATAGAAACAAATACGACTTAACTTAATGGGTGTAGATACATAATTCAGTTTTTAACAAATTGACAAAAAGCCCCACAAAATCATTAAAACTTAAAAACTGATAAAGATGATTATTATTAATTAAAGACAATCATTTTAAAATATAGTATTAGTAGATGTTTCGTCACGGTGATGTAAGATTTAATAGGCAGGATGGACAGAAAACAAAAACATATTTATTTATTCAACAATCAAAGTTCTCTTATAGACTAATAGATAACAATATTTCAATATAACTGCAATAATACATACAAAAATAAAAATAGTATATAAATTTATACAAATGTCAAGTGGATCTAAGTACATTTAAAACATATATTTTAAAAGTATCTCTAAGCAAATTCGAAAAAAAGTGCCATATAGTACAAACTCAATTTGCTTCTCTAATGCAACGAGAAATAGGTTCATTACGACCTTAGTTAGGTCTATGAAATTGATCGTAAAAAAGAATATTATCTTTGGAATTATAACTAGGAACATGAATAGAAATAAGTGCAAGAAGTTGAGCACATTTAATATGATTACTAAGTATATCTCTAATAAACATTATCGCAAAGTATGCACGCCGATTTGCAAAACTCTGCATACTAAATAAGAGACATCTAGTTTCATGTGCATCTGTGAATTACTAGCTATTTCTTTTGATGAACCCTAAAATTTAGTTGGATTTATTTATCATATAGTTACTATGAGAAAGAAAAATAAGCTTAGTATCAAGGATGACACCTAAATCTTTCTTTTGGGCTACACGATCCAATATAGAACTATCAATTTGATACCTGTAAAAGATTGGAGAAATCGGACGAAAGCAAGACATAACTTGACATTTTTAAATATTATGATATAAGGAGTTTATTATTTATTACACCAATCTGCAAATTTATTTAAGTCATCATTTAATAAATTTAAGGTCGTCCGCAAAAAGAAGACACTGAGAATTTTGAAAAATGTTGGTAATATCGTTTACAAAAAGCAGGAACATTGAATAGCCTAAGTGGCTACCCTCAGGGGCAAAGGGGACCCGAGTTGAGGCAGGCTTCTACCTGTGCTAATATCGTCGCGTACTCTTCAAAAGTAAGAGTGTAATGTCCAATTATCCGCTTTAAGTGGTATTTCATGGATTTTACCCCGGCTTCTCAAATAACTTGGCAGATATTTTGCTGATTGGTCTATAATTTCTTGTTTAGATCCAGATTTAAAAATTGGTGTAATGTAAGACAGTTTCCAATATTATAAAAATTCACCTTTCAAGAGCGATAGTTTAAAAATATAAAATATTCAATATAAAACGTGAACGAAGTTCCCAAAACAATTAAATAACTTACATATTTGAAACTGTCTACATAATAAGTTTCTTGTCGGTTTTGTTTTAAAATTTACTTCGATTGTTGAACAAAATTTTAAGCCTTAGTGTAGAAAAAAATCTACAATTTCTTAAAGGGTGAAACCTAAACACGCTCCAGCTGCGGCTTCGTCTGCGTTTTGTTGGGTCTCCTTCGAGGTTGCTTTAAATGACATTTCCAATATGACATTTTTAAAATGACACTTCTGTCATTAGCAGCTGTTATTTTGTTCTCTGCTTTACGTTGGGAATGCTTAGAGGTTGCTTTAAATGACACTTCCAATATGACATTTCTATAATGGCACTTCTGTCATTAGCAGCTGTTATTTTTTCTCAAAAAAAAAAACATGAGTTTTGAAAAAATTAAACTTATCGCGGAAGTAGCTTACTTTGCCTAAAATAACCAATGTGAATCCCTCCAAAATTGTACCTATTTTGTTTGTTGACTTTTTAACAGCTGTTGAGCTGTCAGACAAAGCAAATGTGCAGCAAATTTTAACTAGAGCTTGCGTTTGGAGTCACATTACGTAACATTACGTTCTTTTCCTTACGATTGTCAAATGAAACGTGAGGTCGAACCTTCATTGTGATGGCATTCATTGAACTCCTATGACTGAACTCGTAAACGTCAGACAAAGCCGAAGCTGAAGCGTGTTTGTGTTTCTGCCATAAGTGTTTTCAAAGTTTTACATAATTTTTATCCTAGTTGATTAAAATAAGTAAGTGCACATAAATAACAAAATTTTAGAAAAGTTTTAGAACAATTTTCCGAACAGCTCTGTACTTTTATTCAGCAACATGATTATGATATTTTCTGAGAAATGATATCTTCATTGATGTGAATTATGTTTTCTTGTCAAATGACATCAATGACTGAATGAATAGAATGATAATAATCATCAAATGCAAATATACACTCACTATTCAAGATCTTTGCTTTTATTGTTTCAAATGTGTTATTGTTTCTCTCTAAGCCTCAAATGGAAAATCTTAAAGCACGATGATTTTAATGATGATGATATTTATTTAATAATTTTAATTGTGAATTTGTTTCTAATTTCTAATATCCTAGTTTTTCTATAGAAAATGATATGTTTTTTTTTTAATGAAAACAATATTAAATTGTCTTTGTTTTAATTGAAACAAGTATACGCCTAGAAAAACCACACGCAAGAAGAAAGTAAAGCTCATGAGTCCTTGAGATATCTTCTTTTGTTTAAATTATATTTGTTAGGAGTCTAGTCTACATCCAATTGTTTGGATGCATTTAATAATTTTTAATCAGAAATATCGACTGGAATTCAATTTTAATCATGTCAATAAAATGAGACTAGTTTACTTTATATTCCGCACTAATGACTCAAAATGAAATAACGCGTAGATTACTATCCTAAGGTAGATGTCAATTTGGCCTACTAACTTTCTATTTAAAATCTAAATCTGTCTCAAACAAAAACAAAATACCAACTTTATAGATACTCCTACATACATTATTATCGTTTACACATCCAGACTACAAATAAACTTTTATTATTAGAATGCAATATAAAGGGTATGACAATTATGAGCTTCTTTTTAAAATGCAATAAAATAAACAAAGTTTAAATGTTTCTATCTGTTATGGTTTTTTTAGGAAGAACGAACGTTCACATTAATTGATCAACAAGGTTAAATGCCATGAAATTATACTATTCTAAGGTTTTTAACAGCGCAAGTTCGAACCTGACTTTAAAAATCAACGTTTTTAGGTTGTAAACCTTCTGTTAGTCCTTGACTAACTCAAAGTTACGTCTGTCGATGGTGACGTTTTGACCTAGACGTCGGTGTTATATGTCCTTTCTTGACAACAACATGTACTTTGTTTTGCCCTCATTAACCATTAAACCCATTTTTGCCGCCTCTGCCTCAATACTCACAAAAGCCCCATTGACATCACGCTGAGTTCTTCCGATTATGTCAATGTCATCAGCATATTCTAGTAATTGCACAGACTTTTGAAAGATTCTAGATCTAGTGTTGACGTGTGAGCTCTGCACTATTCTTTCAAGTACGACGTTAAAAAAATCGCATGACAGCGCATCACTTTTTCTTAAACCTTTTTTTGACATCGAAAGGTTTTGTTAAGTTGTTTCCAACCTTTATGGAGCAGCGTGAATTCTCCATGGTCATCCTGCACAAACGGACGAGTTTGGCAGGGATGCCAAAACTAGACATGGCTCTATACAGCTCGTCCCTGTATATGCTGTTGTATGCGGCCTTGAAATTGATGAAAAGATGGTCTGTGTCGATTTGGTGTTCTTGGGTTTTTTCCAGGATCTGCCGTAATGTGAATAAATGATCGACTGTGGATTTTCCTGGTCTAAAACTGCACTGACAAGGACCTATCAGGTTGTCGACGATGGGCTTTATACGTTCTCAAATTACGGCAGAGAAGATTTTGTAGGCGATGTTAAGTAGACTGATTCCTCTATAGTTGGTGCAGTTTAGAGGGTCTTTTTTATTCAAGATAAGGATAGGGCAAACAATACTGAGGTTCCATTCATCGGGCATGCTTTCTTTCGACCATATCTTACAGATAAGTTTGTGCATGCTCTTAACCAACTTATCTCCAGCTGCTTTAAAGAGCTCGGCATTCAACCCATCCGCTACATCGGATTTTTTAGACCTCCGCTTAGATATGGCAATCTTTATTTCGTCTAAGTTGGTAGGACAGCATTGTTGGCGTCGTCATGTTGAATGGATCATCCTGCCTGACAGCAAAATACGGTTCGTCTTCGCCGTTATATAGTCTGCAGAAGTGGTCCTTCCATATCCTCAGCATGTACTGCTGTTTGTCTTTGCAGCCTTCAATTCTATGTTTATGTACTTGTGAATTTCGTTTCACCTGTTCATAAAACTTTCGAACTTCATTCCTGCTGTTAAACCTGATTTCAAAATATACCTTTTTTAGTTGTAAACCTTCTCTTCCAAATCTTTAATTCCTTTTTTTCGATATACATATGTCTCAAAAATGTTCAGAATCTTCCTTATTTTTGAAATAAAACGCATTAGTTGCTATACATAAACCTTAAAAGAATGCTTAAGCATTTATGCTAAAACTGTTATATAAAAATAATGTTGAAAACGGGCATTTTTAAGTTTGATCACATATTGGTAAAGCCGAAAATTATATTCAGAGTCAGTGCTAAAAATTATCTCTAAAACGAACTGTTCAAAAGCAAGTATTTTACTTCAAAGTTTTTAAAAAGTTCAGATAGATTCGAAATCATGTTAAGGAACATGTTATGTTTCAACTTAAAAACCTTAAAAAACCCATTTTTAGTCGTCTTAATTATTTTTAAGTGTGATGTAATAAAAAAATTAAAATGTATAGGCGAAATTCAAAACATCTTTTATCTTTATCCTTTAAAAAAGTATTGTTTTGTTTGTAACTTTAATTTCCGAACACTTTGGTGATATTTTCGGGCTGTAGCCCACGGATTGCTTGAATGATTTTGTCCTTAAATGCTTGAATCATTTCGGGTTGGTATAAAATCAGTCTTTTAAGGTTATCCCAAGAAAAGTCTGAATCACCAATAAAACGTTTTGGGAATTTGGTGTGAAAATAATCGATTGTAGCATCAGCTGTATGGCATTGAGCCCAAAGCTACTTGAACCAGAGATTGTCCAAATATATATCTTCAATTTCAGTAAAAAAGAAGTCAATTAACATGGCTCTGTAACGTCCGTAGTTGACCGAACTGTTTTCTTAGTCTCATTTAAAAAAATGTTCAATGAAACTACAACTCCACAATCCATATCAGCCTGCCATACTTTGTAGATGCTTTGGCTGCTTGGCAATGCCAATAACGTGAAGGCTTTTCCATGTGGTAGTTTTTGTTTTTTAAAGTAGCCATGAATTCGTCAGAAAAGATATTTTTTAACCCAAATTCATTGTAAAATAAAATATCTTTCATCAGGCTAGTGCGTGAAATTGAGTTGCTGAAATTGGCGAGTTGATGTTCCTAAATTGAGCCCTATTGGTTTAAGCGGCCACATTCTCTTCTGTACTACTCGCACGTCAAAGATCATGAGTGTTGTCCATTAGACTACCAGTCTCCAATTTTTTAGATAAACTGGCTTACATCAGGCGCAATGGGTGTTTCGTTTTAAACTAAACATCTTTTCAAAAAATGCTCTGTTTAGGCTACCGGCCACTTACTTTAGAAATAAGTTTTTAATATGTCCCAAAGTTGGCACTTTAGACTTATTTTGATCAGCAGAAAGAGAGGTTGGCTGCATGCATCTTAAGTTTCTTAGTTACAACCAAAAATAGCAAAAATCACGCATTAGGAATGTGGAAAATTAGACATTACTTAGTCACAATCTGAAATAGTAAAAGTAACTAAACTTTGCTTTGCACTATTTCTACTAAGGCAAAACGTACGCATTATAAAAATGTAATTGCTTAGCTATGTTTCAAATTTATCCTTGCTTGGGGCTTGTTTTATTAAAAAGTTGTCTGCCTATAATTGTTACTTAAGCTTAATTAACGTGTTTTGCTTATTAGCATGGATATTCAATGCTTGGCATTTCCATCGAGGAAAGTGAACATCTCGAAATTATGGTATGCGTTTTACCAACCACATGATCGTACTTTTATGTTCAGAGATTCGTTCTAAAACCGTACTACAAGAATGTTGAACACTTATTTGTTGAATATTTTAAAAAACTTCCTTTACCCGTCATTGAAATGTTGAGAAATTGAAACCTAAAAACTTAATTTCAAACCCTTTCTTTTTAACTTTATATTTCCTCGTTTTTTTTTTTAATGGGTATCAAAAACTCCTTGAATAAGTCCTCATTATAAAAACATATGAAATACAAAAATCCAAACTTTAAGTAACACAAATAAAAAATCATTCCACAACTAAGTAGTATATTATTTTATAATTTTTATTTACACATCTTAATTTTTCTTTTAACATTAACAATACATACATATGTACATACATAAAACAGAATAGATAATAATTTTAGCTTAGATTAAAGGCAATAACTTTGTCACTTATATGAGTTCTAAATTAAGATCTCTTTAAGTTTGTTTTAGCAGTAAATCACCGTAAATTAAACGCATACAGTTAAAGACTACTTAAAATTAAACTAGACGCATCAGCTTTAAGCCAATTTAAGTACAAATAGTTTGCGGCCACTGTTCAATTTACGACGCACGCAATTATTCCATTTAGCACCAGATATCTTTTTTTTTAACATAATAATACCATCTTATCTATACGAAATATACATTTATATACATATACAAAAAGATACATAAAAAAATACTTAATTGAAATACAAATAAATAAAACGACTGACGAAGACTATGGTAGCGTCGGACGGGGGCGGCTCGGCAACGGCAACGGCAGTGGCGACGACATGTCTATCACTCATTCCAAGCTGTCGTCGTTGCTGAAAATGCGTCGAAATTGTACCCTTTTCGCAAATTCAGTTTAAGTGTAGGGTGTTTTTTTTTTGTGTGTATTATTTTTCTGTTTTTGTCTCGAGGCATTATACATATAGGACGTTCATAGATACATGTACTGTACACATATAGATTAGTCACTATTCCTCCCTTAGTGTCAATTTAAAATTCAACGGTGACTCTGGGATGTACGTTGAGTTCACTTTATAGACCAATTCGCCGGAATTGTATTCCACTTTGTACTTCCGGAATATCTAAACCAGAAAAATAAAAAAACAACAATTGTCGTCATTTGTGTTTTTATTTTGAAACTATAGAAGAAGATAGAGCTCCTCTGGTGGGGGAAATATGTACCTTGGCTAAAATGGTATTTAATTCAATTTCAGCAAATCTCCGACCAACGCACATTCGTCGTCCAAATCCAAAGGGCAAACTCACAAATGGATGAATTTTCTGACCAGCATGTGGACATGTAACGCCTTCATATAGACACGAAAAATTGAAAAACAAATTGGAATTAACTCAGAGAAATATAAGAAAAGGGAGTATTTCCAAATGGGGATGAATGATTGAAGGGTTGTTAAAGAGACAGAATAGAAAATATAGGTACTCACTTGGTTGAATTTGCTTCATCCAACGTTCGGGCATGAAACGTTTTGGCTCTGGAAAATATGTTGTATCGTTGGACACAACTAGATGTGGAAAAATCACATGAGTCTACAGAAAAACGAAGGAAAATTCACATCAATTTTAATATGATTAAATATACATACACACAAAATGCACAGTTATACTCGTATGGAGAGAAAATGAGAACATTTCTAAGCTTAAAAAAAATACGAAACGAGGGTTGGAGAGTGGCTTTTCGCTTCGAATGCTTCATGAAATGAAAAACCTCCCCTTTTTTATCTATAAGTGTGGGGATGGTTTTCCATGGGTGGTTTTGTTTAGTCGAAGTCTTATGCTTTTTATTTTGATGGCAAAGCTTTCATTTATTTTTCACTGACTGACTGACAACGAAATTACCTTTTTTTTATTAAAATTGAAGCCTTAAATCCTTTTTCGTTTTTTTATTTATATCAACTTAATGTCCATAGATATCTAGGTTATTGGCTAGTTACTTCTTTTTCGTGTCTATAAGTAAAATTGTGGGTACCTATATTTGTTCAACTCATGTGAAAGTAATTGATGAAGTGACGCGACACAGAAAAAAAACAACAACAAGAAAATTCCCATCTAGACGAAATATACCTTTAGGTTAACGAGAAGCGTCTTTTGTGTCCTTTTTGCGCATTCAAAAAATGGTAAATTTACCTTAAAAAGCTATAGAAGTCGGTATGTTTTGTAGTACGAAGCACGTATAAGTTTATCTGAGGATTTTGAAAAGGTAAAATTGAGTGCAATTTGTTTGAAGAGGTAAACTTTATTTTTTTTGGGAACTGATTCAGATTTATATCAAAAGAGAGGATTTCTTTTATTTATTTTTTTTTTGACAAAAATTTACTGAAACTGACTGTAAAAGCTTTTAAGCGATAATATTTCTGAGTATAAGTTCTTATTGATAGTTAAGTGAAAGGTGTCATTATTTTGAATGCAGTCGTTGCAGTAAATTAAGTTAAGTTTTTTTTTTGTTGAAGTAGCATCGGCAGCAGTAAAACTTTTTGAAGGTTATTCGTCAGGGTAGCTTCCTTTAACTAGAAATTTTCCAATTTAATTTTACAATTTGAGATGAAAACAAAAATTCAAAGAACGGAATAACCATTGGATGCATACTCCGATAGTTGAAGGTTTCAAATTTTAAAGAAATTTTGAAGTGACTAAGAAGTTAAAGGCTTTAACAAAAATCATTTACAGGCAATTTCCTTACAAAATATTATATATTATTATATTTTTAAAAAGACTTTAAAGAACTTAAAAAGTATCGAAACTTAAAATTAAAGTAAAACAAAAAAACAAATCATCATTTTTGTAATCAGTTAAAATTTCACAAAAAACTTCTAAAAGTATGCAATCTTTATGGAAGTTTAAGCTTTTTTCTGTGAAATAACGTTTTTGACATCTGGTAAATATTTGAGAAAAATCGAATCGAATTTTTTTTTACAAAAAATAAATTATTCAATAAAAAAAAACATTACTAAAAGTTGGTAAAAAATGATTTTCGACTCAAATATCTTTTTAAAAATTAAAGATATTAGCTTTAAACTAATTCCATTTTACAGAAAATATTATGTTCGAAATTTTGCAATTTTTTATTAAAATCCGACAGTCAGTTGCTCTTCAAAAAAAATAAAATCTACCAAAAATAGTACGGAAAATGGGTAAAAATTGTTGTTCGATTCTCAATATCTCAATATCTTATGAACATTTTGTTAAAGTTTTAAACAAGACAAATCGACCAACGTGACGGACGGAATGGGAAGTTATGAGTGTGGGTCGCATCCCAGCTTCTTTTTAACTTCTCATAGTATAAGTTATTATAATGGGTCAGATTTGTCAAATTGAAAATTTTGACATTTCTCGACGTTTCAAGGTCCCTAGAGTCGAAATAAAAGATTTTTAGAAAGATGTATGTATGTACTTTCGTACCTTCTTACGTTCGCTACCGTTTTTTTCGTCGTCAAGAACCAAAAGAGATATCGCCTGCAAATAAGTTTTTCTATGAATCAAAAAACTGTACAAAAAATGTGTCACCTCGAAAATTTAACGAATACAAAATGATTTTATCTCCAAAACAATTTTGTGCAACGAAAAATAACGTTTTTAATATCTGGTAAAATTTTGAGAAAAATTAAACTGACATTACTCAAAGTTGGTAAAAATTGAATTTCGACTCAAATATCTTTTTAATTTTTTGAGATACTGGCTTAAAACTACTGTTATCTTTTAAAAAATATTGCTGTCAAAAATCTAATTGACAGTTAAAGACCTAAAATAAAAAACCATTCTAACACTTGGTAAAAATTTTCTTTCTATTTAAATGGCTTTTTAAAAATTGAAAATATTGAATTCAAACTTTTTTTATTTCACAGAAAATATGTTTTCGATACCCAACAGTCCGTTTTTTCATAAAAAAATAAAATCTACAAAAAATAGTACGCAAATTTGGTAAAAGTTGGTGTTCGGTTTCTGATTTCTTTCAAATTAATATCATTCATCCCATTTGTAAAAATTGAAGAAATGCTACTAAAATTGGAAAACTTTGTTTTCGACTACAAATCCATTTAACAAAACTAGATTTTTTAACTTAACTATTTCTGGATATGAAAAATATTGTTGGTGGTTATTTTAAAATTTGTTAGAATAATTCAACTGACAACTTTTCTAACCCAACACGGGAAGCTATAAACTTTTAAGCAAGACAAATCGACAGACGGAATAGGAAGTTATCAGTGTGGGTCGCATCTCAGCCTCTCTTCAAATTTTTTATTAATTTTTTTTAATATGGATTTTGTTGAAATTCTTTTATGCGCAACTTAATGTTATTTTCTGTAAAACAAAATGTATTTCAAGTCGATATCTCTAGTTGTTTATGAGATTTTTTAAACGAAAAAAGGGACCTTAAACTTATGGACTAACAAATGTACCGTGGGCTTAGACTCTTGAGACGTCGAAAAATGTGAAAGAATCTGATCGAATATAAATTGAAATGATCTCATTTGAGTCCAAAAGTCAGTTAAATTTCTTTAACACGATTCATAACTAAGATTTTTGAAAATCACCCCGTACCAAAAATATAAAAATTCATTACATCATTGAAATAAGATATTTTGTGACTTTTTTTGCTGCAATGGAACTTCTGTTATAAATAATATAAAACGTAAATATTATATGTTTTTTATACCTGATATTTTATTTATTTTCGAACAACCTTCCTGCTTATTTTTGTTAAGAGTCATGACCATGAATTTAAAACTTACGAATTTGTTGGAGCGTGGACACAGATTGCATTATGTATTGTTTTAATTAAAAATATCGAATGCACATAAACATATGCACAAATATACAAATAAACCATGAAATACAACAACTATACCATCCTTGGTAAAACAATATATCACAGACAGGATCTACTTTTTATTGATGGTGAATATCTAAAGTCGTCCTTTTCTCAGGAGATACTCCTGTTTGTTTTTGTTTTATTGTTCTCTGTGAGAATTTGTACTTCTTTTCTACCTATTTAATTCATCTGAGGTTTGAGCTGTACACTTTCGAGGTTAAAACATTCTTTCAACAATTTTCATCCCACTTTTTCTATAAATAAATAAATATATAAGAAATAAATAACAATCCCCTGAAGAAAAAGGAAATTCCAATAAAGATAAAAAAACAAACTGAATAAAAAAGAGAAAAAAAAGAAACGATGGTCGATAAAAGAAAAAATTGTAAGGACAAAAGACAGGATTTATTTTTTAATTTTGTATTGTTCATGCAGGAAGATAACTCGTAAGCAAAGCATTTCAAGCGAATTAATAATAAATTATTTTATTGTCACAGTGCGCTAGTGAACGATCGTGGAGCGTCCGTCATGGAGGACTTTGTTCCTTATGATGGTGACATAAAAGCAATTTTCTAATGTTTAATCTTTTTTCTATTTTTTCAAAAATGTCCTTCACCACTCTGAGGGTAGGATTCCGGAGAGCAACTAAATGTTGTCACTAAAATTTGTATTGTTTTTATGTTTTTTATTATTGTTTTGATTTATTATGTTTAAATCAAAGTCATTTGATATCTGAAGCTGCTTATTTTATGACGAGAACCAGGCACTTTTTGTGGTGACAGTTTTTGTTAAAGAGCAGCATCACATTCACATTTTACTCAAAAGCAAGGCAGTTTCTAAAAGTCAACTTTTTGCTTGTCTTGTTTTAAATAGGATAATACTTTTTATATTTGACAGAAAGTCTAAAAAACATTAAACTTGATCATAAATTGTGCCGTGACAGAAGCCAGAATGAAATCACTCGTATTTCTTTGAATTGGCGGTTAAGCTTTTTTGATGGTGTTGTGATTTTTCTCGTAATTTGTTTTATTTCAAATCTCGTCGCGACTATTATAGATCTTTTTTTTTTTGTTGATTCTGTTAACTGTTTTAATTTTTCGCTTTAGTCGAATGACAAAACATTTTATTCATAGAGTTACTTGAGCTATTTTTTCAATGAATTATTCGCAGTTTATAGTTTTGCATTTCATGCTTCATTGACCTAAAAGCTTGAATGCTTTCCATCTAAAACTTAAATAAGTTTCATGAATCTCCAAGGCCAACAAAAGATTCAGACTTACTCGTATCGTAGATAGCTTATGTTACTATTGTTAAAGGATGCCAATAAAATAAGAAGAAGAAGTGCGTAAGTAGGTGTACTACAAAACCAAAATGTTTAGTGAAAAGCACAGCATACTTTTGTGGTTGATTTTAACATTATTAAATATTTTCAACTTTTTGATATGGTTAAATATTTCTTTAAACAAAATATTTGCTAACCATTTCTTTTAATTAAATTAATACTTTGTTATATTTTTGTGAACCGAACTATTGAAAATCAACATTTAAATTGGAATATGAATGTGATCTTCAAATGTTGTGTCAATTGTTAAAAACTATGGTTTTCGTATAAATATACTTTCATATACTATTTTATAGATATCGTTTTCAAATAAGGTTTTAAAAAGAGGCTAGGTTACGACCCACACTGATAACTTCCCATCCCGTCTGTCGATTTGTCTTGCTTAAAAGTTTGTAGGTTTTTGTGTTGGGTTAAAAAAGTTGTCAGTTGAATTATTTTTAAACATTTTTAAATTACAAACAATGTTTTTTATATAAAGAAATAGTCTAGTTTGAAAATCTCGTTTAGTTAAATAGATTTTTAGTCGAAAACAAATTTTTACCAATTTAAGTAGCATTTCTTAAATTTTTACAAATTAGATGAATGAAATTAATTTGAGAGATATCAAGAAACGAACATCAATTTTTACCAAATTTGTGTACTATTTTTTGTAGATTTTATTTTTGTATGCAAAATCGAACCGTAGGATTTTTATAAAAAAAAACTGCTGAATATCGAAAACAATATTTTCTATGAAATAAAAAAAGTTTGAAGAAAATATCTAAATTTTTAAAAAGATGTTTGAGAAAATCAATCTATCCCAACTTTTGTTAATTCTTTTTTTAGGTTTTTAATTTTTTTTTGTTAAAAAAAACTGTCAATTCGATTTTCCTCAACTTTTTTCAGAATGTTGGAAACAATATTTCTTATAAGATAAAAAAAGTTTGGAGTCTTAATCTTAAGTTTTTGAAAAGGTTATTTAGTCTAAATTCAGTTGTTACCAACTTTGAGTAATGTTTTTTGTACGTTTTTATTTTTTTATAAAAAAAACTGTCAATTAGATGTCAAAAACATTATTCTTCGTTGCACAAAATTGTTTTGTAGATGAAATCATATTTTAGTCGTAAAATTTTCAGGTTTTTAGATTTATAAAAAAAAGGTTAATTGGAGTTTTTCCAAAAATATACTTGCTATTCAAGTTTCTAGCATTATTAGTTCATGAGATATTAATTTAAGGTTAACCAAATTGTTCACCTTTTTTTTAAACTGCTATGGTAAAAAAACCACATACGCAATTTTCTTGAGAGCCCTTTCTGCATATTCCTGCATTATAATCCAAATTTATTTTAAGTCGATATCTCTTTTGGTTCTTGGTCTATGGACGACGAAAAAAACCTAGCGAACGTACGTACACACGCACGCACATACTTCTTTCAAATCTTTTGTTTTGACTCTAGGGACCTTGCGACGTCGAGAAATTTCAAAATGTTCAATTCTACAAGTCGGAAAAAGGGGTATTTTTTAGTATCAGGACAATTTTTTTCAAAGACAAATGTACGCCACATCAAATCTTTCAATTTCGGCAAAAGAAACATTAATAATAGCTCGGTCTACTGCTTTTTCGAAGGGTTAAAATACAATATCACCACCATTTGCGATTGAACGAGTTGCATTTTTGTTTTAACTGACCTTTGCAAGCCTTAAATCTTTATCCAAGCACTATATAATGAGTTCGTGCCATGACTTAATAAAAAAATCGATGGAGAAACTACGGTAAACAGCTGCAACATTCTCAAGTGTTCTTGATCGACGCGCACAGTTTCTTCAGTATACTACTAACTTAATAATAGAGTGGTTTTGTTTTTGTTCAAAAAGTGTGTTATTCAAAATAAAAGCTTAAATATTTCAATTGTCTTAAATTGTGTGTCACACCTTAGCCCCAACACTTGAAATGTAACTCGAAAGCCCAAAATTGTTCAGGTAAGATTATATTTTTGACGTGGCAACTCTTCTCAAGCGACAAAAATATTGTTTAACTGCATTCGAAATATCGATATGATCAGAAAATAAACCAACTGACGAATTTTGGTTGTTTTTCACACGTTCATTTTTAGCTTTAAACTATGGCTTACTAAGGCTTCAGTAATATGCAACAAAAATAGTAAATAGTAACAATAACAAAACTTTGTTGGATAGTTTGAAAAGTTAGTATTCATAAAAACTTAAGAACTCTTTTGAAAACTACCAATTTTCCAGGATTGCTTGCAAAAAAACAACAAAACTTAATATTCTTTGTATGGAACTATTGAACATGTTAAATTCAGTTATAAATCTCTACTTTTCTCTGTTATCTTCATCGTAAGAATGTTATTTTCAAGTGTTGTACTTAGGCGTATACGTTCTTTAATTTTATTGAGTTTTTTTAAAATATAAATCCGTCATTTTAAAGTCGTAAATCAGTTTCATGTATATTGACACTTAGAAAAAAGGATTTTATTTTTTATTTCAGGATTTCCTTTAAAGTCGTTACCTACCTTTTTTTAAATTCTAAAACAATCATTTAATCTTATTTCAAATTCAATGAAATCCCATCATTATCAGAAGAAGATTGACGAAAATTAATAGCTTTGTCACCATCAGTTAAAAGAAAACAAAAAAATCCTGAATTAATGTTGATACATATATTTCTTTTCGATTAATCAGAAAGTTCTTTGTTTTTCCTTCTTTATTTTTAAAAGAAATTTAGAAACAAGTTAAGGAAAAGTAGTAATTAATCGACTTTAAGAAATTGCTTTTTCATTTAAAAAAGAATTATTTTGAAACCTCACTAATCTTGAGTTGATATAATTTTTCCTTTCCGACGAACTCATTTATCCATAGAATGGGAAAAGATTTAATTTAAAATTGGTTTCTTTTTTATTTCTTGTGTCACAAGTTTTTCTCTTTTTTTTATTACAATTGAAAACTTCTAACTTGACACTCAAACTACTATCAAGAATCTGTAATCGAAGCAATAAATCTGAAAATCCTTATTTTCTTAAGAATCCCACATGCTTCCTACCATCTACTTTTAGTGGTTCTATACTGAAAATAATTTCCTCTTCTTCTAAAGGTCATAAGATGTGTAAAATTGTCGATGGTTTTTCCTTTATTTGACACACATTTATTTTTTGTCTGTGTCTGTGTATCTGTCTGTTAGTAGATGTCAAACCAATATTGAAACGAAAAACTAATAATAAACGAAAAATGAAGATTTTTACAATAACTTTTTCATATATGAGAAAATTGCAACCTATTCGAATGGGATTTAATGCAATCCTTGACTACTGATCCTCCAGCAAAGCTTGGTAGGAGCTTACTATAATACTATACATAGAAACTTAATAGACCTATACATGCTAGAGAGACGAGAGAAGATTAAATTCAACTCACCCCCTTCGGAACTTGATATCCTCCAATGACCGCATCCGATTGAAGACTCCTTCCATTGGCAATAACCACAGGGTACATTCTATAAAAAATCCCATAGAAAGGAAACACACAAAAAAATAAATATCATCATTATTTTTTTTTTTAAGTCTCCTTCGTCCTACGTGAAACTCCTCCTTACATTGTGTTTTGGACATTTTATACGAACCTTAGAGTCTCCTTAATGCATGCCCGCAAATATGGCATCCGCTCTAAGACGTTTTGATTTATTTCCGCCTCCCGATTGGGAAATATTGACTTCAACTCTTCGAAAAGCAGCTCTTGTTTATCGGGATTCTTACTCAACTGATAGATTGTCGAAGAAGCTGCCACCGAAGTCTATAAAGAGAGAGAGACATAAACATATAGAATCATCGTAATTTCAAAAATGAAAACTCAAAAAACCCCCACCGTATCGACTCCAACTAAAAATAAATCCAACGCAAGAATGGCGGCCAATTTGTGATTGCCGGTTTTATTAACAATTCGTTCGACAATTGAAATATCAGCCTCGTCCCGAACATCCGTTCGGCTGTGTGCCCTGTCCATGGTCAAGCTGATGTTCTTCATGCAGATTCTAAGTGGGTGGGCAAAGAACGAAAGGAAATCATTGATGATTATGGCCAAACATTTCATTTCATTTCACTTCGATTTCGAATATAAAAATGAAAATGAAAATGACTTGAAGAAAATTTGTGTGTCTATATATACTCGTATACTTACTCTGTAAAACTGTCAAGAGCCGAAACGAAGGAACGATACGCTTTGGTCGGATAGAAACGCCAAATTGGCATTCGCAACTCAAGTTCGGGTACTGCCCAGAAGAACGTATTGATTGCATTGATTATTTTTTTGGAATCCTCATTTCCATCGGGGGATAAACATCCGAGGCGAGTGTCCAATGAAACTCGACCGACAGCTTTATGTAGATTCAAAAAAGAAATAATTTTTATTTGGTAGGATTTTTGAGGTTGATCAAAGTATGAATTGCAGTTTTGATTGCGATTCAACTTAATTTTATCTTTTTGGTTTTGGTTTTTATTAAAAAAAAAGTCAGAAAAAAATATTTGATTACATTCAAGTGCCCATTTGTAAAGTTCGTGTAGGAAATTTCCGGGTAGTTCGTCATTTTCATTGCGCATCTCATGGATTCTGTTTTTGGAGAAATATATGTATATTTATGTATAGAATTTTGTTAATTAAACAAAATTTTCGAATGAGTAAATTCACCACACCACACACGTACATAAGTGGATGTGGGTGGTGGGTTAACTATGTACAATGTACCTTGTCATGAATTCTGACGCAATTTCATTAAGTGGAGGAATGTACTTTTTTGCTGTGTTGGGCTGTAGCAGGATGTGCTGTACTTCCTGACGAAAAGTTTCCCATGATTTTCCATGACTGATTTTTGTTGTGTTTTAAATTTAAACATTTGGCAAAGAAATTGAAAAGTTTCGTAATTTAAAAAAGTAGATGAATTTTTGTTCTTATATTTATATTTATTTTTATTTTTACATACACTCCAATTAAACCAGCAACGTCGCCAAAAAAATCTCTACGCAATTGTCCTTTGTAGTGCTTCAAGGATGGCATTGATGGTCTATAAAGAGAAGAAAACAAAAAAAATATGTTTACTTTACTTGTTGAATTTATCAGAAACATGTGTGTATGTATGTGCTTAAGATAAAGTATCTAAAGGTAATTTTATTTAGTATTTGTTTTGCAGACAAAAAAAGATATTATTGTGCTTTCGGATGAGAAAATGGTGCATCCATATAAGAGCAACAAATTATTATGTCCACCCAATGACAAAAAGTTAAATAATACAATGGAGATAAATGAAAAAATCAATCATTTCAATTTATTTCAAGAGTTTTCCATCCTGAAAGCGTGTAGACAACATGGTGAATGATGCTTTCTTTATGAAAGCTGCTTTGCAGCGTCAATAGTTCCTTCAAGTTTCTAAAAAACTGCATCGCGTCAAAATACTACAACTGCACCACTTTTTCAGAATACAAATTTTTATAAAATTATTTTCAATGATTGGTATACAAGAAATTAAATTTCTTTATAAGTTGCTGTTCTTTTCCCTGAATTGGGAAAGAAATATTTCATGTTGTTCACTTTTAACTTGCGACTTATAAAAACTATATGGCAAGTATTGCATTTGTAGAAAATTTCAAACTCGAGATTTTAATCAATCATTATATTACAATAGTCGAACAAAATGGGTCCTGGTTTCGCCCGTCTGTCTTTCTGTCCTCGCGCTTAGAGCCCAAACCATTTGATATATTAATTTCAAATTTAGAAATTAAGGTTTAGGCCTATAGATAACAGTAGTCCCCATACATTTTTTGGCCAAAAATAGCAAATTCTCAAAAACAAACCGATAGATTTTTTAAATGTTCACTAACATTTTTATTCTTAATTTAGATTCTTCAAATATAAAATAAATAAATGTAACCAATTTGTATTAAAATATTTTTATCTTTAAGTTCCACAAAGCCGGCAGAGTCGCGAACACGTCGATACATTCAAATATAAGTGTTTTCAACTTCAGTTTCACTCGAGGAGGTCTTTACTCTTCAAATTTCAAAATAAAAGAACAAACATTGTGTATACAATGATTTTCTTAAATAATATTGCACAAACTCGAAATATTATCCCTAGACGCTAAAAAATATTGTGCAATATCAAAAGACCGACCGTTTTAATCTTAAAATCAAGCATCACAAAAAAACTATTTTTACAAAAGTCATTTTTTTGTACGCGTGGTTTTCAATATGGCAATCCTTCGTTCGATACAAGTCTTTTTGACAGCTGTCTATTGATTTATGCTCAGTTTGGTTGCCATTTCATTTTCTTTTTCCGCGAGCAATCAATTTTTTGAAGAAAGGGCTTTTGTTCTAAGATAAAATTGATTGAAGTCTTGTAAGATATTTTTTTAAGTCACTGGTCCGAAATCATTTTTAAAACGTACATTATGAAAATAAAGTTCAATTCTAAATGTAAGGATAAAAGATCAAAGTTTACGTGTTACAAGTACTAACTATTAATATTAAAGGTTGACAATTTTGCTGAATTATTTTTTGACTTTTCCAATAAATTCTAAGCAAGGGAGTACAAAAAATAGAACACACACCACTAGGGCTCAAATCCGCAATATTATCACTTATTCTTTTTTATATTACGTACAACCTCTACAACTACTGCTTTCGTGTCACTTCATAACTAAGATCCAAAACGCACAGGAGCCTGACTGTAAACAATACATGAATAGCAATTTCTTGTACCTGTTCGTATGTTTTTTTTTTTTTTGTTTAACTTTAAAGAACAAATTAAACTGAACGTAATAACTCCATGTTTGCGCTGAAAACTTGTAGGAAAGAAGAAATGTGATTGGATTCTAGTAAGTACCTAACATTTTTTCATTATCATCATAAACATTTCCTTATCTATCTACCTGCATAAAGCTGAGTACGCCAATGAACTAGAGACCTACCTAACTAGTAACTGCACAACCAATAGGCGATCGGTTTACAATTTAAACATACATGTTTTGCCTCTTTCTTATCTTCAGATAATTTATTTTCCATCCTGGTTCTTCTAATATAAAATTAAAATAAAGCTATCCAAAGGAAAAAGCTTTGAACGAACTAGTTAAACAAACAATTGTTTTCTTTAAGTATACTTAGAAGTATCTTTCATTTTCGGGATGAGTTGTGTCTTGGAATGAAACTAGCTTACCGACAAAAAATGGTGTGTATTCGATAAGTTCATTCAAATACACAAACCATTTCCCTTACAATAATAATTTCCGAGTATTTATTATTTTTATTATAATGAAAGGTTAAGTTTTATCAACAAATTATAAATTAATATTCAATAAAATACAATTCGCATGGTTCACAGAAAATTCTCTTTGTTTTGACACCTTATTTGCTAAAGTTAGTTCCATATGAGAACCGAAATAATATATATAATGATGATTCTTCCAGACTTAATTTCTATTCAATCATTCAACAACTCAACTACATAACAAAAATATTTGTAAGATAAAATGGAAAATTTGTATATATACAAAAATTACTTTAAATAAAACCGGTCTAACGATTTTCAAACAAAAAAATTGAAAAATGTAGGTTTTTCATCAAATCAAATGACATTTATATCTTTGAACACAAACTTATTTCACAGGTATATTTTTTAATCTTATATTGGTACTTTTTTAAAAAGACTCTTTTTATAGAGAAGCAAGTTTTTATTTTATTTTATCATACTTCTTTACTTTAAAGAAAATATTTTTATTTTATTTGAAATAAGAAAGTCAAATGAGCTTTAAATTCTTTTTATTATTTTATATCAATTAAATTCTCATAAAAAAAACAATGAACTAGTTCTTTAATCAGAACGAAATAATAATAATAATTTTACACTTTCTCTACGCATCTTTATTTGTTGAAAAAGCTTTATCATGGAATTTAAATTATGGTCAAAATTATTCAAAAAATGTTATTAAGTGCTGCAAGTACTTGTGGCAAGTACTCTTAAAAAGATAAAGTGTATCTTCATATATGTAAATTTATATTTTAATGCTTGATTTTCTCGAAACAAAAATGCCCCACAAAAATACCGCAAAGTCGTTAAAAAACAATAAAAATATACATAAATCCATTATTTTACCTTAATTGCGGTAAATGCGGTTTTAACAGAAGATATTTCAAGAATTTTGCATTTTTAAATATCTACATATTTTTTGAATTATTGTACAAATAAAACACGGCTACTTCTGAGAGTCAAAGCGAACTCAAACCGAACCATTAAACGGGCATTAATCGATGTTATCAATGTTTATTGTTTTGAATTTTTCATATGTATCTGCATAATTAGACCATTTCATATAAAATGGAGTGTGATGGTCCAACTTGACTTGCGTCAAAGAACAGTTAATCGCTTCTTTAACGACGTGTTTGACGTTGTTGGTATCAGCTTAGCAGTAGCTAACCTGTACACTTACCTATCCTACCAAGTGATTGAAAGTTTATGTTTGTGACAATGTCAATGTCAAATTAATAAGCCCCTGCAGAGAACCGAATGCTTAGTTTTTCTGTGTTTTTCTTCTCTTTTACATTTGTCAATTTATTACCTGTCAGGTTGAGTCACAGAAAAAAAAAGCTCTAACTTAAATTGATGGTCTTACTGGTGCTGGCTGCGGATGCGGAGACAACAAGAAAAAGATCTCAGTTTTTGCTGCGTGCAGACAGACTGGCAGGGTGACGACAGTCGTAGACAGTACGGCGCGGCGCAATGCGGCGCGTCGATCATTGGTTGTGGCAGCAATGGAGGTGGCAGGCGAACGTTGCGTTGTGTATATAGACACACGAGTATAGTGGCACTATTTATTTTTATAACTTTGAATGTTTTTATTGTTATATTCTGTTTGAATTTTATTTATATTCCACAACGACACTAAAAAAAAAAACGTTGCTAAAGTAAAATAAAATACGTTTCATTTGTTTTGTGATGTCTAGATTCGTTTTTATACGTGGATACAGTGCGCAGTGTAGCATTTCGCAACTCTACAGTCATTGTCAGAATTATTTGTATGCTTTCAGTTTTCATTTATTAACAAATGTATTAATATTTTATTGACTGTTTTAGAATGCTTTTCTTAGATCCATAAAATTCTTCAATTTAAATTTAAATTTAGAACAAAACAATTTTGATTATGTAGTACAGGGTAGGTCATCTAGTAGTCATAAGTTGTTTTGCAACTGACAGCCGATTCCTTTTCGAAATATTGACGAAAAATCAGCATTATAACTTTGTTGAATGAAAAGACTCGTTTAACAATTTAAAACGTTCCAAAATATTGATACATTTTTTCAAAGTTGGGGAGCTGCATTTTTATCTCGGTCACCTAGGCCTCATAAAAGTCTACGTTTTTTTTTACCAGAAACTGAAAAAATCGCCATGTCAAACAGCCCATGCTACAATCGATGTCTTTAGCATCTTATTTTACTGTTAAGACACATTTTACTTACTTATTTTTTTGATGATCCCTTAAGTACTGATGTTATGCCAACAATCTTTAAAGGTTTCAAGCATATAAAGACTATATAAGGAGACGGAAAAAATCCCGAAAACCAAAATCCCAGAATTTTAAAACTTTGAAAATTCAAAAACCCAGAACTCCCAACATAAAACAAATTTTTTTGTAATAAGACTATAATAAAAATTTTGTTTTTGATATTTTGGAATATCTGGGCTGCTGGATTTTTAGGGTTTTCGAGATTTCGATTTTCGGGATTCTGTTCGCAATACGTCAATAAAAGGATGTTGATAGTTTAAAAGATTTTTTTCTATTATTCGGTATTTAGTAAAAAAGTATTACAATTTCGACAGTCGTCTTACTGATTAAAAAAAATACTACAATAAGTTGCAATTTATAAGAAATGCATACAAACAAAACATTTTAAAAAAAGGAGAAAGATAATGCTTTTTGTAACATTGTGGCCACATCTCCGCTGCTCGAAGATATGAAATGGTTTTTTTTTGTTAATATATTTAATTTTGTTTTGATTTCAACACACACTCAAGCAATTTTGCAAGGAAAGTTTCCTGACCGTGTTTTTCCGGAGGTGATAAGATTGGCCACCAAATTTTGTAACTGGTATTTTTAATCACAAAATTTAGGATTTTTTCCTTAAAGCCACGTGCAAAATTAAGTTTATGCTAAATCTTCTACAATTGATTCAAGAACTTAAGGATGGAGTTCGTGAAGTTTTCTTGTACATAAAGTTTTAAATGTGTGAATTTGCCGTAGACAAATTTAATGAAATAAAGTCTACGGCTGAATCGTACGAACTTGCTCCTGCATTCCTTTATATCTGTTTAAAAATAGAAATTACATTTAAAAATTTACTATTAAAAGAAATTTCTCTTTTAAAATTCAAATTCCATTTAAATAATCAAAAAAAAAAACTTGATTTATAATTTTTTTTTCGTAATCTTTTTTAAATTTATTTTCTATATTATAAAATTTTTATTTAAAAAAATTTGTTTAGTATGTTTAGGAGGAAGCTTCAAGATTCATGTGGTATCACAATGGGCAATAAAACTGGCCTAAGTGTGTCCGTTTCCATCTTGGACAGCCACTTTAATCTAACCTAATCTATGCAGTTTCTTAGATTTTTTTAATATACGATTTACATTTAATTTCCGATACAAATTATTTACCCGTTTTTTAGATTATAAATTTTGAAATAATACGACAGTATGAGAGCTTGAGAAGAAAAATAAAATATTGAAATCGGTTCATTAGTTCTTGAGAAAACAAAATCGAATCGGCTTTAACTTTAATATCCAAGATTGAGTTTATTCAATAATGGTTAGGCCTGTAGGGGCGTAGACTGGCAGACAAGCAGACAGAAAGACGGAATCGGTGTACCCAATTTTTTCGACTTCTCTATATAAGCATGTATAAGTTTGTATGCCTTATTTCGTAGTTGCAGTTGTCGATCCCATCATTCTTAGGCAGAACTCACAAATGAATAAATGTGAGTTATAAAAACAAAGAGATAAGGTGAGATTTTTCAATGTTTACAGTTCCATTTTGTCTGTTTTTGCATATTCAATTTAACTGTAAATTGTATTTGACCCACCATTTTCAGCTTAATATTTCCAAAAAATATAATGTATTTTGTACAATTGACGCACAAAAACTCAAATTCACAGAAACGTAGTTGCAAACCACAAACTGACGTACTTTATAAGAAATAAGTCCACAGTTCTTATACATAAGTTAGAAAAGTTAATAAAATTATTCATACAAAATCAATTGTTAGTAGTTTTTTATATTATTTTGGCCATGACTGTTTCTATTTTTTTTACATATTTTATCAGACACAAATGTACCTAAAAAAGAAGTCGACTGTGTGACTTATTGACTCATGTTCATTGATTCTTCCATCACTTCAGTTTCACTTTTTACTGACATAGACTCTGAGAAACACACAAAAACTTCATCACATAAGAATACAGCTGTTATGGGTTGGAGATTCAATGAAATCCGTACCAGATTGAATAATTCGAATTCAACCCGCGCCCAACCCTAATTTTCTTACCATCTACGCACATTTTTGAATTCATCGGTATGTATGTATGTGTGTAAGTATCTATGTGCGATACTAAAATTAATTAAGTGAATTAACATCTGTTTATTATGATGATGAAAACAAAAAATTATTATATCTTTGCGATAATAATTATCATTGCTTAGGATAAATAATAATTTTTGAGAGTTTATTTTTTTCGATTACTTAAGAATTGTTAATTGATTCAAGGTCGTATTGAGTTTTTAGAAAATGTGCAAAAAATTATTTCAGTGTTATGTTTGCTTTTATTTTTGAAGTTGTTTTCTTTTTTTGTGGGTTGAAGTTTTTCAACATTTTGAATAAATATTAGCGAAATTCTTTTTGATGAAAAGATGAGAAATTTAATAATTCAATTTTAGCTATTAACATATAGTTTTTTTATTGTTGTTGTTTTTTGGTTTGTTTGCTTAGTTGGTTCATACTTAAATACGATGATTTTGGTTAAATTTGTTTATAGATTTAATTTATGCAAATACTGATATTTTTATTTTGGTATCTAAACATCCAAAGTTAGAGAGATAGAGTTGAGAAAAAAACAAAAAAAAAATAGAATTATTGAGGAAATTGATTGCTAGTTTGTAGAGTGTTGTCTATATGCCTGTTCTTTCGATTCATAAATGGCTATTTAAGTTCTCGTTAATTTGGTTTTGTTTGTTCTATGACAACATACTTAATTATTCATATGATCAAAATTATTATATCCGCAAAAGAAACTAACGTGACTGTTAGAAGATTTTACAAGGTTGCGTGACTTGGGAGTTTTAACGCTTGAAATTTGGGCATAGAAAGGTTTACTATTAGAATTTAAAGGTATTCTTTAACAACAAGTTTTATTTGAAAAGATGTAGATTTTGTACATAAAACCTTTAATACATGAATAAGTATTTATACTCATCAGTTTTATGTTTAGTTGAAGGTATGTTCGGAGGGAATTTAAAAACTAGAAAAGTATTCAGGAGTAGATACTAGTACAATGATTTTAAAGATTTTAATGACAAAACAAGTTGGATGAAGCATTCCACATTCTTGATGTGCGGCTGAAAAAAGACACTACACTTGACAGGTCACCTAAGATTGAGATCAAGATTAATTTGATGGTTATTCCTTCGAGTGTGATAGTTGATGGAATGCAACTGGCAATAGAATAATATCTATAACAATGTCAATAACTTAATGAAAAAATTATGCCGGTCTTGAAGAAATGTAAAAGTTTAGGTTTTAGTTCTATCGTGAACTATTTTTGAAATGGAACGAAATACATACATGCTTCTGGTTTTTAATAATAAAAACCTATATCTTTTTTAGAAGTACGAGTATATACATCGAATCTTCATTTTAATACAAACAAGACTTCAAACATGGAAGAATCTTAAATTTATGCATCACAAAATTAGCAATTAATTAATTAAAAAAAAATAAACTGACAAGGCAACAAATCGTTTTAATTTTTGAAGAGTATTTTTTACATAACAATGCGGAAAAACAACAATTTATGTGTTAGATATTGGTTTTAGGATTTTTTATCTTTTTTGAGTTTTTATTAACTTCCCATAAGAAGTTATTGAAATGGGTCCGATTTGTCGAATTGAAAATGTTGACATTTCTCGACGTTTCAAGGTCCTTAGAGTCGGAATAAAAGATTTTTAGAAAGATGTTTGGGAGCTCAAGAACTAGAAGAGATATCGACTTCAAATAAATTTTGCTATACAGATAATAATGAAGAAAGGACTCTCAAAAAAATTGCGTGGTTTTTTTTTTTAAATTTTGGTTAACCCTAAATATGTCATGAACCAATGACGCTAGAGACTTGAATTAAATTTTATATTATACATTGTAAAGTGATACTAAACAAGTATATTTTTTGAAAAAATCCAATTAACGTTTTTTATATAAATAAAACAAAATTAAAAAAAAATTGTCACCTCGAAAATTTACGACTAAAATATGATTTCATCTCGAGAACAATTTTGTGCAACGAAGAATATTGTTTTTGACATCTGATAAAATTTTGCAAAAATTTAAGCGACAGTTTTCTTTATAAAATATGAAAACCTAAAAAAAAACATAACTCAAAGTTGGTTAAAACTGAATTTCGACTCAAATATCTTTTCAAAAACATAACATTGAGGTTTCAAACTTATTTTTTCTTATAAAAAATATTGATTTCAACCTTCTGAAACATGTTAAGAAAAATCAAAATGACAGTTTCCTTTACAAAAAATAAAAACCTAAACAAAAATTATTAAAAGTTGGTAAAAATTAGATTATGGCTTTCTACTAATTTTATCTTTAAAAAAAAAATTGCTTTCAACATTCAGTAAAATTTTGAGAAAAATCGAATTGACAGTTTTTTTTTACAAAAAATAAAAACTTAAAGAAAATTTAACAAAACTTGGTAAAAATTAATTTTCGACTCAAATATCTTTTTAAAACTTTGAGATATTGGCTTCAAGCTATTTTTTTCTTATGAGAAATGTTTTTAGTCTTATGAGAAATGTCGTTTTTAACATTCGATACAATTTAAAAAAAAAATCCGATTGACAGTTTTTTTTACAAAAAATAAAAACCTAAAAAAAGTAACAATACTAAAACTTGGTATAAATTTACGTTCGACTTAAATAGCTTTTAAAATATTTAAAATATTGGCTTTAAACCTATTTTATTTTACGGAAAATATTTAGTAATTCTTTTTATAAAAATCCAACCGGCCGTTTTTTCATAAAAAAATAAAACCTACAAAAAAAGTGCGCAAATTTGGTAAAAATTGATGTTCGGTTCTCGATATCTCTCAATTTAATTTCAATCATCTAATTTGTATTTGGTTATTTAAGAAACAACAAAATTTAAGAAATTCTACTAAAATTAGTAAAAATTTATTTTCGAATAAAAATCTATTTAACAGAACTAAACTCTTTCATTATATTATGAGAAATATTGTTGGTAATTTTGAAATTTAACTGACACATTTTTTAACACAACACAAAAACCTTCATACTTATAGTCAAGACAAATCGACAGACGTGATGGGAAGTTATCAGTGTGGTTCGGATCCCCACCTTGCGTAGTTGTCAATTCTATTTTATTTACTTTCATTTCACCCTCGTAATTTTATAATATATTTTCATCGACATTTAGAAAATATTTTGTAAGCATTTTACTCGTAAACAATTATTAAGAAAAACATATTTTTCAAACTGAATTGACTCTTTATATAGCATTGGAGAGGGTTCTAATTGTTAGAACTCAAAATTTCGCAGAATCTTCGGTACATAAAATGTGTCAAAAGCCACCCCAACCATCAATCTAAACCATGGAACCGCAAGCTTTCCATTTCCACACTTTTAGTTTACCGAAGAAATCCTCTCTGGAATCCTTACTCCTAACACTATCTCTATAGCAACGTCCCCAAAATTCTATTTATATTTTACTTTCATCACATAATAATAAAAGATTGTTTTTGTTTTTAAATAAATAACAATCAAATAACTTTCTAAAGAACCCTAAGCTTAAAGGTTCAGAAGAAAACCAGTATTCATTTAATGAAATTTTATTTTTTTGCTATGAAAGAGCTTACAAAATTTCAATCATAAATTTCCTGTTAAAATTATAAAGACAAAAGGAAATTTACTCTTTGTGTTAATTAATAAATCTGCCAAGTACACTAGGGCGTATGAGTGTTTTTTTGTTCGTTCAGTTTAATCCCACAAATCTATTTTTGTATTTAAAAAAAAAAATGAAGGATGAGTGGTATTTAATAATAATTGCATTTGAGGTGCACAATTTTTAATAATTTTGTTTTTAACATTGATTAATAGCAGTGGTTATGTTGTTAATGATCTAAAACTATATAATCATAAAGGATTTTCCAATAATAGTTTTCACATCTAATAGTTTCATGAAATTCTTACATTTTTCTCATTTCTAAAAAACTAAGGTTATGTATAAAAGTGGACTAAATTTTAAAAAATGTCATTAAGCATGCATTTCGGACAATGTCTCTAGCTTTTTCTTATTTTTTTTTTTGAAAAGCACACTTACTTCAAAACTTTTTTTTTAAAAAGTACAGCCACTACATCACTACTGTAAATGGATTTATGTTCCATAAAACCAAAGAAGAAAAACAAAGACTCAACATAATTACGGATGTGTAAACTCGCCCTTAGATCAAAGAGATGTTCAAAAAAAAAAAGAAGTCACATTACAGGACAAAAGCTTGAAGTACTAAAGTAGAAACCATTTTTCCATCTTGCATCAAGTCTTACAATGAAAATTCTTCATCTATTATTTTCAGATGCTACAAAAAAAAAACACCATGATGATAATCTTTTGTTGCAAGAAAAAGCTAGAAAAATTCCTTTTCTTTTCCTTCATTTATTTCTGTTGCACGAAAATTCTTCCCTGTTTTTTTTTTTTTGTTCTTCTCAAGCCCAAGAAGTTAATAAGGTACTATTTTTTTGTTTTACTTTTCATCTTCTGACACGTATAGAAATAGAAAGGAGTTAAAGCTAAGTAAGCTGATGGTTACTTTTTATGTGGTCTTTTGTTTTGGTTTAAGAAACTTTTTTTTTCAAACTAAACTATTACAAAGCTTCAAGGGTTAATGCGAGTTTTCATTTCTTTTGCATTGTTTAAATAATAAAACAAAAAAAAATAACAAACAAAAAACAAAAGTTTAAACTAACTACCAACTTTTAATATCCTTCCATGTCATGTAAATATGGGTGCAAGGGATAATCTAAGAGCCTAACTAAATTAAGTTTTTCCTTGTGTCATCTAGATGTATAGATATTTTCAAAATTGTGGTATGTTTTTCAAAAGTTCACAGACCATGAATATATTTTTAATTGACGTCATCCCTCTTACAATTTTTAAGCGTGTTAAATACATAATTTTTTCAAGACTCAAGTACACTTTAAACAAATATTTAAAAATCGCACTCTTTTATCATTTTGCTGACGTAATTCGTCGAAATGCAGAAAAACTTGCGTGTACCTACCTAGCTGTGAATAATCTATAAAAATAAAATGAAAACAAAATCAGCTTAAATACCACACACAAATAAAAGAGTTATGCAGGTATGGCCAGAAGGAATTTCTCTTAATTAAAATGAATAAGCAAGGTTTTTGGGGTTTGGTTAGTTGAGTTGGCTGCTATGCAACTTTAAAGTCAATAGGTTTTTATTTTTCATTTATTTTTGTTTGTTTTTAATTAGACACTTTTGGGTGTAGTGGACTTTTGGATCGAATTTAAGGACGAATTTTATGGAAATGCTTTCATAGAAAAATAAAACAACCAGTTGCAGTTACTCTTAATAAATGGCTAATTAAATAATATTTGTGTCGGTCCCTTGAGAGTTCAATATTAATTATTTAGAAGAAAAGTTTGGAATTAATATAATGTTGTAAACTTTACCATTAAATTAGGGTTGAAGAAAAAAAGCTATCAGTATTATAATATTTGGCCAATCATGTTTTTTAAGATCTATTTTACCTTTTATAAAATAATTGCAACCTCGAGGTGGATATACTTTTGCTTTTCATCTTCCCACATGTTGCTTATTTTTTATAATTCGAAATTATGCTTGTTTATATTAAATCATTAAGAAAGATAAATTATTTGTTTAGGTCCCTACAAAGTTTTTTTTTTGTAAGTAACTTTCCAAGGCTGTGCAATTAAAGTAAAGTCTGGGTAAAATGGTATATTTTTAAGCTCATTAAATTGTACTAACGCGACCGAAAATTAACTTTTATTTTAAGAATTAATAAAAAGAAATGTACTTTGTTGTTTTAAACTATAATGAAACAAATTACCCGTTCCAGTATATTCGTTGACCTTTTTTGTTTTTAATATTTTAAGTTCCCAGTCAAATAACTCAGACTAATACGAAAAGTAGGGTCTTAATTTATTTAGGTACAATATTGAAAAGTAACCGGGCTTCGAATTTTCAATTACATCAATAGCATAAGTTACTACATTTTTGCAAATAAATATCCTTACATCCTTACAATATGTTGGGTCATTCATTTATTCATTTCGTGGTATCAAGTTTTTGGCGCTGTAACATGACAACCATCAAAGTCAGCTTTCATTTGAAGTCTCATAATATAGTTGAATGATTTCCATTAACGATAATGGATCGCTTAACAATCAAACAATTATGGAAAAGTGGTGATTCAAATGTAGCCAATTTTCGTAAAATACGCGATGATCGTCTTTAACGACCTTCAACGCAAGAAATCAGTAAATCTGTGAACAAATTTAAAGGGATTGGAAAAGTTACTGATATCGTAAGGCCCGATCATCACTGTAAGGCACGATCTATCGATTAAATCGAAATGATAATGCAAATGGTGCTGATTTTCAGTACGTATCGGTTTCTTGCAGTTCGTAGCAATTGAAACACTATTATTCGAGTTCGATAACGACTGAAATGTGCGAAATGTTGTATACAAATTAACTTAAAAACATCACATGCTGTGAATCTTCAAGAATCAGCTTTTTGAATTATATTCTTTTTTCAGACAGAATGGTAAAATTCAACCTAATAACTAATAACTAATAACTAATAACTAATAACTAATAACTAATAACTAATAACTAATAACTAATAACTAATAACTAATAACTAATAACTAATAACTAATAACTAATAACTAATAACTAATAACTAATAACTAATAACTAATAACTAATAACTAATAACTAATAACTAATAACTAATAACTAATAACTAATAACTAATAACTAATAACTAATAACTAATAACTAATAACTAATAACTAATAACTAATAACTAATAACTAATAACTAATAACTAATAACTAATAACTAATAACTAATAACTAATAACTAATAACTAATAACTAATAACTAATAACTAATAACTAATAACTAATAACTAATAACTAATAACTAATAACTAATAACTAATAACTAATAACTAATAACTAATAACTAATAACTAATAACTAATAACTAATAACTAATAACTAATAACTAATAACTAATAACTAATAACTAATAACTAATAACTAATAACTAATAACTAATAACTAATAACTAATAACTAATAACTAATAACTAATAACTAATAACTAATAACTAATAACTAATAACTAATAACTAATAACTAATAACTAATAACTAATAACTAATAACTAATAACTAATAACTAATAACTAATAACTAATAACTAATAACTAATAACTAATAACTAATAACTAATAACTAATAACTAATAACTAATAACTAATAACTAATAACTAATAACTAATAACTAATAACTAATAACTAATAACTAATAACTAATAACTAATAACTAATAACTAATAACTAATAACTAATAACTAATAACTAATAACTAATAACTAATAACTAATAACTAATAACTAATAACTTATAACTTATAACTTATAACTTATAACTAATAACTAATAACTTATAACTTATAACTTATAACTTATAACTTATAACTTATAACTTATAACTTATAACTTATAACTTATAACTTATAACTTATAACTTATAACTTATAACTTATAACTTATAACTTATAACTTATAACTTATAACTTATAACTTATAACTTATAACTTATAACTTATAACTTATAACTTATAACTTATAACTTATAACTTATAACTTATAACTTATAACTTATAACTTATAACTTATAACTTATAACTTATAACTTATAACTTATAACTTATAACTTATAACTTATAACTTAAAACTTATAACTTATAACTTATAACTTATAACTTATAACTTATAACTTATAACTTATAACTTATAACTTATAACTTATAACTTATAACTTATAACTTATAACTTATAACTTATAACTTATAACTTATAACTTATAACTTATAACTTATAACTTATAACTTATAACTTATAACTTATAACTTATAACTTATAACTTATAACTTATAACTTATAACTTATAACTTATAACTTATAACTTATAACTTATAACTTATAACTTATAACTTATAACTTATAACTTATAACTTATAACTTATAACTTATAACTTATAACTTATAACTTATAACTTATAACTTATAACTTATAACTTATAACTTATAACTTATAACTTATAACTTATAACTTATAACTTATAACTTATAACTTATAACTTATAACTTATAACTTATAACTTATAACTTATAACTTATAACTTATAACTTATAACTTATAACTTATAACTTATAACTTATAACTTATAACTTATAACTTATAACTTATAACTTATAACTTATAACTTATAACTTATAACTTATAACTTATAACTTATAACTTATAACTTATAACTTATAACTTATAACTTATAACTTATAACTTATAACTTATAACTTATAACTTATAACTTATAACTTATAACTTATAACTAATAAGTAAGGAAAAAAAAATATTTAATTGCATTTTTAATGGAAATAAAAATAATCATAGTATGAAACAAATGCGAATAATTTTAAAAATTTCAACACCAAATTATTTAATTTCTGTTTAGTATCGTTAAGTCCTAACTTATCTAAACTCTACAATATTTGAATAAAAGTTGTAACGCACGACTACCAGGCTTAGCTGTATAGAACCAATATAAAAAGTTGTACTGAAAGTATTTGATCGGTGTTGCAACCATTTAAAGTTGGCGACCTTCTATTCTTTTTGTTTTTCATTAAAAAAATCACCTTTCATTTAAATCATTTTTAACCCTTATCAACTTGAACTAAGCATTGCGGTTCAAATAAATGCAAACGAATATCTCAGCCCCAAGGAAACTTTTTTAATCCTTGTAAAAAAACACATCGATTGATTGACACTTAAATTTCGAACCTCTTGAACTTAAGTATTTTATATACAATATATTCTAGTATACAAAATATATTCGACTATAACTAAATTTATTATGCGTCACATGTCACACTCTGACATGACCTTTTGTAAACACTCAATAGATATACGAAATTTGACACTGAAACTATTAAGTTATTAAAAAAAATTGTATAGCAGAAAACCAGCGTACATATCTTGAGCTATAAGATAAATATGTAAATATGACGTACATTTATGTAAATTAGTATTTAATTAAATACATTTAATTAAATACTTTAAGCCAACTCTTAAGACAATATAAGTTCCCTTAAGACAAGAACTTTAACAAACACTTCTTAAGTGCTCGTACATAAAATGTTGGCATTGGTTTGTCAAATAACCATATTCAAACCAATTTTTCAATGTTTACCTATCAATTGGTCATTACTTCACTTGAGATTTAATATATTTAAGTGACTTAAAAGTTGTGACCTACCACTTTTGTTAAGTCAAGCATTGACAAAACCAAATATCTTTATTGATATGTGTAATGTGTTTGAACATATGAACATTTTCTAAATTGATTTTTTTGGCTGTCTTTGAATATTAATATAAATATTTGTGGGAATTGAAATTTGTAAATGTTTTTTATTCCTAGAATGAAATATAGACAATTAGCAACCTTTCAAGATGTCAATTACAATGTCCACAAATTTGTGAACAAATTTACTGTGACATATATTTTATCTAGTATTACAACATTTTATTTAAACTAATTCTTATTTTGTTTTTATAAACTTTTAACATCTCAAATAAATAACTTTATTTTTTGTCAGTTTCGGTGTCGGATTTTTCCACAATTGTCAATCAAACCTTAATTTGTTTTAATCAGTCTTTATGTTGAATGTTAATAAATTATGTAAAAAAAACTGGTTTTATTGTTAAGAACTAACAAATTATTTTATTCGTTATAGAAAATATAAAATTCTTAAAACTATAAGTTATAGTTCTTCATAGCTATTACGTCATTTTTGTGTGATTTTATGATCATGATAGTCTTTTTTTTAATAAATATTTATTCAAAAGAATAAATGACCCTGAACTTTTGGTAGACAATTTGAATATACAAAAAAAGTGTTGTATCAAAAAATTCACCAAAGGGCAAGACATAACTTTCTGATTTTGACCAAAAAAATTACAATAATCGATTAACGCTCAACAAAGAAAAAGAAATGTCACAAAAAAGAAGTTTTGGTTTTGCATCATTTATATGATGACACTCAGATAATAAATTAATATGACCTAAAAGGTCAGAAAATTTATTCATAAAAATGTCTGTGTATAGATTTATTAAGTCGGTATTGATGTGAGATCTATTATGATTTGTTTAAATAAAAAGTGACTTAAAAGTCGTAAAAATAGAACATAACCGCTTCAAAAATATTGAGGAAAAGAAAAACTCTCTGATTTGCTGAAAAATATGATAGTTCTAGTGTGACGGCAAAACTAGTTTCAAAGGGATTTTGAGATTCACGTCTTTCAGAAAATTGATACAAACGTCAAAAAAAGCTGTTTTAAGCATTGTTTTGAATACTTAACATTTTTATAAAATTGTAAAGAAAAAAATTACTCGAAAACTTTTTGAAATTAGTTATCAAAAAAAAAAAAAATCAATAACATGGGCGAAAGCTTTTTATATTCGTTTTTATATTCAAAACCTTGTCTTTTGGATGTAAAACTTTAACGTATAATGAACATAGAATATTATGTCAAATAATTCTTTATATTCTCGTTAAAGCCATAGCCTTGCACCGGTAAAATTAACCATCTTGGCAAATCACATCTTTAAGAACGATAAAAAGCTCGATGTTGTCAAACATGCTGTCAAGTACTTAGGGCTTTTTCGAATATACATTAAATTTGTCACCTATATTAGGATACTACTCTTAAAAACCCGCCGGTCGACTAAAACTTGAGATAAAAAGGTCAAAAAAGGGCCTTGGAAATAAAAGACGATAGAACTATAATCCAAACTTCTAAACATTGTTTTATTAACCAAAAACACCCTCCTTCCTTCAAATTCTGCTATAATTCTTGGACTTCTCAGAATGCCCGTCAGATTACCCTTTAGAACAATTTTTAGTACAACTTTCAAGTGATGAGTATCTTTTTTCAGCTGCACATTAAGAATGTGGGAAACTTTAGATAACTCTGTTTTTCCTCAATTTTCAAAAAAAATTACCTTGTTATTTTTTGAAGAGGTGATTACCAAGAAATGTTGATTTAACATCCTAGACATTTTTTTAGGAAAAATGAAAAATATGTTTTATTCTATTTTAATGCTCCACAATCGATTAGAGTAGTTTCGTGAAGTTATCAAAGATATATAGCTTGAAATGTGCAAATGACAAACCTTATTTTTTTTAAAGACTTTCATTGATTTTTCAAAACAATAACCTATTTGTACAAAATCAAAACTAAACTTTTTATTAAAAAAAAAAAACACCCTTAAATAGTAAGTCCTTATAACTTAGCACATGAAAGCTTTAAAATATAAGAGCAACTTATTCCATCGTATTTATAAAAAATAGTGAAGCACACCAGTAACATATTCAATTTAATTAAAGGAGAAAAAGGATTTCCAGCAATACAAAGTTCACTTTTAAAAATATGTATTAATTTTATTGTTTTACACAAACAAAATCCCATTTTCTTTCATCGATAATAAAAACAAAATTATTCCCATCAGGTTAAAATGAATGGAAAATTAATAAAATCGATATCTGGTGTGTTATCATGCAAGATGGCCGACGGTGGCAGGGGTGGCGGGCGCAGTGGGCACAGCGGGCAGAGGCTGTATTATCGTTGCGTTGCTTGCGTCACAGTTTCCACAAAATAATCAACAAAGCACCTACTATATTTTTGTTTGGGTTTTGTTTTTAAATATCATAACTTTGTTTATAATAGGAACAGCATTGAATTTTATCAGACAAAAGAAGCATATAGTTTTTATTTTTAGAATTAAAAAAAATTGTTAAACCTCCTGCTCCTTCATAAATGTATGCTGCAAAAGTAAATTCAATAAATTCTGATCGGGCTTAGAATCCTTTATGATGAACTAGAGAAGTGTGGGCATGGGTAACTTGATTTAAATCGGATGTGATTGTATGAATGCAATTATTAAATAGTTTTGATAATTCTTGGGAAATACTAATTCAAATGAACTTACGTAATTTTAATCAACTTAACTTTAAATGTTGCTGTTGCTATATCAGACTGTGCGTGCAATAGTGGCTTAGCTGCAATTTTATCGAAATTGAATTTATGCCAAAAATTTAATTTAACTAACCAATCATTTCGCAATCAAATGTTTTTGAATTTATGACTTGATGTGATAGTAACAAGCCTTTGGGATAGGGTTTTTTCAATAAGAGGTTTAATTTTTTAAATAAAAAGAGAGTATTTTTGAAACGAAAAATCAGTGCTTGTTTATTTCATTGGTAAAATAAAAGTATGTCATTCAAATTGAAAAACGATGTCAAAACATTTTCATTAAACTTTTCATAGCCAACTGTCGAATTTCTAGATTTTTGTTCCTATTTTTTTTTTATAATACCATCTTTATTTTTGAATCGATTGTGAAGCATTGACGTAGTTCTTTTATTTCATATTTGTTAAAAGAAAAAAAAAGTCGAAAAGATCTTGGTGGCTAATTGTGGTTATTTTTTTGAGAAATAACAGACTTAAAATGTTCTTTTTTAAACGTCTATCGTTCCTTTTTCGTAGACCTTCAAGTTATTACAATCGATCTGGTCTTTAATCCAAAAATGTAGACATTTCTTTACGTTCAAGGTCCTTAAATTCGAAATCCATTCTTTTTAATGAGATATTTATAATTGCATACGAGTATACGTTCGGAATACTTTTTTTCAGCCTCCATATAAAAAAAAAACAATTATCTACTTAATTAAATCATGTCTAACAGATAATAACATTAAGATATCCTTAAAGGACTTTATTAAAAATCAGTGAGTATAGTTTTTTGTGAAAATTTAAAAGGTTAAATAAATTTCATTGACCCACAGATCTCACCAAAAATAATGTTATCGGCTTCTATTTTATATTATTTTGCACATTGTGACGTCTTTCAGAATTTATTATAAGCTTTGAAAATAAACTTAAGGTTTAAAAAAAAAAAAAAAACCTCATAATAATTTATAAATTTAAAATAAAGTCCTTATTTTATTTCCTGAATTGCTTTCAGTCTTGCAACAACCTTCAATTGTATTTGCTCATTTTGACTTGCAATGATTTATAATTTTGACCAAGTTGATGTTTATGTTTGACTTGCGACATATGTATAGGAACTTCATGGCAAGTTTGCATTCGTGCAAAATTTTGAACTCGAGATTTTAATCAAACATGATATTACGATGGTATAGAAGTCGAAAAAGTGGGTCCCGCGGTCCCGTTTGACGGACCGAATCCGTCTGTCCTTTCTGTCTGTCCACGCTCCTACAGACTAAATCATTGGGTCGATTGAGCTCAAACTTGGAAGTTAAGGTTTTGAGGTGATTCGCTTTTAGTCCGTTTTTTATTTTTTAACGTGGCTTCTTTAAGTAAGCCCAAAGATTCGATTTTCTTATTCAATTAGAAATTGCGTTCAGATTTTGTATATTCTTTCCATTTCTATGCGTCACCCTGTATAAAGCTGTCATACATGACTAGATGAATAACAGAGATCAATATATGTTATTCTCATTTATCGCAAATTTGCTGGTTTCAATATAATAATGAGAGTATTTTTAAAGCTGATCAACACAAACTCAAAAAACCTTTAATAAGGCAAAATGCAGTCATGCTATTATTGCATTCGTGACTCATTTCTTATATTTTTTCTCTAAAATACGTCAATTTTTTGAAAACACAAATTCGTTGGCTAAGATCGATTTGTGCCAGAAACAGCAAAAATGCGTTTTCGAATGTTTGTTCATGAAGTTCTAAAATGTGTGTTTCCTGTCTTCCTCGTTAAAATAGTTGTTTATAATTATTTTCCAATGTTTAGACTTCTTCAGCCTCATCACCTTTATTGTTTAAAAAGAAAATACAAACATCTTCCTCCAAGTGTAAACGATACACTTTGAAATATAAAAAAAAAAAAATAAAAACAAAATCAATTGCATGGATGTATCTCAACATGAATCTTCTATATATCTGTGTATAGATATATTGTTTATGTACGGTACAACTTTGGATAAGTTTTTTAAACATTAATGCAAAGCATATACACAACAAGTTCTTTTAAGGCATATTCGAGTATATCTATCTATCCATATAGTATCTTTCTACCGACTACTACTAGATATAGGTATTTATCTCACTTGAGATACTTTTTTGTTATTTTTTGTGTTTGAAATATTCAAGTGTTATGCTCCTACTGCACATAGATACAACTCAACTATAATGTAGGATATATAGTATAATATAAATCCTCCTCCTTTGTCACATCATATGTTCTAGCTATATGTAATATGTGTATGTAGTTTAAAGTCCTTGTAAAAGGACCCTTGAGATAGGAAGGATTTAAGTACCTAACATGAAGGCTTAAAGAAAGGACATAATGGCTATAGCTTTGAGTAATATTATACCCTCGCAACCTAAACCTACACCTAAACTTAAACCTTTCTATTATCTAAAGCAAAAAAAGACCACTTCAAGGTTTTTTAAATTATTTTTATCACTCACATATATGCATCTACCTATATACAAAAAGATATATATCTGTGTCGATGTCAATAGATAGATGAAAGGTATTGTTTGTTTTCTTTTTTCTTTGTTTTATTACCTGTGAGGTAAGGCTTCCTCTTTTTTGAACACATTCCGGATCTCGTCACCATCAAATACAAAGAGCAAATCCGGATGACCGATTAGACCTCCGACTTTGGCCATTTTTCCATAGTTAAAGTGCAATTCTTTCATGACTTTATCCAGTTCGTTGATCTTGTAATGGCCTAAACGAAATAAGAAAATAAAAAACGATACAATGAGGTTTTAGCAGGTTTGGTGAAATTAAGACTTAAGGGAAATGTAAAACAAATGATGGTTTCGTTTTGTTTTTATACAAAAATAAACTACATTTTCCTCTATCCAGTGCCAGGAAACACGCGATTAAAGTTTATTTGAAACTCAAAATGGGCCAAAATAAGTTTTCAACTCTTAAGCACTAAACAAAAAAAAATTTAAATCCACTTTAAAAATACCAAACGCCTATGTATGAACGCGAAACCGAGTATATTATTATATTTGGCTGGATGGGTTGGTATGAGCCAAATAAGTTTATATAAAGTTTAGAAGAAGGGTACTGTTTTCCAGCTAACTCGTTGTTCCAGTTTTTTTTCTTTATGGTTATGAGAAAATTATGCAGGATTTCTCTAAAGAGGAGAACAACGTCTCCTTACTTTTTTTTTAATATATATGTATTGTATATATTTATTACCATCAAGAATTTGTATGTAAATAAAAAGATACAAAAAGAAAGAATAGTTCCCATTTTGTACTTTAAAGCTTTGTTTTTTCTTAGAAGAAATAAGGTTTGTCTCTTAAATACTATAACTCAGCATACGTCGTAGCTTTACATCCTTACACACACTCTGTGAAGGGATATGCAATGTTTTAAGAAGAAAACATAAAAAAGGATTTACAAGGAGTAGATACGATTATATTCATTGCCTTAAGACACAAATTTAAGTTAAGGCTGTAACTGGACTCTTAAGGATTTATTTTTTAATGGTAAAAATAAAACGTTCCAATATAATAGTTGTACTATTTTCATAATACTCGGTAGTTTGTGTGGTTGTTTTCTTTGTTTGTATGAGAGTCCAAAGTCGTGGAATATTTTTAAGAATTTTAAATTGGTAATGAGGTTTATTAAGTGCACGATTCTATTGCACGAAATTGCTGGTTTCTTTTACGCTTTATATTCCAATTTAAATAATAATATTAGGGAGAGTATGTAAATTTAAACAAAACTTCATACTAATTCTGCATAGATTATACCAGGAATGCAGTATTACATTTTTCAACTAAAACTTAAGCAAGTGGTAATAAAAATCACTGACGTATTATTATTAACGATGGCTTTGCCCTGGATAAAATAATTTTGTGTCTAACAATAAAAAGTTGAAATTTGGTACTTAAAAAGGTGTTTTTGTTTTAAATAAAGATCAATGGATGTTTATTTCATTGTAAAGAGAAAGAAAGTTCTTTAACAATGGAAAACAATATCAGTCAAATGGCTTTGAAATGAAAATGTTCGTGATGAATTCGCACATTTATGACTGTGTTTGATGACGTCGATAACATCTGGAATCAAATCTCTTAAATTTTTAATTTTTTTGAAACATTTTAAAAAATTATGAAAGAAGTCTAAATGTGGGAAATTTTAATCACCTCTTCGTAAAATGAAACGTTCAGAAAACTTTTCTTGCAAAATTGCTATTTTTTCGCTACATTTTGTTGAAAATAAACGTCATTGACATCAATATCTTCCCATTGCGGTCATAATTAATTATTAACGAAAACTTAGTACCACACGATTTGCACCGAATCATCTGTACTTTGCAACCAGATGACTGAACTTTGATGTTCAAATACGCATAGTCCAAGAAGTCTCCGTACAGCAGCCTAATTTAAGAGTTTTTTTTTTTTGAAAAAAAGTACTAAAAATAATTGTAAAAACCAAAGTGGTAAAATGGAAAAAAAGTCATTTTAAACCTTCACCTTTTTACCAAGTTTAAAAAATTGGGATTGGGATTTTCAAAAACTTGTTTTAAATATATTGTTATAGTTAATATTTTATCTCAGATTCAATAAAAAGAAAGCTGCAGTACGGAGACTTTTTAGACGATGTGTAAGTAAGGTCCAACCATACTCCAAAAACAGCACTAAAAAGTGACACGTTGAGTATACAGAGATTTTTCAACAAACATCCATAGATTTTCTGGGAGCTGAATAGGATAGTTCTGTTTTTTGACATAGTTTGCGAGATGAAAATAGACTTCGTCATTGAAGATGTTTCTACGATAAAATTTCGGATTACATCACTAATGGGGTCTTTACCCTATTAGGGAAGAAATGACTATGCTGGTAATCGAACGGCTTGAGTTCTTGTATAAACCTAAAATTTCATCAACACTAAGAGCTAGAGCTGCAATATTCTCAGCAGTTCTTGAGCGACACCCTTTTCGATCCTTTTCATTCTTAACTTGTACTAAAAGCTCCAATTTTTCAACTGAATTCAATATTGTCGGCTGAGAAGGTGCGTCAAAAATACTCATTATTTTTGCGAACTGCCGCTCTAGAAATTTTTACATTTCTCGACGTTTTGAGGTCCCTAGAGTCGAAATTAAAGATTTTAGAGGACATAAGTACGTCGGTACGTTCGCAGGTTTTTTTTAATCTTAACAGATAAAAATACAGAAAATGCAGAAAGGACTTTCAAAAAAATTTAGTAGGTTGTTTTTTTCCTTACAAATAAAAAACAAAAGTGAAACCCTTATACATGAACGACTAAAACTAAAGTTTAAACTACCAAGAACTGATGGTGATGAAATTTGTCCGTTTATTATTCCAATAATAAAACAAAACTAAATACGTCCTATGATTTGTCAAAGAAGAAGGATTTATTAGAGAAAGTCTTTGGGAATAAGGCGGTAATGTTTGAATGTCATGAAATCATGAAAAGGATCGTAGACAAAAACGTAAAAATCTTTTCGGAATGGCTTCGAGTCTTGTGACGTGTACGTTGTCGTAAGGTGACCATACTGTACAAGCATATTCCAGGATTGGTCTCACAAATGAAACAAAATGTAGGAATGAAATCACGGCCAAATCTCTTAATAAAACCCAGAACTCTATTTGCTTTTTTAACTACGATCTTAATATGTTCATTAAATGTTAGTTTAGGGTCTAAGACAACACGAAGTCAGAAAATACATGTACTTTACTTATAGGACAAGAATCAAACATATAACTTAAAACGATTGGAACTTTTTTGCGTGTAAAACCCATGGTTTTACATTTGTCAACATTTAAAACAAGACGATTATTATTGCACCATTCCCTGAATAATTTTAAATCTTCTTGCAAAAGAAGACAGTGGACAGACGAATTTTGTATGATCGAAATCAAGTCATTTATAAATAAAACAAATAGAATAGGACCAAGGTGACTACCCTGGAGGACACCAGAATTCACAACAAATGAACTTGAACACTCATTACTAAATTTAACACTATAATGTCTATCTTGCAAATATGGGGAGATCCAGTTTATGAAACTGTCGTTAAAACCTTGCTGTGATTGTTTTAAACGTAATGTCTTATGACACATCAAAGGCCTTGCAGAAATCAGTAAAGATACAATCATAAAAGGACGTAAAGTTAAACATATTAGTAACAGTTGAACGCTTTTTAACAAAACCATGCTGGTTATCCTAGATAATTGAACTACAGTGAAAAAAAGGACGCTACATACGATTGACTCAAATAGTTTAGTTATCACAGATTGTTTAGCAAGAGGTCGGTAGTTCATTATTTCGTTTTTAAGACCTTTTTCTTGTACTGGTAAAGTTGGTAAACATTGATTTTTAACTCAATTATCTTTTCAAAAATTTAAGATATTATTATCTTCAAATTAATTTTATTTTATAAAAAGAATATTGTTTTCAACATGCTGTAAAATCTTGAAAAAAATCGAATTAACAGTTTTTTTTATAAAAATAAAAACCTAAAAAAAAACATTACTAAAAGTTGTTTGAAATTGATTTTCAACACAATTACTTTATTTTACAAAAATATTGTTTTCAACATTTGCTAAAATTTTGAGAAAAATCGAATTGATAGTTTTTTTCAAGAAGTAAAAACCTAAAAAAACAATACTAAAAGTTGGTAAAATTGATTTTCGACTAAAATATATTTTCAAAAATTTGAGATTATGGCTTGAAACTAATTTTGTATCATAAGAAATATTGTTTTCAACATTCGGTAATGTTTTGAGAAAAATAGAATTGACAGTTGTTTTTACAAAAAATAAAACCCTAAAAAAACATTACTTAGACCTAGCTTCTTTTTAATTTTTGCTGTTGACGATTGAATCGTTCCATTTTATGAAACGGACGGCGTGGCGTTGTATGTCAAATGTCAAAAAATGACAGTTTCAAAAACGACAATTGCCTACATAGCGGGCTATTTGAAATTTTATTTCTAATTGGAACACAAAACAAAACTAATTTACATTTCGGCAGAATCATATGAAAAACTCTCCATTTATTTTTTCAATGCAAGATTTTCATATTTTGTTTTAATTTTACTAAAGCCCAAACAAGACACTAATAACAAAAACCTGCTCCGACTTTTAAAATAGACTATTAAGCTTTGCTAAATTAAAAAATTCACCACGAAGAAATGTTATTAATCGTTTTATTAAAGTGATAGCTTCGGAGTCGTCGTCATTCTTTGAAAACTCCCATAGTCCATTTTTAACAAAAATAGATAAATACGTTTTTCTCTCAAAAATACCTCCGCTCTGAAAGTTCCTCTATTATTAAATTATAGAAATATGATATTTTTTTTTTAACTTTAAATGCAAATGAACGACGACGAGTTTAATAATTTTGTTATTCCAGTTTTCTTTACGGTTTTCATTCCATAAGTGAGTGGGAGCATTTTTAAATCTTCTGACTAACTTTCAAAAAAAGTATATTTGACTTTAAAATTTATTAAATGTGCCAAATGTGCGAATGACGGTCACCATATTTCACTCAAAACCCACTCTAATCTAACAACAACATATTGACTTCAATAATTTTAGTCATATTAAATAGAAAACAATTTTTTCAACATTGTCAAATTTAAATAAATATTAAGTTTTAAAAGTGTATAGAAATTTAAAAATCAAATTTTAACTACATTCCTTCATAATAATATTTAACACCTTTTATTATTGTTTTATACAAAATTTATGCACAACTTGAAAAAAGCTTTAAAACTAAAAAGTGTTCATAAAACTTTATATTGCCTGGACATGGATAGATTAATAGCAAATATAGGCGTAAATATACCTATACGCATGCACATACATATATTTAAAATCCTTGCAACAAATCAGGCTTTTCAATTCAACACTTTTTAGAAATTTATATTCGAGGCGAGAATATTTTATTCACAAACATGCAAAGAGAAAAACTGAATGTCCGAAACAGCTGAATCCATTCACACATATGTCTCACACTATTTGTTTTATATTGTTTTTTATTTTATAAATGTTTTCCATCCGAAAAACTTTTATTTTATTTATTTAGTTTTTAGTAGTTTTTATTTGTTCTTTTGTTAAATTTAAATCCATAAAATGGAATCAAGTGCTAAAGTTGGACAAGAGTGCAAAAAAAAAAAAACGATAAAAGATTTATTCAGCCATTTTAATGTATGCAATAAAACATTTATAGTACGGACAAATTATTTGACTTTTTTATATTTATTTTTTATTGTATTTGAAGTTTTAGTAACTGTGTATTGTATAAAAAAATAAAATTGTTCTAAATTTATTCATACTTACACACATAGATCCATACAAACATATATCGACTTGATATGAAAGTTTTTAAGCTATTTTCCTTGTTTTATATTTTTTCAAAATGTATCCTTAAGCTTTATCCTACTTAAAAACAGAGAGAGAATGTCATTTGGGAGAAGGAATTTTCTGTCTGTGATTTATTTTATTTCAATTCATTTTTAAAGCCAATTAATTGAAAAACGATATAAAGTTCTTACGTCAGTTCAAATGGTTTTAATTTTGAGTTGTTAAATGAAACCAGGACAAGAATAAAAGCTATTTATAGGAATTAGTAGTTGAAAGATACTTGAAAGATTTAGATGTGGTCAAATCTTCAAGGATAGCGAAGCATTATTTACACACATCAAACAAATACAAATTAAAGTATAAGAATTCAAAAAGTCACTTTAATATAAACCAAGAAGGACTTTTGAAAATTTAATTAAACTGGAGTAGAATGCATCTCAACATAAACGATGTGGTCATCCAATTACTTTCTATTAAGTTTGAAAGTTCGAACTATCAAATATGCTAGCTACACAAAAAGAAGTCAAAAGAAACTCAATCCAACATTTGCTTACAATGACACTCTTTTGTAAGATACATAAATAGAGCTTATTAGCTTACAAAAGAGTTTGATGTTAATATGATGCTGGCAATGAGTCCTTTGACTTGCCTTTTGTACTTGAGAGGTTAAACGATTATGTTGGTTAAATCTTCTTTCGTTCCCAACAGTTGTAAGGCTACTCATAGACTTTGGAAAACAATATACTTTTTCCTAAAAAAATCATATCTTCTTCCTGTTTTAAATATCGTTCCATCTCTGATATTTATCACCTTACAAAATATCTTGAAAAATTAAGTCCTTTAAATTACCAGCAATATGGATTTGTTCATAGCACCCACCGCACTGTGCGTTGCGTCATTGATAAAACTATTCTTTACATCGTTTTAGAGAAAGCAAGATTATAAAATTTGATATTCCAAAAACGCTTAATAGACCTTCGAATCAAGTTATCTTACCAATAATGCGTGTTTTCGGTACTGATGCACATATTCTTCGTTGGTTTAGAATTTACCTTTACCGTTGCATTGGTTAGTTTTAACTATTAAGTTTACAAAATAAAATTTTGATGGGCCTTAGGGCTTAGTTTTGCCTTTGACTCTCTTTCTTGATTGTAACTTTCAGTTAATTGACCAGTTTAGGTGATGACACTACTTTCAGCTTTTCATATCCGTTTCTTTATTTAGAACCTTGTCCCTCGGATGTAAGACTGAAATGGCAACGTATGATAAGGTTATTAATTTAGGAATGAAAGAAACAATTTAAACCCTTTAATCTGGCTTATCCAAAAAACTTTAATATATCTCACAAATTTGAACACATCAAGCTTAGTCCTTTGAAATGAAGCCAAAATATCGACTTTTAAAATTTAGGGCGATAAAACTATAACCGAAATTTAAAAATCGATTGATCACAGCTACAATGTTTCATGTGTTTTATTTTATATTTATATGTTTCTATAACAAATTAATTTATATCTCGTTGCATTCCCCCCCCCCCCTCGTATTTTCTGGAATGCCCATCAACAACGTTCCGCACGTACTTTCAACATAAGAGATACTTTTTGTAGCCGCACATCAGGATTGTGAAATTCTCATTTTTATATAAAAAACGTTAAGACCAATGGTAAGTGGATTTTCTTTGGTCTTAAAGTTTTGCATATAAAAATGAGATTTTTACATTCCTGATGTGCGGCTGCAAAAAGTATCTCTTAGGTTGACAGTACATTCTTCCCTATTTTTTAGGCTCCCATTATGTTAGCATTACATATTTTAAGGGTGGTCATAACTCTTACAGTGTGCTATAAACTCAAATAATTCTTTTGGAATCACATGTCTACAGTTAACGATGATGGCCTGATCAACCACGACGTTTTATTCAAATAGATATGGACCGATGATGTTGCTACCCAAAACTTCACCACAATTGGGTGCATCGGAATTTGATAAAAATTCAAATAGACAATTGTACTTGGTGACAAATCAACTTATAAAAATGGAAAATTTTGTCCAAAACCTTAGTCAATCTATAACTCACTTAAGTTTTCGTATAAAAATAAACAACAACTACTTCGACAGTTGCAGCTTCAAAATTATAGTCGATTAGTCTGAATAATATTTATATTTGGAAAATAATCTTGACGTTCTGATAGTTAGAACAAATTTGTTAGTAGTCAAACTTTAGACTTCATTAAATATATGAAAATATCAAAACTTGAAAACTTAAATTTCTTTCAAAATTAAACTTTCGTATTTGGTTACTTTTTACTACTAGTTTAAAAGTTACATGAATTCTCCTAGGGGCTCTTTTACCAAATTTCTCATATTTATATACATTATACTGTTACATAGCCATTTTGTATTTGTATCGCACGAATCATCATCTACTAATTATACTTTGAAACAAGTTAAATGAAACCACTTTTGTTTTATATGAAGATATTCTCCTTTAAATTTTGCACGTATCTATCTACCTTCCCAACATTTTGTATCTATATACTTTTTGTTTTACTACACGAACTTCCGTTATGTATAACTTATTCACAATGTTCTTTCACGAAAAGAAAAAAAAACTCCGTGCGTGTAAAATGAACCACGAAAAAAAAATAAAACTTATTTTATGTAATGAGACACCACATCCAACAAATAATTATTGCTATATCATGGTTGCGTGTCCGCCGGAAGAGAAGACCGACATAGTTTGTATACCTTAACTCCATAAGACTTAGATAATTTCTAAACGTAGATTTGTCTTCATTTTTTTTTCATTTGTCCATATACTCGTATCTAGCTCCAAAACATAAACAGTGTTAAATTTGTAACGAGATAATTTATTGCTTGATGTTTGTTTTTCACATGCAAGTGTTAATGTTAATGTTAATCAAAAAGAAAACAAAAGTTCTTGTACATATTATTTTCTGTTAAATTCATTGTTTCAACTTGGAAAAGTCAACATGAATGAAATGACGATTTTTCTCCTGAAAATTGAAGAAATCTTAAAAGAAAAAAAAATAACAGTGAGTATGTAGAATCTATTTAATTTATCTGTTTCATTCATCAGTTTCGACACGCACGCACGTAGTATGTATGAACCTTACCCACTTAACTACGCACATTCCATCAGCAGATTTTTTTTATTTGTATTTTTCTCACTTAACTCAACCTTCTCCGTATTTAATCTCAAGACGCATTTTACAAGTTCAAGATTTTACTTTCTTCAGATCAGATGGTATAGACGGTAGATGGTAGACCAAAGACAAATAGAAAGAATGATGTAAGCAATTATTTTGTGTCTTATGTTGTTTGTTTTTGAATGAAAAACATAAAACCAAAAATGTAATTTATATGCTCAGAAACGGAATGACAAGAAATCCCTCAACAAATTACACGAAATACTCAAAAAACATGGGCACCACAGTGTAGTTGATTTGGTTAGGTACACTTAACGCAATATGTTTGAACTTATGTTTATAGATCCAAATTAAATGGGCTGTTAACTAAAGATGCAAAGAAATAAGTTGTGAGGAACGAACATAACTTGATGAGTTTATAAAAAAAATAGTGGGGCCGAATTGCATTTCTTTAAAATGAATATCTCAGGTTTTCCAATAAGGGGTTTTCAATTGTTGTTTTTTTCATTGTAAGGAAAAAGATATGTCCTTAAGAATAGAGAAAAATAGTAACCAAAAGAACGCGACGGCTATGGTTTTAGCGCGATAGCCTTTACATAAGATTTTCCATGACCAATTTTAAGTTTGGGGTTGTGTGTCCTCTGTACCTTAACAAATTCTTTCTTTTTTAAATCGTTAATAGAGTATTGGCATAAACCTAGTCATTTACATAGCCCCAAAGATATCAGATCACAAGATATCTGGGATAGTTAATTGTTATCACCCTTCGAGAATTAACACGGTTATGAAACTTTTCGTTTCAAGCTGCTTCTATGTCACGAAGCGATAATGTCTTGTCGTTTTCCACATCTACATAAATTCCGGAAAAGAAATTGACAAATCTTTACTATGCAATGCTTAACATGTCTACAAATAGGGAAAACTGTAGCAACCGCTCTATCAAACATTTTCTCCATCACGAAAGTTCACTTTATTTACTCTCTTAGATATATCAAAGATGGGGTGCCGCAAGGCGGTTTCCTTTTTCTTCTTCTTCTTAATTTAGTAGTAAATAAATTACTAACAACTCTAGATGTGATAGGTTACATCCCGCTGTCATTTCTGAAGTTAGATAAATCTGATTATCAACTCAGATCTAGGCTATTTTACTCATCAAAGATACTCTAAGAACTATCAGTATAGGTGGGGTGCCGCAAGGCTGTTTCCTTTCTCTTTTACTTTTTATTTTAGTATTAAATAAACTACTAACATTTCTAGATAGAATGGGGTACAGAGCGATTGCCTATGGGGACGCTGTAAGCGGTTGGCCACTAAAATTGTTTATATCACTACCTAGTAACGTTGATTAAACCACCCACAATTCAACAAAAAATTCCAAGTTTCTTTTTATTCCAGGTTTACCTTACCTGAGACAATGGCAGACTGAGCGAATAACTTCTGTATATAGATCTAAAACTAATGACGGTGTCGGTTGAGGCATATACTCTGACAGAATTAATCTATGTCTCTCATTTCATCTACCGAATCACTGTAGAGTGTTTCACGCAGGAATTTTGGGAATAAAATAAGTCCTTTTTTTGGCTTAAAAAACGCAACATCAACTTCTGAAATATGCATTTTCTACGGAAGTCAAGCTGATACAAAATTATTAAACTTTGTCTTAATAAATTCAATTATATCCTATAATATTGTCGACTGTCTCTGCTGGAGATGGCAAAATATCTGGATCCCGGACATAGAGGCATTCCTGGTACTTAACAACAACGCTGACAAATTTGTCGGGGAAAACTCTAACATCGGTATTCGGTATACCTCCAGCTAATTCTACACTTATTAAAAAAAAAATTAAACCAGAGATAGGCAACATCGCAACTTTATGTTAAACATTCAAAGCAACTCTATTCTAATAGTAGTTTGCACTCTAGTTTAATTGCAGGTGTTTTTATACTGAACAAAGGAACCCTGTCTATTAAGTAGACAGTGTCCTCGAGTTTGAGCTTTCATGAATAAAGAGAAGGAAAAGACTGTTTCTCGCCTCTTGTCCTGTCATTACCCAAAAACTTATACTCCATTTCAGTGACTTCTACTTCAATAATCCTAGTGATCTAAGAAATTCCGATATTAATTGGCTTGAGCGCTTCTTTACCAAGTATGGTACATCGTTAGACCTCTGTGGTATCGAAACGGTCCAACGCACCATACAATAATCTAACCTACCAAAGCACAATCAATCCTGGATTTTTCGAGTTGGAACTTAACCTATAAATTGAAAATGAGGCTTATTTGTGAAGATTTTTTTTTTTTAATTTTATTTTATTATTAATTAACATATAATAAATTACATATTAACTTAATTATTATAAAGCCATAGCCACCAGGCTTTCAGCTAAATTTGTGAAGATTATTTTTCGATGCGTTGTTAAATACTGTATGTATATTGTTGCATTTTTAGTAATGGTTTAGTTCTTACTTATAAAATGTAAAGAAATTACAGCTTTAAAAGTGACAGCTGTCTAAATAGCGGTCTCATCAAAGTGAAACCTCTTGTTAGAAAACTATTTGCATTCGTTTTTAGATTCTCATCCCTGTTTTTCGGATGTGGACTACCAACGGCAACGTATGATAAGCTTATTAAATTCTGATCTTGACAGCATTGTCCAATAGGGAATCAAAAATCGTGTAGAACTTAATGCTTCGAAAACTCAATGCTGTCTACTGTCACAAAAGCGTAACCCGCCCCAACGCCATTATCCATGAGTGGTACTTGCATCAAGGAGACTGAACAGCTATCAGTCTTAGGTATGTGCATCACAAACCACTTGTTGAGGAGATCACATATTTGACATCGCCAAAAATGCTGCTAAGTGTTTAGGTTTTCTCCGATGAAGTTTTTTTACTCCTTCTGATCTAGATATAATTTATAAAGATTTTATTCGTCCTAAACTTGAGTATAACTCTCATATTTGGGCTGGAGGCCCAATAACGTACTTGAGTCTTTTGGATAAAATTAAAAAAGAGCTTTAAAATGCTAGGAGATCGTTCTCTCAAGTTCTCAATAAAGAAAACTGAACTGACTGAAATGGTCTCATGCCTGTTATTGTTTTATCGTTATTTTTATAAACAATGCTCTATCGAAATAGCCAGTTGCATTCCTCTCCTTAAACAATTCAACCGTAATACCCGTACTACTAGGAATGCTCATCAATTTACCCTTGAGCCCAATTTCGGACGGACTGTTAAGTACAGAGATTCTTTTCTTTAGCCGCACTACACGAATGTGGAATGCTTTACCTGACTCAATATTTCCCACTCATTACAATATGCAGACAATGAAAACCAATGTGCATTGGTTTCTACTTTCTTATCCTATCCTCCCTTCCTGATTGTTCGCACTGTGTTTAATTATTATAGGGGTATTCATAACCCCTTTAGTGCGCGCACAATATAAAAAACAAAATTAAACAAGAGCGTGTTAATAAAAATTCCATCAATTTACCTGAAAGATATCTAAGAAGAAGGAACTAACTTTACTAAATATTTTGTCCAGTGTATCTAATTAATAGAATCTAATTGTGAAAGGTGCGTTTATGTCACATTCACTACCTTCATGAATTATATGTCATAATCCCCCTTTTTTGATGAATTAAAAAGGGTGTGTTCAGTGCTTATATTTAACGCATAAATAAATTATCTAACGTCAAAGTTTAACTAAAACTTATTAATACCTACCTGCATGTATCATAATTAAAAGTGGTTAGGTATTTTAACAAAAATTTGTTTATTCTTGTTATGAACTTATAATAAATATTATCATCGCATGTACTCACCAATCAAAGGTGCAAATCTCCATGAATTACCGAGGATTGGCATCTCCCAAGGACCAGGTATATCAGTGTATGGTCGTGCATGACTGATGTTATCTCTGCAAAAGTACAACAAAGTTACGCCTTTATTTTTTCCTTAACAAGATGTTATTAAAGCTAACTAACTTATCATTTTCATATCTTAATGGGTATGGTAAGTTATAAAAATAAATAAAAAAAAGTACACTTACTCTAATGGCCTTTTGGTGACATCTTCTGCTGTTTTTGCACTCTTAGTGGATTTTTCTGTGTCAATTTGTCTGGGAATTTCGATAGTTGCTGAAGCAGCAGAAAATGAAGATCGCTTGACAAGAGATGTCGCTGCTTTTCTCAAGCGTGACATAGTGTTTTTTTTTATCTAACGTAGATTTTGCTGTAAAAAAAAACATGCTTAACTTTTAACCTAATTGTGATGATTGAAATATAATTTTTACTAAGAGTTTCGATGGAAATAAAAATTCAAAACAATGATTCATAATCGCTATTGATTGATCAATTTCAGAAGAAAGTCATACATAATTATTGAGAATTATAATGAAATGTAATGAAAATAATCCAATCAGTATTTGTTGACCTGAATTAATATTAGCTAATGGGCCATATCAAATCTACTCAAACTCAATTTCTCGGTGCCTTGGCAAGTTTAAGAGAATGACATAAAAATTGATGATTCCTTCTCTTCATCTTCTTCTTTTTTGCTACGATGCTAAGATGGATTTTGGAAGCTTTTGGAAATTTTGATTTAATCTTTGCTTTTTTGTTTCTTCTTCTTTTGAAAACAGTAAAAAAAATATACTATATTTACATTTAATTTATTTTTACTACCACATTTCAGGAAGCTATAAATTCTTCTATACTATATATACGATACGTATTTGAAAATGATAAATGTATCATAAATAAAACGAAAATGATAACGTATACATAACCTACATACAACATGTGATATGATGGCCCAAAAAAAAGAAGAACATTAAAAATCCTTATGTTTTGGGATACGTATACCAAAAAGAAAAAATTAGGCCCTTTAGCTTTTCTATCATGAAGGTTGCATTGAATGAAATTGTGTTTTTCTTCTTCTTCTTCTTTTTTTTTGTTTTATTTATTTTCTTAAGATATGAGTGCTTATTATATTTTAGGTCATAAAATGGTTATGATACTCGTTAAAACCCAAAAATAAGTATTCTTTGACCTTGTCGCTTGTTAAACATTTCCCAAGAGAGAAGAAAAAAAAGAAAAAAATAAACAACAACTTTCTTTGCAATTTCGAAAACCGCACACAATGTCCTTGTTGGGAAATTGAAAGCAATAAAATGCACGTAAACAAAATAAACTTTGAATTGTTAACGTTTTTTTTCACATATACATACGTATGAACACAAGCATAAAAATACTTTCATTTTGTTCGATTTCTTAGAATCTTGTGGCTTATTAAATAAACATACAATTTTAAGAATTTTTAATGCTTTGAAAAAATTGTGGTTAAAGAATAATAAAATTTATTACTCTGACCTAAATACATAAAAATAATTGATGAAAATCTTACACTTTTGAAAGAAGTATTCAAAATTACCACCAAAACAACATAATACCGAAAAAAAACTTGGTCGCCCTTAGGTTTCAAGGTTATTTAGGTTGTAAAATTGTAATGTAAGAAAACTCGTTTGTGATAAAAGTACTGAAGTTCATAGAAAATTCTATTTTTTTCTTAAAGTTTTGATTTTCCATAAAGTTTTTTAAAATTAAATTTGTATCATTAAATTTTCGGAGAAAAAATAATTTAAAATTCGTAAGAAATTAAAATGGCACTTAAAGGATGAGACTGAGATGCTACTTAAGTTGTGCAAATACAATTTTATTTCTTTAATTATAAGAAAAATTGATGCAAGAAATTATAAATTAAAAAAAAAAACATTTTTTAACATAAAATCCCAATTCAAAAATACAAAAAACACTTTGACATTGTTTTTCTTAGTTTTTAAACAGTTTTTTAAATTTCAAAATTGTTTTAAGCAAATAATTTTCATCTCGCACTAATTTTTATTAGAAAGATAGATAGATACAGATTTTATTGAATTAAATTAATATTTACATTACACACCAAAAATGATTGACGACAAAACACAATGAATGTAAAAAGTCCCTGGTATAGTTACTTTTAAATATTTAAAAAAGGTGTTAATAATTTTTTAACAGTTCATGATAGATTACAAAAATTTTCGTTCATTATAGCACTTTTATATCTAAGCGCAGTTTTGCAAAATTCGTAAAGATTGATAACATTTATTTCATTCAACAAACTTATCATTTCATCTTCCCATAAAAAGTCTTTTCTGAATACATTCCTTCTGATTTCTCTGAGAATGGGGTATTTTCCCAAGAAGTGGACAATATCTTTTTCTGATAGATTGCACATATTACACTCTATCAGGTCTGTGTGGAATGAAATTTAAATCTATTAGTTCACTACGTAGTCTCCTTAAAATAGTTGTTCTCTACAAGATTATGATTTAATCTGCTGTAAGTTGTTCTGTAAAAGGTATTAGACGAATCAGATATACTATTTGCAGCTCTACATTTCTCATCAACCTTTAAAATGTCTTCATAAAAGATGTTTTTAGTGCTTATTAAATCCTAGATGGATAAATTAAAATTTATTTGACATTCCTCAGAAAAATCTTGCCACTCTCGATGTAATGTTTTGATCTTGTATGGCTTTTACGGCCACTTTTTTCACGACCCGTAAATCATTCATTTTAAAAACGTTAAGCAAGAAGTCCGGTTGCAACTTTAATGTTTTTATAAATAAAGGAGAGAGACCAGTTTCCATCATTATTACGTAGCTTGGCATATTTTTCGGCCAAACTCATACCTGCGATCCATATAAAAGTATGCTCTCATCTACTACATCAAATACTTTAAACTTGCTACATATACATGTTAATAGCAGTTTTCGCCTTAACCAATTTCTCCTTCAAGTGTTTATCCATATTTAAATTATTTGTGACAGTAATGCCATGGTATTTTTTGTATTCTCGCACACATGTAATACTTTCGCGATTATAGATCCATTTTGCATTTGATGTATTGCGTCCACCACTACTTTTAACAATCATAACCCTGTTAATTATGAGCTGCAGAGTTTCCAGTGATGGCGCAAACATGACTTTGTCTTTGTCTTTTGTTGAATATCCTGGCCTAAATCTAGCCTGGAATTCCCTTAGCAAGTTTCTGGTCTCAATCCAACTAACAAGACGCTTATGCATCATCAGAGTAAATATCTTGTAAGATGCATTTAAAAAGGAAATCCATCTGTAGTTAAAAAAATAAATAAATTGGGTGGCGCAACAGTCCTTTGAGAACTAGGGCCTAGTGACTTACAACTCTCAACCATTCCTGTGTGCGAGTAATGTTGTCAGGAATGGAGGGGACCTACAGTTTATATGCCGAACCCGAACTGCTAATTTGAGAAAACACTTTTTCTTGACAAGAGTTACTCTTCGAGAATTTGTCAATTCCTAGCAAGAGGCAGTACCCGTGAAAAGACTTTAGATGGCATAAGCAGTTCAACGCACTAACCATCATGCCACGGGTACTACTGTGTAGTTAGCTGCATCTATTAACGATCCTATTTGTGGATTGGAAATATAATAGCATCTCGAAATTCATCTGGCGTCAATTCTCCCTCCAAAACTTTATTGAAAAGTTTTATCAGGTGCTCTTTGAACATGACATTTAAAAAATTCCACTGGAATACCATTCCATCCGGCTGCTTCTTCATCTTTAAACGTCTTCAACGTTTCTTCCAACTCGCTAAATGTAAATGCACCGAGAGTCGACTACGAATCCAGGTGCTGCGAATTGCTACTTTGTCGGCGTTATTAAAGGATTTAAAAGATCATTGAAATGAGAAAGCATTACATTTGAAGATAGTTCCGTTATTAATCTAACGATAATTACGAAAAGCATAGCTTTATTAAGTTTCTTTTCAAGGCTTCAATAAGGGCTGAGGAATACCTTTAAATAATTTAATAATTTTCTGTTGACTCAGCTTAAGCAAAAATATATAAATATTAAGCCAAGTAGTAAGTAATCTGAACATTTAACGAGCTCTAGCTCATTCAAGTAAGATAAAGCTTTTTTCTGAATAAACTGCCCTCAAATCAAATAGATCTCTAAAATGAGATCGGTCAAATTTTTTCTGAGATTTGTCTCAGAACTTATTGCATAAGAATACTAAGGAAAGATCAAAATAATGAGGTGTAAGACTCTCCTACTTTTTGAGATTTGACCGAAAAAAATGGATATCCCAAATGTACCGACAATTTTTTGATTTTATGAACACACGCACACGCAACATCGCTCTTAAGACAAATATCGAAAAATATAAAAAATTTCAATTTAAAAATAAAGGCTGAGATGCGACCCAACCTGATAACTTCCCACCCTGTCTGCCGATTTGTCTAGCTTAAAAGTGTTAAGGTTTTCGTGGTTTGTTAAGAAAGTTTTCAATTAAATTATTCTAAAAAAAATTAAAAACTAATAACAAGATTTTGCATATGATGAAATATTATTATTTATTATTATTTTTCTCAAAATTTGTCCGAATGTTGAAAACAATATTTCTTAATAGATAAAATTATTTGGAAGCCATAATCTCAAATTTTTGAAAAGATATTTGTGTCGAAAATCAATTTTTACCAACTTTTGTTAAATGTTCTCTTAAGTTTTTATTTTTTGTAAAACAAACTGTCAATTTGATTTTTCTCAAAAATTTATCAGATTTTAAAAACGTTATTTTTCGTTGCCCAAAATTGTTTTGGAGATGAAATCATTTTTATTCATAAAATTTTCGAGGTGACAAATTTTTTTTTCAGTTTTTTTATGTATAAAAAAAAAGTTAATTGGATTTTTTTTTCTAAAAATATAATTGGTTCGTACCACTCTTAAATATATTACATACAATTTAATTCAAGTCTACCGTTTTTTGGTTCGTGAGAAATTAACCAAAATGTTCACCATTTTTTTAAACTGCTATGGTAAAAAAAAACCACCTACGCAATTTTCTTGAGAGCCCTCTCTGCATCGTTCTGCATTATTATCTGCATAACAAAATTTATTTGAAGTCGATAAATCTACTGGTTCTTGAGCTATGGACGACGAAAAAAACGTGGCGAACGTACGGACACGCACGCTCAGACATCTTCCTAAAAATCTTTTATTTTGACTCAAGGGACCTTGAAACGTCGAGAAATGTCAAAATTTTCAATTTGACGAATCGGACCCATTCAATAACTTCCTATGGAAAGTTAAAAAGAAAAACAAAAAACTTGAACTTGAACTTTCAAATTGCAAAAAATGCAAAAAAAATGTTTTAGAAGAAGTTAAAACTAACCTAAATCAAATGAGTTGTTTTTGAAAGCTTTAAAAGAAACCTGATGAAATCTTTAAAATTTAGAATTTAAAATAAAATTGTATACCAAACATTTTATTATCATTCTATATTTTGATATTTAAAAATGTTTCAAATATTTAAAATAAGATATTGGAATAAATTTAATTTTTTTGTACTTTTCATATAAAAATATTTAAAGTTTTTGAACTTCAAAACCAGTTTCAAAAAATAAAGAAATAGTGTGAAACAATATTTTCCTTAACTCGTTTTTATTGTTTTCCTTATGGCACTATATATTGTTTTATTGTCCTTGCTTTCATTTAATGCCTTTCCTGGCAACTGAACTTAATTTAACTTCCAAACATTAATGTGAACCAACAAACTTAACGAAATTAACTAAGTTTCTGTTAATAAGGGTCTTGGCATATCATATCCTTATGGAATCTAATGTGTATCGTAATTTAATAATACTTAGGCAACATATGTAAATATCTATAAATGTTTAGCAATTAGTTTATTTTAACAACAACACAACCCAGTTGTGCAGAAAAGGAAGAAATTAGCAATGTCCTTGTGATTGAACTTGGATAAATAAAAGAAGAAAACACAAAGTGTGTCATTGGAACGCAATCAATGTAACCTGCTTGGCGTTCGTTGGTCCTTTTGTCACTGGAGCTGGCGATCATAACATAACAACCACTGTGTCACAGTGTTAGTAGCAACAGCAGCTGTATAGAAGATGAAACACTACAAAATAATATTCTATTTTGGTTTAAGTTTTAAGATGTATTTCACTAAACTCGCATGTCCTTGTTTCGAATCAACAAACTCGACCTTGACTGTGTGTTATAGCCGTAGTAGTTGTCTCGTTTGTTGTAACTTTTTGTTTTATTTTCGTCAAGGCCACTTCAAAGGATGATTTTGAGAAAGGACACCAAAGGACCATGGCTAAGAAGATATTTTAGAACTTTGTTCTTGTATTTAGTGACTACTACAATTTTTATTATTATTATTTTTTAATGCAAAAACTTTGGTCAATTATTCTAATTAAAGAGAATTCTCGGGACATATATTCGTACATACGAATAACTTAGTTGTTGACGATGATGCTTTGTGACAAAAAAGTTTATATTTATGCAAAATCTATGTAATAAATTGCATGCAATTGTAAAGGACAGGGTCATTAGCATCATCCGTAAAATCTGCCAACGAATAAATTCTAACTGATTGGAAAAGAGGACAACAACAACGAATAAATTTCCATTATGGTCTTTTGATGAAAAATATATAAATATGTAACTTTGGATATTGTCCCATAATGCTTCTCGTAGTTTTTCTTCTGCGCGCCTTTTTCTAATGGTTCATAATGTTTATTTTGCAAATTGGTAATACCTCTTATGAATAATTTATTGCTGTTTGGAAACTTTTCCAATTATGGTAGCAATTTTGAAGTTTAATTCAGTTTGCTATTTCGTTTCTTTTCTTTTGCGTGTTACAAGTTACCAATTACTGTTAATATCACATTGGTGACTTTTCTATTTGATATGCAATTACCTTTAATTTATAAAGATGATATATAGGTTCAGGTACCTGCCTATAAATGTTGAGGTTATGTTCAAAGACAAAATTTCATTGTTATGACCAGTTTGGGAATAAAACGTGACAGAGGGTTCTTTTAGAAAAAATGAGACCCTAAGGATGTAGGTTATGTACAATTAGGTATTTTACTGGGACTTTGGAGTTTTATGGCTAAATGGAAATGAGGTGGCACTAAATAGTGCTTTGGAATTATAAGGTCAATCTTATTTGGATCTATGCATCGGTAAGATGAAGATACACTTTCTTAACGCATTCTCAGTGAACATGGGTATAGTTTGGTTGTTTAAACCTCAAGATGAAACTCTTAATGCTTTTTTGGACGGAAATTAATAGTTCCTATGGAACATTTTAAATTAAATTTTTGTACAGGAAGGTCTAAGAAATTTTTTTTAATCATAATGCGTTTAATGGCATTCTAGTTAGTATTCTTAACTAGAGCACACTGGAGTATTTTTTAGATTTTTAAATGAGAATTCAGATTTTTGTAGTTACTTAATAGAAATTTGAATTGAGAAATTTAAAAACAAAATAATTTGCATGGGGTTTTCCTGGATCATAAATTAAGATTTTGGTTTATCTCAGTACTTTAAATTTGTAACTGATTTCACAAAGATTACCAGTTAATTTAAGTTAATTGTATCTTAGGTGGCTACAATAATATTTAATAACATTTGTAATCATAAATATATAAAAAACTGCTGCTAGCTTAAGCTTTACCTTGAATAATTTTGAATTAGTTTAATTTTGATGAAAATTAAAAATTGAAATCAATCTAAAAACACAAATTTTCGTCGTCCAAAGCTCAGCAACCAGAGAAGACATCGACTTCTAATAAATTTTGTCATACAGATAATAAGGCAGAAAGACGCAGAAAAGACTCTCACGAAAGTCGAGTGGGTATTCTTTTTACCACAGCGCAGCAGTTTAAAAAAGAGGTGAACATGTTTGTGAACCCCTTAATATCTCACGAACCATTGACGCTGGGGACTTAAAACCAGTATATGTTTTTTGAAAAAAATCCAATGAAAAAAGTGTCACCTCAAAAGTATACGAATAAAAAATGATTTCATCTCCAAAACAATTTTGTGCAACGAAAAAAAGCGTTTTTAACATCTGGTGAAGTTTTGAGATAAATCAAATTGATAGTTTTTTGTATAAAAAATAAAAACCTAAACAAAAAAATGAATAAAAGTTGGTAAAAATTGATTTTCGACTCAAATAATTTTTTTAAAATTTTAAGATTATGGCTCAAACTTATTTTAGCTTTTAAGAAATATTGTTTTCAGATTATAGTCAAATTTTAAGAAAAATCGAATTGACAGTTTAAAAAAAAATTAAAAACTTAAAAAGAAATTAATAAAAGTTCGTAAAAATTGGTTATGACTTTCGACTAATTTAACTTATAAGAAATATTGTTTTGGACATTCGCAAGAAAAAAAATCCTATTGACAGTTTTTTTTTACAAAAAATAAAAACTTTAAAAAAAATTTAACAAAAGTTGAAAAAAAAATTATTTTCGACTCAAACATCTTTTCAAAAAATTGAGATTATGGCTTCCAACTAATTTTATCTTATAAGAAATATTGTTTTCAACATTAGGAAAAACTTTAAGAAAAATCGAATTGACAGTTTTCTTACATAAAATAATAAATAAAAGTTGGTAAAAATTGATTTTCGATTTAAATATATTTTCGAAACTTTGAGATACTGGCTCTTATTTACTGTTTGCTTTAAGAAAATATTGTTTTCAACTTTAAGTAAAATTTTGAGAAAAATCTAACACTTTTTTTTACAAATAATGAAAACATAAAAAATACTAAAACTAAGTAAAAATTTACTTTCGACTCAAATTTTTTCAAAAATTAAAAATTTTGTCTTCAAACTTTTTATTTCACAGAAAAAATTGTTTTGGATATTCAGTAGTTTGTTTTTTTTTTTTTTAAATTCAACAGTCCGTTCATTCATAAAAAAATAAACTCTACAAAAAATAGTATGCAGATTTGGTAAAAATTGATGAACGGTTCTAAATATCTGTCAAATTTATTTCATTCATCCAATTTATAAAAATTTAGGAAATGCTACTAAAATTGGTAACCGTTTGTTTTCGACTAAAAGTCTATTTAACAAACATAGATTTTCAAACTAAACTATTTCTTGATATGAAAAATATTGTTGGTAATTTAAAAAAATTGAAGAATAATTCAACTGACCACTTTTTTAACCCAACACGGAAACTTACAAACTTTCAATCAAGACAAATCGACAGACAAGAAGTTATCAGTGTGTGCCACATTCCAGCCTCTTTTTGATTTTAAATCTTGACAAAAAAAACTTGAATAAGATGGATCTGCTTTAAAATATTTAAAAACAGATTTTCCCAATCTTCCTGATGCTAAGCTTAAAGAAGGCATATTTGTTTGAACATTTTAACACACTTTTATCTCGTATCGAAAAAATGCTTAGCTTTTGTTTAAGGTGATATTGAACAACTTTTTAGGCTACAAAAAAAAACTTACGATTATAAGGAAATTATTGTATTCAATTTTTTTTAAGTTTAACCCCAAATTAAGAGTCAACATGTCCTTAAAAATGTATTTTCTCCACTCGCATTTAGATTTGTTCCCTGAAAACCTCCGGTGCATAAGAAATGTCCTTTGAAACTAGGTACGAAGGATTTGTCTGATAAGAATATCCTAGCTGACTACTGTTCTTCTATGTTAAGAGAAACTTAAACTAATCAGTATAAAGAATCCTGTAATTTGATTTATTTTTGATTTATTATGATTGAAGTAAAATATGGATGTGAAATTTAGAAAAAACACATGTTTGTAATCACTTGACGTGCTATTTTTTTTTTGTACAGGATGTAATTAATTATTAGTTGTTTTACCAACACACATTGGTTTCCAACTTGGGTAAAACACCTTGTTAATTAGTTTTTTTTTCACGAGGAATTTTTGGCACAGTGTTTTTGAATTTAAAAATGTTTTCTTGTCGCCGAATTTTCTTTTACTGTCTTAGTTTGTTTCTTCAGTGAGTCTTCTAATTGGCCTATTATTTACAAATTTGTCGTTTTTTATCACAAACCATAATTGGAACAGAGTATACAAGATTTATTTCTTTAGCTTATTTTAAATTTATTTAAATTTTCATCACTTATTAAAAAATTAAGATAGAGAATTTCTGACAAATAACTGTCAAATAAGTGTGTCGAATTCTTGCTAAGAATACCAATAAAAGAATTAAAACAAATACAAAAAGAAATTACAACAGACATTTTAACACGCTCAACAATTTAAGTTATGAAAGTTGAAGTTAAAAACCATTCAAACGCTTCTAATTGCATTTAATCCACAATGACGGGAAAACATAACAACAATGCTCACTATTCATTTTCTTTGCTAGTTCCAAATGCACGTTACACAATTGTCACAAGAAAGTCACAAATTTACAACAAAGCTAACGTCTGCTTAACAAAGCGTGACATCTTCTTTGCAAAGATTTGTAGTTTGAACAAACTTTCTGACTTATTTTTTCACTCAAACTGAACACAAAAAATCAACACAATTAATATCAATTTCTTTTTTTTTTTTAATAAAATACACCTTCTCAAACAGATCTGATATATATTTTTCACAATTTTAATCCATACACTGCACACCACTAATTACAATAAAAAAAGAAAGAATTCCCAAATAGTCCTTTCAAATTCACAAAACTATCAAACGAAACAAAACAAAATGTTTGCTCTTTTATAACTCTGCTCAAATTGGAGGCATTTAAATCCGCACTTTGCTCATAAAACATTCACACACCGCGTCCTGCCGCTGCTGCTGCAACAACAGCCTGTGTAGCTCCACCACCCACACCAACAACCGCCGTCGTTATACCGTCACCACACTTCACCTTGAATAAATTTTCGAAAAACTCTGATGGATGCCATTGAATGAAAAATGCATGTACATTTTTTCAAAGAGAAAAACTCTGCAAGTGCACTTTGCTTGTCAATGGACCGAAAAACTACACCATCACAGAGTATTCCCAGTTTCCAGATACGTAAATATACAAATGACATCCGCCACAGTGCCACATTCACTTTTTTGCAACAAAATTGATGCAAAGCATTTTTCTTTTTTGATCTGTTGTTTTTTTTTTAATCCAATTAATTTCCAATTCATCTCCGCAAAACTCAGCGGAACATCAATATAGCAATTGACGTCGACGGACCTCACCTTGATTTAGCCGCTTTTATTTTTTGGATGAAGCTTTGTGTGCATATGTAAAATGGAGTCGAAACGAATTGACACCTATGATTACGCGTCGTCGTCGTTGTCGTTGTTCCGTCAAAGAACGGATTTATTGTTTTATGCGAAATTTAACGTCCGTCACGATTTAATTATTTAAATTTCACTCTGCCTAAAAACAAAGGTGCGAGATGAGCTCTTATTTACGCGTTCACTCGCTCGACTTCGATGGGATTAAATCCGACAAAAAAAGTAGAAGATTAATTGACCCCGAGCATGTATCTGAATAGTGCGTAGTTTATACGAATCATAAAATGAAAGATACTTCAGTCTCATCCGCATTCGAATATAAACTAAGCTTCGGCTTTGAATTTTCCGCTAACTTATATTAAATTTCTTGAATTTAGATTCAAATTGGATTTTTTGTTGTTGTTGTTGGTTTTTGTTGGTGGAGATGGATGGCTTGCTGATAGCTTCGAGTTCGTCCAACCAAACCAACGAACGATACGGATGTGGATGGTATGCTTTAAGTTTGTAGGTTTGTTTGTTTGCTTTTTGCTTTGATTTTCGTGTAGTTGATTTTTGTGTTGTTGTTGTTCTTTTTTCTGGTGAATGAGGCTTCATCAGTGCGGGCTCGAAATCAGTTTTTCCATTGTTTTAGTAGATATATCTCAACTGTGACTGGTCTATGGAAAAAACGGCCACTTTGTAAATTTTGCGAACATATAGACTGTCTGATGTCTGTTTCCATTGTTAGAGGTTTACACCGGTTAAGGTGAATTAATCTTATAGCCATAGCAGATGATGGGGGATTTAAACGAAATATCGACAAGAAGAAGATGAAAAAAAAAGTAATTTCCGGCAAAGAAATAGAAATGAAAATTCTTGCAAAAGTGGAAGCAACAAACAATCACACAATATTGAATTTATTTAGCTGTCACATGCTAATTGTTGTCATAATCATCATCATCATTACGATCATTACCATCAATGACTTGTGGTAAATTTTGGTAAATATAATGAGATTGAAATTAACCAATCTTTGGGTAAAGCGATAATTGGTATTTTAAGTTATGTGACGAAAGAAGTTTAAACCTATTCGTATGTTACCTAACATGCACTTGAAATTTATACACATAGATCAATTTTGTTTGACTGTCATTTTAGATGGACTCTAATTTGTTGTTAGTTTTTGTTTATGTATTTTGACAGCTGTGATGTAAAGACATAGTGTATAGTCATTTGTGTAGATATACATATGTAAGTATTTATTTTTTGATGGGAAAAACGATCTATGGATGTTTCATAAAAATTGAAAAATTTGACAGGTGTGACATTTCATAACATATTATGACATCTTCACTTTTGTGACAGATTGGAGTTGTCATAGTAATAATTTGTTAAGAGAATGAAACAGATCTTGCATATGCAATATGTCATTAAGGTTCCTATTAAGCACGTACATTGTGATTTATCTTTAAAAAACATTGAAGATTTGTAGTACTTTAAAAAAAGCTTTTGTTTCCAAAATATAAACAAGCCATAAGTCAGATTTGTTAGAAACGGGGGCCATAGACACACAAAATATTGAATCTGTGTTTTTTGCCCACATTTCATTAGTCTTTAACCCGTTTAACCCTAAATATTTTAAAGGAAAACATTCCAGATATTCACAGAAAATTGTGAATCTTTCTCCTATGCGAAAAGTCATCACCTTTCTACCGTTTTTCCATTCAAAATTGGAGCTATTTAAAGGAGTGGAAGAAAAAAAAATAACTGTCGATATTCATTAGGGGCACTAGCATTGATAAAAATAGTTCCTTAAAGCTGGAAACACCACAGTCGAATTTCGAAATTCTAATGATGCAGAAATGTGCTCTAATCCTTTATAATAAAAATAAATAAAAATAAATTACTACAAATTTATGTCATATATCGCTTCATACCTAATCGAGCCAAAAAAGCACTTCTCCGACAATATAGGAAACTTTCACCTCTCCTGGTAAGCTGAAGTTGGTTACAAAGAGTCTATTCCTTTAAAACTTGATTAAAACTTACGTATTTGGACGCGTGTAATGGGTATTTTTTTTAGACTTGTAGTTTTCAATCTGACATTAATTTTTTATGGAGTTGGTCTTTTGGACAACTGTCACTTGACTTATGCTCAATTTGGTTTGCCATTTTATAATGAATAGACTTTATAAGTTCTTAACAACTTTTTCAAATAGTTCAAATTTATTACCAAATGATGGCTCGTTTCCTGTGACGGTAATCAATTTATTAAAGGATATTTTGGTAAGAGCATTATACATCGGCGTAGGCCTTCAAGCGGTTTAACATTGCTGGACTTTTATATGCGGAGTGACGACCGACGCTTGTCTACGCAGATAAGTCCGAGAGAATTGATAATGCTTTATTGCTGACATACTGCTTCGATTGCTGCGAAAAGTGATTGGAAATTCAGCCTCCTGGCTTCAATTTATTTGAGCCAGCTGTAGCGTCCACTTTCCTGAAATAATTTCTAAGACAAATCATTATAATAAAGCTACATTTTTGGCCGGAACATTAGATTATATGCGTTCATTTCTTTTAATTAATTTCTTCAGGTCTAAAAAAATACCCTTTATAATATCCAAAAAAGAGGTTTATAAATCGTAGTCTATAGAATTACAATGAAAACTCTTACATCGCTTGAACACCTACACAATGTTTCGGATTTATAATCGTACTATCGATATTTTCATAAAGAATTGTTTAATCTAGGAATGCTCATTATATATTATATTATATACCCTTAAGCCCAACTTCGGTCGTAATGTTAAGTATAGAGATTCATTTTTTTAATTCATTCGTGCTACGCGAATATGAAATACATTACCACACTTTTTTCTTTCCAGTCATTGCAATACTCAGGAACTTAAAACCAATGTGCACCGGCACCTCCTTTCAAACCCTCTTTCCTTTAGGCTAATGCTCACACTGTCTCTCTCTTTATATTGCGTTTATTATAAGAAAAAAAAAACTTAATTATAGTCAGTTGCATCCCTCCTCCCCTCAAACAATTCTACCCTAATCCTGCCTCTTGTAAGAATCTATTGAGCTCGATATCGGACGTATTGTGAAGTATAAAGATTTTTTTTTCTGCCACACATCAAGAATGTGAATTGCTTTACCTAAACCAATTTCCTCCCACTTTGATATTTAGAACTTTAAGACCAATGGGCAACGTGGATCTTATAGCCTTTTCACACCAAACCCAAAGCCGGGTTTTCGGCAAAATGTTTTCGAAAATCCGAATATCGTTAATACCCAACATTTGCACGTTTTCATTTGACATTTAAATTTGTTTAACACCGGCTGTCAAATTTCGTATTGATGAAAAAATTTGTGATTAAAAAGTTTTGTTCTTCTCAAATTATTTGTGAAAAAAAATGAATTCTAACCAATTCAAATTGATTTTAACGTAAAAGTGATGCTCGTCTAGAAAAAGGGTTTCAACTGAAGTTCTGGGGACGGGTGGAATGGGCTCACGACATGAACCAACAAGAACTATAAGCTCGCTTGGCTGCAGCTATCCTCTTAGTTCACTTCAACCGGTCCAAACAATTCACCAAGGTGAAGCTAATTGTGTAAAAATATATCATAGATTCAACAACAAACACAACTGTTGCAATAAAAATTAATTTTATTTAAAACATTTTCTTCTTCTTTCACAACAAATTCGATCCAAAATACTGAGCTTATGACTATTGTTTCTATAGGCCAAATGTGCCTTCAGAATCGTCATACATTGTGGCCGTCCGAGAAACTTATAGGCGGAGGAGAAAAGTTCAATTCCTAGTTCCAGATTCGTACCAAAATCACACTTATCCAAAGCGATCAGTGAAGCTGTTATGATGGTCTGCAATTTCTTCATGACTATCTCTTTGGCTTCTTCCTTTGAGGACTCGCCTGGTTTGTCCAATGCATCTTCATAGGCAATAGGCCACTGTTGTGGTTTTATTCATAGGAACAACGATTCCCACATTGTGGAATGTTTTGTCGGAAATTTTCCTAGCCCGCTGCTACTTAGACTCCACCAGAAATTTTCTTTCATACTTATTCTCCTCTACAAATGAACTTATCGCCTTTCTCATATCTTCCAAATCCAAATTGAACGAAGTTACCGGAAAGTCTTTCTCCAGGTAATAAACGGAAGCGTTGAACATATTTGTGGCGATGAGTTCAAAGACGTATCCCTTGGAAACGTCATTACGAGCTATGATCAAGTCTTCTTCGTCCTGTGGGTCGTCACGCCAGTAGCCATAGTGAATTCTACTTCCTCGCTTAACAAAGAGCGTTTTAAATTCTGTAGGATCATAAAAGAACCGCCAGTGACGCAAATAGTCACCGGAGCTTTTAATCTCGACGTTGGCAAGTTTGGCAAAGTTTACTTTTTTTGTTTTTTTTTCTCTTCCATATTCTGTTCATAAAAAAACAAAAAGAAATAATTCTTATTTTATAAGGAAATTGTATAAATAATATTACTAACCACGACCAAATTTATTTTAAAATGAAATATTTGTTTTTTCAGTAGCCATCAGCTGTTTTTTACATTAATTTGAGAGCTGAATGTTTCGAAAGGTTTGTTTGTTTAGTTCAACTTTGATTGCAACTAGTTTTCGAGAGGTTTTATATAAAACTTGTGGCTTACGAAAACTTGTGGTTTACCAAAAGTGTATGGGAAAACTTGAGTTTTCGATGCAGGTTTTCGGCGAAAAACTATAATTTCGCGAAAACCTAGTTTTGGAATTGGTCTAAAAACGCCTATTAGTTCATTTTCTATTTTCCTTTCGGTCTTATAACCACTTGAAAAGCATATCCCAAAAATGGTGTTTAAAGTTTATAAATAATCCTTAAAAGCATCAGATTAAGTTTGGTTGGATAAGATTGCTCGTAGACCTCAATAATATAGTGATTTTATTTTCTATATGAACTTAATTTCTGAGTAAGTTTGAGGTTAGACAAGCCGATAATTAAAAATACTGAAGAAATCTACCCACATAATAATGGTTGTTAATTAGTTACCTGCCTCTGTCTACTTACAAATTAGACAAATCCTTATAATTATGAAACATGAACAACCTTATTCATAGATACATCATATTCGCTATCTATAAAATGTTGGGTATGAAATTCGAAGTTAAAGTATCATATGAGTACATAATTTTTGGCATTGCAGGCAAAAAAAAATGTTGTCAATATGTCAATTAATGACATTTTAATTAACACACGTAGAAACCTATTATCAAATATAATTATTATTTTTATATAATTCAGTAAATTTGAAGAATCATCGAAATGCTATAATTTATTATTTATGACACTCAAAATATAATTTTATCTAATGAGATTTCATGGGAATCATCTGATTGTGTAGAGATATTCAGATATGAGTCTACATTTCATAGTAATGAATAGACATATTCCTAAATAAGGTGTTAATTTGATGATTTTATTTCATTTTCATTATCAATAGACAACCACATCATAATTTATACCTTTATATGTATACATAATGTCATCAAATACATCATTAGTAATTTCGGTGTGATAAAATTATATGTACATAGATAGATATTTTGAATTCGTGATGTAACCAAGGTATCTATTTGACATTTATCATAGCTATCAACCGCTAATTATTGTTTTGGAAAGCAAACATTTTTGTGGTAGGACCTATGAACAATAAATTCCTCTTTCCCCCCTTACTAACTTTGTCTATGGTACTTACTCATTTTAAACCCTTTCCACATTAAATTTAAAGAAAAAAAAATTTAAAAACACGCAATAAGTTATCCTTACCAAAACAAAAGACGTCGTTCGTTGTCCTTTTTATAGAAATTTCAAGCAAAAATAGGGTCTAATTATTTTGTCGTCTATAAATTTTATTTTTTATTTATTAATCATTATCGTAAAAAACGAACAAATTTGTTTTTTTTTTTTATTTCATTTCATTTTTTACAGCTAATTTGTTTGTAATCAAATAAACACACACACTAAGCTATAAGAGAGTCAATTATAGCAATTTATTACCTGAAGAACAAATTTTGACTGATATTAAACTTAACATTGCAAAATTGCCCCTTAAACAACATCTTTATAGTTTTTTGAGTTATTTCAAAAATAAAATAATCTATGTAAATATCGGACATTAAAGTTCCATAACTATGTGACAGTATTGCATTTGTAAAAAGCTTCCAACTCGAGGTTTTATTCAAACATACCATTACGATGATTCTGCCTGTCTGTTCTCGCCATACAGCCTAAAGTAGAATTAAGTTTAAACTTGGAAAAGTATCAAAAATGTAAGTTTCCGAAATTACAAAGCCAACCCAACTGAGGAAAATCGAAATAAATTCAAACAAGCTAGAAAGACCTGTAACGGACATGTCAACGCATTCAATTTTTGCATGACCAGAAATTACGGCAAAAAATACTACATTGTCCCAATGGTAGTAAAAATGTCTGGTAATTTGTAAAAAATGTGCGTAACGCTACGTCTTCGTCGGTTCCTATGCTCGTTTCTAATGACACTCCCTATGTAAGCTCGATTGATAAAGCCCATTTGCTTGCAGCACAGTATGCTGTCGATGCTGCCAGTGAGTGACATGACTCCGCCTGTACTTGAAAGCCTTAACGATTCTATGGAACGAATCTTGTTTCGCACTCGTTTAGTTACTAGAGTACTTAAAAATATTGACATTCACAAATTCACTGGACCGGATAGTATCCCCGCTGTTGTTCAGAAGAAGTACAGGTCTTTTTCTGAGAGGATGAAAAACTGCATTTGTCCAGCCTGTCCCTAAAAAGGCGAATCCTCCTCACCATCCAACTATAGTCCAATTGCACTTACATTTCTTCTTTCCAAGGTCATGGAAACGCTGAACAATTTTGAGGTTAAGAAATGTCTTGAAGAACGGAAGCTTCTTTATAACCGGCAATATGGCGTTCGTTGCAATAGGTCGACTGGTGATCTCATAGTTTATCTCACCGAATAGTGGAACAAATCTTTACATCGTCTTGGAGAAAGTAAGATTATTACACTCAATATTTCAAAGGCATTTTATAGAGTTTGGATCAAGCTCTCTTATCGAAAATGCGTGCATTTGGTATTGATAAATCCCTTCTTCGTTGGGTTAGAAATTACCTTTCGGACCGTTCAATTCAAGTATTATTGGACGGGTTGAAATCTGATATATACAAAATAAACGCTAGTGTGCTCTATAGCTCCGTTTTGTCTCCGAAGCTCTTCCTTATTTTCTAAATGATCTTTTGTCTGAAACTTCTAACTCACTAAATTGTTTCGATGATGACAGTTCCCTCAGATTTTCATTTTTGTTTTTACTCATCCTTGTTCTTTGAATGTGGACTACCATCGGCAGCTTATGAAAAGCTCATTTCTTGACAGCATTGCACAATAGAGAATCTAAAACCGTGATGAATTTAGCGCTTCGAAAAGTCAATGCTGTCTAGTTTCGCAAAAGCGTAACCCTCCCCCAATGCCTTTAGATATTTGTGGTACTTGCATCGAGGAAACTGAACAGCTATCAGTCCTAGGTATGTGCATTAAAAACCACTTGTTTTAGAGTTATCACATATTTGACATCGCCAGAAATGCTGCTAAGTGTTTAGGTTTTCTCCAACGATGCAATAAGTTTTTTTACCCCTTCTGATCTGTCTATAATTTATAAAGCCTATAATCGTCCAAAACTAGAGTCCAATTCCCATATTTGTGCAGGTGCTCCTACAAACCCACTTGAGTCTCTTCGACGGAATTCAAGAGAGAGCTCTAAAATAAATAAAATATAAAAAAAAAGATTTTAAGTACATTCGGCGTTTATTTGAATTATTTTCGTTCCAAAATCACAATAATAATTTTTGGTATAAAATCGAAATTTCTAATTTTATCAAAAATGAATAATTTTTATAAAACTTTCTCTGTATTTTTTTGCTAAGCTCATTTTTTTTTAATATACAAATAGTTTTGTATATTGCTCCAGAAGGCCCATATGTTATTTTCATTTTAAATCTTGGCAGAAACTTACGAACCGATTGAAAAAATGTTTGTCTAAACAAGCTCTTATATTGTCAAATAAATATTTAATGTATTATTTTTATTGGATCTTTGAAAAATAATATGTATGTTCTTCTAAAAATTCCATATCTCAAAAATGAGTCAAAATATTTATTGAAATTCAAATGTTAAGCGTATAGTTATTATCACTAAAAAAAACTCTCCCAAAAATATTTCTGAAAAGAAATAAATTGAAGAATTTTAATATAAAAACAAAATGTATTTAAAAAAAATATAATAAATAAAGTTTTTTTTGAGAAATTACAAAATGTCATTTTTAGTTATATTAAAAAATATTAAAATATTTGTTCTATTTAAAAACAGACATTATTTTTTAAATAAACCACAACATATTTCCAAGAATGGCCAAAATTTGGGGTTTATAAATTCCCATAAACTCATCTAATTGAAGTTCTAATTCTAGCATACAGTAGCTTGTCTATTGCCTATAGCTTTGTTTCATTAATTCCAATAATTGTAGGTTCTATAAATTATCACAAGTTTTAAAACAATTCTATTTCTTAACACAAAGATTTTTTTGAAAAAAAAAATTACTCGATTACGATAATAATATAAAATTTAAAGAATTGGTCCAAAACAGTTTCCTGTGGAACCCCAAGAATATTTCTTTGATGGTTTACTCTAAAATATTCTTGAAAAGATATTTTAAATAATTGGCTACATTTTTTTAAAAGTCATCACTTGAGTTCGAAAACGATTATTCTGGATAAAATTGTGCTGTATATAAAACTAGAATGTAATTTTAGTACGTTTAAAGCAATCGAATAAAATTAGTTTATTGTTAAAATTCTAAAAAAGGTAAATATACTTTTGGCGAATTCTTTCACTAAATATTCTGTATCTTCAAAATTCGGCTTGTGCGAATTTCAGCGAAAGGTTTTGTTGATTGAACTTGAACGAAAAAAATTATTAAAAAGGACAACAAGAAATAAAACAAATATTTTTCGGATCTTAGTTTACTCAAAGTACGATTAGTTTTAGGTCTTTACTAATATGTAACCTAAGAATACTCCCAAATTGTCTATTCTTTCATTCAATTTAAATGGTTTTCCCTTATCGATATAAGTGAAAAAGAAATCAGAAATTCAATCAAAATTACATTTTCGCTATCAAAATGTGGTGAAGGTGAAAAAAAAGGTAGATACATTTATGTAAATTTCATACCATAAAAGAGTTTTTCTTTTTTTAATAAAAATATACAACTAAACCGAAATTATGTTTCATCCATCCATTTGATCGAAAAGAAGGGTTTTATCTTAAAATAGTCTTACTATATAATAGTAAATCCTACATGTTTCAAGAGACTTCAGAACTTCAGACTTAAGAAGGAACATTTCATATGAAATAGTATATTTTTAATACAATACATGTCATTTGTTCTATAAGATGTGCAGTTTTTTTTTATAGTTAACTGCGTTTATATTATTTAGTAACATATTTTTTACATCTTTTCAAAAGTCGTCTTCGTATCTACTATCAGCTTAAGCATCCTCAGTTGAAAACCATATATTGTTATTCCATCATGATTTTTGAAGATACTTCTATTTTTGTTCAATTGCTTCGCTGCCTTCATGAGAATTTACTGGAAGAAAAGAAAATTTCATGTTAAATTAAAATACATATTTTTACATTTTTGTTGAATCATATTTTTTTCAAAATTTTTTTTAGAATTGGATTCTTATTTTGTAAATATAAAGTAAAAATACAGACCGATAAATTATAGTACTACTTAGGTAGGTACAAAACACAAATTTCTTCGAATGAAATAATGAATAAATGATTATAGTCTCTTCCATGGAAGTTTGTGAAATTGTTTCCTTGAATATTGGAATTACGAATCAAAACAGTCTATATAAAATGATTTGTGTATACCTAGAGATGGGTTTTCTTTTTATTCAACTTGTTGTACCCAACTACCTATTTACAGAAAATAAAATACTTTCAAAGGATTATAACTTCTTAAAGTTTGTTGTAGCGTCTCATGTTTTACATTCATTAGATTCAACAATGTTTGAAAAATGTCTTTAATAAATCGTGAAATTTAAATATTCACATTTTCTTGTACTTACTCCAACCTGCTTCTGCTTCCCACCGACAATCATCCATCGTCTTCACCTAAATATTTTCGAAAATCTTTCGATTCTTTGTTGTCAGGACATTTGTGGGTTTTACAAGAAAATAAATTTCAAAAATATCAACTCCTCATTTCCTTTCTTCCAAAAAGAATTTATATAAAAATGTACCCATAAATAAGACATGAAATTCATTTTTAAATTTTGTATCTTGTATCCTGAAAGGAATTATAAAATATATGAAGTTAGGTAGGTATTTATATTTTTCCCATATAACCAATGCAGATATAATTTTGTTCCTTAGTTTAAATCGTCTCCTTTTAATATTTTATATTCATGGTGTCCTTTCATGCATATCGTAGGACGAATATTCCATTTCTCAAACCATCACCTCCAGCAACATCATCCAGAGTTGTGTTCCCCTGCAAAAAGCGAGGATATTTTGTTTTACTATAAATTATAAGTAAAGTTTGGTTTGCATGATGTCCTTTGGGAGGATATACTCTCGTACAACACGAGACACACAAAAAACTGTTGACATGTTCCTGTGGTCTCGCCATCATTTTTATTTGTTCATTTTTGTCCAGCAAAGGAAGAGACAGAGTTATAATGATTCATAGTTGTTGTGTCAATATAGACGACCGACCGACACCGTACCGGCCTTATAGAGCTAGTTAGTTGTTAGTTGTAGATAAAATTTCCCATATAACGGTATATGGTTAGTTAGGTTTTGTTATTGTGAAACTTCGTTAGTCTGGAATGAAAGTAAACCTCCTCCTGCTTCTCATATAAAGCATAAAACTGAATTTTCTATTTAATAAAAATATATGTACCTGTATCACATATTTTCAAAATTATGTTATGCAATATAGAAAAGTGATTGCATAGTACTTTTCTACTATAAAAAGTATACTTTACTTACCTTGTTGTCTATAGTACGTATCTATCTATCTTATGTAATTGTAAAATTATGACATGGAGAAGATACGAGTACATAACAACAACAATAAACCCATCAAACAAGGAAACCCAGAAATATTCGTTATGTCATTTTATGGATAATTTAATATAACAATCAATTTAAAAGGGTAAAATTTTGAACAATTTTTAATTTTGTGGTATGTGATTGTGCATCAGTTTGCATTATGCTGTGCATGTGCTTATTAGGCAGAATGCCTATGTATTTTTTGTTACGAAAATGTGCGTCAGTCAGGCGGAAAGGACTCTTCATACTGGATAGATACTTACTACACAAAATTCATGTGTCGAAAAATAGGCTGGTTGATATTTATAACATGCACTGAAAAAAAAAAGTATTTTTAAACAAAACTTTAAAAAGTTTTCTGGCAAGCTTAGTTAAAAAAGCTTCTAACAAAAAAAAAACATTTTTTAATTCCAAAGTGTCTACGGTTGTAGGATTATATCCTTTCATGAAATTTTCAATGCACTTTGCGGCTATATGTCCTTGATAACATCACGCAGTCTCGCTTTGAGGTTTTGAATCGTTTATGGAGTATTGCCTTATATTTCATGTGGTTTAAAGCAGGAAGTCCAAAGCAATCATATCACAACACCACTTTGGCCACTTTAAACAATAACAAGATCAGGAAACATTTCTTGTAAAACTGCGAACTTTTCAAAGCAAAGTGTTCACCTACTAAACAGTTTCAATCCGTTATTGAAGAGCAGTGTTGGCGAAATATTTGCTTGTATACTGTCAAGAAATGACGGTTTCAAAAATGAAAGCTGCTCACAAAGCGAGCTAATCAAAATATGACCTCTTATGAAATATCTCTATACCTGCATGCCCTCTTCTATGTTTTTGGGAAAAACTTGATCATAAAATTGCACACATGAAGGACACGTTTAGTAATTATAATTATAACCATTGTAAAGGAAAATCTAATAGAACTGGGCCTTATTGAGTATCTTTATAATCTGAAGCGAAAAATTTGGTTTTTGATTTTCTTAAATAGTTCTGATAAATCTCACCAATAATTTAAGCAGATATCTTCCCATAAACTTTATATTCCCCAAGTTTTCAATACTTTTAGTTATTACTTTACTACTTTTACTTTATTAGGCTTTCGATCCATTAACATTCTCTGCCTGATTAACAATAGCCTTCCAATCTCTACGCTCCCGGTCACTTTGCTTCCATTCCAAGCATTCTGGCAATGGTGGTGATGGCTTCCTTTTGATCCTGGGGCTTAAATGATTCTAAGATTTGCTTAGCTAAAGCGTTGTTGTCGGTTGATTTTTACTTTTACAGCTTTGTTCTGGCCCCCTCGCACCCCTCGCAAACATGACCAAACACTTGACGAAGAACTTTTCTTTCAAAAGACTCTTGCAACAAATCTTCTTTTAAACTTTGTGCCTCGTAGGCTGCGCCATATAACTTTAGCATTATGAGGATGTTGCAGGTCAAATCTACGAGTCAGGAATTGGGAACCCATTTGTTTTGCTAAACTGAAGTGGCAGCGCAACACTAGATTGTCCTGATTTACATACTAGATATCTCTGTTTCAAAGCGAAATGTTTCGTTAAGTTCAGAAAAACTATTTCCTAAATGTTTTTAAGCAGGTCATAAATACATTTTTCCAGTGCATAATGTCATAAATGCCATTAAAGTCGAAATAATGTTTCTTTATTAAAATATATCATTATTCAAAAATAAAAGAAAAGTCTGGGTTAGATAAAATAGTTTTCTATAATTCATCAGCTTCATTTTGAAATAACTAATTTGACCTCTTAATCGCTTTTAAATCTCGAAACTAAAATTTTAAATGATAAAAATCAATGAAAGCTTTAATTTTCACTTTAATAACAATTTTGTAAACTGTTGAAGTGTATGGAGCTTAAAGTGCATAATTGAAAGCTTCTTTTTTAGTTTGTTGTTTCGTCAAAATGGTTTATTCTCCGGAAAGTACTTTAGAAAGTACAACTTAGCTAATTTTAAAACTACGACATATCTTTTTCTGGACTACTTAATAATAGTTCATCTCTCTGTTTCCATTTATATGTCAAGTCGCAATATTAATCCCCAGTTTGTTTCAAAAATATAACTCGCTATTAAGTCGATAAAATTAAAACACGCATCTTCTAAAATTCTTCTTTATTTTTATTAAATTCAAAACATCTGAACCATTCATTAGTATATTTTTTTTATGGAGTCATTCACATTTTTATTATTAACAAAATTATGTATGTTAATTTTAATGGTTTTATAATTGTTATGATAGAGTAGATTACGGACCTATTAATTATACCAAAAATCATAAAAAAAATCGCAACATAATTAAAATTATGAATTTTTTTTAACAGTGTATAAAACTATTTTTATAATGTATATCGTTGAATATTAAAATGGATTGCATGTTAATGTGATGCTTGCATGATAGACTATTATTATTATCGACTTGTCGTTTGCCAATAAAATTGCACCAGAAATTTGACCAATATATATTTATATCCACAATATTTTTATATATATTCATATAAAAAATCAATATACACACAAACATTATTATTGTCAAATATTTTTGTGTGTTTTTATCTAGGAAAGATATAATAAAATTCATTATTAGATTTTTTTCCCGATAAATTTAATTTATACAGTTCTTTTTATATTTGGTTATGTTTTATGGTATACAGTTAAATATTTACTATTAACGCTTTATTAAGATTTTTGGCATGGAGAAAAAAAAAAAAATATAAATCATTCTATTTTTTTATAAACTTACTGCTCAGCCTTGTCTTTAAACTGTGATCCTAGTGAGTATCAAATGGTAATACTTTAAAATGTTATATAAAACTTTAAGAAATTTGATTTGAACAAAACATAGATTGGATTTTTTGGCACCAAGATTAATATAAAAACCATTTTTGACTATTAAGTATCGTCTCTGTTTGTTCTCTCTAAAATAATTCTTTTAAAATTCCCCCAATATTTATTTAACTGGCAGCCAATTAAAAATAAATCACTATTTTTAGATTGGTTTCACATTTCAACACTTCAATATTTTCTATCGCGATATGTGGAGTATTCTACACCACACTTGCTTCAAAAAGTCATTTAAAATTGAGATAAGACTAAACTTTATGCAAGCACTTTGAAATACCATAGGGTTACAGTTTTCATTTTATTTAATTTTGATCTTATTTAATTTTTTGTATTTATCATTCACAGTAGAGCTTCCGTCAGTCCAATTTTTAAAGACATTGTTGAGGGATATTGATGGGGTAAACTGCTTAAATTGCTTACAGATAGTTGGCGTAAAATCGATCCTTCTTGGTTACCCACAAAATAAAGACTAAAAAAGTCTAATCTGTGCTCGAAAGCGGTCAACTGGCAACGCCAATAAGGCTGTAAGCACGTTTTGGTAATTTGGGCCAAATTTTCTTTCAAGAATTCGAACTATGTGGACTGTTTAGCACTTAATTTAAAAATAAGTCTTCAAAGTTTTCCAAAGCTGTTGAAGCATAACTTATATGATTCCCCGAAGGTATGATACTGACTTTCTGTCAAAGTTTCGAGCGAAATCAGTAGTCAGTGTCAAAATAACCTATGATTTACAAAAAAAGCCACCAGATGGCTCATTCTGTACTTTAAATTGCATGACTGCGTATTTTACAACTTCTTCTTTTTTTATAAACTTTTCCGAAAATCACTATCATTCATCAGCAGCTTCTGAACGCTTTATTGGTTAGTAAAGATTACAAAATCCATTTGTCAAATTGAAGCAGGTGCAAAAGATATCAATGTGATTGGCACTCAGTGTTAAAATTTTATGATCTTCCAAATTACCAACTTTTATAAGTCCCACTATAAAAAACTCATTTATTTAAACACATAAAATACTTAAAAACCGTTAAAGAAGGTAACACATAGCATAGCATCTAAATTTATGTGAAATTCAAAATATATTCATTTAAAACAAACACTATTAAGGTAACTTAAATTAAGAAAACAACCCTTCTTGGCAATGTGGTCTTTAAGTCTTCTTCTATGAATTTAATCTATGCAAAGACTTATGTATATAAATAATCAATTGGTTCAATTTCTAAGAAGAATCATCCACAAACCTGTACGTACAAAATGGAATTCAAATTCAGGACGTCCCGTCCGTCGGTTGCAAGTTACAAAACACAGAAATAACTTCCTTAGAACTTTTAGATAAAGTTTATTTTTATTTTTTATAAATATCATACAAATAGTCAGTTAAAATCTTTGCACAAACTTTGTTTTTCAAAGTTTATTTATCTATTTGATTTTTAATCTTCGATTTATCTCCATTTCTTAAAGTTTGAAAATTATGAACACTAAAATAAAAAAAAAACTTCAAAAACAAAATAAATTTGTTTAGAAAACCACATACAATTCTTAGAGAGAATTCCTATCTCTTCTAAGTCTGTCTTATATGTAAGGAGGTACATTATGATGTCTTTTATACGGGTAATTTAATTTTCCAATTAGCTACTTTGAATCTGTGTATGAATTTTGTTTTGCAATATAAACCTCAATGGTTATGGTTCAAGACCTTGCCTCCAACCACCGCACACCTATCTCAATCTACTCAAGAGTAGGTAGCTACTTGAAAATTAATTAAAAACGTATCTCTTTACTTAATTTCAAAAATTGTGTCTTATTTTTTTTGTATTCTTTGTCAGTGAAATGTTAGAACATTGAAATGTAAAACGCAATTTTATAATAAAAAATAAAATAAAACCCAAACCCAAACCCTCAAAATTCGATGCCTCTTATAGAAGCCAAGACAAAAAATACGTAGATCATCTTATGCGAGAAAATTAAACAAGGAATTTTTTCGTAAAACAAAAAAGAAATTAAATGAAAGTCCTTGAAGTGCTGCTTTCGCAAAAAGCAATAATTCTTGTCTTTGTTTTAAGCAACCAAAAAATAAAAAACTGCTCTCTCAAAAGGTAAGAGGACAATAATTCCTTATTTTTAAGGACGCCTTCAAGTGACCCACAAAATTATTCGAATTTGATATTCGCTCGGGTGTACTTGGTAATAATTCATGGAGTTTAAATTGAGTAATATCCTGGCACAGCTGCTAATACCTACCTACCTGTAGATAAACTAATACCTACATTTCAAAGAAATGAGAAAACTGTAAAAACGGTCCCTCCTTTAGACGAATGGAGCAAAATGTGTATGTTTTAGGATACAAACATTTAAAGGTGCGACATAAACAACTTGGGACCGTAAAGAGCTTTATGGTTGGTTTACCTAACTACAGTGATGTGAAAAAAAACTCAAACTTGTTTTAGACCATTTTTATCGACGTTTTAAGGTTTCAGATCTCAAGATTTAGTTATCTACTTGTATTGTATTATGTTGTATTTTTTATATATGGAATGATATCCGCTTTAACATTGCTTTGAAATATTTAAAATTTACTTCACTAGAGCACTTTTGGGTTGCCGTTAAGCATCTTCACGGTCGGAAATACTCAAATTAGTAATAAGATTTAATTTTTTGGAATAAGTTAGTTGTGTACAAAATCGTAACCTTGAACATCGCTTAAGAGCAACTAAAAGCATTCGTTTTGTTTGGTTTTAATAACGGTTTTGATATTCGAAATTATGTATTCTAGGAACGACATTAACGCCTTAATTTTAAATACAAAATTATGACTAAAAATTTAGTTAACTCAAGAACTAAACCGGATCTAAAGCCAGCAACGTTTAAGCTTTACTTATTATGTCAGTGAAATGTTACAAAATGATCCGGATTTTCACTGAAAAATTATCTTTAGGCATGAGGCCTGGCTATATTCGACCCATAAGCTAAGACATTAAACAAGAATTGTCGCAAATTGGGTTCGGAAAACCCAAGAAATATCGTTGAAGTGTTTATTATGAAAGACGTTTTGGGGCTACGTGAAACACAAGCAACACAACACACTTTCGCAACTGATGACAATTGCCCACCGAAACCCTTGATTTAGCACCTATCGACTTTTATCTTTAGAACCACATGTAAAATAAGGTCTATGCCAATGCTTACCATGATGTTATCCTTTAAGATAGAAATGTTAAATTTATAATACGAAATTTCAAAATTTCCCGGCGTCCATTTGACTAATAGTTTACGATTAATGAAACTAAAAACATTTCAGCACAACACTGTAAATGTACTGTACGTAAAGTCCTTACAGTCGTTCATTGTTATAAGGAACGGATATTATTTCGAAATTAAAATACATTTCTTCTTCGTGAAATCAGAGTTTATGTTTATGTTTTTTATTTTATTTTTCACTTTCAATAAAAATATTGAACGGAAGATTCAAAACTGAGAGTTGTTATTATTCCGGTTTCGATATTGTGTATACACAAGATCCCATCAATATCTTAAAGGCTTTTACTTAAAAAAATGTGTATATATGATGGAGATGAGGAGAGACTTCTGTGTAAAATCGACATGAAAGTGGGAGTCAATGTTATCCCTTGCAAAGGGGTTTTTTGGGAGCAAGCTGGTTGGGTGAGTAAAATTGATTTGTGACATTTAACAAGAAAAGGCTTCTTTCATAAGGGAGGCATCTCTTCAACCTTCCTATGTTTACTAGGTACCTACATTACAAAAACCTTCTGTGTACAGTCCATATGTTTGTATGTATGTCATTTAGATTGATATGCCTTGATGGAGTATCTGTATCTAACCCTCTTCGAAAAAGGATTTGTTTTTATTTTCATTTTGTAATTTTGCTGTATACTCTCTCCATAGGCATAGGAGTATTTATATGGGAAATAATTTCTTATTTAAGTAGACACACAAGTGTGTTGTGTGTGTCCTTAAAGGGTTTTAATTGCTTTAGGGTTGTCAAGACCATGAGATTGTATCAATTTAGATAACAGAATAATTAAAATATACCCATTTACGAGTTTTCTATTTCTCTTTCTCTGTCTTACTTTTTCTTTTTTTCTTCAATTCAAATAATAAAAAATAAAAAAGAACTTCAACTAACTTTAATGTTTAATTTTATATAATTATAGTTTCCTTGACGATTTGGATCGATTAGGTGCAAAAGATTACCAACCAACCGAACAGGATATATTGCGCACTCGTGTCAAAACAACTGGTATTGTCGAAGTGCACTTCTCTTTCAAAAACCTTAATTTTAAGTAAGTACAAAAATATTTAAAAAAAATTAAAAACACTAATAAAATAATTTTTTATTTAAGGTTATTTGATGTCGGTGGGCAACGTTCTGAGCGAAAGAAATGGATCCATTGCTTCGAAGATGTAACAGCGATCATTTTCTGTGTAGCTATGTCTGAATACGATCAAGTATTACACGAAGACGAAACTACGGTTAGTTTATTTACGTATTAGAAATTATCACAAAAATTCTTTATTTGATGGTTAAAAACCTTGTGAAGCAAGTTTTGGACTTTTGGCTTAAAAAAGTTGATACACGCAATATAATATCGAAGTTTCCAAAAGTAAAAAGTTGCCGATTAAGCAAAGTAAGATCAGTTTCATAGAAATTCAAAATGACACTATTTACCCAGTTCAACAGGCTTAAACATTTAACAGAAAAGCCAGAAATATGCAACGAAACGTTGTTGATCATTGCCAGATGTTCTTGTTGACAGAATATACATATAAAAGAACAGACATTTTCAAATAACAGAAAACCAAACTCTTGATACCTGCCAAATGTTAACTTTGATATTTTGAGACTAAAAAACAATACAAATTCGCCCAAACTAACAGCAAATATTATTTGACACCTTCATGGGTATCTAGAAACTACTTTTGGATTATATTTGGAAGACGTTTTCTACTTTAGAAAAGCCTATACAAAACAACGACATCAAAGCTCGTTTTCATAAGAAACTCAAAGTGGCGTCTAAAGAAGAGTGATATTAACGAGCCCTTACCTTTAGCTCAAGTTCGAAGTGCTCTTTGTTTGCTGCTGTATATTTCCAGATTAAAAAAGACAACAGAATAACATAGAAGGATTTTTTAAAAGCTATATGAAAGTTTTTTAAAAAACACATAAAATTAAGAAAAATCCATAAAATCCTTGTTTGAATCCATAATACGGTCCATATAATTTAATGTTTGAAGATTATTTCATGCAAATGTTGACCTTCACTGCATCTTTAATGGTCCATCCGCTTAGAGCAATTTTTTCATACTCTTTCCATAGTCATAGGAGTATCTCACGAATGAATGCTTTAATGTTGTCTTCCAATGCATCAATTTAAGCGGACTTGTCTCTATAGACATGAGCTTTAAAATAGATACACACAAAATAGTCTAAAGGCGTTAAATTGCATGATCTACGCGGCCAATTGACCGGTCCCAAACGTGAAATAAAATGTTAACCGAACTTTGAACTAAGTTCATTGTTGCGCATGCTGTGTGGCATGTGGTACCGTCTTATCAAGTCAAGCTCTTGAATTTTTGGCAAACAAAAAGTTGGATATCATCTCACGGTAGCGAATACCATTCACAATTACGTTACTATTCGCATCATCTTGGAAGAAGTACGGTCCAATGATGCCACTAGCCCATAAACCGCGCCAAAATGTGACTTTTACTGCATTGGTTGCTCATGCAATGCTTCTGGCTGATATTCACTCCAAAATCGACAATTCTGCTTCTTTACGTTCCCATTGAGACAAAAATGAGCTCCGACGCTGAACACAATTTATCTATAAAAAAGTGGATCTTCGGCCAACGTTAAAAAAGCCCATTCACCAAAACTTTTACGTTGCAATAGGTCGTTCAGCTTTAATTCTTGCACCAGCTGTATTTTGAAAGCCATCACACACAAATCCTTTCGCAAAATTTGTTCACGTTGTTGAGTAACAGAGGCTTAATTGCTGCGAACGGCAACGAATATAATTAATGGTTATCATAAACATTGGACGATACAGCTGCGATATTCTCTTCAGTTCGCACTCTACTTAAACGTGTTGGTAGTTTAATGTTCAACAATGCAAATCTGGTGTAAAATTTAGTCACAATAGCTTGAATAGCCGTATAGAATAAGAAACAGCCGTTTGTTTTCTTAAAAGAGTTTCAAGTTCTAATAGATTTCTTTTCATTTAATTTATCCAAAAAGACGCATGTTTACGACTTTTAATATTTTGATAATTTATTTAGTTGAGTCCTTTTTGAGCGAGTGTTAAAAACTTAAAATATAAACTTGGCGGAAGTCGTTCATGTTGAATTCTTAATATTAGCAGTAAGTAAAATAACTTTACAAAAGTTAACTTTGCCTTTTTCGTAAAGACGAAACTTTCAACTCTCTGTAAGCAAAATAAAAAGCGCTTAAAACCAAAACAATATGAAGATTTAGTCATTCTCAAAAAAATACATCTGAAATACTGCGTTTTACGATAGTCTGAAATATAAAGATCAGTCTCCGTAATACAAAAAACAGGGTAGTCATTCCGAAACGATAATCGTCAAAACGATTATCATTAACGATATCGTCAATAATTTGCTTCACGTAACTTTATCACTATCGTCTCGTCAATCGTTTTCAGTATATTCCAAATACTCTTATACTATGACTGAAATACAAAATGAACTCAACGAATAATAATGCTTGTTCAATAACTTGAAAATGTTATTAAACTTATTTTTTCTCTATAGGAAACTTGAAAATTTGCAAAAAATGTATTGTTAATAAACATGCCAACTATTTTATGATGTTTATTGTTTTTGTTACTTTTTGTTTTTTCATTTGTTGCCGCCGACGATAAAACTATATCAAAATGTTTGTTCAATGGCTGATATTTTTGAAAATCAGCTGCAGTACTAAACCCAATTTTTTCCAAAGGAAGGAAGTAAAGACTCCATTTTATCCACAGGAAATATAACTTGGCTTCAAAAATATTTTTTGTTTCCAAATCTACTTTGGATTAGTGCTTTGTGCAAGACCGCTACTAAAATCGTTGCCTGTCGAATATATCAATGTTTCTCCGCCTCCAAAGTTTCAGTAGTTACAGGAATTTAAAAAAAAATGTTTCGATACGCTATCGTCTAACGAATATCGTTTTACGGAATGACCCCCCAGATTTTGATAAATATAGCGCTTTCCAATTTTTGCTTGTGCTTAAACAAATCCATCTATGATATGTTTAAGAAAAATAAATGGATGTTTTTTTTTTCATTTATTTAGGTATCAGCTTAACGGCCGTAACTACTACAGTTCCAGCTGTATACCTATTCTTTTCAAGAATTTTCACTGCAAATTTGCACATTATTGTAGTCCTCGATAGTTTCACAAATTCCATTTTAAAAGTTTTAGTTGCTTACCTTAGCTACACTTAGCAAGAAAGCACAAAAGGAAAGGAAAAAAACGTCTTATTATTGTGTGGCACGTAATGTTGTTAAAAAGAATATTCGTCTACATCAATATCATATGATATCCTGTAGCCCAATCACTCAAAATCGAGTTAAATAGTGACACATCGAGTCGGAAAGGATTTGCAATAATCATATATTGGAATGTCCGGGTCGCAAATGCGACTGTTCTGCTTATTAACGAAACCTTCGATGATAATCCGAGTGCAGTCAGTGAAGATACGACGTTGCTGGTGATCGGTCAGCTTGAGTTTTTGCATTAACTGAACTTTAAAAGCCTTGTTAAGTCTTTGAACAAAATTCGATTAAGTATTGGAATACGTCAAACCTTTTGTTTTTTCAACGTCAGTTTTCTTGAGCGCAATTTTTATGTTTCACATCTGTAATTTGCCCCAATACTCACATTTGCACTTTTGCCGGCCGTCTAAGTGCTTCACGAGAATCAATACGTACCACAACCGAAAAATAAATATCATTATTTCGTTCTTGAAATGTGTATCGTTCCATTTTAGTAATGGCGTAGTTTACTTGCCAAAAGATCACAATATTTTAAAAGGACATCTGTTCAAATAGCGGGATATTCAAAATGAAGTATGAAGTAGCATTTATCTTCTTTTGCCTGCTGTACTTCAAATCGAACTTATCTACTTAACTTGTTCAGTTGACGTTGACCTAACATCCACAATTTAAGCTACAATATTCTTAGTATCTGTAATATGTCTACATAAAATCTCAGCAGTTTAACATTTCAAACATTTAAACACCATTTTTATTCAAAAACTTGTATTTTCAATTTCAGAACCGAATGCAAGAGTCATTAAAACTTTTCGATTCCATCTGTAACAACAAATGGTTTACAGACACCTCGATAATTTTATTCTTAAACAAAAAGGATTTATTCGAAGAGAAGATCCGAAAGAGCCCATTGACAATCTGTTTCCCAGAATACACCGGTAAATATATATTTCTATTTATTTAAAATAAAATGTAATTGTTTATTTTGTTTGTTTGTTTAAAGGCGGACAAGAATATGGTGAAGCAGCCGCATACATTCAAGCTCAATTCGAAGCGAAAAACAAATCAACCTCAAAAGAAATTTACTGCCACATGACGTGCGCCACAGATACAAATAATATTCAATTTGTATTCGATGCAGTCACCGATGTAATTATTGCAAATAACCTGCGAGGATGTGGTCTCTATTAGATGATAATGGCACAAAAACAAATAAATAAAATAATAAAAACAAAAAATATAAAAATAAAAGTAAAAATCCAAAAACAACAAGTAATATTAAAAATTTATAATAATTCATTTAATAACAATAATAAATTATTGTTGTTATTATTTATTAATTATTATTATTATTATATTATATGATAATGAACATTTTACAGAAACAAATTTCTTATTTAATTAAAAAAAAAAAAACAGAAATTACTATAAGGTTTAATATAATATTTAACTAGTTATTATTATTTAATATAAAACAAAAAAACAAAACAAGAAAGAACGATAAAAATACAAAAAATTTGTTAAAATAAAAACAAACTTAATTAAGCCATACAGAAGAACAATGTAAAACTAAAAAAAAAAACTTTCAAAAACACCACCACCCAAAATCATTAAGAACAAAAAGCCCAACCACAACCAAAACAAAAACAAAATAATCTTCTTATTACCTACTATCGACTTGTATTCTCTTTGTATTATAATTTTATTGACAAACAAATATTTTACTAACTTATTTAGAACAAAACAAAAAAAATACGTATAAAATACACAAGAATATAAATATATATTTTCATGTTGCTATTTAAAAAACAAAACAGAAACACACTATATAACATAAAACTTGCCATATATAAAGAAAACAAACAAAAAATCGACTAATTCTATATTTCATTTATGTTTAAGTTGCTTAAGCAATTCTAATAACAAAATCGCGCACAAATTTTGTTAAACAAAACAGTAAAAACAACAAAAAACATGTATTTAAATATTTTTTTTTGTTTTCAAAACATGACAACAATAAGCACAATTTTCTGATTTATTTTATTTATTTTCTTTTTTTTTAAGAATAACATTTATTAAGAACAAAGTACATAATACATACAAAAAAACGCACACACACATCACGCATAACTATATTTACGTCGTCGTATTTGTTTAAACTTCGAATAATATTTAAAAAGTACGTATTCGTATTTATATTTAAATACTATATATATTTTTGTTCTCTCTACAATCTCTACAAAACTTTATGTATTTAAATCTGCATTTTTATTTAGTCTTTAAGTTATCCTTTATTTTTCTGTTTAATATTTAAAATAAATTAATAATACTTAATAAACAAATAAAAGATGTAATTGAAGAGGTGATAACACTAACAGTAATTTTTTAAATGCAGTTTCAAGATGATTTCGAAGTAAGAATTTGAAAAAAAAGATATGAAACAGTGTAAACGTACAGTTTTGGAATATGCCAAGCCTATGGAGTTTGAAAAGAGGTGCTTTCAGGTGACTTGTAGTGTCCTCAATCTGGCGTGTTATATAGTTTTTGAGACGGTTTCTAAAAAGTAAAAGTCCTTAACAAAACCTGAAGCGCTCAATTATTATTTCTGGAGTGCAAAAGAAAGTTATAGTACTCCTTAGTTAATTGTCGAAATTTTGATGTAAGACCTTTTTAAGTTTTCGTGCTTAGTTTCTTTTTGATAGAAGCAATTTGGCGAAGAATCAGAAATATAAACTAACCAATAACAGCATTAAAACTAATACAAAATTGAAAAGTAAAAAAAAGTAATGAATTACATTTTCTAAATGAAGTATATTCGAATTCTGTTTTTGATAGACAAAAATCATATTTAGCAGAAATTGAGAAGAAGCTAACTAGAGCAAAATTGAAGTTTGTATCAATGTTTTGCTAAATGTACTTTCAGGTTGAAAACATATTTTTCATTCTAAATTTAACTTTTGAGATTTTTAGAATTTAATTCTAGACTGCTCGAGATCTGAATTGGTTGTAATTTAACTTTAAAATTTTCGACGGGTTTGAAAGCTCTCAGGATTCATACAGATTTCCATTTTCTTGCCATAATGTTTTTCTTGTATCAAACTTTCTCTGAAACTGAAATGAACAGAGCCTGCTAAGCATTTTTTTGTTGTCAATTTTATTTGAAATATTCCCTAATTTATACATTTTCTATCTGATTTTTAGTTAAATGATAAATATTTTCTAAGAATTAAAAACAAAAATGAAACATGTTTAAATTATAAACAATTATGAAAATCTCAACAAAAAAAGAAAAAAACAGTTTGAAATTTTAGTTTTTTATTTGTTTTAATTGGATAGATGATTTTGTTACAATTTATTTAAAGGTAAAAACCTTGCATTTAAAACATTCCTAGTTATGAAATAGATCCATATTTTCTGTTTGTATTAATTTTGCTTACAAATATTTTCGATATGAGTATGCTTTTTGAAATGGCCTATTAAATAATTTATTTTAATTTTTTGTTTGAATAATTTGTTGAAAGAAAATAATTTCGATCTAAAATTTTAATTAAAATGTACCACAAAGAAATAAACTTGTATTTAGTTTTTATTGCATACATTAAAAAAAACTGTACATAAAAACAAAGTATTGTATTGTTTTTGTCACCATTTTTGTAATAGTTGTATTGTTGGTTTATTTAAAAGAATGAATTTATTATTGCTTAATTGTAATGCAATTTAAATCAGCTTTGCAACCATTAAAACTGCTTTTGAAAAATCACAGCCAAGTCCCGAGAGTACATTGTTTTGGATTCTATAAGAATCGGTAGTTCCATTTTGTCTGACAGAAACCACAGTAAACTTCCCGTTTCAAAGATTTGCAGGTTCTGAATTCAAATTGGAAGAGTTATAATTCTTAAACCGATTCTTAGTGTCGTGATATTCTTACCAAAAATACATGAAATTGTTCTTAGGCACTTTTGAAACCGTATTAAGTTAATTTTTCTCTGGTTTTTGTCACAGAATTTTGGTATTAATAATTCCTGTTGAATTATCTATTTGATAATTATTGGTTGCAATCATGAATAAGATTTCGCTAAAAATTCTTCACACCTTCAAAAAGTGGGATCGTTCATAATGTCAAAGACCTTGGCATTCATTTCAATTTTTTAAATATGGGCTTACAATGATTTCATCAGTTTCAATTTCCAACGGAAATTTTATTCACGATTTTTGTGAAATCAGAAAAAAGTATTTCAATTAAGGCCTTTAAGATAGTTGAGGCACTTCTTTGAATCCAATTGATATGGATCAGATTTAACTTTTGAGGCTCTATGGAGAGTTTACCATGGTGTACATTGTTTGTAGTTCGAATTCCTCGACTCTATTATAGAATTAAAAAGCTAATATATTTCTCGTTGATTTTAGTAAGCTTCACAGTTTGCTCTTTGGTATCTACCTACATAATGAATTCATTCATTTCTGAACTGATTGTAAAGCATATTCGAAGCCGCAAGATTTGCCTTCCCAAATTGTTGTTTAAGCATTTATAATTATGCTATTTTCGCAATCTCTTGTTTTAAATTTAGTAAGTAATTTTTTTTTAAAAAAAACGTTTATTATGTAGACTTTCCAATCAAATTTATGGTTTCTTTTACTCTACCAAAGTAAGAAGTATAAAACACGGTCATTCAAAATATAGGGAAATATTAAAAATATGAATGCATTTAAACTTCAAGGCAGCTCTGATATGGAGAGTACAAAATGGATGATAATATTATTTATTTTATTATTGGACATGCTAACTCATCCCTAAAGACATACATTCAATTTGTTTGTAAATCATTGGTGGCGCATCAAGACTTAGATTCTTAGAATCCCCAATCTCAGTGTTAACATGTTTTAAAATGTTTAAAAATTAATTCTTTTAAAAAGGGGAAAACGTTTGAATATATATTAAAAAGTGTTTAGTTAATAAAAAAACTGAACTACTTAGAAGAAATAAAGTATAATTTGGGCAAAACCACATCAGCTACCAAAAAATCATACAAATAAACCAACAACAACTATTACAAAATTATAATTTAAAATATAAAAATGCCAACAACACTTTCTATCTCTCTTAATCTCATAAATTAATATACATACATCATTCTCATACTATTTCACTCTAAATCTTTTTTTTTTTTAAATCTAAACAAACAAAACATAAAAATATAAAAAATAAACTTGAAAATCACAAAACACACAAAATGTAAGAAATAAATTAAAATTCAAAAAAATACAAAAAAAAATATTTTTAAAATGCCAACGTAATATTTTTCTAAGAATAATTTTCCCCCCAATAAAAAAAAAAAAAAAAAAACAAAACAAAAAACAACACACACTTTGTGAACTTTTTAATAATAATTAATTTAAAAAAATATATATATTTAAAAACCAGAACCACTCTAATGTAAAACTGTAAAACTAAAATTTCAACAAAAACAAAAAAATATTATAATAGTGCGTAAAAATTGTAATTGATTATAAATACTTATCAAAAAAGAAAACAAACAAAATTATTGCAGCAAACTAAAAATTACAAATAAAAAAGAATAATAATACCATAAACTATTTAAATTTATAAATATTATATAGGTATTATTATTATTATAACACATAGGTAGACGAAAAGTATATTAATTTATTTTGTTTCTTAATTTTGTTGCGAAAAGATATAAGAAAATAATAAAAAAAAAAACAATTTTAAAAAAAGGACTTGAATGTAAGGAATAAATAACTTTAACAAAATGTTGTAAGGTATGCATAGCTTGGCGTATGCCTTTTTTGCAAAAACAAAACAAACAAAAATTATACAGAATTTTAAATTAGAAAACTGAATATAATACCAACAAAAATATTTCTTCAAAAATGCTATAAATAACTGTATTATAATGTACACATACTTAGTTTACAACTTTAAGAAAAAAAATACTAATACAAAAATTGGGTGTAGTTTCTTTCATTTAAATGTTTAAACAAAACAAAAAATATAAAAATCATAGAATCATGTGTTCATTGAGATGGATAAATTTTCCAATGAAATAGAATTTTAATTTAACAACAAATTAAAACAAACATATATATAAAAAAAAGCATCCACGCAAAATTTATTCTTCTCTATCTTCGAAAACGATAACAAAAACAAGAAAATAAATTAAGTAATGTATGTACGTAATTGCTTAACTTATTATTATATTATTGAAATTATTAAATACAATCGTCTAGTCTACCAAAAACAAAAAACATAAGAAAAGTAATATTTATTCTTTTAGTTAATTTCTTTAAAATTTTGTTTCTTTCTAAACAAAAATTATTATAAATTGTACGAAAAAAAAGAAAATAATTTAATAGGAAAACAAAAACTTTTGTACACAAAATGAAAAAAGAAAAACACGAAGAAATATAAAAAAAAACTAAAAATTAACAAAACATTAAAAACAACCATACATTCTCTCTTAAAACATGTTTTTCCTCTTCATTAACTAAAAAACAAATACACAAGCAAAAAAATCGTAATCGCGGATTTTTAAATTAAATCAAGTATAAAAAAACAACAACAAAAAATCATTAGAACAAAACAACAACAAAAAATAATAAACTAAACATAAATACATACATTTAAAAACAAAAAAGAAAAGAATTCCATCTATGCAAAAAATAATTTAAACATGAAATATTTAAAAATTTTAAAAACAAAACAAAGTAATAATAATAAAAATAAGGACATACCAAATATCAAATTTTTAAGAAATATAAATGAAATTATATGTTATTTATAAATAAAATAAAAAAAAAACTAAACTTTTCAAGAAAAAAAATTTAAAAACCAAAGAAACAAAACAAACAAAAAAAACCAATTCGCATAAATTTAACAAAACAAAAAATATATATAATAAACAAAATTATATAACATTTTAAACCATGTTTGTATGTAAAAGGAAATCACATGTGTTAGATCATCTTAATAAAGGTATAAAAATTACTTCTTCTTGATTTGTTTCATTTTTGATAATAAACTATGCAATGGTTTTTGTTTTCGAAATATTTAAAGGAAGTCAAGTTTTGAGCACGATCAAAGTCTTCTTAACAGCTATACTTTTCGCTTCACTCTAAACACGACCGAACAGCAGTATTTTTATCGCAGAAACCAAACTTTATTTTCCACAAAAATTTGAATAGATTGGTTTACTCAAAATTTTAAATACAGAGTTATCCATTTTGCGGTTTCAAAAGTAACTGTTAATAAGACATAAAATATTTTTTTCATGATATTTCTATTTTATTATAAAGCTTGAACACAACCTCATTTAAATTGACACCACGCGAATTGTTTCAAGCATCGATTCTTTTGAGTTAATTTTAGACCACTTTTTGACACATATTTGGGGGTCGGGTATCTCAGCCATAACTTGACAAATATTGGTTCATAAGTGCTCAAGAGTTAAAGGTTTGGGTGTATTCTTAAACGCAGAAAATTCGCGCTAGTACAATCGCATTTCTTTTATGATGTATATATGAACGCACTTCCAATGCAGAATGTCTGCAGTAAACAAAAAGGTCTGACTTAGTCCGATTTGTATGTAAACAGAGTTCAACAAATTTTGATTATTGCTTTCCGGAAAAGAAAAGAAAATTATAATGGGACAAATATCTTGCAAAGTAAAAATAGAAAGAAAATTATAACGAAACAATTTTTAAGCTTAAAAAATTATCGCATATTGCCAAAAAATGCTTTCTTCATGAAGGTGATTTCAGAGTATCTTGGTGATATGTGCGCGTAGTCATTTTAGGATGTTGAGGTCCACATTCAATGTAAGCTCCTTTGTGATAATTATACAATATCAAAAATTTAAATGTTAATTTCCACAGTTTGTTGAAAACGAGTTGAAAATATTGCATATAGAAGCGTTCTCCACAATATTGATTTTTTCCATGCTTATTCGCTTTGTAACTAAAAGTTGAATGTGTGGACAACTAATGTCCACACAGTTCCTACAATACTTTCAACATCCCTTTAAAAACGTTTATTTAAATTATTTTTATCAAAAACAAAATTAGCCCAATTCTTAATATTCAATTCCCCGGGAGACTTGTTCTCCCAGAGTAAAATCCTCCTATTCCGTATTCTCCGGGAGACAGTTTTTTAGTTAGAATTCGGGAATGAAAATTTTGTATGTTCGAAACAGCTGTTCCGAAGTATTTGACACAAGAATGTAGGTGTACAAAAGTTTCAGAAAAGGAAAACAAAAATTTTTAAATTTTTAAATGCATATATAAGTAAATTAAATTAAAAAATGTTCAGCATCGCAGCAAGAATCTTGTTTGAATAGGAGTTAGAAGATCAACAAAGCCCAAGGGTTGAGATAGTTCGAACCCTCTGGAGTTGAGTCAATGGTTGTAAGTACTTGTAAATTCACAAAGATTTATTCTTAATTTGTTTTTCTAGTTTCATTAAACAACTTGATTCTTAGGTTTCAAACGTATTATAGAGTTAACAAGGTTGTCTTCAAGTATTTGCTGGATATTCTCTCTAGATACTGTGATCCAGCTTGTTTGCGTTTCTTCGCTGAAGGAGGATACCAAACGTGGGTGGGAATTTTCTTTATTCGATTTCCTTTTCCTTGCATCCAACCCAAACGTTGTTGCAGGAACATCTTCCACAGACTCTCTCATTCCAATCAAAACATAGATGTTTTGATAAGATAAGGTTTTTCCTTATTTGGTCCACCGACCACCACCAGTCTAATTCCTTGCTTTCAGGTTCGCAACCGCCTTTGATCGAACATATTTTTTCTGATCACTCCAAACCTATGATTATATATGTACATGTAAATACAAATCTATATATGTATGTTAATAAAAATAAATCTACTAAATTTTTGTTTAAATGTTTACTTTTTTCCACTCCGTTAGTGTTTTTCTTCATTTTCCACCATTCGCCTAAACAATGCCACTTCCTCCTTTGTTTTCTTGTGTAAGCCACCAGGCAATATCGCGTTGAGCCTCCATCAAATTGAAAAGCATTTGAAGCTGACCCTTGTTTGTTGTTTTTGACCTTAACATATTTGAATTATTCAATTATTATTGCAAACAAAGAAAAACTTACATTTATTTTCGTAACTCTTCAGCTCAAGTGTCGGAACATACTCGAGCCAAATAAATTCGTATTTTCCCCTTTTTGACATTTAGAATAGCTACTTTTTTTCCCGGAGTATTTTTTCCATTTTCGAACTTGTTTAAAATAAGGGAAATTGAAAAGGGAACAAAATCCCCGGGAATTTTGTATTTAGAATGAGAGAAGGGAAAAGGGAAATATTTCCCCGGGATTTGTCATTTAGAATTTTGCTCAATATTTGCCATTACTTACATTCTTTACGAGTTCCCGCTCTTTCTGCAGCCAAACAAATTCGATACAATCTGCCCGACGCTTACGACAGTCTGACGCTTTTGAAAATTAGGTACTGCAGTTCGACTAGGTTATTTCGATCGAAAATCTGACTTTATGAAAGCAGATAGCGCAGTTCTTAGTTAGGCTGACGTTTATGAATACACCCTTTATCTGCATAAACACGGTCTTTCGCGTAGACCCACAGAAGAAATTCAGCGCTGTCAAATCGCATGATTTAGTGGCCACAGCCATGATTTGTCTCTTGCAATAAAGCTATATTCACTCGAGTTGTGTGGCATCGTCTTGTTGAAACCACATATTCTCCAAGGCGTATTCCTCAATAGCCAGAAAAAAATCGGTTATTATAAGACCATAACGCTTCGAATTTACGGTGACAGTCGTTCCGTCATCGTTTTTAAAGAAGTAAGGTCCCATCAAATCTCCGGACCATAAAGCGCACCAAACAGTGGCTTTTTGTGGATGTCATGGCCTCTCTTCAATTACTTGAGGATACTCAGAACCCAATATACAAAAATGTTGATAGCAAAATACCCGTCCACCTCCTGTTGTTCAAGCATCAATTCGACGTATCTACGGCGTTGTAAATGGTTCAGCTAGCTTCATTTGTTGTGTGAGCTGGACTTTACAATATACATAGGTGTAGATCGAAATGCAGTATACGCCATAATGTGCCTTAAATTAAATTAAATTGGGTGGCGCAACAGTCCGTTGTGAACCAGGGCCTAGTGATTTACAACTCGCAACCATTCCTGTGTGCGAGTACTGTTGTCAGGAATAATGTGTGAACGACGAAGAATTGACAGCAGCCGTATTTTCAGTGGTACTCTGCAAAACGATGATGCTTTTCAATATCTGTCACCAATCCAGTCTCTTCAAATTTCTTTAAATCTCATTTTAAAAACGATATGTGGCTGTGACATAATTACCAAGTCTGTAGAAGGTTTTAACAATTTGTATGCTTTGTGCCATAGTTAAACGATCCATTTTCGTAAATGTCATACTTTCAACTGAAAGAAATTGGTTTAACATCTTAGTTTGACTTCCCACCCTATGTTTTGAAACCGCAAAATGGATAACCCGTATTTGGTTTGATCGATAAAAGTCTAATTTTTGTCATAGAAACCAAAATGTATTTTCTATACAAATTTGAATGGTTTGAGATGCTCTTAAAACTTACGAACACAATTTTAAGTAATCTATTAGAAAGAACTTATCATTTTACTATTTAGCAGTATTTTACGCAATGGTTATTTCTTAGACTTGGGGTTTCAATCTTTCGCTGTCGGTTTTTTGACAGCTGTCACTTGATTTATGCTCAGTTTGGTTTGCCATTTCACAATGAATCAATTTACTTTTGAACAACGTTTGCAAATCGTTCAAAGTTATTACCAAAACAATGTTTCGGTTTGCATAACGCAACAAAACGATCAATTATGTATTGAAAGAAACTTTTGGTGAGCGCAATATCTCGTTTCATGGACCTTTGGCGTATCCTCTAAGATCGTGTGATTTAACACAACTGGCCTATTTTTTGGAGTTGTTTACACTTCACAGTCTAGGCGACGAGAGACGATTGAAACTTTAGAAAAGAATATGTGGCGCCGACATATGACCCTAATTTCTGCATAAAGTGGTCGAATTGTTTGACATAACATTAATATAATATAAGTTTTATGACTTCTTGAAAACTAAACGTCTAAAAAAACAACATGTATCAATTTACTAGCTATTCTAAAATTTCAGCCCTTTGCTAATTGGTAAAACATCAATTTGTCATTTTAGAACAAACATATTTTGAACTAAGTAACTCAATTAAACGTGTCGAATAACTAAACCGCTATAAGTTGTTTTATCTCGGATGTCGAACAAAAGGCTCAAACCCTATTTTTTGTACTAGTACTAGTTACAATACAAGGCTAACAACTACGGGTTCCTATTTTGGAAACCAATGAAAAATATTTAACTCTTTTATATATACATATGTAGATTCAATCCAAGAATACAATTGGTTTATGATAAATTCTTTATGAGCTTTCATTCCGAAGCACAATTATTTAACACTGAAAATGTTGAATTTGCTGGCTGAGGGGTAGATTAAAGAGTTTCTGTTCTAAACGTTTTATTTCAAAACTTATGGAGTACCTTTTAAAAAACCAATGAATTTAGAGTCCCCATCTATGTACGGATAGAGTTATTCTTATTCCTATTTGACAATAGGTGGCGTAGTAAAGACTCGAACCAATGCTATTCATAGTGCTAAGTCTCTCAAACTGTGAGACCATTGGAAATGAAGGTGGGTGTATTCGCTTTTTATGTAATCTACACAGGCAATTGTGTTATGAAATTCATTAAGAAGTATGTTTGTTATTAAGAACACCTACAGGTTGCGTAATGTTGTTAGAAAGGTTGGATTTGAATTGAAACAATCTCACTTCGCGATTTTTATGAATTCCAAAAGAGATATGTAAACTTTTCAAAGTATTAACGACATCTTGGACTTTTCAAATGTTCGCTTTTCATAACCATGTTTTTAAAATATAAAAGAAAGGTTTTCTTTGTAGATAAATAAAAGTCTTCATGTTTACGATGCTCTATTTCTTAAATCAGATATCTCGATTGGTGAATTAAAGTATCGTTTTCATTAGTACTTAGTCGTAGCGCAAAATATGGGCACACAAAACTATGATATTTTCTTGAACAATTACTTAACTATAATTTCAAGCTTTATACGAGTATATTTGTACTTCTAAAACATTTTTTTTTTTAATTTATTCTGACCAAATGTTTCTTCAAAATCATTATTTCTGTAATACATCTCATGAGCGAAAACTTAGCGTTGGTGTCGCGAACTGGAGAAATTCACGGGAGCGAGAATAAAATATTATTTTCATTCCCATAAGCAGCTAGTAGAATAAGGGAGATAATTTTGTCATATACAAAGACAAAAATGTTGATATTTAATTATCGAATATTTTACGATTTTATTTCCAGAATAATTTATTTGAGTTAAACGATATATTGAAATGTTTAAAGTTTAGTTTAAGCGATCGCACTTAGTAATTTTTAATTTTTTGCAATATAATAAGTAACAAAAAAATAAAATCAATTACCTCAGTAAAATCAATTACACACTGAAACTACAGAGGAATCTAGTTTTTGAACGCGTCAAATAAGATATTTACATTGATTCTGCTAAGTCGTTTAAATGAATGGATACATTCTAATAATCCGCTTAGTGAGTTCCAAGCTGGCTTCAGATCGGGATACTCCACCGTCGATCACATTTTTGTACTCCGCTCGATTGCTGACTCGTTTCTATTGAGAAATGAGAAACTATTTTCATGTTTCGTTGATTTCAAAGCTGCTTTCGACACCGTGGATCGCAATGCACTGTTTTACCAGCTTTTCCAGATAGGAATGTCACTTAAGTTCGGTACAGTATTGCAACATTTATACAAGACTACGAAAACATCAGTGTGGAATGGCCAATGTTAATCAGAATAGTTCCAAACGAAATCAGGAGTTAGACAGGCTGGGCACTCAGTCCAAGCTTGTTTGCACTCTTCATTGATGATATAGTCGAAGCATTTCCAGCCAAAAATACTCTATTTACCATGATCTGAATCTTTCGTACGTTTCACTCTCAAAAACCCGTTTGTTTGCATTGCTTTATTTGTAATTTTGACAATTAGTCCATGAATAGATGTGAAAACAAACAAAAACGATGCCGTGGGCTAGCGGCACTTTGCAAAGCAAAAACAAAAGGGGAGGTTAATATGTTTTTTTCCAGGCTTTTCTTTTTACTTTTTTGATGAAAAAGTCAGTTTTAAGCTTTAATTTCTCAGTAATTTTGTAGATAGCGAACTAAAGTACATTTTTGTCATGAAAAAGCATGTCCAACACCATTTTATTGTAATTAATTCACTAATTTAGAGTAATCACTACGAAATGCTTTAAATTTCATAAATAACCTCCAATTATTGTATCAAAGATGCGTTCCAAGAACCATCAAATTAAGGGTGCGAGCGCAATTTTTTTGCATTGAATTCTAATAAATTTTCGTTAATGAAAGGCTCAAACATTTCTTTTGCAAGTAATCAAAATCTGTATGTATTGAACTAATCCAAGTATATTTATAGTTTGTTTTTAATGATTTAAGCTTGCAACTATTCTTCAATTAGATTTTGATTAATAAATATTAAGTTTAAAAAAAGAGTTATAACCTTATCCATAACATTCTTGATTGATGGGTGCATACATGTGTTTGCTATGAAAAAAAAACGTTGCATCAAAATAACACCAATGTTTTAAAAAAAACTATTCAGAACGATTATAGCAAACCTGTTGAATAAATGCAGAAAAAATAAAATGAAAATTTTGATATCACAAAATGAAAACGTGAAAAATCCTTCTAAATTCATGTACAACTCATTCAATAGATCAAATAATCGATATTAATGTTTATTGTTGACGTAAAGAAGTTTTTTTTTAGTGAATTCCCACAGTTTAAAGCAAATAATTTTCATTAATTCCGTAAAAATATTTAGTTACCGAAGTTCAAGTTAACTTATTATTGTTTAAAGGGTATGTTTGATAAAAGTGTTGCTAATAATAACAAAATTAATGAGTTACGTATATATATTAAAAATGCTTTACACAAAGCAACTTATTTTTAAAACATGGTTACCTCAAATTTGTATTTTAAAATCTAACTACAAACGAAATTCTTACTCTAACATAGTACCTCAAAAATAAATTTTCAAAAATATTCCTGCAACAAACAAAACTAAAATTTGGTCTTGCAATTATCGAACTGCTTAAATGATGAAAATACTAATTTAATTGAGGAGTCTAAACAATCTAAAGTTGGCAATGGAACTTCAGAAGTATGCTTCTCGTAGCATTGTCTGTACAAAGAAATACGGAGACATCCGCCTATTGTTTCCACCTGAACTTCTAACGTCACCAAAAAAATGCTCTAAGCCAACTACACTTGAAAAAATTTCTGTTTTGTCTTTTTACAAAGTATTGTTTTACACTTTTGTCCATTTCCAATTATACTTAACTTAAATAATTTAAGTAAATAAAAACCAGCACTAATAAATCCTTAAATATGTATTTGGTCAATCTTATTTTATATCCATTAACAACATTTATTTGGATTGAAATTAAAAAGCTTTACAAATCTTCCAATTTAAGACCGTGTCAGCACTTCAGGTTCTGTTGGTTAGGATTGTTTAGTTTTTGAACGAGGCTATAAAACATTCTAAATAAAGCATTAAGATGTGCCTGCAGACTATAATGAAACATTTTGATGGGCCGGAACACTAAATGTGAGAATGTGTTTGGTTTTTGCATCATCTCACGCACACTTGCTCACATTTATTGTGTACTTAGCTTGTAGGCAAACCGAATTCTCAGTCTGAGATTCCGATCTTGGTAATGGAGTATTTTTGTTTCCAGCAGGAATCGAGTACGCAGGCGTTAACATTAAAACTCTTCCTTTCGCTGACGACATTGTTCTGCTCGCTTATACTCCGCAATCTCTTCAGATAATTATAAATAAGCTTGCTGAATATTGTAGAATGTGGAACCTAGTAGTAAATTTGGTAAATCGAGTGCAAGTAAGCAATGACACTATAATGGTAAAAAAGTAGAGTTGGTTAAAGAATACAAATATTTAGAAGTCTGCTTTACTAAGAACTTGAGCATGGAGAAACATCTCACTGACAAACTTTTTAAGCCGAAAACAGCTATAAAAGTAGCATGGAAGAACTAGACTACGATCTCAGGGAGAGAAACTACTTCCACGACTAAGAGGAGTACTCCTTAATCTAAACTACATTCCTCACAGTGAAGACTTACCGATTTTATGCAACCTGTGCAACTTGAAGGAGCGCGAGGATGTTTTTCATTTTGTTGGACGATGTGCCATATTGAGACAAATAAGAAGACTTTTCCTAGGCAGTGACTTCTACAGGAAATGGATGTCACAAAGTTATATGCATATTGAAAACAGCACATATAATTATGTAGATGATTGAAGCGTTTTAATCTTAAAACGCACTTTCTTTTTGTTTTAATTTATATAAAGCTACACTTTTAGTTGTCAATTAGGCAGACGGCAATGCCATGGATCATATTGCTTGTATTAACCAAATTATTGTTAAAAATGTGTGTTTGAATAAAATCAAAATCTATTGAATGGAATAAAGTTGATGAAAAAATTGGTATACTTATAATTTTGTGCAGAGAAGAAAAAGGTTTTAGACATCTGATAAAATGTTGAGAAAAATCGAATGGACAGTATTTTTACAAAAAATTAAAATAATAAATCAAAAACATAACGACTCAAATACATTTTTAAAAATTAAATACATTGACTTCAATTTGATTTCATCTTATAAAAATATAATTTTCGACATTAAGTACATTTTTTTAAATACCAACAGTCAATTTATTTATTAAAGTTGAAATCTACAAAAAATAGTACGAAAAATTGGAATGAATGAAGGCATTGGCTTTAAAATTGGTGAAACATTTTTGAAATAAAACTATTTCATTATATGCAGAATATTGTTGGTAATTTTAAATTAATTTTAAGGAAAATTAAACTGACAACCTTACAAAAAACACGAAAACCTACAAAAACAAAAAACTGTTAAAAAATGTATTTTGACTCAAGTATTAGGAGAACAAAGAAGGATGACTTTAAATTATTTATCTTACGCAAAATATTGTTACGAATAGTTGTTTAATGTTTTAGGCAAGACAAATCAACTGACGGGATGGGAAGTTATTATTGTGGGTCGCATCGCAGCTTCTTGTTTTTATAATTTTGAGTCTCTATTTTTACTTCAAGCTTTTTTAAAAAGTTCACAAAATAGAGAAAGTTTGACATTAAGTTATGTTTTAATAAATATGATTTAAAATATAACCAGCATAAGTGTTCATATATGCGTTTCGCCCCAGTGTAATGGTTGGGCTCATCAGAAGAGGACCATTACACCTTGTCTTTCCCGAATAAATCAAATTACAACGGGGCAAAACGCATATATGTATGAACACTTATGCTGGTTATATTTTAAATCATATTTATTAAAATTAAACAGTGTTCAGTAAAAACATTTCGACTGTTTAAAGTCAAATATATCTTTTTCATTTAGTTATGTATTTCTTGAAAGTCACTAAGCCAATTTGAGTTATAGAGAAGCTAAGATAAGGAATAGGTTTAAAATTGTATAAAATGGAAAAATAATTTATTTTTAAGCTTTCTCAACGACCTCGTATATCTGTGAAAAATTATGGAAGAGTTTAGTTTGGAACAATCTTTCATATACTACCATTCAAAAAAACTCCGAGAAAACGTTTTGTTTTCGTTTTACTATCCTTAATCTTTTTCGAGCATCTATACAGCACTCATCTCCCGAAATATTTTCTGATCACCATTTTGATCCATTAAAAAGGCCTTTATTTTGTTTTTTTTTTTGTATTTGTAATTCCAAATCGTCAATTTTGATATAATCAAATTCATCCAATTTTATCATATAGAAAGTATATTTAAAAGTATATATTTGATATGGCTTGTAAAAATAACCAATTTGACTTTAAAGTTGTTTTTGATTTTTCAATATATTCAAAAACTACCTTTCCATCATTTTAAAGGTAATAAACTATTAAAGAATTATTTATTTCTAGCTTTTACCCGCGACTTCGTCCGCATTAGATAGTAGTATGAACAAACCTGAGCTGTACTTTTTTGTAAGTATGTTCGAATTGTGCCGAAATGGGATGAGGCCATACGCCATACTAAGTGTGATTGTCATAGGTTAGGTTAATACATTTTAAGAAGAAGGTTACTGCAATATATTTTTAAATACGAAGTTTTTTATTTTTCCTTCCTTGGCCAGAACGTAAAGATTTTGTGGGTTTGAGACTCGTGAGCACGTTACACATAATTGTCCATGGGAAAAATTATTTTTGTTTTCCAAATTTACACCTGCAACTTTCAGCAATTGCCATTGAGCTTTATTTATTGTTGTTGAAACGGCAAATCGGTTTCATCCCTCTCATAATAGCCCGGTTGTTCTTGATGTCTTTCAGTGTACGATCTAGTGCTTCAACTCTTGTTTTGTGGGAAATTGCACATTCATCTCAAACCAACAATTTACATTGCTGCAACTTTCTTCGACGCTCAATACTTTTTCTGATATTACATACTGGCGTTTCCTGATGAGCTAAGCAGCAGCGTAGCTGCTATTCCTGAGAAAGCTACTGCTAAAGCAACTCCATTGTTTTTCCGAATTTGAGCTAACAATAGATTCAAAATAAAATGTTTTGCTGTGCGTTCTGAAGCATCTCAAAATAGCAAACCACTTATAACTGTGTCAAAAACTATTTTTTGTTCTGAATTTAAAAGTAGAACTTCCTCTGTTATTCTCTGCTCTAGAGCGACAGTATCATAATTCAATTCTCGAACTAAATCGCTGTCATTTCCCCAATTCTCTGTGGCCTGGTCATCCCAAATTCTTCTACAAAAGTTAACGCCTCATTGTAAATTATATCAGTTGGATTTTGTTCTTGAACTTTGTGTAAAATATCATATCATTTTTAAACTTATCTCACAACTGTTTAGGATTTGAAATTCCACATGTTGCTACTAATAAAACAAAAAGTTCTCGCACTTTGGGAGCAGATTTGCATTATGCGGCCTCTTCTAGAGTTAGTGGTTGTCGTTTTCTAATAACCCTCTGGCCTGAAACGTCTCTCGAAATGTTGTAAATTCTTGATCATTTTGCTTATGTTTTAGATCATTAAAAGAGGTTGGCCCAAGCATATGATGTAACAGCATTCTCAAACCGAAAAATTGCAACTAACATGGACCGTGTATACTTGCCCTAAAGCATCTCCGGATTTGACACCAGGCCAATTTTGAACTAGCACTCCTTGAACGCGACGTTTTCATTCTTTTTGTGTTCCATTCCAGGTGTAATATTTTGGTACCTCGATGTAAAGAAGAGTTCCTGTAAACTCATCTCTTGTACAGAGTTTAAAAAAGCGGTGAGAGTTGTTTTATTTGTAAAATATACACTTTCGCCATTTTCTAAATGCACACTGAGGTGAGTAACGGAGGGGTGCCTTTCATGTAAGGAAAACCCTAACAGACGCCACACAGCTTCGTTGCTACTGACATAACGGCCAGACTGATAGGTTTGAACTTCATCCACAGGATTCCCATGGGAATGCGTTGTTTTCCATAGGTCAAAAAAGTAACTCATGTCCTTTATTAAGTCTCAAACTATCTCCTTACCAAATTGTATTTAAATCTGTTCAGTAGTTAAGGCGTAACAGCGATTGGCCCACCTAAATTTTTCCATGGGAATGCGTCCTTTTCCCGGGGTAAAAAGAAGCCTATGTCCTTTCTCGAAACATATCGCCATACCAAATTTCATGCCAATTGGTGCATTAGTTTAGGCGTGATTGAGTAACAGACAGACAGATAGTTATTTTCACATTTATAATATTAGTATGGAGTATTTTAAGGAATGAAAATCGTCCCACATAATTTTCATAACAATTTAATTATTGACTTTTTTCATACACATAAATTTTTTTGTATACTTATTAAATTGATGGAACTGGGCCCATATTCCTGAACCAAACTCCATAAAATTTGTCCAACTATAAGCGAAATGAAAAAAAAACAACTATAAGTTTCAAAACAAAAACTTTCGACTTATAAAGAAGATTTTATTTAGTTTATATTTTTTACAGAATACTCTAAGTTCTTCTTTTATTCATATTAATATACACTGTTAAATATTTACAAATACAAATAATACATAATCTTAAAACAAAGAAAACTTAAAACTTAAAAATTAAAATTAAAACAAAAACAAATGAACAAAAAACAACTATTTGTTCCTACAAAAAAAAAAACATCCTATTATAAGTTCATCAAATTTTCCTAATGACTGAAAATGCATTTCAAATAATGATATCCTTTTGAAAAAAAATCAAAGGAAAAATTTGAAGTGATTTTTGTTTTTGTCAGCATTACTTATATATTGACCAATGGTATTAAGTTCTTTTTATCAACGACAACAAATGAACAAAAGAAACAAAAACAATAGTGAAGAAAATAAAACTATGAGAGTAATTAGAAACATCGCCATCTTTGAAAGAATCGAATTAATTGTGATGTGCTGTGCTGTGAAGGTTCAGACTCCTTTGACGGTCATTTTGATGTTGCGCTATATATGCTATGCATCTCTAATCGAATCGAATTGAAAGTCCTTTGAGTTGAGAGATAAAATATGAGCAGAGAGAAAATAATAAAAGTAGAAACGATACGACGACGACGATAGGCGACGACGGACAAAGGAATTCAATAATCACTTTTGCTTCACAACTAAAAATACTATACTATACACCATAACCCCCCTGTCCACTCATAACCACCCGCACCCACCCATATATTGGTAAGTTCTCTGCTTGGTCTTATATATGTATGTATATATAAAAAAAATATTGGATGGGTTCAATTGAATGAATATCATCATCAGGACGAAGACAGCAGAAACAACAACAAAAAAAAGCTGTCACATCCTTTTTTTGTTCTTGACGAGAGTTTGATGCTTTTGAATTGAAATTAAATTTCCGTCTTCTTTTCAGGGGTGGCATCCTCCTCGTGCTGCACCACTTTCAATTCCACATCTTTGACTTCCTCATCGAATATTTTCAAGTCCTTAACATAGTACCAGACGCCCACATCGAATATTGAACCAAGAGTCACAAATATTGAGGCAATGAAGTTCAATGTGTATCTATTTTGAAAGAAACGAAAAATAAGAGAGAGAGAGAGGCAAGGAGTTAAGTAAAAGATGGAGAATAATTGATAAAGGATGTTTTCTTGGTTGTATGTTTTCCCAAAAATAAGGGCTTAACTTACCTGAGAGATTCTGGATCATAGAGCCAGCAGTTGCCTTTGTTCGAACAAGTCTTACCCCAAACCAAACAAAGCTTGTCTATCACCCATCCAAAGAATATTGGACTCGGGATGAAAGCGAACAGACTCATCATCATAAGACCAAAACCCATGGCAGCTGTTTTATCCTTTTCCGGGACACATCTCACGGAAACTAAGAAATTCGAAGCACGACCAGTGGCACCAATGAACTTAAGGGCACACAAAACCGCCAAAAATGTCACAAAGTAGCTGTAACAGTTCACAGGACATGATCCTGGAATAGCTTGTCCACCCAAACCGAACTAAAATTGATAGTTTGGTGTATGTTAATGGAAGATTATTAAAAAAGTCTTACTTATATTTATAAAAACAAACTTACATCGGATGGAGTGATTGTTGTTGTCCCGTCATCTAAATCGAGAAAGTCATCCGTCGAGCTTTCATTGAGAGAAGTTAGGCGGGCAAATACTGGACTTGCACGTGTCGAATTGTTGCTAGGAATGCAGGAACAGTCAAAATATGTCTAAGGAGATAATCAAAAAGACAAAAGATTGATGAATTTCTTTAAAATACTAAAAAGCTGTTAAGTTTGATTTTTTCAAATGTTTTCAATTTATATCGAATTTATTCAAAATCATTCTTCAACAATTGTTCTTTATTTGAGAAAAACTTATGCTGGCTAAGCTTTCAATTTCTAGATTATAATTGTTTCTAGGAAATCCGGAATTTGCAATTATTTATAAAGTGTACACCAGGGCGTAGTTTGCTTGTTTTGTTTCATTGGTTAAGGTGACAACTTACCTTAACTCCTTTTGATGAAATCTGCTCATTCTTGCAGCCTGCGTGGCATGGTGAAATATATGTCATTCCATCTTCACCACAAATTGGTGAATATCTCACATAATCACATTGACAATTTGAATTACAAGTTGTACTCATTGTTGAGCTTAAAAATGCAAAATAAGAATAAGTTAGTGAATTTGAATTTGAGAAAAATAGACAACCTTACCTATCATGAATATTCACAATGACTGATTTCTCATTTCCAGGACATCCAATAAACGAATATGTCAACATACCAGCAACTGTCAGGAAACCAACCAAAACATTCCAAGCTGCCATGTATCGAGCTTTTGGCTTATATTTCGAGATGACATAACCCGATAGAAGAACACCAATTGCAGAAAAACCCAATGCTATAGTTCCCGTTACCAAACTTTAAAAAAAAAAATAAGTCTTCAGGAAATTTTAAAGGAAATAGAAGTCAAACCTTGAGGTCGCCGCAGACTGTCTATATTGAATCTCAATATATTTCGGTGTGAAAATCCAATACGGCGTATAACCGAACAAATAAAACACCGACGAGAAATTATTACACATCAAAGTTGGATTTTTAAGCAATCTTTTAAATGTCTTCAACATGTCCTTCATCGATGCTGGTGTCTCAACTTCTGCTTCAAGATCTTTTTCGGTTTTTTCAACACCTTTTTCTTTCAGCTTTTTCCTTTCAGCTTCAACAATTTGTCTTGCTGCTGCTCTTGGCAATTGTTTTGGAAACATTGTTAGAAAGAATCCTGATGCAGCTAGAAGTCCACCCAACAACAACCAACCCATCCACCAGGCACCCAACCATCGTGGATCTTTTTGTCCAATAACTGGACGTAAATTTGGTGCAATATAAACTCGCAGGCAGAATGAAGCTAGAGCATAGCCCAGAGCTGGTCCCAACATACGAAGGAAGTACGATAAACCTTGATAGAATTGGAAAAAAGAGAAACAAACAAATATTTAAGGGAAGCTCATAAAACTTTGTTGCACAGTAAATTTTGACTTTTTTTAGTAATGATGTGAAACTTTTCTCGACTTAGTGGAGTGTGATCTTCTAGAACAGTTTTATCGTTTGTTAGCCTTAAAAAAAATAATATTGCGTCTTGTCTAGTCTAGTCTTGTAGTTGTAAATTAAGCTTCAAAATTCTAAAGATTTGTCCGAGAAGAGACTTAATTTTGGTCAGCTGTCATCTTTTGACAAGTTAACGTTGTCGGCAAAAATTGAACAGTAAAACGCTCTAACGACGTCATAGACTGCTAATAGTGATTAAAATATTAAGTAAAAGCTCAATATTAACATAATTGATCCTAACAGGTAAAATGTGAAGTTGTCGAAAATTCTAGTTGTTTAAAATGTTAAACCATATTGTATTAAATCTTTGACAAGGAATCTTATATTTAAAAGCAATAAAAGCTTATTTGAAAGATGAGATTTAAAAGTGTTCAAAAAAATGTATGATAAATCATTTCGAACGCCCATTTCATCACTAATCAAATTCCATCCAGTTTGATTGGGTTTAAACTAGTTTAAGAGAATTAGATAAATCTCAAAATGTTATTGACTGTCAGTAGATTAAATCAAAATCGTCATGGAATAATTGTAGAAAACTTAAAATATCTGTCCTCCTGCGATAAGAAAACTGCATTCCTACTGAAATATAAATTAGATGAACTCAAAACCCTAAGTCCACCAATTAAATGATATAAAAAAAACCTTAAGTGTGCGAGAAAATGTCAATAAAACCCGGGATAGATCTACGTCGATCATTCTTATCTTTCTGTCTATATCTGTTTAAGGGTGACAAATATAGCTTATTCTTATTCGGGAAGGTTGACTTCGAAAAACGTTGAAATGTTGAATTTTCTTATGTTTACCTAGAACTGGCGTCTGTATTTACAATTTGTTGACATAATGATTTGCAAATATACAAAATGAATGCAGCAAGGCGTCTGATTTAAGATAGATGTAAATAAATGAGGAAGCCTTTTAAATAGGTATACAATTTTTTTTTAAACTCACTTAAGAGAGCGGCAGTTTTTGATTTTTTGGTATTATCATCCATGTAGGACACTCCCAGAGTATAATATAAGGATCCTCCAATACCAGAGATGAATTGAGCTATAAAAAGCACTACTTGAGGAGCTAGATTTCCTTCACCATGTTCGCATTCTAAACCATTTCCTATTTGAAAAAAAAAACAAGAAAATTAATATTTCAAAAACCATTTTTCAATCTGACCTATGCAGGTTAACCCACCTTTGTTTCTACAAAGTAATTTTGAACGTTGTGCTTCAAGAGCTTCCATTGTAGCATTTTCATCAGGCAGAGCACCAAATTCTTCTGTAAGTGATAATGCATCCTCTCCTGGGCCGTATAAAAAGTGGGGCAATGCAGTTAGAAGACAAAATGCAACAATAGTTAGAAGACCTATAAGTAATTTCAAAATTTGCTTATTTTATCATCTTTATATTTATTTATATATTGATTTCATACCAAATCCAATCCATCTTGGTCGATGTCCTTTTCCAGCATAATAACTTAATGCTGCCGATACGAACATTTGACTTATATCATTTCCCACAGATATTATTCCAGTATTTTTGGATGGAATTTTGAAACGTTTTTCTATTGTTGTTATCGTCCCGTTGAAATAGGCATATGTCATTGAGAATACACATCCAACTAAGCCATAAAGGCAAACATAGGCTGTTTGATTGGCAAAACTAAAATAAAAAAAAGAAAACAAAAATTAGTAAGGAAATAAGATCAATTGATCAAGGACATTCTTATCATACTAGAATTTGTATGGGAATGCTAATAAAAAGGGGGATGTTTTAAGTAGTCAAAATACAATGATACAAAGTCGATAAAAGTTGATAAAAAGGGAAAAGTTTTAAATAGTCAAAACGCGATGATACAAAGTCTGAGAACTTACATTTCTATTCAAGTACTTATTCATTAAGTTTGCTTTTTTCATATTCGATTAAGGTGTAGTTGTTTTGTAAACAGGAAAAAAGCATAAAGCACTTAAGAATTAACCTTGTCTGACACAAATTAATTAGAGTTGTTTCATGTTTAAACTTAAGGTAACAGACGAAGGCTAACTAAAAATAATATTATTTTTCAAGTTATCTATGTTTATTCTTCATTTTTTAATTTAAAATAAACCAAATATCAGTCAGTTTCTCTCAAGTAAGATGTATTTGAAAAAAGAATGGAACTGGATTAAAGTCTAGGCAATTATAGGCAAATTTAGTGGCGCCCGACGCGACATTTTAATTTTTGTAAACTGTTGGTTATCTGAATTATAGCGAATCAAGGTTTGTGGTTTGAGGGTAACAAATGCCTAAGCTGCACATTCCTATTTCTGGTCGATTACAAAATGCAAGCTTCAAATAATTTGGTGTATTTTTAAAATTAGGTAAAAATGTATTTGTTGAAAAACTATATTTGTTCTTAACTATGTTCATAGGTTTGTACTTAGATGCTTTGCTGTAGACTTACAAATTACAAATTAAAACCAAGAAATTATTATTAAAACAAGCTACTACTACTTTCCAATTTGCTAAATACTTAGTAATTTAGAAGACTATTAAAATCCTAATTTAATTTGAATAAAAAAGGTGCAACACGACTTAGTGGTGACAGTTCGTAAGGTTAAAGCAGCCATTGTGTGATTTTAACTTTGTTGGAAAAAAAGTAAGAAATTTGAACTTTCCAAATAATTGTAACATTTTACTCACTCGTTTGACTTTAAACTTGTCTCGTTTTATGCAAATACTATTTTTGATATCTGGTTCAAATTATAAAAACTAAAATTGACAGGGCACTGGGATTCTCAATGGGAAAATAATTGGACCCTTTGAGTTGCCGTTGATTTTAACTGCCCAAGGTTATTTGGAGTTCCTCCAAAACGACGATCTCCCAACCTTGTTTCATTGGGGATGCATTAAGGAAATCGTATACAGCAAGCCGATGAGGTCTTTAGAGGAAGTAAGAAATCGTGTGGAGGCAGCTGCACTTTTTTGACATTTTTATCAATAATGTATTCGGCCCTAGAAGTTGAAAGCTTGGATTTATCATTAGGACAACATCGTAGAAACCGCAAAGTCCAACAGTTATAATAATTTTCTTCTACTTATGTGTTGGCACAAGTAATGTAAAATATTCCTGAAAAAATGATCATTCACTTGTAGCCGTGGTATTCAAAAATGTAAAGTAAGAAAAAAAAATAAAGCACATAACAAAAAAATGCATATAACTTTTCTTGTGGTTGGGATAGAACTTTTTTATCAGTTTTCAGGACGGTCATAAAGTCTACTATGAGGCATTTCAGGGTTATCCATTACTTACGGGACACCCTGTATAAATAATGACAATAGGGACAGTTGTTTGGGAGCTAGGGCTAGTTTACTTCGCAAAACAGAGAAAAAAGAGTTTTTTGAAACTTTGAGCACGTGTCGGCAGCATTTAGCGTTATCGAATCGAGCTGAAATTTTGGCTAGCTAAAAATCTGCAAAGACTAATCATTTTATAGGGTTCCCCCGACCCAATTTCGAAAATCGATTTATTGCGGTCACTCTAGTGGACATACTGCAAAATGCTATGCTTCCATGGGCTGACGAAAATATACCACTTAAATGGCGTTTCTAGCAAGACAACGACCCTAAGCAAACGGCGAAATCAACAAAGCTCTGGTGTCAGCGAAACAAATTGGACGTAATGGAGTAGCCTTTTCAATCACTGGATCTAAATCCTATTGAGAACCTCTGGAATGAACTGAACCTACCAACAAAGTGGATCCATGAAGAACTGTCCAAGAAGTGTGGTATTCGATTTCACAAGAAAAGTGCAAAATGTTGGTAGACACTATGCCAAATCGAATGGATGTAGTGTTGAAAAATAAAAGGTTTTCAACGAAATATTAAATATTCATTGCTACTAAATTAAAAAAATGTATTGGTTATCAAAGTGTGTTGTTATTTGTTAAATTAATCAAGTGTTGCTATTATTATGATCAACTTGTTATAAACCCTACAGTACTATGAAGTTTTGCACGTCCTACACAAAATATTAGCAAAAATTAGAGAGTGTTGCTATTATTTTGGCCATAGCTATACATGTCTTCATAAATTAAACTTTAAAATAGAACAGGAAAAGTTCATTATACAACAAACTAAAAACAAACATTTTTGAAATGTATCATTATCATCATGGAGTAAGTGATGCCAGAGCCAATTTCTTTAACAGTTTTAGTTAAACGTCAAAATATAGTCTCAAGTATGAAGTTACACTGGTACCAGTGGTATACAATAGCATTCAAAGGGAGTGCTTTTTGGAGGGTGACGGTTTCAGTTCATTCAGAATGGAATGATGGAAAAAACCCTTTTGTACAAATTTAAGTATTTTCTATTTTCTACTTTTTTTTCTAAGTATTGCGATCGAAAAAATGTTTAATCGAAATTTTATTCAAACATGACAATATTATGGTGGAGAAGTAAAAAAAAGTGGGTTTGGCAATTCCACCTCTCCGGGTGTTTGTTCTCACCCTCTGTAGCCTAAGACATTGGGTACATTAAGTTTCAACTTTTAAATTAAGATTCGCGTTGGGTGTTTTCGAAGCATTTCCTTTTTTAAGACCAACAATAACAGAAAAATACAATAATTCGAATGCTCTCCACAAATTACCCCTCAAGCAATAATGAACCCATTTAAATAATTTTTCAGAAAGCTTTTATTGTAAAAATAATATTTGATGATCAAAAACCAAAATTTAGTTTCTTAAAACCAGTTATTATTTTATTAAACCAGCAATTGCTTAATAAAGCAAAAGTTTTTTTTAGAATTTAAATAACATTTGAGTTTTTGGAAATAAAACTACTTTCGTGTAATAACAGTAATATTTTAAAATCTTCAAACATTTTTTTAAACACACTCTTTGAATTCATAACCAAGTTCATGTAACTCCCAGCATTTTTTTCTATATCAATTTTTTGATTACATTTTTTTCAACAATTGAGGTTTTAAGAAAACTGTATTAAAGGACTAATTTTTGTAAGAAACTTAATAAAGTAGTAGGTGTATATCAATTTTCTTAAACAAACCGTTTTTGTGTAAGTAAATCGACAAGAAACATAAATTTAGTAGCTTTGGTTGACGGTAATACTTAGTTATTTTTATCCTAGCAATCCAATTTTCTGATGCTAAGAACCTAACACGCAAAAATCACTTGAAAATTAAAACCATACATTTTTTAAGAACTCTTTAAATCCTATTTTTAGTCCATAACTTTGTATTGAAAGTTGAAAACCTATCAAATAAGAGCAAATTTTAAAATAATAATAAATTTCAACCCAACGACATGTAGTCATGTCTTAGTATGTTTGATAAATAAAAGTAAATATTGAAAAGAACTCTTTAGTATTTTAAAAAGATACTCACGCTTGAAAGAATCGTCCTCTGAAGATCCAAAATCCGCAAGTAAGATCATCTGTCAATGGCATATCCTTGAGCAGTTTGTCAATATCAACGCTCATCTTGACCTCATTCTCCTCGGCATTTTTCTCCTCTCTTCCTGCTGATTTCTCATCGTCCTTCTGTTTAGTTCCATTATTGAGTAACTTGGCTTCCACATCGATATCCTCATCACGATTATCCTTTTGATTTCCGCTTTTACTCTCAGTCATTTTTAAATAATAATTTTATTTCTAAATAAAAATTCACTAACACACAACACTATCTATATTTTTTGTATATATCACAATTTATTGCAATTTTTCTATTTCAAGGAGATTAGATTATGGTGATCCTGTATGACAGGATACAAAAGGTATTGCCACAATTTTATTTTTTAATTTAAATTAATCTTCTAATTGTTAGAATTAAGAAGGTTACTTTCTGAACTATGTATGTCCGATCGAAATGCATAGTCTGTCTCTAAATAAGAGATGCAAAACGATCTTTAGAGTCTTTACCGGGCGCAGCAGTGGCGGAGCTATTTTCCTATCTATGAGGACGAGTTATCACAGCAAGTTTATCGCGATATTAATAGTCGATCCAGTGCTCTATTTCAGTTTTATACCGAAGAAGACAGTTTTCCAACAATACTCGTTCCCCTCTTCGAGTTTCGAGTTCTATTTGTCCAGAAATTATAAACTATTATATTGATGGCTATAAAATGTGAAGCTATCTATCACTTGTTAAGGTTGTTTAATGATGATTATACTGCACTGACTGCCTAGGTAGGCGACAATGACAACGACAACGGACAAATGCTGCAAGTTGTATAAATTGTATTATGATGAATTTAGAACTCAATGCCTTTTTGATATACTATTCGTAGGTACTTGAGCCGGGGAAGTGCGGTCCGCATGTGTAATAATTATTGCTTCTTCTTAGCAAAATAATCATCTTAAATACGAGTAGTCCAATAAGAGCGCGACGTTTGTCTGTAATTTAACGTTGGTAAATATTTTTTCAATTGATAAGGATTAAGATGTGCGATGGTTTATATCTGTAAAACGAAATAAAACAAAAGATGTTATTTTTCAATTTTAATAAGATAAGTAGGTAGGGGTAGATGTAATATTTTAATTCATCAAAAACGTTAATAAATCACTAGATTTTCTAGATTTTTTTACCTCGTTTATTTAATTATGAAATGGAGCATTTTTGTCTACATTCTGTAAGCTTTTAATTTGGTGTAGATTTAAGTGGAAGTGGCAATGACGGTAAAAGGATTAACCTTTATTTGATAAACTTGAAATTTCATTATTTCTTAGGGCTTTTTTTAAATATTTCATAATGTTTTAAAATATTTCTTTATTGTGTATTCGTTAAATTAATTACCACTTCACTAGTTCCATTTAGTTGTTTCTTTTCGATATTAGGAAAAGGTAAAACTTCTCCACAAAACGTAAAACGAATTTTACTAACATGTTTTGATATTTAAAGCGAAACTAAAATAATAAACTTGAGTTTATAATTGTTAAAAAATGGGAACACAAATAAATATGTTTCATTTTCACAATTTGTATTTTAATATATAATAAAATGGTTTAATTTTAATATTATATAAAATTATAGTATTTATAACAAACATCTGGTGCACCTTGAATAAGAATTTCAAATATGTAATTTCTTTTTTTAATTCAGTATTGTTTAATAATAGTATTAATTTATCATTCCACTATGCAGGGCCCAGTTATTCCGTGCACGAAAATTCCTTCCTACACCATGACGTAACCTCCTTAGAAATGTTACTGCTTGCCGATTGTTGTCGAATTGTATCGCCCATCTGATCTTCCCCACACTCCTTTACGTCCATCTAGCTAGCGTAGACAAAACCTGGACTTATCCCAGTTGGCCACAGTTCAGCCTTGGTAAAAACAAGCAAATTCCTTTCGCTCGTACAGCATCGTGAGTCTTTTTATACGACCAGATAACTCTCCATTAAACGCCGCCTCACCGTTTAAGCATTAGCAGTCGTTCCTTTCACTGTTTAAAGTCTTTGAGACACTTCAACCGCTGTTTGGTGACGATCTCGAAAGTTTGAAGCACCAAATATTTCTTCAAAAATATTATCATAATATTAACAACACATCATTATTGGGACACTTTTTTTTACAACTTTTCTTACAAAATTTTTCCGAGCGACAAGACAAAAGAAACGATATGTATAAAGTATATTAATTTTTGAACTATAGCAATGAGTGAACAATTGCATAAGAGAAGACCAAAAATTGCATTTTTGTGGTCCATTTTTTTCTAAAAATATTTTGCATATACCGGAATAGCTTCAAGCCAGCTAGGAAGGCTTGCCCATATTCAACGGACCAAATTTTGACATGATCAAAAATTACGGTAAAAAATACTGCAATGTCCCAAAGGCAGTACAAATTTTTGATCATTTGTAAAAAATATGAGGAATTCTTTTTTTTCCGCGGTTATTACGTTCGTTTTCAATGACACTCCATTTGTTAGCTCTTAAGAGAATCATCTAATCTCTTTGCTAGGCTGTTAGCAGCCAAATAAACGCTGCCAGTGAGTGTTATAACTCCGTCTGTCATCGAGTGCGTTAGTGATTCTATGGAGCCAATCTTTTTTCGCACTCATACTGTGGAGAGAATCCTAAAACATCTTAACACATATAAATCCACTAGACCGGAGGGTATCCCCGATATTGTTCTGAAGAGGTGTTCTTCAACGCTAGCAACTGCTTAAACTTTTTATCCATCCTACTCCTCAGGTCTCGTTCCGAGTGGATGGAAAACCACATTTCCTCCAGCCTATCCCCAAAAAAGTCGAATATTCCTCGCCGTCTAATTACCAACCGATTGCACTAACGTCTCTTCTTTCCAGGGTCATGGAAACGCTGGTTAATTATCAGCTCACGAAATATCTCGAAGATCGAAAGCTTCTTAATGACCGACAATACGGCTTTCGTAGCAATAGGTCAACTGGTTATCTCATGGTTTATCTCACCGAACAGTGGAACAAATCTTTACATAGTTTTGGAGAAAGTAAGATTATTGCACTTTAAATTTCAAAAGCTCTCTTATCGAAAATGCTTGCTTCCGGTTTTCATGAATCCTTCTTTCATTGGATTAGTAATTACTTTGCAAATCGTTCAATACAAGTAGTATTGGATGGATTCAAGTCTGAAGTCCATAAAATAATTGCTGGTGTGCCGCAAGGCTCCGTTCTATCTCCAACACTCTTTCTCATCTTTATTAATTATCTACTGTCTGCAACGACTTATCCAATACATTTGTTCGCACGATAGTGCTCTTTGCTTTTCTTAATCATTTTCAATTTCAAATCTTTCTTCTTCGCATGTGGAATTGCAATGACAAAATATGATAAGCTCATTAAATTCCGACCTAAACAGCATTGTACAATGGGGAAAAAAAATTACGTGCAAATTAATGCTTCGAAAATCCTATGCTGTCTTGTATCGTTAAAGCGAGATATACCCCCTTTGCCATTATCCATAGATGGCACTTGCATCGAGGAGACTAAACATCTCGATATTCTTGGTATGTGTATCACCAACTATCTCTTGTGGAACGATCACATTAGCGATGTCGCCAAAAATTCCGCAAGGTGTTTGGGTTTTCTAAGGCGATGGCAGAGATTTTTTTCCCTCTCTGATATGGCTGTTATCTACAAGACTTATATACGTCCAAAGCTTGAGTATAACTCCCGTATCTGGGCTGGTGCTCCTGCAACTTACTTAAGCCTCTTGAACAGTATTGAACGAAGAGCAATCAGATTGATTGGTGGTATTACCTCTTTTACCGTTTTTTTAAACAGTTTATATTTTAGAGAAATAGCCAGTTGCATTCATCCCCTTAAACAGTTCATCCAAAATACTCGCGTTTCTAGGAATGCTCATCAATATACCCTCGAACCCAACTTCGGTCGTACTCTCAAGTACATAGATTCGTTCTTAAGCGGTACTACGCGAATGTGGAATGTCTTGCCACACTCTGTCTTTCCCTTCAAAAATGGATTCTTTAGGATTCAAAAATATACCTGCAAAAAAAGTTTGTTTTCAAAAATATAAACGCCATTTAATTTCTCAAATTTTTGATCAACAAATATAATTGAGACAATATAAGAGCTTGTGCAGAAAAAAATTGTTGATATAAGTTGATTCGTTCTAGAGGAACCTTAAAAATAAAATAACGGTTTGTTGGGGGGGGGGGGTGATTATATACTTCTGGATCAATACTGTTGGTTGTTTTTATATTGAATTAATCCAAATTAAGTAAACAAATTTTAGAGAAATTTAAAAAATAGTTATCGGTTTGTTTTTGAGAAAATTGGAATTTTTGATTATTGCCCAAAAAAATCGGTTCAAAAACTTAATTTTCAAATTCGAAAATTATTAGCACCCCATTAGATAGATTTTTACTTAGCCTACAAAAATACAATCATAAATATTCTGAGGCCCTACTATATATTTCATTCTACTTTTGAATCTATACGAAATTCATTTCCGATTCTGCTTTCAAATCGTACTACGTATGAAAGTAGAATCGGACGCCGGTTATACCAACTTGTTTTCAACTTTCGAACGAGTATCGAGGTGTTTGACAGTTTAAAAAAAAAAACATCAAATTTTTGGACAAGAATAATTATTACAGAAATGAACGCCGTTGGAATTTGGTTTAATTTGCAAGAAAATGAAGAACGGTACGAGCAAATTGAACGCAGAAGAATAAGAGACAATTCCAACATAATGCAGCTGAGTGAGAACCATATACATTCATATATAATGTATATGGTAGAATATTTAAACGCATTCGTAATAAAAAATATGTACTTTTGTTTTTGTTTTGTTAAGAACTATCGTTTTTCTAAAGAAGGATTTATGTTCTTACTTAACACTACTCCTATATCATCCGACATGACTACTCGCAGAAGACAAAATGCTGTTCCGATTATCATTTAGTTATCAGCAGCACTGAAATTTTTGGCAACAGGAGGTTACCAAAATCAAATCGGCGGTGACAAGAACGCTGAAATTGCACAGCAAACCATGTCAAAAATACTTGCCGAAGTTTTGACTTCAATCGAAAGAGTCATGTGCCCGCTGATGATGAATTTTGAGATGAATAAGGAAGAGAAACGAAAGTCCAAACGCTATTTTTGGAAAAATCACGAATTCCAGTTGTAATTGGGGTGGTAGATGGAACTCATATTCAACATTTTACTTACACATTGACAAAAAAACACTTCGCTCGCAAAAACACATTTGATGTAGAGTGATTATTTTTGATTCTGCCTTGTTTTGAATTCTACTTTCCAGTTGCGTAGTCTTTTATTCGAAAGTTCATAAAAATATAGTTGGCATTACTATAACTATTCGATTATCGTTCGTTCGAAAGTAGTCAAATAGATATATAGTACCAATTTTTCGAATTTGAGCAATTTCATTGAAAAAGGACACGTTTTTCACTATCAATTTTATTAATGAAAGACGTTTATTCCAAGAATAAAAATTTCTTATTATGGAATAATAGTAATTCAATGATCAAAACTGTTAATAAAACATTAAAAATACAATTTTCCTGAGATAGTATAATAAGGTTTAGAAGGTCTTAGAGAAATCTACAAAAATCTTTTTGATACTAAGTGTAACTAAGAATTTCTATGAGTAGACCTTATTTTGAATTGATGGTTTCTTGAACTCACGATTTTTTAATGGTTTATTTTATTAAATTAAAATCCTTTTGTATATTTTTAAAAATCTCATAACAAAGCTTTTTATTTTGTATGGCTAAACAACTCTCTTTGGTTGAGCTTAGAAAACGCCACTTAGTGCACATACACTTTTGTTGCATTCATAACATGTTTAACTTAGTCCACGGAATAAGGTATAATGACTTTGTTGCTGGCAATTAATCATATGAGTATTTAAATATGTAAATTTTATATCGCAATCTTAATTTAAGGCTTAACTTGGTTGAATTGTTACATTTTAATTAAAAAATATTGGTTTTAAACTCAATCAACATAAAATTAAGGTTCAGATAGATACTTTAGAATTTTTGTTAAGAGTAAAAATGGATTTAATGATTTTATGCCATGAAAATATAACCTTGAACCACTTGAAGCTTATACACTAAGAAATTCAATGGTAACCTCTTCTTCTAAAGAATTTCAATACTATTTTGAATTTTTAAAATAAAAAAAACATTAACATACATTATTTTTACGAACTCCTTGTAGACTTTGTATTGTTTGTTTATTATACTTTAGTTTCTGATCCTAAAACACGATGTCAAAACACATCTTCCTCGTGATCATTTTTGTTTGTTTGTTATTTTTTATTTTCTTAAATTGATAAACTTATCCACATATATGAACTACACGGTCAATTCAATTGTTTCGGTGACAATAATATTTAAAATTGACTGAGGCAACGATGGTATAAGGGAACATCACTTGACAACTCAACTGATGTCTTTTTTTGCCCATATAATAATTTAAAACTCACATTAAAATGAAATGCTTTCCAAAATAGTTTCACACCCGTGTCACACTTTTTTTAAACATAATATTTACTTTTTCCGTTTCAAGCACAAACTAAATAATTAATTAAAACAAAAAGAATGCGTCTGTGGGCACAGACATAGAATTTGCTTAGAATTTTTGTATCTTTTAATGGGTTTCCTGTTTAAGAATCTCACTGGATGTCTGCTATATATTTAGTTTCACGTATTTTATTTAGAAGCTACTACCGACGCGACGATAACGACGACGAAAAGAAAGCAACGGAGCAACGGACTACAACGTGTAGTCTTATATGAATCTTCTCCATTTAAAGCGCCACTTGAGCTCTCACACAAATCACTTCACTGAATTTGTATCATCATCTTCCCTCACTCAGTGAACTCACAGAAATAGATTATTCTAGGGATTTTTTGGGACAAGATACAAATCATCTCATAATCGAAAATGTTTTTCCAATCTGATGATAATAGGGGTTTAACGTATGACAACAAAATGTTGACGACAAAAATGTTGCACAAAACACATCAACACAAAATAACTAACAAGGGTCGAAGGGGGATGAGAACTAACTACTTACACATATGCACTTGTAGAAATTAGAAATAAGATCCGTTTCGATCGACTTAGGAAGCTCTGATGGCTGAGACGCAAAGATTCAATTACATTGTAATCGACCGACACCGATGAAGCGATGATGAGGGCACTGGGCATCACCATAACATACCGCAACACTCTTTTACCCAATGCACTTGAACTTCAACTTCAAAACTTGCTATTGCTATTTCCTTTTCCGTTTTATATAATATTTTGTATAACGAAATTTTGATTAATTATTTAATTATATTTTAAGGGGGTTGATTAAGTGAATCTAATTTTTTTTTGTATTTCTTTTTAAGTTTGTTTTAAATTGAAAAGAAACAGAACACAATCGCGGTTATGATGGAGAGCAATATAGGTTTGGTGTATCTTGTTTGCATCTTATCCCACAACTAACTAAACTAAGTAAGTAGGTACGGGTAAGTAAGTAAGTAAAGTATAAAGCGACAGCGATTCGCATCATCTCAATCCGTAAAATTTGTAAGAAGAGCCTTCAAAGCTAATTTCATAACGTAATATACGATTGCACGGTTTTTGTTTTAGTTATTTTGTACCGTCTTCATCGTACTTGTACGTGTACGGCACAGTACGAAAGTCAGTGGTGGCGGAACTTTCGAGGGCGGATTTAGAAAAAAACATTCTTTAAACTTGAGATCTAGATAAATATGATTTTTTAAGTTAGAAGATAGGTTTTTTAGATTTTTTACAAAGATTGTTCACGATTACTTCAATTTTAATATCAATGTTTTTAAATTTAAGATAGTTTGGTAGATTTACTATATTTTTGTCATAGAGTTCATAAAGTTGATCCTTTTATTACAAACCTTAGTGCCTCTCTTGCCCCACCAGATTTAACTATATCCAAAATTGAATTAAATTAAAGGAATTCAGAAAAAAAAGTCTGAAAATGAAATATCTACTGATCTAATTCTGCTTAGCTTTTTAAACTTTCTTTCAGTATATTTTTTTCTGATAAAAAATCATTATTGAAGCTTCTGTTTTCTAAACAAGCATAAAAAGATGATTCCTTCGAGCCGGATTTGAACCAGCGACCTATGGATTTCTGCTTGAAACTTAATCTTATCTTTATAAACTACAGTCCACCGCTCTACCAACTGAGCTATCGAAGGTTATGTCTTGTTTTATGTGTTCCAAAATACGTGTTTATTTTGTATTTTTAAATTTAAATTAGATTTCGTTTAACATCATGAGCTGCTTACTAAGCCATACAAATTATAATTTGAATAATAAATCGATTTAAATAGGTGGATAGCCGATCGTTAAATCACTCAGCTTAAGGGTTTACAGAACTCAATGCCACCTTACGTATAGGTCTTGACGAGTACAAAATGTAATGTGTTCACTTCTGGTTATTTTTTAGAGTGAAAGGTTTATTAATCTTAATGATACTTGTCTCTCAGAAATCTTCTATTAGTTTCCCACTTTCAAGTAAATGCAGGTATGTCACTACCCTGCTAGATGATAAATAGTTAACTCTTTGTTAAGTTGAAAAAAATTCAAACTATAAACCCCAAAATCAGCACATAATGTGCGGATCAAGTTTATTAAGAACAAACTGCAAACAGTTAACTTTAAACTTATCTTTGACATATAACCCTTATTAGAACCTCGAACTCCATGAAGTAAATGGTGATACGAAGAATGCACCCAATGTTTTGTCTCTTTTATAAAACTATCTAATCCAATTCTCAAAACAGCAAGAGCGGAACCAGATTTTTAATCAGAGGGGGGTCACGCTCTTAACATATAGACGAGTTTTTACTGTCCGGTTAAAATTGTTCTTTAAAGAAGGCTTACAAAATTTAAATAAGATAATGTGCATCTTAACCTTAAATGTACACATTTCAAGGGCTAAAGTGACAACTTCAGTTATTAAATTATTTTAGAACGCTATTGTATATAACGGCGATGACGAACCGAATTCCGCTGTTAGGGAGATAGAACCCCTCAACCTCGGCGACGCAGATTAACAATTCCGCCTACCCGACCCTGACGAAGTGAAGATAGCTATATCTAAACTTAAGTCAAACAAAGAAGAGAATCTCAGGATAGTTTGCCCGAAATATAAGAAAGGAGAACCTCTTAATTGCGCCAAATACAGAGGCATCAGTGTCCTTAACTACATATAAGATCCTCACTGCCGTATTATGTGAAAGTTTGAAGCCGTTCGTCAACAACCTGATTGGTCCTTATCAGTGTGGCTTCAGACCAGGAAAGTCCACTATCGACCAAATATTCACACTACGGCAGATCTTGGAAAAAACCCAGGGACTTCAAATCGATACCCACCATCTCTTTATCGATTTTAAAGCCGCGTATGACAGCATCCATAAGGAAGAGCTCTATAGAGCAGTCTCTAGTTTTGGCATCCCTGTCAAACTTATCCGTTTGTGCAGAATGACAATGGAGAATGCAACTATGTACTCTATCAAGGTCGGAAAAGATCTTACCGATGCATTTGATGTCAAAAAAGGTTTTAGACAAGGCGATGCACTGTCCTGCGACTTCTTCAACATCGTTCTGGAAATAATTGTGCAAAACTCAACCGTCAATACTAGAGGCACAATCTTCCAAAGGTCTATCCAATTACTCGGATACGCAGATGAAATTGACATAATTGGAAGGTCAAAGCGTGATGTTAGTGGAACGTTTTTGAGCATTGCGACGGAAGCGAGGAAGATGGGTTTAGTGGTCAATGAGGGCAAGACCAAGTATATGCTGTCATCAAAAAAGGACACTGAACGACGACGTCTTGGACAAAACGTCACCATGGACAGCTATAACTTTGAGGTAGTTAAGGACTTTCTCTACCTAGGCACCGCTATTAATGCAGACAACGACACCAGCGCTGAACTCAGACGAAGAATAACTCTTGCAAATCGCTGCTTCTTTGGACTTAGAAGGTCCATCTATAAGACACTTATCATCCCGTTTCTCATTTATGGCGCTGAGGCCTGGACCCTGTCAAAGAAAGATGAGAGCGTCTTAGGATGGTTCGAGAGAAAAATTCTTCGGGTGATTTTTTGTGCCGTACGCATAGATGGAGAATGGAGGAGAAGATATAACGACGAACTGTACGAGCTGTACAGCGACACTGACCTAGTTAGCAGAATTAAAGTCCAACGGCTTAGATGGCTAGGTCATGTAGAGCGGATGGAAATCAACGCTCCAGCCCGGAAGGTCTTCGAATCCAATCCCGAGGGACGGCACAGTAGAGGAAGACCGCGACTCAGGTGGGTGAAGACCTCAACCAACTTGGCGTGTGAAACTGGAGACAGCTAGCTAGTGACCGAGCTGGCTGGAGACGCTTGTTGGTTGAGGCAAAGGTCCACCCCGGACTGTAGCGCCACCTTAAGTAAGTAAGTAAGCTATTTAATTTAGTAGACTGTCTTCATATAGAAGCATTCCAAGATTCTAACAGTTTTCTTAATATGCTATATTAAAGAGCAAAACACAATATTTTATAGGGTTTTTATTGCTTTCATGGAGAATTGTACGAAATTGTTTTGAAACTTTGTTTTCTAACAAAATGTTGCAATTTATATTAATGCGAAAAACGCTCCAAAAATTCAAAAAACCCAGAAAATGAGAAAGAATCTGATATCAAGAATTTTTGTTTGACGTAGTTTTTTCGGACTCAATTTTCGGGAGTCTATTATTACTATCGTACCAGTCTGCTAACTAGTAGATTTGAGCTGATGCTTCATCTTAAAGGAGTCAACAAAACTTTAAAATTGTAGAGAGAAAAATGTTTGTATCTTGAATTAAAGGAAATAAATGCATTTTAATAAATAATTTATATTCTTGAAATTCGTGTTTAAATCTTAGTTCTAGAACATCTAAAGCGAATTCCCTTCAAAATTTAGATTTCTTCAATTTTTTACGACCTCGAATGTTTTGTTCAACAGAAAATCAATTTGGAAAGAAATATATTGCCCGGCTGCAATGCCTGCAAAAAAAAATGTTCATACAAATTTAAATGCGATAAGAAAAAAAATAATGACATTTTCGATCATCAAAATCATCATCAATTTGAAAATTTGAACATCGACAAGAGCTAGCATTGATATACATACATGATTATTGAAATCTGATTAAGTTCTTGAAAAAATTTGAAAACAAAATAAATCCTTTTTAAGGGGTACCCTTCTGGAGCAATACCAAAATATGTTTTTTTTGTAAAAAGAAGCTGAATTAGGAAAAAATTAGAAAAAGTTCTAAGAAAATATATTTCTGAAAAAAATCGAATTATTGAATTTACACCAAAAAATTTGTATGGGGACTGCTGTTATTTTTACTATTAAAACATGAAAAAAACACTTTAAGCTAATCGGTTTGGTTTCAATCGTCACAAAGATGCTTTAGGGGCCAGAACAGACACACATGCGGATGCAATGAAGGACCCACTTTTTTTGACTTTACTAACATCGTAATGTCTGATTCGAAATTTTTTACGAATGCAATTTACATAGTTCCTTTATGTTGCAAGTAAAAATCACTTTAATGTTCACTATTTATGTGCATTAAAAAATAAGATAGAATTGAAGGCTAGTTTCAGGAATTTAAAGGAAACTTTATATATAATTGAAGATTCTGAAAAACCTGAATCTTTGTCTTTTTTTTGAAAACAAATTTTATGAAAATAATTTAAAGCATTACTCAAGTTACCAAAAATTGTAAATGTTTTTGACAACAAACCACTTTTTGGTGAATGTCGTTAAATTACTAACAAATCTTTACCTACACAACTTAACTGTATAAGCTTTATGGCTCATATGACCCCCCCTGGATCGTCCATTGGTCAAAATTTGATGAATTTGTTTTTGGAATAGGGCTGAACGTCAGGTTCATATTATGTTATTGGTTTAGCCCTCAGTTAAAAGTGGTAATTTTTGCAACAAAGTTTGGAAAGTAAAATACAAATATTGTTTTCATATACAAAAAAAAATAATTCCAAATACAATAGGGGTCATATCCATTGACTCAATACGATTAGTTTTGAATTGAAGGGAATTCCTACAAAAATGCAAACAAATTATCCACCACACCACTCTGGATCCACCATTGCAAAACAGTCAGTGGGCTAGAAATACATCTTTCTTATTTTTGTAAATAATCCGATCAGTAGTACAGAATTAAAGAAAACTATATGGCTTGTACAGAACGGGTGGTTTTCTTGAAAATTTAGCAGGCCAGTTCTAAGCTTTAGAAACGTTTGTTGGTAATATGACTTACATAACACCACCGTAAAAAGCTTTAGTATTTGGGATTTTCTTTAGTTTTTATCAAAATAAATTAATAATAAATTAATAATTTAAAAAAAAGTAATGGCAAATTGCATATACATTTTTAAGTAATTTTCTAAGCCTTCGATAGCTCAGTTGGTAGAGCGGTGGACTGTAGAAGAAATATAAAGCATGGCTTATAAGCGGATATCCATAGGTCGCTGGTTCAAATCCCGCTCGAAGGAACTTGGTTCTGTTTTTTTGCAAAGCTGAAGTTTATTTTTTATTTCTTCAAAGACCTGGACTCATGAATTTCTCATAAAGTTTTTACAATGTATATATCATTTTTTCTAAATGTTTATTTGTACTGTAAACTTTTGACTATTTAAAGGAGTATTGTGTTGACTTACATATGTCTCAAGTAAATGGGTACGTGAAATATGGTTTTCAGATATTTTACTCAATCAATTAGATCAAGATCTGTTCTTATTTTTTGACTTCATTGTAAAGGTCTTTTGTACTAAGATAAAAAGCAACAAAAATTCAAAGATTGCAAATGTTTAAAAATAACATAATAACGTAAGGATAATGAAAAAAATAAGTAAGGACGCTATTGCATTCCATTCCTCATATAATTAATGAAATTATCACTTTTTAAAGTTAAATATAAAACGAAGCAACGCAAGTACGTTTATCTAGTAATGATATAAGAAATGACCCTATTAAGCTTAAATACATTTGATATTAATTTGTTTTGCGTTTGTCTTGACCCTTCAGAAAAATACAAATACCAAAAGAATAAAACAAAAACCCAAAGAAGACAAAAAGAAATAACGAAGAGAAAAAAATGATGTATAAAGAAACAAAGAAGGAATAGGGACAAAAAATGTCACCGCTTCTCAGCCCAAAAATAAAAGAAGAAAATTCTTTGACGAATTAGTGACAGAAGAAAAAAGAAATACAATTTGTCTCTATTATCACTTTTTCTTTTAAAACATAAAAAAACAACAAAATACTAAAGTTCAAACATCCCTCTAAAAATAGCATACCCCCAACTATACCTAATACAGAGACATTAATCACATTATTATCTCACGACAGAAAGCATAAGCTTTTTGACAAAAAACTGTAAATCTGTAGATATTTGTATATGTATGCACTTGCAACACTGTAGTCGTTTAAAATACCTACACATATACTTAACCTAATAATATTGCAATTATTATTTTTATTTTATTATTCTTTCTTTCTTTTCGTTTGTTGATGCTTTAAGTTTGTATAGGTTAGAATCTTTACTTTCTTTAAATTCGCATCAAAACAGAATTAGAAGACGAATAAATATAAACGAAAAAAAAAACGTTTATGGGGGTAGTTATAGTAGCAGTAGTAAGCAAAATAGTTGTGTGTAAGTAATTTAATATGTGAAATATTAATACGAGAGTATAGGGTGAAAAATAAAACACTCCCGCACATCATCCCTTGTGTTTTGTGCGACGCCACAATCAAGAAACCAATAACCGAAACTCATTCCTCGATTGAATTTCATAAATTGTTTTAGTTTTAGATTTCTGAAAACATCGATGTATAACAAACGAACAAGATATCAATTGGTTAATTTTGTTGTGTATTTTTACATTTGTTCTTAATAGTTAATTTTTCTTTTTTTTCTAAAGGGTATTTACTTAAAACAATGCTTGATGAAAGTAAATTTGACAGCTTAAATATGGTCTGCAGGCGAAAACTGCAAAATGACATTCGCCGCCGATCGAAAAGATATTAGGAGGACAATTTTCCGATAATTAGTTGTTGTTTAGATTTGACAGTTTAGATTTTGTCGTTCTAAGTTTTTTCTTAAGTTTATATCAACTTACTATAAAGTATTAAAAAAAAGGTTTTAGGTCATTTTGTGAATTTTTTGTGAATTTTTCAAATTTTAAGTGCAAGCAGCAACACAAATCAGTAAAAATTTTAAAATTGTGTGTGATTTGCAACAAACTCTAAACTTCCACAACTAGTACACCTAATTTGTTTGTATCATTTTCACATACTTAAGGAGTTATATATCCTATGTAGCTCGGATTTTATGGAATCACGATTTATTCGGGAAAATATGCGTCAAGACAAGGTGTAATGGTCATCTTCTGATGAGCCCAACCATTACACAGGGATGAAACGCATGAACATTTTTACGCTTGTTTATATTTATTTTCGTGATTTTAAATCATATTTATTAGCATTAAAAATACTCCATTTAACAAGATGGGAATCTCAGACTGACATTTCGGTTTGCCTACAAGCTACTGAGGACTAAATGTGAAAAAGTGTGCGTAAAATAATGCAAAAACCAAACACATTCTCAGATTTAGTCTTTAGGCCCATCAAAATGTTTCATTTTATTCCTCAGGCACATCTAAATGCTTCATTTTGAATGTTTCATGGCCTTAGTCCAAAAACGAAACAATCCTAACTAACAGAATCTGAAGTGCTGACATGGTCTTACATTGTAAGATTTGTATAGCTTTTTAATTTCAATCCAAATAAATGTTGTAAATTTATATAAAAAAAATAAATTGACCAAATACTTATTTACAGATTTATTAGTGCTGTATTTTGTTTACTTAAATTATATGCGAACGCAATGCAATATGCGCTGCAACTGGTTAAGTATAATTGGAAATGGATAAAAGTAAACTCAATACTTTGTGAAACAACAAAAAAGACAATATTTTCAGCTGTAGTTTGATTATAGTATTTTTTAGGCGACGACGTTAGAAGTTGAGGTGGAAACAATAGACTGGTGTTTCCATATTTTTTTGTACAAACAATGCTGCGAGTAGCGTACTTGTGAAGTTCCATTGCCAACTTAAGCTAGTTCAGATTGCTCAATTAGATTAGTATTTTCATCATTTAAGCAGTTCGATAATTGCAAGACCAGATTTTAGTTTTGTTTCTTGCAGAAATATACCTGAAAATTTCTTTTTGAAGTTAGAGTTAGAATTTTGTTTGTAGTTAGATTTTAGAATACAAAGGGTTTATAAATAAGTTGCTTTGTGTAAAGCAACTTTAACGAATAGAAATAGGCAATATGGTTACACACAATACCAACAAATGAGTGCAATAAATAGATTTAAGTAACTTTTTTTATTCCAGTATCGGGAAAACGAAAAATGCATACTTCTTGACTAAATAATGTTATCTTTTATTTTTTCGCATAAAATTACGAATTTTGTAGCATATGAAAATTTCTAAACATTTTACAATGTGAACAATTAAATATGTTAAGAAAAACAAAAACATGTACGTAAAACTCATACATTTTTTCATTATTAGCACCACTTACTAGACATACCCTTCAAACAATAATAAGTAAACTTGATTTTTAATAATTAAACATTTTTAAGGAATTAATGAAAATTATATTTTGCGTTAAACTGTATGAATTCATTTAAAAAACTTCTGTATGCCAACAATAAACATTCATGTCGATTACATGATTTATTGAATGAGTTGTGCATGAATTCAGAACGATTTTTTGACGTTTTCATTTTGTGATAAACGTCAAAATTTAAATTTTAATTAATTTGCATTTATTCAACAGGTTCGCTATAATAGTTTTGATTATTTTATGCTTCCATCAATGGATAATAACTTATACATTTTTTTCTTTGATATTTATTAATCAAAATGGAATTGAAAAATAGTTGCAAGCTCAAAATCATTAAAAACACACTATAAATATACTTGGATTAATTAAATTGATACAGATTTTAATTACTTGCAAACAAATATTTGGGCAGTTCATCAACGAAAATTTATTAGAATTGAATAAATTGCAATCGCACCCTTAACTTGATGGTTCTTCGAACGCATCTTTAATACATTAATCCGAGGTTTGTTATGAAATTTAAAGAATTTCGTAGTGATTACTGTAAATTAGTAAATTAACTAATATAAACTGATGCTGAACATGGACAAAAATGTACATTGGTTCACTATCAACAAAATTACTGCAAAACTAAAGCTTAAAACTGTCTTTTTCATCGAAAAAAGTAAGAAGAAAAATCTGGAAAAAACTAATTAACCTCCCAATTTTGGTTTTGCTTTCCGAAGTACCGCTAGCACAACGCATTGTTTTTTTGGTGGTTTTGACAAATATTCATGTCAAAATGTGGTTTTGACAAATATTCATGTCAAAATTATAAATACAACAATGTAAGCAAACGAGTTTTGGAGAGTGAAACGCATCTTGGTAAATGGAGTATTTTAGCTTAGCATGTTTGAAGATTTATCACAGTCGACCGTTAGGGAAACGAGGAAGGCTTTAATTATCAAATAATGAAGCAAAAACAGAGTATGGTAAAGAATGCTACATTCTTGATGTGTGATTAAAAAAAGGATCTCTAAAGTGTGTTTATGGCTTCATGTTTGTATTCAACTGGTTAATTGAACAGATCATTGCTTGTAAGAAAATCAGTAAAACAACGATGATATGAACAGTTCTATGGACTATCATTTTCAAAGCACTTTTTTGGATTCTCTCTTAAAAATGTAAACTTGTTTTAAGGGCACCTGCCCAAATATAGAGGCATTGAGATATAATACTGTCGAGATCAGAATTTTGATGAGCTTATTATTCGCTGCCGTTAAGTCTAACATACGAAGGACAAGGGTGTAAATCTAAAATATAAACAATTGGGGGTATGTCATCAGGGAAATAGTTAAATGGATGAGTTGTTGTAGACAAGAGATTGGGATTAAATTTTACATGATAATAATAAAATCAATATTTCGACCATGCTTAAAATATTTGAACCTATTTGCAAAGTGCGTTAATATTTTTTAAGGCTGATTATAGTTATTGAACTCAGTGCATACAATTTTGAATACCCTAAATTGAGCATTGTTATATATTGAACAACAATTCAATCCGAGAAACAATAGTATGGAATGAAACTATCATCAGTGACTTCTTTCCTATAAATCGAGGTGTGAAACTGGGATGTGTTTTTAGTGATCGGCTATTTATCTTGTGTTTGAACGACCTCGACTCTGATCTGCTAGGTGGAGTAACAATAGAAGATAAATCAGTAAAAGTCTTATTTTATGTCAACGATATTGTTCTTCTCTCCGATAATCGCGCTTCTCTTCAAGCAATGATAAATAGCTTCACAAAGTATTATTGTTCAAAATGGAATCTGTTGTGAATTTAAGAAAATTAGACATAGTGATTTTTCAAAACGGGTGGCTGCCGGACTACTAAGGGAAAATGGACTTTCAACAATGATGAAATTAAAATATGTAAAGATAAGATACAAGCATTTGGGAGTAACTCTGACAGAGCAAACTCAATAAATGCTATTTGGTCAAGCTTCATCAAAAACACAGAAACAAACAGTGCTTGGATAAAGTTGCTACAAAGTCAGTGATGAACTAATGTCATCAAGTTACGTGCTCAATCTTAAAAGAGGACTTCCAAAAGACTTTATTTCAACACTCGAATTTCATATTAAAAATATTCGAAGAGTCAGCACCCTTCCGAAAAAAATGTACTGGGAAATTAAATGTTGAAAAGTCTGTAATGAAGTCAAAATCGAGTTTAACAGTTCAACAAAGTATGAATGGAAAACACTGCATAAGTAAAACTGGCACAAAACTTTAAGAAAAATATTTTATGGAACACCAAATAGAGTGACGAGTATCGCATCCTTGAGGCCCAAAATTGATTCGCATGGTGGCTTAGGTGTGATTTATCTTAATCTTAACGCCAAAGAACATAAAAGAAATTTATTAGGCATTTGTATGATCTGTGACCTTATATTAGGATATTTTCGGAGGTGCAGTGACATAAGGGCAAGGGACATATGCCCAAATTTTAGAATTTCAACGGTTGGCTTTATGTCGCTTTCCAAAGTGTTTTAAGGCCAATTTGGTCATATGTCACTTTCAAACTTTATCTTCATCACCTGAGAAGATTGGAAACGAACCTTAAGGTACATGCATTATTCTTGTAGGTACATATTTCCAAAGCTAACGATTCAAAGAGAACACTAATAGCTTTAAATATTTTTTATTTTGGGTTGTAATTTTTGTAATGAAAACAAATAACGTCAACAAGTTTGTTTTTTAAAAACTGAATGTCAAACTTATAATGAGAACTATGAGCTAAAGATTTAGACTCCATTGGAGGGCTCAGGAAAAATAGTAACGTTACATTTAACATACAATTTTTGAGAATTTGATTAAATAAAAATAAAAAAAATCACAAACACTGGTAGGTACATAAGCTTACATGTTTATCATGAGAGAAATACGCTATAAGAAGCTTTTTAAATCCACATAATGGCACAACACTAAAAGCGCCATCTAAAAGATAGTGTCTTGGGGAATCGGTTGTTAGGTTTTGAAAAAAAAAAATATTGAGAATCTGAATTTATCTTCAAAGATTGTGGTTGGGTAAAAGGGTTCATCTGCGTATCGAGTCATGACGAAACTCTTCATTACGGTTTATGTTTTGAAGAAGTCCAAAACATCTTTAGCAGTAGGGGGAGTTTTAGGGAACGACCAGTTTCGAATTCGGCTCACTTTTCCAAATTGAACCTAACAAAAAAAAATGTCCACAATATGTTGGAAACATTTGTCAAACAAATTAAAAACCTTAATGCTACTTGAACTAAATTAGAAACTTATCTTAAACATACTTCATTTAAGACTTCGCGTATGCCGCTTCTTTTTACTAAAACATTTCCACATTGTTTTTTTATTTCATTTATAGTTTTTATTTCATTTTTTAAACTTTCATTCTATGTATGATCATGAGCGGCACTTGAACTAAGTTTTCATTGTGTAGGTCGATTACCGCACTTGCGCTACACGCTTTACCATTGTACACATGTCTTTCGGATAGTTTACAATTTCCTCTAAATTTTTATAATTGTTTAATATCAGGTATTATAACAGTTGGCTGCGTACTCTTAAGGCTTTACAAAACTCATAATTATAGATCAAATCACTTCGAACATTCATTTGACGACTTTTTCGTGAAAGGCAAGAAGAGCACAAACGAGTAGCTCGGAACTTTCCTGATTACATTTACTTACCATCTGCTGTTACTCTCATAATAATTCTAACGGTAAAGACCGCTTTTAGTTATTGAAAAAATATCAAAACAAATTTGGTCTTAAGTCGCAAAAAAAATTTGGCCTCATGGCACTTTCAGAAAACGACATAAGGCCAAGCCAAAGCTTCTAAAGTTTGAGAAATTTTGTAATCCAGAGTTATAAGGTTTTATCGTTAAATACTTGAAAGAAAACTTAAGAATATTGCCTCTACAGTACGGTATGCTCTTCACAGAACCAATTTTATTTTGTTTTATAAACATTCATTTTTTAAAAATATTAATAAGGAACAATATCATTTCGTCAAATTTCGGTATTTGTAATTTTCCAGTAATGTATTTATATTTGTCGAGGTCTACAATTCTCAAAGAAAAATTAACTTGTAAAACCAGATTTCAAATGATCTCAATCAATAGTGAATTTTAGTAAGTGCATAATTTCTCTAAATTTGGCATTTTAAATAAGCTACAATGTGCAACTTCTTCACCCACTTAAGGTTAAGGCAATATAAATGTGATATTGATTAAGCTTGTGGTCAAGTGAAACGTTTAGAGATTATGATTGAAATCGAGTGTATTAAGTCTTTTCTAGGTGTTAATGCAGAAATCGAAAAGAATAAGAAAATAAAAGAAATTTTATATTTTATTAATTCAATAACAACTTATAATTAATTAATTAAGTAATTATTAGGTTATCTAAACGTATGCACTCGATTCTGATGGCTATTATGAGTCTATAATCTTTAAACGTTTGCCATCTAGGCTCGTGTGATTAAAATTCTATATTTAAGTGCGAAAATAACATTGAAATGAGTTTTTTGACATAACTGGGAGACTGGAACATACATAAATTTAATAATTAATTATTAAGTGTGGATGAGTGGAAAAATAAGCAATTCAGGTTCAAAATAAATATCAAAGAAGATTATATATAGATATATATCGTACATACTATGGTCTAAAGAGATAAAGCTATAGTAGGAATATGGTATTGATGAATGTTGTAGGCAGCCGCCGACTTCAATATCTTCAGACTTTGTGATAACAAATGGTTTGTTATTTTATTTAAAATGCTTTTTTTTATTTTATTATTATTGTTATTAAATGACTACCTAACTTTATGTATTAATGGAGTATTTATTTTTATTTGTAGATTGTGTTCTTTTTTTGTTATTGATTGTTTATATTGATTTTCATTGATTGAGGTAGATTAAAGATTGTATACAGAATCTAATACAGTTCAAACTCAAGGTAAAACTTAGATAACAAAAATAAGGTATCAGCTTCCTAAGGCTCGTAAAATATTGGAAGATTAAAAAATGTATTAAGAATTAAAATCAGTAGAAGTTTTTGATTGGTAAAAAGACTGCTTTCGAAACGTTTGACTTCAAAACGATGTTTGCAGTTAAAAAAATTCAATGAAAGCACACATTTTCTGTGAGACTGTGATCACTTGCAAAATTTGTCAGAAGATAGTTAGTTGGTAATTTTGTAAATCGTAGCTACCTAACATCCCATAGGTAGTTATTGTTTCTTGAACTGAAAATTTTGACATTTCAAGGTCCCTAGAGTCGAAATAAAAGATTTTTAGAGTAATGTCTGTGCGTGCGTGTCTACCTACGTTCGTACGTCTATACGTCCGTACGACGTTCATAGCTCAAGAACCAGTAGAGATATCGACTTCAAATAAATTTTGTTAGTAATAAAGCAGCAGGATGCAGAAAGGGCTCTCAAGAAAATTGCGTTGGTCGTTTTCTTACCATAGGAGCTTAAAAAAAGGTGAACATTTTGGTTAACCCTAAATATCTTACGAACCAATAACGCTAGAGAATTAAATTAAATGTTGTATTTAACATTGTTTCGTGATACCAAACAAATACATTTTTGGAAAAAAAATCCAATTATCCATTTTTTATAAATTAATAAAACTGAACAAAATATTTGTCACTTCAAAAATCTTACACTCAAAAACTGATCTTATCTACAAAACGATTTTGTGTAACGAGGGATATCATTTTTAACATCTGCTTAGATTTTGAGAAAAATCGAATTGACAGTTTTTTTTATAAAAAATAAAAACATAAATTGAATTTCGAGTCATACATATTTAAAAAAAAATTATATTATGGCTTACAACTAATTTTATCTTTAAAAAAATATTGTTGTTAAAATTCCGTACAATTTTGAGAAGTTTTTTTTACAAAAAATAAAAACCTTAAAAATAAAATTAATAAAAGTTGGTAAAAATTGATTTTCGATTAAAAATCTTTTCAAAATTTTGAATTATTGGCTCTTAACTAATTTAATTATGTAAGAAATATTATTTTCAACATTCGATAAAGCTTTGAGAAAAATTAAATTTACCGTTATTTTTAGAAAAAATAAAAACCTAAAAAAACATAACTAAAAGTTCGTAAAAATTGATTTTCGACTTAAATATCTTTTCAAAAATGTTAGATATAGGCTTCAAATTAATTGTATTTTATAAAAATATTGTTTTGAACATTCGAAAAAAAATTTGAGAAAAATTTAATAAACAGTTTTTCTTACAAAAAATAAAAACCTAAATGAAACATTGCTAAAAGTTGGTAAAATCTACAAAAACTAGTACTTAAATTTGGTAAAAATTCATGTTTTTTTCTCGATATCTCGTGAATTATAAAAAATATTGACTCAAAATTAATTTGTTTATACAATAAATAAAACTTTTAAGAAATGCTATTAAAATTTGTAACAATAGTTTTTCGACTAAAAATATCGTTAACAAAAATAGATTTCGAAATCAAACTATTACAATGCATGCAACATATTGTTGGTAATTTTTTAAAATAATTCAACTGACAACTTTTTTGACACAACTCGAAAGCCTACAAAGCAAAGACAAATCGACAGACGGGATAAGAAGTTGTCAGTGTGGGTCTCATCACATCCTCCTTTTTAAGAAATTAAATTTATTGATGGTTTTTGTAAATCAAAACAATGCATGGTGAATTTAAATAGAAACAAAACCTTAGGCATTTTCATAAACAAAAATATTATGAATAAGAAATGACATAAGCTCTCGTAGAAGAGACTTTAAAACACAGTAGACGCTCTAAGCAGTGAACACAGAAAAAATGAAAACAACGCTTTGTAATTTTTTGTCGTAGTAAATGTAATACAGAATTATTTTGTATTTAGACTGTTAGTTTTTTTATTCAATTCAAAGTTGGAAGCTTTTAAAAATCTCTCTTGAATTAGAAAATATGCACAGTTTCTTCGTTTTTGTTACTTTTTTATATAGAGGTCCCACTGTATCAAATAAATTTAATTTTGCCTGAACACTTAATATTAAAATCGTTTATAGTTTTTATTCTTGATCATAAGACAAATTCAAACATAAAAAATAATATATTAGAATAAATTAATGCTTCACTCATACTAAAAAATGTTAATTTAAAAGAAAAACTCACAAATTAAATAATGTTTTTGGGAATTTCCTTGTTTTAGATTTCGAATAAGAAAAATCTTTTTTTTACTGTTTTTATTTCTTTGTTCAAACACATTACATTTTTTAACCACTCTTAGTTTAGTATTTTCACAGCGATAATTTATTTATTATTTCCAAAGCAAATTATGTTTAAAACTTTTCAAATTCACACGAGATAATTGAAAACTAAAAAGTATTAAAACTTACACTTTATTAAATTTCAAGAACTTTCGTTCCACACACTTTCGTTTAAGACCATAACATTAGAATTCAATTTTAAATAAAGTTATTTTCTAAAGATCGACCAACCGATATTGAAAATAAAAAAAATCGAGCACCAATATTGACATGTAAATCTTGAGTGATATCGAGCCCAGCTATGATGTTTTGCAGCCTAATGAAATGATTTTGAATTATGTATATTGATTAAAGTAAAACACTGTAAAAATAAGCTGATAATGGCTTATCAGAAATTTAGAATTATAAAGATGGATATCTGTCCATTATTTGATAATATTTTTTTTCAGTAACAACCATTACCTTTGGTGTTATTATTTTCAAGAACAAAGCAAGTATTTCATCATTGTTATTTTATTTTTTGTAAAAATTGAAACGAAAGATTTAATATTTTTGAAGTTGTAACTTTTTAAACTGTCATCGTATACAAATATAATCGAAATGACGACATTACTAAATTACCTGAATAATGCATTGAAGTTATTAAAATTAATTACAAAACTGGCGAAAAGTTGTATGTAACAGTTAGCAAACCTTTTGGGTCGAAATAAAGCTACTTTTCGAAATGTAAACATTTAGCTGTTGGTAAGTGATCTGCAAAATTGAAACCGTGACATAGTCGTTCGAGACCAACTGAGAACATTGATGCTGCTGTATCCCATTGAGTAGCCGTATTCATCCATGTTTTTTAGCATGAAAATCAAAGCACTTTTTGAAAAACCAATATAAAATAAACAATAAACAAACTAACATTAGAACCTAAGACTTATATCACATTTATTCTTAGATTTATAGATTTACAATGCTTTAAGCGATTTGTTAAAAAAGCTAAACTGAAGTATTGAACAAATTTACTTTAAATGTTTTACTTTTAAAATCATCGCTTACGGAAAATACCAAAAAGTAATACTTGTTGTAAACTGAAATCGATTGTTTGAGGGGACTGTTTTTACCATAGTTCGATCTGCTTGGATATAGGACGTAAAGGAACTTGTTCTCTAATAGTTTTCCGGCTATAAATAAAGTTTAATTGTTCCAAAATTGATGGTGGTATGACTGACCCATTGATTAATTTTATAATAAAGCACAGATGAATGTACTCGCTGTGTTAAGAAAGCGATGGAAAAATTATGAGCGTGAGCCTGCCTGATTGTACGGTGGAAGTTCGAGCCTATTAGACCATGTGAAGAAACGCATGAATCTTCTTTGTACTATTTCTATTCTGTTTATATGGACTGAATAAAAGAGAGCTCATATTATGCCACCATATTCCAATATTGGTCTTACAAATGATATATAAAGAAGTTTAAGAATATAAGGGTCACGAAAATGATGTAAAAACCGTTTTATAAATCAGAATGTCTTATTTGATTTTTTAATAATATAGTCATTATGAAAGTTGATTTTGAGTCAAGAATAATACCTAGGCCAGAAAAAGCAGACTAAGAAGAGTTTAATTGATAATTGAACGTCAAAACATTTTGTTTACGTGTAAAACACATTGATTTACTTTTGTCTAACCCAACCCAACTTACAAATTTATCATTAAAGCCTTAGAATTTAAGTTTGGAAGTTAATGTTTTGTTTCACAATTTAACAAAGGCCTTACTGAAGTATGTGAAGACACAGTCAACTTGTTTCCGTTTTTCAAACGAATCTAAACAAAAAGAGGTTAGTAATTGTTGACTTATTTTGAACAAAATCATGTTGACTTTCACAAATTATAGAATTACAATTAAACGATATGACTTTACAAATAATAGACTCAAATAACTTAGGGATGACGGACAGTTTTGCAATGGGACGATAATTTTGTATTTCATTTTATGTATCGGTGTTATGTACAATTTCTTCCAAATTTTAGGAAAATTGAAGATTTGAGCGATTCATAAAAAAGAATATGAAGAGTATAAGATAAATAGGATGCGCATTTTTTCAAAATATAAGAAGGTACACCATCTGGATCAGGGCTATAACAAACGTCAAGTTCTAAACCTTTGCGAACGATTTTATCTTCAGAGATCCAAAGACTAATTGAATTCAAATGAGGCCAACTTTGTAAGAGGCTTTTAAGTTTTCGAACATTGCAATGACATGTGATACATTCGTATTCGCGTGATTCTTTTAAAAACGAATCATTTACAGCCTGGCCGAAATTGGGATCAAAGGTAAACTGGAGGACATTTCTAGTGGCACGTGTATTACGTGTATTCTGTTTAAGGGATGGGAAAAGCTATTTCCGTTAAATAAAGGTAAGAAGGTTAGACAAGAAACTTTATAACGATGTTCGAATGACGTAATTGACTTCATGATGTTATTGTCGCCATTTCATTTTAAAAATGTATTGTTGCATGCTGTCCAATACACAAAATTTCGACGTATCTAGATTGTGTAGATTGTAAGGTCAGAAAGATAGACACATTTTTGCATGGTGTCAGAAAATCCAGCTTCAGTTTTATTAATACGATTTCCACCCATGGATAATGGTAAGTGGGGTGTATCTTGCTTAAATGATACCAGACAACATTAGGTTTTTAAACCAGGTCCTTGGAGTCAAAACGGAGCCTTGGGGTACACCATAGAATTCATATTGTGAGTTTTAGATTTGAATTTTTCCAAATCTGTTCGGAAGAAAATTTCTAAAGCATGAATTTTGGGTAAGAAAACAAGATGAAAGACCGTTGAAATATCAACTGAAATAATATTACTTTTGCCAAAAAGGTTTACAAATTTGTCTCACTGTTCGGTGAAATGGACCATGAGATTATAAGTCGAACTATTGGATCTTTGATATGTCAAGATATTTACCCTTCGAAGTTCTAAACCTTATCAGAAATTCATAATTCATTCTTATAACATGCTCCTACTCTAATTAAAGTAGGCAACGTAATTAAACCATTTTATAAACCAAAGCAAAGCTATCTAGACGATTCTACCAAACGTTATATTTAATCGTTGTATAATTTACATTATTTTTTTTTAAATCAAAGCGATTTATTGTTAATTTGGTATCTATTCGAAATTGTAATTACCTTTTTTAAAAAAAGATTCAAAATCACAGCATCAAACGTGAGACAACCAAATTCTCTTTTCTTAATAGCCTTATTTTCATTTAAGCTTTCCCACACTTATACGCTGATCCTTCTTCCTTGAAGACAGATTCTTTTATTTTTTCCTTTGGTCTTGCTTGAGTTCAAATAATGAAGCAATAAGTGGCGGACTTCACATTCCACTCACGTTCTGACATTAAACTCTCTTGATAAATTAACGAAGTAAATGGAGCATCATCGCGCGGCGGCATCGGTTTGGCGGCGTCCAGTCCCACAGTTATAAGGATTCTTCTTATACTTTGTTCACCCCCAATCCAATTCATTTCACTCCAAAGTCCAAAGCAACAGCAGCAGCAGAGGTGGTGGTATAAAAGGATACCTATATAAGGCTTGAGAGCATCATGTGATGATTTGAGGTTTTGCCCATAATTGCTTGAGCATCATTTGGGGTGATTGGATTTTGAATCTAATTTAGATTTAGGTGCAATTTATTTCTTTGTTCATTTTCTCATGTATACCTCTGTATCTAAACAAGCTGCTGTTGATGTCCCTGGGAGGTCGCCTTTCCCAAACGGGCTCAAAATCAAGCCAGCCAATAATATCGAGGTGCACAGCACAGTATGTAAAGCTTTTCATTCGTTTTTCTTTTCGTTTTTTTTTTAAACAAAATAGATTGGCAATATAAGCGTTAAGGTGACTTCTTCGGATAGAAGCCCCACACCCTCGAGAAGTTTTTGTATATGTAGCCTGGTGTGCAGGAAAGATTTATGACAGCGCAATATAGCAAATTTATGACACACCACCATCCAGCCCACTATCCAGCGCGTTTATATTAAGAAGGACGAAAATTAACTCCTGGTTATGGTTCTGGTCCAAAAGACATCATCAACCCCTAACTTGTATAATATATGAGTATAGCAGTCATATAGATATGTATGTAGGGTAGTTATATAAAATACCAAAGACCAAACTCCTCCATGATGGTTATAAAATGGCAAAAGAAAATCATAACTAAGCTTTCCATTTCCACCATCATACCATTGAGGACCAGGAACCGAACGACCAACCACCCAACTTCCCAACCGTCCAACTGAGCGACGGAATAGCGCAAAGCGAATCCCTTTGCGAAATTAGTTTAAGAAAAGGCTTTTAAGCGGCAAAACTTTGCAGGGTTCTTAAGAGCATTTTGTGCCAAACGAACTTCATCGATAGTTTTTAACAAGGAAAATCGCAATCAACTTGAGGCTTGGGGTTGAGGTATAATGTTGTAGAGGTTCTGATATGGTTTGGGTTAATATTACTAAAATTGAATGAAGAAAGATACGAAGACTTTTTAGGGGGAGGTCGTTGATATAGACAAAACTATATGCATATGATGCTGATGAGGGTGGTTTGATACTCATTTCGATCAATCTACTTATTTCTTCGCTGCTTTTTTGTATTCATTTCATATTAAAATTTTAAAACTATTTTCAAATTCGAAAGTTAAGAAAAGTTTTTTGTTCTTAAAATGTTTGTTTGTTTTTTTTTTTCTAAATAAATGACGAATGCATTCATTAATTAAAAATTATAAATACTAATTGAAAGAGAAATTTTGAATTTGCAAATGGAATACAAAACAAAAAATATAGTTTTGGTAAGTTTTGTTTTAATTGATAAAATAAATATATAAACTCTCAAGAGGCTTAACATTTAGAGTGAAACGTTTGAAATTATAAAATGGAATGTGCATATTTTCTCAAAAGGGGGTTTCCAATATAAGGTTTCATTTAGAATAACCCGGTTTTTGGGAAGCTTTCTCTTTGAAAACTGTCATCTTTTGATATTTTAAATTCCTTTAAACTAAAAATCAAAAGAAAAATATGAATTCAAAAATTGGTAAGTCTTTATCCTTGGCTTGAGTCTTTTAAAAAGTAGTAATGACATTGATTTCTTTCTCGTTATATGTTTCACACCAAAAGGGCGTTCCAATCGAAAATATACTATAAGATTAAATAAACTTTTGCTAAGTATTTTACATTAAAACAAAATTGGTCAATTTTTGTTTAAATAAAAAAATATCAACAAGCTTTAGAAATTGGAGTTAATATGCTTAAGGGCAGATATCTTAGTTACAATGAATTTGTTTGATTTTAAATATGCCACAAAAAAAATATAATAATTTTAAAATCAGGCGTGTTTTCTGGAGAAGTTTTTAGCCAAGTTAGCAAGAATGTATAAGCTGTGTTTTGTTGGTAACACAATGTTAGTACAGCAACACAATACTTTACTCTCGTAATACTCACTTTAAATTTAATTATGTATTTGGTATCACTTGCATTGTAAACTTGTAAACAGACCTCATGCTCCCTCAAATGTCAAGTTTGCAGGGATGCGTTCAGAAGTTTCGTTTTTTTTATGGAATTAAAATAATAATGGAACAGCAGGTCGAAAGGTTGTGAGATTTTTCATTTTCTAATTCTAACGTAAGTGGCACCTGCAAAATATTAGTTAAATCATACACGTGTTTTTGTAAAAATGGACTTGTGCACATTATATGAATTTCGATTGAAAAATTCTAGCCGCTTTTGACTGAAACTTTATTTAAAACAAAAGACCGTGTTAACTGTATAAATTGCTAAAAGTGTGTCAAATCGAAGCTTGTTCTTAGAATTGATAAGTTAGCTTCAAATTTTTTTTCTATTTATTTTTAACATCTAATTTAAAGTATTTAATATGTTAATGTGATAATTACAACAAACTCTTTTGGAAACCAACAAATAATGAAACTAATGCAGACGATCTACAAAATAGAATACATTTCATTTTTTGGCACCACCAAAATGCTTCTTACATTTCAAATCCAAACTTTACTTTCACTTAAATATTTTTTACTGACTACTGACTTATTTTTGTAAATAATCCGTTGTTGTTATTTTCCACATCTATAATTTTGACTGAAATCAAAGTGCAAATACAGAAAATATAAGATATGCTGAGATGTAGATGGCACTTAAAACCCCTAAACGCCTATTAGCGGTCTTACAGACCGCAACGATTTTTCAAATGCAAATATTTCCCTGTGTTTGTGTCGTACAACAATCAGCATTTAGCCTATCGGGAATTCCTTTTAAAATATTTGTCCCTACAAATTTTTCTCTTCAAGTTCCTACTATCGGGAATTCCTCACGGAATTCTTTTTCCGTGGGAACAAATTTTGCCAACATGAAACAGTAAATTTTTTTTTGAACATAGTTTTGGGATGAGTTGAAAAAAATTGTTTGTTTTCGTCCTAGACCTGATCCTCGATTAAAAATGCAAAGAATATTATTTTTATTATTAATCGATTAAATACAACAAGAACAACGAAGTTTTCCTGCATTCCCATCACTTCCATTCAAGATTGTGTCTTGAGGTTCCATCGATTCGTTTAAGGCCGAGGAGTTGAAGTTCTGTTTTCAATGTTCAGCTGGGAGACCAAAAGTTAAAGCATCTGAGTTTCCTTCCACCAATTCTTCTAAGGCACAAATACGTATTATCGGTACTCCTTGTTTGAGCCTCCACCGGTTGCTTTTTTTGTCTTTTGTTTTCAGGCATTTTCTTCCTCACGTCCTTTTTTGTTTATACCTTAAATAATTTTGGTTAAAAGAAATGGTCATGGTTTTTCAACTTATCACCTACTTTTTTCCATTCAGAAATAGATTTTGTTGGTGGGCCCAAACTGTTAAGTTCATTTTTTACTTATTTCCAAAATTTTGATGCATCTTCCTTAGATCGATTTGTTGTGAAACTATTAACAATATCTCGTTTTTTTCCATAAAACTAAAACGTGAATATGGTGTATGAGTATTTTTTGATTTGTTGAAGATGCATTTATAATAATATTTTCATTATTATTTTGTTGAGAATTGCTTACATTGTGTGCTCCGCTTTCAATGCAGACAACTAAATAACGAGGAAATATTCAGAGTGAAAAACACAAGATTTTCCCATAAAAAAAAGTAGCCGATAGGTGTTTTTCCATAGGTTTTTTTCCCAATTTCAAAAAATTCCCGATACCAATTTTTCGAACATGGGAGCAAATCCATGGGAAAAGAAGTTCCCGATAATCCCAAAACCACTCTATATAAAGATATAAAGCCTCGGTAGACATCTTGGTTTTGCTAAACCGGAAATCAGCCTCATAAACTTTTTCATAGTGTGCGTGTAATTTCTCCTCTAATTTATTAAATTTACCAAAAAAAACTCAGTAAGTGTTCCTATGCATGAGTCAAAATACGTCAATATTTCTTCCACACAACAAATACAACAATGTAAAAAAATGGGTTTTGGAGGGTGATACGTTCGAAGGATTTATATCTTTATATAGAGTGTTTTTGGATAACCCCATCCATCCATGTACCTTTTCTATACATGAAACAGTGTCGCGCATGTGCTTGATGAGTTAAGACGTTTACGCATTTGGCCTAGGTTAACACATACATTTCTTCTACGTTCTCCGAGACCTGTGATTTCTTTGTTTTTATTTAGTTTTGTGTTTTTAGTTTCAAAATGAATATAAGGTGCGAATCCGACTCTGAAATAGAGGTTGATGTCGAAGTACCTTCTCCGCAATACAGTTCAAGTGATTCTTACGATGATAATATTCCCCTTTCCCGTTTGCTGTCTCGTGGTAAGACAAAATTTGTTGGTGCAAATCGTTTTCGCTGGGCATCTACACCGAATATAGCTCGTTCAAGAACACAGCAACATAATATTACACAACAAACGCAGGGTGTTAAACCAGCTTTTTAGCTCACTAGATCTTCGACACCATTGGATACTTCGAGCCTTTTATTTTGAGATGAGACACTTCAGAGAATAGTTCAACATATCAATGAAAAAATTTAAAAAATCAGACCAAAATATAGGAAGCAGTCTTGTGTCCATGATTTAGACTATAGAGCTTAAAGGTATTATTGTATTTGTGTTCTATACAGCAATATTCAAAGAAAATCACGAGCATTACACAACATGGCATAACACTGACGGCACGGGGCGAGAAATTTACCGTTGCATTATTAGTAAAAATAGATTCGAAGTTCTAATAAATACTATAAGATTTGACGATGTCGAGACTAGAGAACATCTCCGAGAATTTGACTTGTCTGCTCCTATTTCTGAACTTTTTCATTGTTTTGTAAAAAACTGTCAAGAAGTTTACACGATTGGAACTTGTGCCTGTAGAAATGAAATGTTGGTGGCTTTTCACGGTCGCTACAAATTCAAAACGTTTATACCAAACAAAACAGCAAAATATGGTCTAAAAATTATGTGCATGACAGATGCATGCATTTATCTCGGCAAAGACTCTGATGGAAAAGATTTGACTCAAGAATAAAAGTGATTGTTAAAACCAACTCAGACAGTTCTAAGCCTTGCCTCTCCAATTGAAGGAACCAATAGGAAGGTTACCGCTGATATTTGGTTTTCATCAATACAATTGATCAACATCTTGAACGCGAAACGCCTGACGTTTGAGGGTACTCTAAAAAAGAACAAACGTGTGATATCCCCCTAATTCAAACCAACAAGGCAGAGATCAATTGAATCATCGCTCTTTGGTTTTACTAAGGATATCACCATGTCATCTTATGTGCCGAAGAGAAATAGAGCTGTAGTTATGGTTTCGAGTATGCATCATACTGCAAGTGAAAACGAAAGAACTAAGAAACCTGAAATAATAATGTACAATAGGAGTTGGTCTACTGGATCAAAGATGCTCAAATTACTCCACTGGCCGTCGTTCACGAAGATGACCTTTGACTATATCTTACAGATAACTAGACATATCTGCATCGAATGCTTTCGTCATGAGCTTGAGCAATAAAACTCAAAAGATTGAAGGCCGACTCAAGTTTATAAAAAAACTGGCGGAACAGCTTACAAAACACACTTACAACGTCGTGTACAAAACGATCACCTTCAAAAGAATTTGAAATTTTAAGTTCCTATTGTAACCGGTCTCATTGTCACAGTCATTTTTTGCACTAAAAGTGCCAATATATGAATGTTTTTGATAAAATCACAAAATATTTATTTAATTTATGTAATTTTTTTTAAATAAATGTTAAATGTATTAAAAACAATATTATTGACTTTTTTAAATTTTATACTATAAGTTACGAAAGAGGGTTAAAATGCTATAGCGGTCTCCGGGACCACACGTAGGTGGTTATGTGACTGAAATAGGCGGTAGGTGGTTATGGATTTCAATTGTAGACAAATATTTGTTTTTGTAAGACTGGTACTGGGATGTTTTCTGTGGTTCATTTTTATGTCTCAGATATTTTCACTATGTCAAAACATTTTTAAATAAAGCTACAAGTCTATATAAGTAGTTTTCTTTTGTATTCAATGTAAGTAACAGACGTACATACATAAGATCTTAAATCTTGATGGATTGAAACCCTTCTGAAAAATCTTAAGTTTTCTACTGGCCTCTCGAAATTTTCCACATTACAGCAGTGAATTTTAGTGTATTAAAAATACTAAGAGACAATTTTTTCACCTTTCAGTGATTTTGGCAAGCATTTGGTAAGAAATATTCTAAAAACCTTAAAATAAATGTCAATATACTTCAAAGTCTTTGAAACTTTTGCATTGATTTATTAATATTTCTGCAGACACAAATTTTAACAAAATCCAGTATATATGCATCTTGTCGAAAGACCATATCGAAACCATTCATCTTTTCAAACCTAATTTTCGTACAAAAATAAAAATTTGTAAAAATCTCAGAATAATTCTGAAGATTGAAAAATTTCCTAGATTCGATTCATATTTTTATTATAAGGTAGCATTAAAAACAAACACATATACAAATGAAGTTATCATTAATCATAAAGTTTAATTTAAGAAAAAGTTCAACCTCCAAAACTAAAAAGATTAATAGAACTGATTGTATGAAGCTGAATAGCTTATGGGGTAGTTATGCTAAGAGTGATGAATAAGCAATCTAAATATGTAAATGCTTCCCGCAGTAAACAAAAAAAATCCCATCAAAATATTATTCCTCTATTGTCCTTTAACCTTAATTATATGCTACTTAACCCTTTCTTTTTTGATATTAAAATCATTCCGTTTCCGTTTATTCTTTGTTTTCGCAGAACGACCGAAAATAAATGATTCTTTGCCGCTTGCTGTCAGCGAAAATCTTCACCCAACGCTTAAGTCTTAATTCTGATCATGAAAATGGGAAAAATATAAAAAAAAACATAAAATTCCTGCTCAGAAAGAAAAACAAACGAATGAAGTAGGATTAGTGTTGTTCTCCCAAAAGGATTTAATTGAAATTAAAATTAAATTAAACGAAAAATACAAAAATAAAAACATATAAATATCTACGTTTTATTCAAAATGAAATTAAAAAACAAAACCGAAAGAATATACAAACAAAAAACCATACACAAATGAAGAAAACCTTAAAACACTAAAGAACCCAACTCCTTCGTCGTCGTGCGTCGTGAGAAAGGAGTTATCATTGTTTTTTTATACATAATTTCTACCCCGAAAATCAGGCAAGAGGCAGGAAATATGTAAAAGGATGAAGGTGTAATTTCATCCTGCTACGCAATCCTTTTTTCCTGATTCTTAGCATTGTGCTTGCTCTCATTAAATGCTTACCGCTGTTTGCATACAAATAATAGGAAAATCCTACCCGCCTTCCATTTTTGAAAAATAAATAATTTCATGAGGCTTTCCGCATACAATTAAAAATAAGAAAAGAACTACCCCTTCTCCATAAGCCTTAAACTGTAATATCACATAGCTACGTATAATATTCCTTGTGAAAAGGTTAAGGCGGAAATTAGTCTCAACCGTCTTGTTTTTTTATATTTTCCAGACGAACACATGTCATTCCGAAAGCTTAAGGCAATGATAAGTGCAAAATGCCTTTCGACACATTTACATCCTGGTTAAGGTATACCCTTTGGCATATATCGCAAGAAAGGGTATAACATTAAATCATCACTCTTCAACATAACATTGGCATAATGTTGTCTGATGTTTACTTATGCATTTGCTAATGGTGTCAATAATCTTCTTGTGGAATTTATTTAAGGGTTCCTTATCCTTTTGGAAAGCAACCAACCAACCAACCAACCAAGGAACCAACCATCTTAGGAATTTTCTTAGAAGCAACTTACCTCCATATGTATAAACTTCTTCTTCTTCGTATTTATTTTAGTAAGCAATAAGCATTTTCTTGTGAATTCTCATGCTTCATTTGTGGTTGAATAATCGTGTGAAATCTGGAATATTTATTCTTCAGTCTGTTTATGGTTATGGTTGAAGTTCTGGAAGGTGTTTCCTTTGAGGGTGTTTCAGTTCAAGACGTTTACTTAATGGGACATGATGGTGTTTTTTGAAAACCTTTTGCAGTGATTTTAACCTGCACTTGGAAATACCTTTTTATTGGTTTTTATTGATTTTGTAATAGAAAAGAAGTTTTCATTGAAATGATATTGAAAATTAAGTGGCTAAGAGTCCTTTGGTTCTCATTCCAACATGAAATATTTGAGGTTGCAAGGAAATTCCACATTTTTATCATATTTCATAGAGGCCAAAAAAAAACTCAGTGGAAAAGTAGTTTTAAACATTTTGTTTTTACTTCTTTTTAGAATATATTGTAACCGGCCCGATTTTTGAATTGAAAATTTGAAGGGTAGTTTTCATACTAAATTTTATTTATTTCGGAAAAAACTATTTGGATGTGGTGATTAGCATTGGGGTTAGAAATAGCATTTCTGCTATCTGGAAAGTGGACGAAAATTGTTATGTTGGAAACTCAAAATTACAAAAAAAAAAAGAAAAATATTATATTTGGTAAACTCTAGAATAACCATATGTGGGTAAGTTTCTGGTAAAGAAAAAGTTGATCCACATCAACATAATTCGTTTTTGCATGGTAAGTTTTATTCGGCATTTTTTAAAAGTTTGTCTATGTTTCAACCATGATAAACGAAAAATCATAAATTCTTTGGGCATATCTTAATGGAATTTTATAAACATTTGAGTATGAGTAGGGGGGGAGGGGCGAAGCGTGTGATTAACCTCAAACATCCAATAATTCTGTACATTGTCTAATTTTAAATAAAAAGTTCAAAGTTTTTTTTTACCAAAAATACAACTTTTACATTATAAACCTGCCCAAAAGCCAAATGTCAGGAATATTACGCAATATTACCCTAATATTGATCTAACTTTGATTTGGAACTTGATTTGTTCCACATAATTAAATTTGATTCCACATGCATTTCGAAACTATAGGAAGTCAATATATAGACTTCTAAAACTGAAGTTAACATAAAAGTCTTGTCAAGAAATCGATAAAACATTTTCAAAATTGTAAGGTTATTTTATTATAAATTTAAAAAAAATCATTTAATATTGGAGTTACATGGACGTGTGGGCTTTACACTTAGTTTTTTTTCAGAACATTGCGAATGACGTAAGAAACAAACCACTCTGAGGCGATAACCTGTCAGGACGATATCATAATCGTTAAGTTCCACCATTGAATAGTTCCACTGTCAGTCAACCATATATTATCTGCCATTAAAACTCTTGCATACTTTCGGATGAAAACTGTGTGGTGAGTAATTTTTCAAACTGAATTTAAATAAACCGATAAAAAAGTTCAAAATATGAATAGAAAAATAGAACAAATTGTTTTTGAGCTTAAAAAGAAAAAAACTTTAATCTCATTTTATAAAGGGTGATTTTTTTGAGGTTAGGATTTTCATGCATTAGTATTTGACAGATCACGCGGGATTTCAGACATGGTGTCAAAGAGAAAGGTGCTCAGTATGCTTTGACATTTCATCATGAATAGACTTACTAACGAGCAACGCTTGCAAATCATTGAATTTTATTACCAAAATCAGTGTTCGGTTCGAAACGTGTTTCGCGCTTTACGTCCGATTTATGGTCTACATAATCGACCAAGTGAGCAAACAATTAATGCGATTGTGACCAAGTTTCGCACTCAGTTTACTTTATTGGACATTAAACCAACCACACGAATGCGTACAGTGCGTACAGAAGAGAATATTGCGTCTGTTTCTGAGAGTGTTGCTGAAGACCGTGACCGTCGATTCGTCGCCGTTCGCAGCAATTGGGTTTGTGTTATTCGACCACATGGAAGATTTTACGCAAAGATCTTGGTGTATAACCGTATAAAATACAGCTCGTGCAAGAACTGAAGCCGAACGATCTGCCACAACGTCGAATTTTCAGTGAATGGGCCCTAAAAAAGTTGGCAGAAAATCCGCTTTTTTATCGACAAATTTTGTTCAGCGATGAGGCTCATTTCTGGTTGAATGGCTACGTAAATAAGCAAAATTGCCGCATTTGGAGTGAAGAGCAACCAGAAGCCGTTCAAGAACAGCACATGCATCCCGAAATATGCACTGTTTGGTGTGGTTTGTACACTGGTGGAATCATTGGACCGTATTTTTTCAAAGATGCTGTTGGACGCAACGTTACGGTGAATGGCGATCGCTATCGTTCAATGCTAACAAACTTTTTGTTGCCAAAAATGAAAGAACTGAACTTGGTTGACATGTGGTTTCAACAAGATGGCGCTACATGCCACACAGCACGCGATTCTATGGCCATTTTGAGGGAAAACTTCGGAGAACAATTCATCTCAAGGAATGGACCGGTAAGTTGCCCACCAAGATCATGCGATCTTTAGACTATTTTTAGTGGGGCTACGTCAAGTTTAAAGTCTACACAAATAAGCCAGCAACTATTCCAGCTTTGGAAGACAACATTTCCGAAGAAATTCGCGCTATTCCGGCCGAAATGCTCGAAAAAGTTACCCAAAATTGGACTTTCCGAATGGACCACCTAAGACGCAGCCGCGGTCAACATTTAAATGAAATTATCTTCAAAAAGTAAATGTCATGGACCAATCTAACGTTTCAAATAAAGAATCGATGAGATTTTGCAAATTTTATGCGGTTTTTTTTTTAAAAGTTCTCAAGCTCTTAAAAAATCACCGTTTACTAACAACAAAATATTTGATACTTAAATTCAAATTTCATTTGAAATTTTTTTATGTTGAACATCCCTAGAGTCGAAATTCATATTTTTTTTGATACGTTTGTAAATTATTTTCTTCAAATCAAAATAACGTGTTCATAAAAAAGGATTTGATAATTGGAAAAAAGTTGATGAAACACTTAGTACTCACGAAAATAGTAAAGAGCATCACCAATGCATGATTAATTGAATTAGTTATCACAAAAAATTCTCGTATAGATAAAGATCTTGCAAAACAGATGGAATCAGAAATTATATTCTGGACTTAAAAAGAATAATTGCTACTATTCGCTTTTTAGCTGAAAGAGGTCTATCATTTCATAGTACTAATGAATTTCTTGGATCTCCAGATAATGGAATTATCTTGGAATATTAGAATTGTTGTCTGAATTTGTTGCATTTTTAAAGGAACATTCAATTAATCATGCAAATAAAGGTCGAGGAAATGTTTCTTACTTATTTATGCAATTTGCTAGGAACTCATTGATTTGATGTCAAATAAAGTATTAAATAAGACTATTAATGAAATAAAATCAGCTAACCATTTGGGCCTCACTGTTGATTCTATGCCAGATTTATCGCATGTGGATCAATTATCTGTAATATTTAGGTTTTATTTAAATGGGCGTATCAACGAAAGCTTTGTTTGCTTTTTGCAAATTAAAAACCATACAGGAGAGCAACTAAGTATCTATATATTATACTTGTTGGAAGAATACGATTTGAACATCAAAAACTGCCGAGCACAAACTCACGATAATGCCAGTAACATGTCAGGAAAATGCTCGGGATTGCAGGCTCGTTTAAAAAAAGAAAATGAATTAGCTTTTTACCTTCCCTGCATTGCACATTCATTGAATCTAGTTGGCGAATGTAGCGTGAATGATAATACTCATTCCGCGAATTTTTTAATCTTTTTCAAACATTGTAACTTTTTTAGTTCATCTACACATAGATGGAATGTATTGCAAGAAAAAAGTGGAAAATTTACGAGTTTGTCCATAAGTCGATGGTCGAAAACAGCAGATGCCGTGAATACTCTAGTGAATAATTTTGCTTGTATTTTTAAATCGTTAAGCTGCTTAGCTGATGATCAATGTCAAAAATTGATACTTGGCAATAAGCTTCATCTTCAAAATCCAAAATTATTAAACTTGAAAAAGCCTTTATGGCGGTATTGAGGAAAGAGATTTAAAATAGATTTGACGCCACCAATTCGTATTTGCAAAAAGTGGAACTAGATTTAAACGTCTACAAACATGATGTTGTCTTTGATTGAATATTAAGAAATACACAGAGATAATTTTTTTACAAATTGAAATAGAATCGAAAGCCTTGAGCAAAAGAAGTTAATCAGGAATTTTCTGATTTCAATAAAAGACAAGTTACAAAAATATTGAACGACGGAGAAAAAGAAACACTCTATGGAACTGATAAGTTTAGAATTGGCACTTTTTTATGTAATAATAGATAAATTGCTCACAGAAATGCACAAGCGGATTGAAGTTTACACTTACATCACTGATATCTTCGGAATATGAAGTAAAAATAAAAGCAAACAATTTAGTTGAAATTTTAATAAAGATCTAGAAATTGAATTAACTTACAAACTAGAGCAGATTATTCAAATGATGAAATTGCAGACACGAGTGTTTTCTTTTCAAGTTAAAAAAGAAAAGAGTGAACTAATTTCATCATTTAAAATACCTAACTGGATAGTTAAAAAACAAATGATTGACGTTTTTCCAAATTTGTATATAGCCCTTAGAATATCCGTAACAATATCTATAGCTAATTGTGAAGCAGAAAGATATTTCTCAGTCCTTAAAAGAATAAAAAATATGTACCGATCTTCGATGTTGAATGAAAGATTATCATCTTTAACTCGTTTAGCAATCGAATCCAAATTATTAAGATCAATTGAGTTTAATGATTTAATTAAAGATTTTATAAAAATGAAATTGAGAAAAAAATGTTGTTTAATAATTATTATTTAAAATGTATACTTTCTCTTTCAATCTTATGAACCCTAATTACTACATAATTTGTTACTTTTAATTTTTTAGAGTTTTGAATAATCAAAAAGAAATGGTCTGACGGTTTTGAGTTTTTGGATTAGTTACAAATTGGGTTATGTGGGCTTACCGCTTTTGGGTTTACGATTTTTATTTGCGATTGCAAAATGAACACATTTAATTTTTCAAAAACGTTACAAAGAGCCCCTGATAAAAAATTAGCACCGGGTATCAAAAATTCTTAATGTTATAGGGTTATTGGGTTTGCTCGCTTGGGGTTAAGGACGCTTTGGGTTATTGATTTGGCTCGCTTGGGGCTTAGGACGCTTTGGGCTATGAGGGGTTGGCTGGCTTGTGTTTTATATATTTTTGGGGGTCTCAAATTTCAAATAGCCTGCACGCGCTTGTGTACGTAGGTACGTTCAAAATCTGAAATATGTTCTCGATATCTTTTTTCTTCGGCCAAATTTTAAGAACCAGATGAGTTATTGATTTCCAATAAATGAGGTTTTATGGATTATAACTTCAAGTTATGCCAAAAGGATTTCGGTCTTCTATTTTAATAAAGTTATTACTATAGAAATAAAAAAAAAGTTGGTTGACCCTAAATATCTCCCGAACCAATAATGCTATCGATTTCAATAAAAGTTTATATTAAGCAATGTAAGGTCATTCAAAATTTGGATAAACTGAAAAGAAATATCAATGATAAATGTATAAATAATAAAAATTAATAAAATTGTATTCCAAATATTTGACAAAGCGCTTTTAACATAAACTTAAAAAGCAAATTAAATCGACAAAAATAAAAACCTAAAAAATATACTATTCAAAATTGGTAAAATTGAAAATCGACTAAATTGAAAACAAATAAATACCTTGACTTCAAACTTAATTCACGTTATACAAAATTTTAATAATTTATTCTTCTTCCTCAAATTCAAAACATGGAAAAATTCATATTTATTCAATAAATTGAACACATTTCAAATAATATCTATTTTTCAAATCAAATACAATAAAACACTACTAATATAGACCTCTTGCAGGCGAACAATCATTGAGAAAGTCTTTTCCGTTGCTTTTTTGCATGCTATAAAATTGCAATAGTATAGTGTACAATGGTGTAAAAGAGCATGTTAAAAACATTATCTACAGCCGCTCTGAAAATGATTAAGTTCCAGAGATATTAGTTAAAATAATAAACATCTTTTGTAAGGGTTAAATTAAAACTAAATAAAAAAAAACATTTTTAATAGTGAATTGCAGCTGAAATGTATAAGTTTTTGTACAACTAGTCTATTTTTATAAAGATACTAGCTGACCCGACAAACGTTGCTTTGTCATAAACAACTTATTTTAAGCGTGTAAGGATGTGGTATATAAGTGGAAGAGATAAAGAACACAGTAAACGGTGACAAAATATTAAAATAACAAATCAACAAACAATTTGGGAATTGGGAATTCAAGGCTTTTGAATTGAATTGGTACATCTGTGGGCATAAAAAGGATTTGCGGTAATAGTATATTTTCACCTCGGAATTTGCCATTAAGAATTATGGCTTCTATAACATTTATTTTGTAATTAATGTTTTAATTACTAACTACGTGCCGTTGCACAACCGTGGTGAGTTCAAATTACGAAGCAAAATTACCGGAGATCAAGCCTTCAGTGGTATATTAAGCGGTGGCATGCCTGGTAAATCCAATAAGTTTAAAAACTCAGTTGCATAATTTACAGCTTCACAAACTGTATCGATATTTGTATGACACCAAGTCTCCTGGTAACAAATGTTGTATCTTGGGATTTAATTCGTTGACATCTACATTTTTTCTGCTAAAATTGCTCGTTCTGCCAGGAACTCACGACTTGTAGATTGTCTGTGTACATCGGAAAATATCTGGTCATTAAGGGCATCTTGTGAATCAATAACCATGCAGACATCTACAATTTTTTATATATTAGATTACTTATATATTGATTTTTTTTTTCATTTTTAAAGACAGATAACTACCTTACCCGGGCAAAAGTAATACTCTCGTCGCTGTCCCTAAGAGAGCTTTCACTGTATATTATTCAACTTTTAAGGTCAACAATAAGATACATACTTTTTTGAGCTAATGTATTAATGTAAATTCCTTACAGGTACATAAAATAGACAGTACATACATTCTTCTTTATATATTTTAGCTTCTTTCTAGGTCCCTTAGATATACAATAACATTTATTTACGTTACAGATAGAAGATTGTCTTTTTTTTTATTTTTTTGGACTAACCTACCTTTCCAACTCAATTGCTAATAATTATCATGAACAGAGAAAAAAACGTTTTAATCGATAGCTTCTAATATTTTAAAATAAAAAGCTTTGTAAACAATGTTTCTTTCAAGAAAGAAAAATACCGATTTCTTAAGTTGACAAAAAATACATAAAAACTTCAAAGAACCTCCCACCACCAACCTAAAAACCTAAGCAAATGAAAGATTAAACATAAGTACACATAAAAATCACAAGAAAAAAATAAAGAAAACCTTCTTCCACTTCATAATCTGTTCTTTATTCTGTCTGTAATATTCTTGATGAGCACGCCTCATTAAAATGGCCATCTCAAGTAAATAGAACACAAATATCCTTAAAAACGTAAGTAAGCAAAAAATTAAAAAAAAAACTAAAACCCTCCTTTTTGGACTAAAGAATTCCAGAAGAATGGGAAAATTGTGTTCAGCGAAGGACTTAAAATTGTTATTAGACTACGTGCAGCTATATTACACAGCCATAATATCTTATTTTCCAAACCAACAAGAGGAGATACAAAAAACAGAGTTCCAAACTTTCTTCAAAAAAATTAAAACCGAAAAACGAAAAATAAAAAAAAGAAGAATACAAAGAAAACAAGGATAAAAATTCTCTTCGCGCTCGATTCGATTTATGGACTAATTATTTTCATTGAAACAACTCTGGCTATTCGGGATGATGGGACAATTTTTATGGCAGCACCCCAGCACCAGTTATCCCCCAACCGAACGATGAGTTTGAGTTCTACAGAAAAATAAAAAGGGGTAACGCCTTACCCAGCCAAGCTATACACTACACAACCATGATGGCATAACCGAAGACCGTTTAATTAGAAAATTCTTAATTCCAGCAAGCAGACTCGACCGACTGTCTAATGCCAACAAATCGTCCTTAAATTTATTCGCCAAGAGACAAGTTTTTCTGTTGTTGTTTTTGTTTTTGTTTTTCCAACCATCGCATCAGCGGAGCCGGAACTGCTCGCGCAATTCTATATCTATCTACGGGTATACAGTAAATCGAAGCTAGAAACACAATTCGTGACGGTCATTCCATTTTGTGTCTTAAGACGGGAAAGGATTATGCACATTTGGCAAAAGGATGCTGCCAAAAAATCTCTGATGCTCTCATACAGCTCCTTTTGGCTGCTAGTCTTGCTGGTAGGTATAAATTCCACTAAATCCCCGTATTGGGACCGCGAGGTACAACAACACTGATGCGAGGAAGGCGGAAATGCTTGCTTTTTGGAAGCTGCTCCCATTGCCACTGCCACTGATACGAAAAATAAGTTCAGTCAGTTGTATTATTTTTATTAGAGACGAAGCGCTTAGAAAGGGATTCCATTGGTAAGTATCTACGAATTATTCCTGTTACGGGTTTGTTGATGAATGACGTCCAATATAATACGAAAGAGAATGAGCTTATAATTGAAATTATTACCAAATCAGATTTGGCGAAACAAACGAGGACATTGTTTGTAGGTGGCTTAGTGCAATTAGTAAGTTAATGAGGCACATTTTATGATGCTTTTGGTTTCTTGGTTTTGTCTTTTTGGGAAGTTCTATAGAAGAATGTCTAGAATCAAGATTATTTTTATTATGTTATCCAAAATGAAATAAACGTAGTATATTTTTTTCCAGTACATTAATTTTGATTTGGAGGCTTATTCATTAATAAAAGGCTATTAGAAACAATTGACTATAAGAATTAATATCTATGATTGCTTAAGCCAGCATTTTTAATTTAGTGAGTAAGCATTTAGGCAAGAATTCATTTAGTCTTAATGTTTCCTTTTACAAAGTTTGAAAAATTTATTTTTAATTTAATCAAATAAAATAGTTAACTATCATTTAGTTATCGTTGGGTTTAGATCTTGACATCAAGTTTGTCTTGAGCTAATTATTTTTCCATCTACCAACAAGCTACATATCTATGGACTCTGTCTAACTCAATACATATGTTTGATAAATGTATGAATTATTCAACCATTAGGAGATCCTGGAAAGTTGTTAAAAATTAATGGAAGCACAGATTATAGAACAACCAAAGTCATAGCTTTGATTTTCATTTCTTGATGCTTTTACATAAAAAGAGTAAAACTCATTAGGGATTTCCAATAAGAGGTTTCGTTTCAATTTAAAAAATCAAAGTTATTTTTAAAAAACATCAATAGAAGACATTTGTTATTAATAAATATAAAACGATATAAGAGAGATGGCCGTTACTGCTATGGTTTCCGAACAATATCTTATGAATTTTAACGTAACTCATTCGACTGTCATGCTAGAGATCTTGGGTTAAATTTCTACTTGTGCCACCTTTTCCTTTGTTTCCACAGATACTGTCTCATGCGAAGAATTGACAATTCCTGTCATGAAAACTGCTTTTTTAATAAACCATTCGGATTCCGCATAAAAACTGTAGGTCCCCTCCATTCCTGACATTGCACACATGAATGGTTGTAAGTCCCTAGGCCCAGATTATCTAAAAGCTTTTGAGTTACCTAATTCTTAATTCTCAGAAACGACGATGATGGTGATCGACCGGAGTTACGGTTAAGTGTTGTTTCCGGAAATTGGAATTCCAAAGATCGACAAACTTGGGTTTTCTTAAACAGCATGGTCTATATTCACAGTTGTACCTGAGCGACGCAATTAACACACTTGTCTCAATGACCAGTTTTAATATTGCCAGACGATAAGGGGCTTCCTGACAACTCAAAAGGGCTTTAGATTTTGCCAACTGCGACTGCAAATTGTTCAACATTTTTGTAGTAAATTTTAACAATATCAATACATTTTTAAAGTGCCTATCATTTCTTTTCTTCTTTTTTTTCCAGACCATGGTCACCATCTTGCGATTTAATGTATGAAGTTACATTTAACAGATTATATCGTATTCTAGTAGATCTCGTAAAAAGGAGCCCATACATTGGATGCATACTCAAGATGAAGGCAGACCAAAGTGTTGTACTTATAGAGCGAGGTTTATATAAGGACCCTAAAATACTTTAGACCAACGCTTTCGATCGAATTAATATGCCTTATGAAATCAAGATTAAAATATTTAGAAAGAACTCCAAGATATTACTCTTTTTAACACAAAGTGGTATACCATTGATACTTAAGATAGAAAGAAGAGGTTCTAAATGACTAACCTAGGGTACTCCTGATTTGGAAATGAAATGGTTCGAGAAATAACTTTTAAATTTTACTAAATAATACCTATTTTCAAGATATAGAGAGATCCATGTGATGAATTAAATGCCCTCAGCCTAAATGTGATGATATCATAGTATAAAAATGGTAAAAAGCTTTAGAATAAGCAGTGAAAATACAGTCGAACTTTTAACTCAGTTATAGGTTATTTAAGCACTTATGCAAAAACGAAAGCTAAGAGAGGTTTTATTTTGATGAAAAAAAACAGTACTTTTTATTTATACTTTACATAATCAATTCGAAGATACGACGATCATGGTGATGGATTGGTTTGATTTTTTTTTGTGTTGCGATCTAAATTTGTATGTAAAACACGTTGTTATGTCGTTTGTGGAATGAATATTCTCCGTTGTTCTTGAGCAACGCATTAGATGAAACTGTCATGACTGATCCAGCAGTTTTCTATAGCCAGACGAGAAAGTGCTTCTAGATGACTCAAAATTATATAGTGTTTTTTCAACTGTGGCTTTCACCATTTTGTAATAAATTTTACTAATTTAAATACATTATTAAAGTGCGTAATATTTTGCTTTAAGTAATGGAGTAGTTTTAAATTGTCAAAAATCAAAAGATCCAATAGCGGGCTTTTCAAATTGAAACTTCTTATTTGAAACCTTTTATTACAAGGCTAAACATTGTTTTTTATATGTATGCTCAGAAGAGAATAAAGGGAACTCTTTGACCGAACCAAAGCCGCAGGACAAACCTCTCACTGGGATTCTTACAAAGAATCATTAAGAATTTACAAAAAGGCACTAAGGAAATCTAAGCAATTTTCCTGTCGATTCTTCTGTAGCACGATAGAAGAAACTTCTGAAGGCGCCAGGTAACAGAAAATTCTTTCAACTAATTCAGCGATGCCAAGCTGCTTGAAAAATGCAGTCGGCTTTTGGACGAATTTAAGTAATGAATCGCTGAGCTTACTAGTGGATGCTCACTTTTCTGGTAGTCTTTAAAGGAAACTTGCAACAATCATATTCGTTCAAGTTTAAATACAATATATCCACAAGGTCTGATCACAAGGGACAAGCTACAATGGGCTCTCAACATCTTCAAACCATTTAAATCTGCAGGAGCAGATGGAATAATATCAGCCAAGCTACAAAAAACTTCTGACATAATTGCACCAATATTTGAGGAAATTTTTACCAGCTGTCCTTATTTGGTCCATTTTCCCTCGACATGGAGAGAAGTTAAAGTTGTTTTTATACTCAAAGCAGGTAAATGCTCGCAAGTCAATCCTAAAGATCTTCGACCTCTAAGTCTATCATAATTCCTTCTTAAGACCTTTGAAAGAATAATTGATATCCATTTAAGGGCAAGTATTGAAACAAAACTTCTGTCTTCGTCTCAATATGCCTACTGTAAAGGTAAATCGGTGAAAACAACGTTACACACCTTAGTACGCACCTTCGAATATTCCCTCCATCATAAAGAGTTCACTATGGTTGCTTTCCTTGACATTGAAGGTGCCTTTAACAAAGTGGACACATCTGCAATCACATCTGCACTAACATCTCTAAATGTAGAGAGTTCACTTCGGGAGTTAATTCATTTAATGCTTACTAGTAGAATAATTAACCCAAAACTGGCCAACTCTTCTGATAGAGATTCGTTAGTAGAGGGACACCGCAAGGAGGTGTTCTATCCCCTCTCCCCTGGAACCTAGTGGTGAATGAAATCCTAACTAGTCTGGATGCGGAGGGCTTCAGAGTGATAGTCTATGCGGATGACGTTGCTATAGCAGTTTCAGGAAAGCAAATTAACAACTTAAAAGAATTCTTACAAAATGCCTTAGACAGACTAATTTTTTGGGCTAATCGGGTGTTAACCCACGCAAAACCGATTTGGTCTTATTTTCGAGGAGATACAAAATTATATTTGTCAACCCTCTGTCACCACCTCTTGACATTTATAGCAAAGAAATAGCTGCAAGGTCTGCTATTTGCCTCAAAGCTTCGTCGCAGTGGACTAACAATAATATTGGCCACTCCGTAACTCTTAGGTATTAAGAATCAATTACAAAGCACACCTACACCATCCCCCAACTGCAATTCTACAGAAATGTCCAGATTTCTATGCCCCCCAGATATTTTTGGGAGGATAGGACATCCCTGAAAGATGAGTCAATCCATTTTTATACAGATGTTTCAAAACCAAAAGAAAGGATTGGTGGAAGTGTTTACTCTGAACGACTAAAATTAAGTCGGGCTTATCTTTGTAGACAAGTGATTTCACACAACCCCCCAAAAAATAGTATAGCGGTGTTAAACCGCTCGAACTTGGAGGCTTTGCCACAGGTCCACTACACGAGATAATAGGCTCACCGAAAGTTTCCTTCAAGAAATTGATTGTTTTGTTGCGTTGTGTGTATATTGAAAGAATAAACAATTTGCAAACGTTGTTCGGAAGTGTGTCTATTTATTATGATACGAGAAAACAAATTGTGTATAAGTCAAGTTACACCTGTCAAAAGCACCCCAAATTAAAAAAGACTGAAAACCACACGTCCTAAAAAAACGCCTGTTAGTACAAGTTAAAATTATTATTAACTATTAAAAATGTATTAAGTAGATGAATAAAGTAAAGCATCTGCTTTGTCTTATAGGGTTTTATAAAAAAAATAATTCATTGGAAAAATGTGGTTGCCTTAATTTTTTCCGACAGCATAGGTCCCAACTAGGAGAGGTATAGTCCCTTTAAAAAACACAAATTTAAATCAATAATTAATTTTTCCCACGATTTAGAGCACGAAAATATTGGACATTCCTTCCAATAATTTACATAGGTACATATTTAAATTTCTATTTTTTTTATAAGTATGAGCTCCTCGAAAAGTGAAACTTAGGTACCAAGACTTAAAAGGATTTAAATACCCGTGTCATGTTAGCGGCTCATAATTTTTGTCTTTCACCCTCTCCTAAATCTCATTTCTTCACCCTCATAATCCTTTTTCACATTTATTTAAAAAAATATTTTGTACATAAAGTTTAAAAACACTAAATAGCTGTGGTTTCTATGACCACGCTATATATAAAACATCCACGACCTTCTTAAAAAAAAAATACATTTAATGAGGGATGGAATATTAAGAAGCTTCACCCACCCCAATAAACCCGCTGATAGTCGTCTGTTCAGTACCCATAATTTTTTTTCGAATTCTAAAGAAAAAATTAACTCCCATTTTAATGGTTTCTCGGTGATGATGAGGTCCTTTGAATATTTATTTTTATAATCCTCAGCCAAGATCGACTCTGAGTACATCTTTTATTTTTTTTGCATATCTTACAACAAGAGGAGGATTACACTTGTTCGAATTCAAATGTCAGAAGTGATGAATAAATATTCGAGATGATGAGGGAAAGTGCGTCCGCCATGCCACCACATCCGGCGCTAATTCTTATACCGTGATTTTTGTTTTCTATTGATTCTAGTACAAAAGGTCCATCTGAAGAAGATTCAGAGCAAATTTTGTTTCCAGCAAAGCACTGGGTTGTTGAAGATGGTCTCTCTATTCTATCAAGAGTCTTAGGATTAAGACTCTTAAAAGTAAAAATAACAACAAGAAAAAATCCATCCAAACAAAAAAAGGACCAAAGAAGTACAAAAAAATGGTTATTAATGATGGTTGAGCTCCTCGGTCAGGCAAGGATTTCTCTCTAACGGAAGAAAAAAAAATAATTTTCATTTTATCACGTGCCGCTTCTGCAGTGTGCTTTCATACCAATGCTCTAGAAATAGGTATACGCGTTAGATACTTAGTGGACCAAACCTAAAAGGATTACTTCAATTAAGGATTCCACGAGTTTTATTTATATTATTTTCTTTTTTAAGAGGAATACAGCTACTTGAGATTTCTTTTCCACCCAATTTCTATCCCCGCGACCACGACCCCTCCTACCCCGATTCTAATAACTGCTTCTCAATTTCAAATCAAGTTAAGAAACAAAAACCAACTACGGACGTTAAAAATTATACAAATAATCATACAAAAAAATAAACGTTCACCGGGGAGCAAGGACTATTCGCTCAATTTGATAAAGCAGCAACTTTCCTGCCATAACCACCATGACCAATGTTGGGCGTGTTTTTCTCTGATTTTTGTTTCCTCTTCCCCCAAAAAATATCTTTGTTTTTTCATTCTAAGCAAAGAAGAATACACCCAAAAATTAAGAAAAAAATAATGGAATAAATTTGAAAATACCATTTTTTGGGGTGAAAAGAAGAAGAAGAATATCTTAAGTCTTGGTTAATCCTTCTTGTAATAAGCAAGCTATCCCAACGCTTGTTATTTATAGAGTGATATTTTTGTTTGTTTGTTTTTTTTTTCAGGAGGTTTAGTAATTTTTATTCATACTCTAACTCTCTGGCCCCTGGATGGTTTTATTATTCATCAGTGTTGAGCCTATCAGTCATGGTACAAGTTTTTAAGGACTTTTCGATTACACATTGTTTTTTTTTTTTCTAAAAAAGAATTCTGTGTTACTGCTGGAGATCGTGGAGGTGGGTGGGCTATTTTGTTCCTTTTGCTCAAACATGTCATATGAATCAATTTCACTACCTATCATCGAAATTGAACAAATTTGTGTATTAATAGTATTGTAGTATTAATAGCATTGTTAATAATTTAGATTAAAGTTTCTATCACAAAATACTGTTCCGTATAGTTTGTTAAACAATTCAATCCACCATTAGGAATTATATATTGAAATACAATTATTTAGATATTTAAAACTTTACTGTAACAATCCAAAATCATTTAACTTCTTATAACCAAACTTCATTGAACTCAATAATTATCTTGGAACCATAGATTGGAATACTGAATTTTTAAACTCAAACTTGAAGAATATGTTTAACTGTTTCACTGGTATCTTAAATACAGCTTTTAACTTATTTAAAATCCGTGGTATAACAAAAGCCTGACTCATTTAAAAACAAATCATTTTCCAAGTGTAAAATGTCAAGCACTTTAGACGATAAACTTTCATTTTGTACATTTTGTAAAGAATTTATGGTTCTCAGTAAATTCTTCCACAAGAATTATATTTTGAATATTGAGCTTTATTTGAAAAGTGATCCGAAACGATTCTAGAATTATATTAATTCTTAAAGGAAATCAATTGGCATTCCAACTACGATGAAGTTTAGAGGGGATAATTCTACTGACCTTAATAAAAACTCTTGATCTTTTTGCTGAATTTTTTGAATCAGTTCACTTGCCAGGAAACTTGGATTTTCTTTCAGATATTACCTCTAAAGTAGATATTAGCTCAAAACACTTAGAATTATCTGATGTATTAAATGGTCTTCAGAATCTTAAACTCAATCAAATGTCTGGTGTCGATGGCATTCCTGCTCTTGTCTTAAAAAAATTCTCTAGTTCTGTATGCTTTCCATTGCAAATTATATTCAACTTATCGTTATTGTGCGGAATATTTTTTGACGAATGGAAGTCTTCTTTTCTGATCCCAATTTATAAGTCTGGTTCGAAAAATAATGTTGAAAATTACAGAGGCCTTTGTAAGCTTTTCACAATTAGTAAATTGCTCGAAAGTTTAGAAAAAGACCAAACTGGATTTTTTCGTAAAAGAACATGTAAGTGATTCCCAACATGGGTTTATGGTAGGAAAAACGAAAATTTGAATGATCTCAAAAACGGCCTAATCGATTCGCATGAAATTCTTTCTAATTATTTTTTCTTATCTTGGTTTCTTTTGAATATAGAAACATAATTTTGTATTCCCAAGAAGAAAAGCTGCATAGAACCGTAATTTTGTTTGAACGTTTTCTCAAGAACTAATGAACCGAGTTAAATACATTTTTTTTTTGGAAATTTCGAAAAAAATAATAAACTAAGGTTTTTTTAAGAAATCAAATTTTATTTCACATTTTAAGGTATATTTTGAAGTCTTATTTTTTTAAGTTCTCATACGAATTTATTGTAATGGGTCCGATTTGTCAATTTGAAAAATTTGAAATTTCTCGACGTTTCAAGGTCTCTAGAGTCGAAATAAATGATTTCTAGAAGGATGTCTGTTTGTGCGTGTGTACGTACGTTCGTACGTTTGTACGTTCGTGAAATTTTTTCGTCGTCCATAGCTCAAGAACCAGAAGAGATATCGACTTCAAATAAATGTTGTTATAGGTTATGTTGTTAAAAATTAAATTGTATATAATATATTAAAACGTAATACTAAACAGGTACATTTTTTGAAATAAATATATAATTAACGGTTTTTTTATAAATCAAAAAAACTGAAGAAAAAAAATGTATAAACTCGAAAATTTTACAAATACAAAATGATTTTATCTCCAAACCAATTTTGTGCAACGAAAAATAACGTTTCTTAACATCTGGTAAAATTTTGAGAAAAAATGAATTGAGAGTATTTTTTATAAAAAATTAAAATCTAAAACATTACTCAAAGTTGGTAAAAATTTACTTTCTACTCAAATACCTTTTCAAAAGTTTAAAATATTGACTTGAAACTTTTTTTATTTGACAGAAAATATTGTTTTCGATGTTCAGGGGACTTTTTTGTATAACAATTCAACAGCCCGTTTTTCATAAAAAAAAATAAAATCTAAAAAATTGTACGCAAATTTGGTAAAAATTGATACCAGTACATATAGACAAACTTTTAAGCAAGACAAATTGACAGACGGGATGGGGAGTTATCAGTGTGGTTCGCGTCCCAGCCTCTTTTTTTGAAGTCGATATTACTTCTGGTTCTTGAGCTATGGACCTTGAAAAAAAGTAGCGAACGTACGTACACACGCTCGCATAGACATCTTTCTAAAAATCTTTGATTTCGATCCTAGGGACATTGAAACGTCGAGAAATAAAATAACAATAACTTTAATTTAAAAAAGACCGCATTAACAATTTTGGAAAAAAATATTAAATCAGGTATTTTTTAGAAAATTAAATTGCGTTTCAATTTGTGAGATGTTAATTTTGCAGGAACAAATCGAATCTACAGGATTAAAATCTGTAGAATCTACAAAAAATAGAACCTACAAAAATTCTGCTGAACATTGATAAAGATTTTAACTCGCATATTTCGAGAAATACAGAAGGTATTTTATCTTATAAGAAATATTGTTATTAAATTTCGTTAAAATTTAAGAACAACTATTGACGTCCCCATTTAATTATTAATGATCGTATGATTTTGATGTTCTTTAAATAATAATTTGGATTACACCAATAAAATAATTGTAGTTATTATTATATTATTATATTATTATAATTTCATTTCTCAATAATAGGGTATATACGAATCTAATAAAAGGAAGGAAATTTCACAAAAAATCTAATAAGATAATTTTTGCAAATTTAGTTCGAATAGTCTTTCAATATCAGGAACAAGTTTTGATTTGGAAAATTACAAAAAAAAATACTATACAAATCTTTAATAAATTGCTTCTTTTTTTTGTATATTATTATATATATTATATTATAATTATAGACAACTGAATTTTCCATAGAAAATACTTTTTGTTATCGTAAAGACCATACAGTACATTTTGTTCAAAAAGTTTTGTTATTCCTGAAATCGGTAAATTTGAATGGCCAAAGTTCCTGAGCTGTGAATTTTATGTAGTTTTTGCCTTTGTAGCTGTTTTCCATATAATAATATTATAAAATTTAAAATAGTATAGAAAAATTATTGAAATTGTTATAAAAGTTTTATTTGTTGATATTATGTCGACCTGATTGTTTTATGTAAAAATGCTAAAACTAATAATATTTATGTTTTATAGAAAATTTGTAAACATTTTTAAATTCAAAATTTTTACTTGTACCAAATTAAATCCAATGCCTTATTTTAACCAAGAGCTTAAAAATGTATTTTTATTTCTATTGCAAATAGATACAAATATTTTATTTATTTAATAAATTCTATTTGTTATTTCATTTTTACGAAAATCCGATGGAAAATTTCTGATAAGGCAACAAAATGGGATCCGTTTCTTTTATTGCCATATGAAATTCGTTCTCATTAGACTTGATCAGATACATCGACCACTTTTTACCTGACACATGTTGATGTAATCAAAGCTTTAAATTGTTCATCTTATCTTTTTTAAAATCATTTTGTATCAATATTATTTTGACTCTGTAACCACTTCTTCTACTTATACATATATTTTATAAACTATAATGGTTTTTTAATTTTGTATCTTTTGTGTTGTTGTTGTTGCTTTTGAATTTAATAGATTTTCAATTAGACAAACAAATGTTTGAAAAATGATTTACAAAATCAACAATATTGTATACTAACCTATATATCATCACGAGTTCGATTTAAGAGATTGATAAAACGATAAAAAAAAATAATAGGTAATAAGTTTTGTTTGTTATCATTTCAGTTTTGAGTTTTTTTTTTAATGATAAGCGACATGAAAATCCACTTTTAGTTAAAAATCTTATGCAATTAGATGATTTTCTTGAAACAAAGGAAATTGCTGTGTATATTAGATTTTTATTGTTTATTCCAATTTAATTGGCTATAACTTATCTACCTATTATAAACGTTTGCATTGATAGCTGAGCCACTTTAAGGTTTTCAACTTCAACATAACTTTTTTAAGTACATGTATTTAAGTGCGAAAGCAGCCTTGCAATATATTTTTAATTGATTCAAGTAATATCGATCAATCCCACATTTTTTTTTGTTGCTTTATTTCAAATAACTTTAAGTTAGAAAAGAGTCTGAGATGCAACTTAAATTGATTACTTGCAATTGGTGTCCGTAAAAATTTACTATATTAGTACTCTGAGCTTTCACCTAAGGAATATCAAAAAATATGTAGTCAATAAGTTTGAGTTTTAAATTGTCATTGATACTTATTGTAATTGGTCCTATTTTTCAAATTGAAAATTTTGATATGTTTCCTTAATGAAACCAAAGTTCATACAACTTCTATGCAGAAAATAATTTCAAACCTTCAAAACATGTTTTTTTTTCTTTTTTTAATGACTGAAACACAAACACAATTCAGCTTCAGCTTCGTCTGCGTGACGTTGAGCTGGCTTCAAGGTTGCTTTGAATGACACTTCCAATATGACATTTCTAAAATGACTTCTGTCATTAGCAGGTGTTATTTTTCTCAAAATAAATAAAATATTAGTTTTGAAATAGAAAAAATTAAATTTATCGCGGAGCTTACACAGTTTATAACAATGGGAATCCCTACAAAAGCAAATGTGTTTTGTTTATTGACTTTTTTACAGCTGTAAGTCAAAGCAAATGTTCAGCAAATTTGAACTAGAGTTTCCGTTTGGAGTCATGTACGTAACATTACTTTCTTTTCGTTACGATTGTCAAACGAAACATGAGGTCAAAGCTTCATTGTGACATCATGCATTGAATTCCTATGGCTGAACTCGTAAACGTCAGGCGAACCCGAAGCTTAAGCAGGTTTGTGTTTTAGCCATAATATTGCCTGTGTCAATGTCGTCCAGCTATGGGCGGTTTCAGTTTCCTCTCGATTTTTCACTATCTTCAATTTCTCTACCGTTTTATAAGAATTTGAATTTGAAAGGTGCTTAAGCTACATTCCGACTATATATAAGACTTGAGTATGGGTTGAGAGTAAGTTGAAATTGAATTGAAGTTGCACAATGAACGCATGATGGCTGAAACACACACACGCTTCAGCTTCGGCTACGTTACGTTGGTCCTGCTTCGAGGTTGCTTTGAATAGCATTTCTATAATAACCAATGGGAATCCCTTCAAAAGAAAATGTATATTAGGTTTTTTGACTTTTTTTTTACAGCTGTGGAACTGTCAGACAAAGCAAATGTTTAGAAAATTTAAACTAGAGCTTCCGTTTGGAGTCATAGATGTAAAATTACGTTCTTTACGTTACGATTGTCAAACGAAACGTGAGGTCAAAGTTTCATCGTCATAGCATGCATTGAATACCTATGGCTGAACTCGTAAACGTCAGGCGAAGCCGAAGCTGAAGCGTGTTTGTGTTTCAGCCATAAATATCTCTCGGCTTCAATTTAATTTAACATTAAACATTGCTGTGTCATGATCCAACTAAGAATATGGTTTTTGACAGTTAGAAAACTTTTAAGAAAAATCAAATTGTCAAAACTATTTTTAAAAATTATTAATTGCTAAAAGGGAAAAAATGATATTGCGCAAATATCTTTAAAGGATTATAGCGGGCTATTCATTTTGCCGTTTCAAAAGTATACATAGGTATGGAATTCGACATCTGTGAAACTGAATTGTTGAATAACTTGTTTTCCAGTTGAAAGTCATTTACTAAAACAGATTGTTTTGTTATAGCACAACGCATACAAGTTGTTAAAACTTACTACAAAAATGGTAATTCTTTCACAGCCACATATCGGACTTTAAGGGGAGATTATGCTTTACATAATCGTCCAACTATGCAAGCATTTTGTCAAAATTGTGAAAAAATTTAAAGAGTCTTAATTGCTTACAGATATTGTGAGGCCTGTGCATCTTCGTTTTGCTCGTACCGCTAAAAATATCGCTGATGTAAGTTAAAGTGTTACCGAAGACTTGATACTTGAATGTGTCTATTCCTCGTTGTTCTCAGGAATTGGTTCTGTCTTAAGGCACATTATGGTGCATTTTTTTATTGGATCAACATCTACTTCCATTTAAAGTCTAGCTCACATAATAACTGAAGCCAGCTGACCATTCACAACGTCGTAAATACGTCGAATGAGTACTTGAACAACAAGCGTTGGACGGCGAGTTTTCGAACAAAATTTTCTGCAGTGACGAAACACATTTCTCACGCGGTGAGTATGTTAACAAACAAAATTGTCGTATTTGTGGTTTTGAGAATCGTTCAGTAATTGGAAAAAGATAATTCCATCAACAAAATGTCACTGCTTGGTGTGCTCTTTGGTCCGGATTTGTAATTGGACCTTAATTATTATAAAAAGTCCATTGGAACGACTGTCGCCGTTAATTCGGCTTCTTGGCTGCCAATAAAGAATATGACTTGTACAATATTCGATTTCACCAAAAAGGTGAAACATGCCACACAACTCGACCGAATGCTGCTATATTGAAAGAGACATTTCCTGGCCGCGTAATTTCTCGTCGATTATGCTATTTGACACCTCTTGACATTTTTTTGGGCAACGTGAAAGCCTTTATGATAAGTTTAAAATAAGCCTTTCAATCTTGATCCCTTAAAAACCAACATTCGTCAGGTTATGGCTGAGATACTACCCAATATGTGTCAAAAAGTGGTCGAAAATTACCTCAAAAGAATCGATGCTTGTAACAATTCGCATGGTGGTCATTTAAAAGATGTAGTATTTCACTTATAATGGCAACGTTCAAACTTTATATTCAGAAAGAAATATTATGAAACAAAATATTTTATGTGTGTTTTATTTAAGTTTACTTTATAAAACCGCAAAACGGATAACCCTGTTAAAATGTTGACTTTAAACTGATTTTTTTTATTATAGTCAAAATATTGTTGTTAATATTTAGTTAAAGTAATTAAATCAACAAAAAAAAATAAAAAAAAACAGATTTTTAAAATTGGAAAAAATTGATGTTCTGCTCAAATATCTTTAGAACAATAAAAACATCGACTTTAAATGTATTTTCCCTCTTAACTTTCTATAGCTTTTAAAAAGTTATACCAAATCAGTTTTACAATTCATTTGTAAAAGTTAGAACCCTACACAAAAAATACCACATTAAATTTGTTTAACGTTCCAAATATCTCGAAAAACAACAATTTGACAAGTTGTGGGTCGAAAACCAGCCTCTTTTTCATATACGGTTTTCATTTTGTTTGATTCATTTCTGCTGCTTGTAAGTTTGTTTTTCATTAAATCTTTCTTTGTATTTGAACTCAATCTTTCATTCATCTCTCAATCCATCATAAATTTAATTTAGATTCGATTTTTCAATCCACTCTTGTAACCGTGGTATTAGTTCACCATAATTGAAAGAGTTTAGAATCCATGTAACCTACAAAATAATGAATTGATGAACACGACCATTGAGTCTCCATTACATCCCCACAGTGCACTGCAAGAAAAACACCACCACCATCACATAATCATATTCATACAGCAAAGTTCGTTCGTCTTCTTTACCTTTGATCTTTGGCAATCGGCAGTCGCGGTTTGTGAATTTAGTGTGTGCTGTAATCGTCTCGAATTGAAAAGAAAAAAATTGAATTAAAATATTTAGAATCAAGGTGCGGTAGAATAAAATCAATCAAATTGATAAATAAGTGATAAAGTTCAAGTTTATGTAAAAAAATATCGGTTAATTCCGAAGTTAAGTGTTGTTTTTGTGAAATGTAATTTAGCATCCAATTCTTTTGTTGTTTTTTTTCTTTTTTTATTCATTTTCTCATCGCTTCGGTAGTGTTGGTTGGCAATGTATATTGGCGGTTAAATTTAAAAATTTGAATTCGATCTCATAGATGTTTAGTTATTTCTTCTCGACAAAAATAAAATATGTAAATGCATATATTTTATCTATTTAGTAAAAAAGTGAATAAAAATCATAAGTGTGTATTAAAGCTAAATTTCTAAGAAAAAAGAGCTCTTAAAGTTTACAGTGATTTCTTGTACCGCCTCGGTTGTTTTGGCAGTGAAGTGTTTTTTGAACGTCGTTCTGTTGGAGTTATTGTATTCAAATGGGTGAGTAATTTTCTTTTGCTTTATAAATCCTGACAAACTGTGTTTCAGACATTTCAGCTGAGAATTTAAAAAATATTTCAAGTTTTTGATGTTCTAGATATTTGTCACTTTGAACTTATTTATTAGTATTTTAATTTTGTGCTTAAAATCTGTAGATTTAATGTACGAAAGGTTAATATTTTATCCCTTTATTCATGAAGTTGGCCTTAGAAGCTTGTCCAAAGTCCTCCTAAATTTCACTATTGGTTTTTGCATTTAAAAGTGTGGGAGTAAGTTATGAAGCTACAACTATGATTGTACTGGAACAAATTCTCAAAAAAGTTACCGCAGTTTTTAAGAGGAAATGATGCTTTTTGAGTACAACAGGTAGACTTTTATTTTAAAAACCTTGTGTTCAGTTTATAGTATGAAATAAAATATTAAAATATTCCATACAAATATAAAATTTAAAAGGGTGTTTTTTGAGCGTTGTTTAATTTCTACCGGAAACACCTTCCTAAATATGGTATGAAAGTTAGTTAAAATCATTGATTGCTCATAAAAACCAAAACATACAAAGTTAAACAAATGGTTAAGTCAAAAAAAAGCTGAAAGCTGTTGGGACCAACAAAAGAAACTTTAATTATTAAATAATTAAAAGAACACATTTAGAACTTAAATACTGTTTATTTTTGTTTTAAAATTTAAACAAATACTTATAGTTTCTAATGAAAAAAAGAGTTGTTTTTGTAAAAGTTCAATATTAGGCTGGTCAAACCAAAAGCAACTTTTAAAAAATATATAAATCTTTTTAAGTCTGACTAAAATGTTAAAATGTTTATAGTATCTTTTAGAAAACCCCTTGTTTTTAATCACTTCAGCACATCTTCGAGACATGGAGTCCATTGAATTACTAATATTGCAGCTTGGGATAATTTCCCTAGCGAATTTAAATTAATCGTTTTTATTTTTCCAATTAATCCTTAAAATTCTTCGGTCTACAATTTTCCATTGATTGTCAAAGGGGTTGACATCTGGGGACTGAAATGGCCATTGTAACACGTCAATCCGGGTTTCTTGAAACCATTGGCTCGGCGAAATTAGGCAGCAGGAAATAAGGCCCCAAAAGAAAAAAAGAGGCTGGGATGCGACCTACACTGATCACTTCCCATCCCGTCTGTCGATTTGTATTGCTTAAAAGTTTGTCTATATGTGCTCGTATCAATTTTTACCAAATTTGCGTACTATTTTTGTAGATTTTATTTTTTATGAAAAAACGGACTGTTGGATTTTTATACAAAAATTACTGAATATCAAAAACAATATTTTCTAAGAAATAAAATAAGTTTGAAGCCAATATTTTTAATTTTTGAAAAGATATTTGAGTCGAAAATCAATTTTTACCAACTTTTAATATTTTTTTAGGTTTTTTTTAGGTTTTTATTTTTTGTAAAAAAAATTGTCAATTCTATTTTTCTCAACATTTTTTAGAATGTGGAAAACAATATTTCTTATAAGATAAAATAAGTTTGAAGCCTAAATATCAAGTTTTTGAAAAGATATTTGAATCGATTTTCGATTTTTACCAACTTTGAGTAATGTTTTTTTAGATTTTTATTTTTATAAAAAAACTGTTTATTTGATTTTTCTCAAAATTTTATCAGATGTCAAAAACATTTTTCTACGTTGCACGAAATTTGTTTGGAGATGAAATCATATTTAAGTCGTAAAATTTTGGAGGTGACAATTTCTTTTCAGTTTTTTTTTTTGATTTATAAAAAAAAAACGTTAGATGGATTTTTTTTTCAAAAAATATACTTCTTTGATATCGGTACAATATATTATATAAAATTTAATTTTAGTCTGTAGCGTTTTTGGTTCGTAGGGTTAACCAAAATGTTCACCTTTTTTCAAACTGCTATGGTAAAAAAAAGACCCACGCAATTTTTTCGAGAGCCCTTTCTACATCTTTCTGCCTTATTATCTGTATAATAAAATTTATTTGAAATCGATATTTCTTCTGGTTCTTGAGCTATGGACGAGGAAAAAACGTCGCTAACGTACGGACGTACGAACGTTAGTACACACGCACACACAGACATCTTTCTAAAAATCTTTTATTTTGAATCTAGAAACCTTGAAACGTCGAGAAATGTCAAAATTTTCAATTTGACAAATCGGGACCCATCACAATAACTTCCTATGATCCAATTTATCAAAAAAAGTAAAGTAAGTTTCAAAAAGTTTGCACAGAAAATGGTGTTTTAAATATTTTCTAATTCTTTTCAAAATATCAGTGAGTATAAATGGAAACTTTTTATTTTAGGTCACATCCTAGCATTTGACTTTATTACTTACGACATGCACGAACTACATAAATATTTTTCAACTAGTATATTTAACGAACAAAATAATGGTACTACCTCCAAAATAATTAAATAAATTGAAAATATCGTTTTTGACAATTTTTAAAAAAATCGAAGTTTTCACAGTTTTCCCACAAAAAAAAGTAAAAGTTTAAAAAAACTACTAAAAGTTGGTAAAAAATGATTTTTGGCTCATACATATATCTTGGCAACAATTTTATCATAAAAAAACCCTTTTTTTTTAAATAAGTAACTTTTTGTATATAAAACAAAAATCTTACAAATTTACGAAACGAAAGTGGTGAAAACTGATATTCGACCCAAATACCTCGAGAAGCAATGAAATTATTAAAAATTATTTTATTTTATGCAACATTTGTTTGTTAACATATAAGAAATTGTTTTTAGAAAAAATCAATTTCGATTTTTTTTTCAAATGAAATAAGAATTTATAAAAAAATTTACTAAAAATTGGTTTTGAACTAAGAATCTCGAAATTAAACACAAAATTTTGAAACTTTACTTTATCATTCACTTTATAACTAGTTTTTAATGTTTTTTTTTTTTAGAAAAGTCCAATTTAAACTCTTTTTGACTAATTAATATTTTCTAAGACTTTAAGAAATATCTACGGGCACGAATGGAAAGTTTTCAGTTTGGGTCATATCACAAAAAATTAAAAAAATTAATTGGGTGGCGCAACAGTCCGTTGTCAACCAGGGCCCAGTGACTCACAACTCTCAACCATTCCCGTGTGCGAGTACTGTTGTCAGAAATGGAAGAGACCAACAATTTTAGGACGAATCCGAACGGCTAGTTTTGAGAAAGCACTTTTTCATGACAAGAATTACTCTTGAAGGATTTGTAAATTCCTCGCAAGAGGCAGTACCCGCGAAAATTATTTTTTTTTTTAAATTAAGATGGAAAGGCAGGGATTGAACAGAAGACCCCTTGCATGACAGTGCAGTGCACTAACCATCATGCCACGGGTACTATCACAACCGTTTACTTTATTACTTGCGCCATATGGGAACTAAATGGCAAGTTTTGCATTTCGAAATAGAAGAGAAGTAAAAAAGTGGGACCCATGATTTCGTCCGTCGGTCTGTCTGTCATGGCCCCTAAAGCAATAAGCATTGATTCGATTGACTTCAAATTAAAAAATTAATGTTTTCAGCCGATTAGCGTTAAGAGTTTTTTTTCATCTGTTTTAAGACTAAAAGTTACAGCAGTTGCAATTTTTTGGTAAAAAATCGAAAATTCGAACTTACTCCAAAACAAACCGATAGATTTTTTTTTAATTGGCTTCTTTCATAAAAAAAAATTGTATTGCTTCAAAACTCCATTTGTTAGCTCTTTATAGAAAGCTAATCTCTCTGCTAGACAGTTTGCCGCCAATTCAACGCTGCCAGTGAGTGTTATGACTTACCTGCATTTGAGCAAGTTATTTATTCTATGGGACCAATCTTTTTTCGCACTCGTACTGTGGTGAGAGTCCTAAAAGATCTTAACACACATAAATCCGCTGCTCCAGATAGTATCAGTGTTATTGTTCTGAATAGATGTTCTTCAACGCCGGCAAAAGCACTGCGTAAGGTCTTTCATCTGTCCTACTCCCCAGGTTTCGTTCCGAGTGGATGGAAAACCGCATTTCTCCAACCTTTTTCCAAAACAGACGAATCTTCCTCGCCGTGTAATTACCAACCCATTGCATTTACGTCCCTTCTTTCCAAGGTCATGGAAACGCTGATTAATATTATCAGCTCAAGAAATATCTCGAAGATCGAAAGCTTCTTAATGACCGACAATACAGCTTTCGTAGCAATAGGTCTACTCGTGATCTTATGGTGCATCTCACCGAACAGTGGAGCAAATCTTTAAATCGTTTTGGAGAAAGTAGGATTATTGCACTTGACATTTCAAGAGCATTTGATAAGGTTTGGCATCGGGCTCTCTTATGGAAAATTCGTGCTTTCGGATTTCACAAATCCCTCTTTCATTGGATTAGTAATTACATTTCGAATCGTTCAATACAAGTTGTTTTGGACGGATTCAAGTCTAAAAACCACAAAATAAATGGTGGTGTGCTCCAGGGCTCTGTTCTATCTGCAACACTCTTTCTTATTTTTATTAATGATCTTCTGTCTGCAACTTATAATGCAATACATTGTTTCGCTGACGATAGTACTCTTAGCTTTTCGCATTCGTTTTCAAATTCAAATCCCTCTTCTTCGCGTGTGGAACTGCAATGACAAAATATGATAAGCTCATTAAATTCCGACCTAAACAGCATGGGAATTAAAAAGCCGAGTTTAATTTAATTCTTAAAAAACGCAATGGCGTCTTGTATCGTTAAATCGAGATATACCCCCTTGCCATTATCCAAGGATAGCGCTTGCATCGAGGAGACTGAACATCTCGATATTCTCGGTATGTGTATCACCAAACACCTTTTGTGGAACGATTACATACGCGATGTGTTTGTTGTTTGGGTTTTCTAAGGCGATGCAACTTCAACTCTGATCTGGCTGTTATCTGCAAGACTTATATACGTCCAAAGCTTGAGTATAACTTTTATATCTAGGCTGGTGCTCCAGCAACTTACTTAAGCCTCTTGGACAGCATTCAACGTAGAACATTTAGATTGATTGCTGATATTACCATCATAAGATCATTAACGTAACTTAAACATCGTCGAAATGTTTCTTGTCTCGCCCTCTTTACCGTTATCTTCATGGTTTATCCCCTTAAACAGTTCAACCGTAATACTCGCGTTTCTAGGAATGCTCATCAATATTTACTCGAGCCCATCTTCGGTCGCACTGTCAAGTACAGAGATTCGTTCTTTACCCGTACTACGCGAATGTGGAATGCCTTGCCACTTTGTCTTTCCCAGCCATTGCAATATTCAGGAATTCACACCTCCTTTCAACCCCTCTCTGCCTTTACTAGTGCTCACAATGTGTCTACATAACAAGTGCAGTATTATCATCAAAAAAGAAAAGAATGGTAACTCCCATGTAACCGTTCTTTGCTTGTCCTTGAGATATTGAGGTATCCCAAAGTGCGTACACTCATTGAAGGTATGTATCGAGTTTTTCAATAAGAGCGCTACAAAAGTTTTTTTTTAAGACGCTGAACTCAATTTTCGACGGTTTTCAAGCATAAATCGGCCGATACTGGCTTGTTGGCATAGATCATAGACTTAATGTAGCCCCACGAAAATAGTCTAACGGCGTCAATCAGACGACCGAGGCTGCCAAGCGACTGGAAAATTTCGTGAGATAACACGTTCTTCAAACTTGGTTTCCGCTTCGCTGTATGGCTTGTGGTGCATGCCGCACCACATGTCTTCCAAGTCCATATCACCCGATTAGGGCCAAAATTATTCAACTATCATTGATCTGTAACGACCTCCATTTACAGCAACGTGCCGGTCTTGATGATCACCGAATAATTACTGCAAAATTCGCCATTACGAGGTCAGAGAGATGCCGAACGCTTGAGAACGGAGAGTGAGAGACACATTTGGGCTTTCTGCAACTGAAGCCACTGGCGGTAAAATTTTATACTGTGCCTATGGATTCAAATTTTCCACTAAGCGCTCAAATGTTGAACTGCTAGAATGATTATGACGACCATAAATTGGACGTAGTGCTGTTAAAGTTGAGGCCACTGACTCCTAGTTTCGGTAGTAAATTTTAAAAATTTCGACTCGAGGAAATTAAAGTTGCATTGTATTATTGTGTTCACTTGTGTAAAAATGTGTTGTGTGGTTTTCCACTTTTAAAGAATTTAAAATTAAGAAAATTCGAAAGAAATATCTTGTGTTCAAATATGCAACTTTTAGTTTTGAATAATGCTAAAACTAATAAATAAAATACAATTTAAGCACAGTTTGAATATCAATGTTAACAAAAACTTGGAAACAGTCTTCAAAAAAATATGTATGCCTTCATAGATATACTTTCATCTCCTGTACGCCCACATATGAATCTTCGAGCAAATTTTCAATTGTTAAGCATCATATGTTCCCTTCGCAATAATAACCCCAATCGTAATTTTATGATCTTCGAAATACCATTGAATAAAGCCATTCATTGATTTAAAGTACACAAATAAAAATGTTTTCCCAAAAGCACACACCACACAACCCCTTACCACTTTTACATTTTTTTATTATACCTCTAAGGCTAAACAAACTGATGCCACCAGTAGCATCACCGCAAACAAAAACGACGCGCACCAAGCCTAAATGTGTAGTCGTCAAAGATTCAACAAATAACCGTAATACTACATATAGCGAACAACCCCTGAGACTTGTGAGCCCTGAGTCCTTATAGACCTAAGGATATTCCACACACGTCGCTTGCGTGGCTCGTATGGTGGTTATATGCCGATGCCGTACTCAAATTCGCATGTTAAGTGAGCCAACAACAACAACGTCACATATTATACGCAATGAAGTCGAAGTCAGTTTTGTTGCTCACTTGTTCAGTTATGTGGTGTTGTTCAACCCCCTGTGTCTATTTCACCGTTTCGCCGATTACTTATCTATTACTTTTGGCGGATTTATTTGCATATGCCTTTGCCTACGACCCGCAACGAATGATGACAATAAATAAATTTTTCAACAAAAAAAACATAACCTACAACCAACAACCCCCACCCTACCTTGTTATGAACAAATAAAGAAAAACCGCCTTAAAAAAGGAGATACCAAGCGCTGACTTAAGAGCTTATCGAAAGCGAGTTTTGTGGGCAACAATTTTATTAGCAACATTTTGTTGCGGTATTTGCATGCGTGATATGGGCTCAAGCGGGTTAGGGGTGACGATGGAGATGGGGATGAAGATGACTGGCTAAGGGATGGGGTGTGTTTTCAACCCCAACATGACACACATATCTGCTGCGGTACATCTGGGAAAAAGGAAAATTATCATATGATTGCTCTACTTTTCCATTTTCATATACCTACCCAGTACCCACCCAAGGACAATGTTGCGATGGATGTTTCTTATTTTGGCGGATGATATGGGCGAAGGGAAGAGGTATTTTTTCTTTCGCAGGATGGCATATTTTATGTACTGTACATAGAAGGACTATTATATGCGGCATTGTGCGATTTAAAATTATCTTTTTGTGATTTATGCGCTACAGCAAGGATTCTTATAGGATTCAACTTATTATGAATATTTCTGCAGCAGTCGAGTTGTAATAATTCTCAATGATTGGAAAATATTATATTTTTTTTAAACATCAGGAGCTTCTTGTTATGGAATAAGATATTTGGTAGAGGCTCATATGTGAAATGAAGACAAAAATAAAATAAAGCGCTTAAGTAACCCTTAATTGGGAAAACGCGTTTACGCTGTCGTCCTGGTGGAGTTTTCTTCTTTAGTAAATCTGTGTTCGGAAAATACCAAAATGAAAAGGAATTGTCATACAGAAACTTTATTACATTCTGAATTTTGTTTTTCAAATAATTTTGGATACTTTGATTTACAAGCAGAATGTAAAAAGATATTGAAACACTTAAAATCAACCACTTTCGTCTTTCCGAGATCGGAAAATTATGATGGATGGGAAGATGTGCTTGATGTTACTTTAGTAAACAACCGTAATTTATTAGTGGAGAATTGAAGAGTTTCCCCTTTGAATTCGTTTTCGGATCACAAGTGGATTCTTTTTCAAATTAATTTCGAGTCGAAAAACCGTCCGCCTTACAGAAATCCCAAAAGAACTGACTTGACGAAATTCAGTCAAATTGCGAATTCCAAACTAAGCAACTTACCGACTCTCACTGAATCTATAGGAGACCTTGAATCAAAGGTGAAAACCTTTGAAACTTCTTTAAGTAAAGCTTTCAGAGTCTCTTGCCCAGTTAAAACCCTTCCTTCTTGGTGGAATGAAGAAATGTCCTGTCCAGTCTTAGGAAAATGACGAGGACGATTTTCAATATCTGCCACAAACATAAGTTTTACCAACCGTATAAAGACTCTCTTAAAATTTACGAGCAAGCCTTGTCATCAGCCAAAAGACAAGGCTGGAGAGAATACTGTCAACCAATCGAAGACATAAAGGACTCCGCAAGGCGCAGCAAGGTTTTATCGAAGGAACATTGTAATCCTTCATTTCTAAAAAAGCCTGATGGAACCTGGACAGCCTTTCCAGCCGAATCTCTTGATCACTGATGAAGACGCACTTTCCGGGTTGCGAGAGTGATAACCCCGAATCGCTTGAAACCACAGAGCTAAACGTAGCTCATGTGGAGCAAGTCAATTACGTTATAACCAGAGAAAATATTTTGTGGGCCATCAATACTTTTTCTCCATATTAATCCCCAGGCATGGATGGCATACTGCCAGTTATGCTTCAAAAGTTGCATGATGTGGCAGCTCCATGGCTGGAACAAATTGCCCATGTCGTGGAGACAGGTTAAACTAGTTTTTATCCCGAAAGTGGGTAGGCGAGGTCACAAATCCGCGAAGGATTTCAGACCAATAAGCTTAACATCTTTTGTGCTTAAAACCTTGGAGCCCATTCTTGATTACCATATTAGAGAAATCCTATAGTTGGACGACCTCTCGAAAGCTCTCAGCATGCTTATCTTAAGGGCAAATCTACGAAGACTGCCCTCCATGAGGTAGTGCGTACTGTAGAACAAACAATCCATTATAAAGAATTTACTCTTGCCACCTTCCTAGACATAGCAGGTGCTTTTAACAACGTCCTTACAGAATCCATAGAAGAATCGCTCGTTAAGTTCGGTGTAGAAGACTTCATTCGAGAATGGATAATTTCCATGCTCAGTGGTAGGAAGATCCGAGCCACTCTAGGCAATACAATCGCAACAAAACACGTGAGCCGCCTCTTCTATGGCTTCTGGTCATGGATACAATTCTCGTTAAATTAGAGAGATGTGGTGTAAAGGCGGTAGCCTACCCGTATGATTTGGTGCTATTGGTGTCAGGAAAGTACACCTCTGTGATTAGTGAAATCACGGAGTCAGCTTTGAAGAAGAACTCGACCCTAAACTAAACTGGAAACTAAATATTGAAGTACGGGTTAAGAAGGCCTGTGTTGCCTTCTACGCCTGCAGCAAAACTTTTGGCAAAAAGTGGGGACTTCAGTCGAAGATGATTTAATGGATATAAACAACCGTAGTACGCCTAATCTTAACATATGGTTTGATTGTGTGGTGGCCTGCTCTTAGCAAAGCCTATAATATTAATAAGCTAAAGAAGGTCCAGAAATAGCTTGCATGGGCACCACCGGGGCCATGCGTTCTTGCTCAACGGACGCCATAAACGTTATTTTGGATCTTCTACCAATCAACCTTTTTATACAAAGCGCTATTAGGCTGAAGGAATCAAATAGATGGTTGTCAAAACCTTATGGTCACAGCAACACTACGAAATTGATTCCCTCAGATATTATCTCGGTAGATACTGACAAAAAGTGGGGGTAAGGGTTTTAAGGTTCTTTTCCCATCGAGATGACATCGTGTCGATAGGTTTCGACACAACCATCTTTACTGACGGCTCAAAGATGGAGTGCGGAGTTGGTTCTGGGATCTTTTCGGAGTCCCTAAATGTAGCCAAATCCTTTAGGTTTCCTGACTTTGCTATCGTTTTTCTGGCTGAACTGCTGGCAATAAGGGAGGCATGTAAGATACTTAAACACAACCCAAACCAAAACCGAAATGTGTCTATCTTTACAGACAGTCAGGCAGCTGTCAAAGCCATTAACTCGGCCATATCCTCATCTAAATTGGTCCAGCAATGTAGCGATGAGCTTGCGAACCTGAATATTAACCTCGGTGTCACCCTGATCTGGGTTCCGGGCCATAGTGGTATCGTGGGAAATGAACGGGCTGACGAGCTAGCCAGGAAAGAATCGGCCCTCTTGGTGCTATGAAGAGTAAAATCTTTTCTATCTACCAAACTGAATCAAACCGAAGGTGGAGCAATTTACCCAACTGCATTATATCTAGGAAGATATGGCCCATCTATAACAAAACCCGTACAAACGATCTTCTATGCAGGCCAAGGCAAGACATAGCCAGGATTGTTGCGGTTTCATGCAGAGAAGTTGGGTATCTCTTACAACACCTTTTGCCATAGCTGTAGTTACCAAAGAGAAAGTGAAACTATAATCCATTTCCTCTGCAAATGTCCTGCTTTGGCAAACACTAGAATGAAATACTTTGGAAAAGCATTCTTTCAAGAACTTGATGAGCTATCTGAGACAAAGATTACAGACCTAGTCTCTTTTCTCAATGCGACAAAATGGCTCTAACATAATCGCTATGAAGCTTCTCTATCAATCTATCCCTTTCAATCAAAGGTCAAACGAGTTTTTGGTATCAAAACGGCGCACTACAGCGCTAATTGGATCTCAGGCTAGGTTGCCTTGAGTTTTAGACGGTAAACAAGAACAACGAATTATTGCATAAAAAAAAAAAATATTTTCGTAAATAAATATTAATGTTTTTTATTGATACTTCTTCCATTTAGTACTTCGTCTGCGCTGGATTCAATACATGATGGTTTTCGTAAGATTTCATTGTTATTTTCAAAATAATATAGCACAAAGTTTTTCTATCAGTTCACCTCATTAAAATGTACTGTTCAATTCTCAGAACACGATCAATAGAATCAATTTCGATTTGTTACTCTTTTAGCGACCTTAACAGTGGTCTATTGAATGTGAAGAATGTGTACGTGATTTTTTTTTACTAATATTGAACAATTTTTAATTCTTACGAATAAATGCATTTCGAAGATATCATCTACATACAAAAAAACGATTGATCAATTATCAAACCAAATCAAAAGTGGTTTGATTTTCTTCAATGGAAATTGATCAAATGTGTAAAATTCAATTTTTAAAAACTTTCATATATGATTGAACAAATATTTTGATAGTTCAAGGATTCGCTTCGTTTCGTAAAAATTAGAAAATGAAAAATCATCTGTACCTTATTACCTGAATATTTCAGTTCGACAGAACTTACTTACTTACTTAAGGTGGCGCTACAGTCCTGTGTGAACTAGGGCCTCACCCAAATAACTTCTCCATCTAGCTCAGTCACCAGCTAGATGTCTCCAGTTTCGCGGTCCAAGTTAGGTGAGGTCACTTTCCACTTGTGATTAGCGGTCTTCCTCTACTGCCAAAACTAGACATGGCTTGATGCTGTCATATGCGGCCTTGAAATCGATGAAAAGATGGTAGGTATGGATTTGGTGTTCTTGGGTTTTTTCCAGGATCTGCCGTAATGTGAATATTTGACCAACTGTGGACTTCCCTGGTCTAAAACCACACTGATAAGGACCTATCAGGTTTTTGACGATGGGCTTTAGACGTTCACATATTACGGTAGAGAAGATTTTATGATTCCTCTATAGTTGGTGCAGTTTAGAGGGTCTTCTTTTTCTCAGGATCAGGATGGGGCAAACAATACTGAGGTTCCATTCATCGGGCATGCTTTCTTCCGACCATATCTTACAGATAAGTTGGTGCATGCTCCTAACCAACTTATCTCCAGCTGCTTTTAAGAGCATTCAGGCCATGGGCTCTAGCGGCTTTATTAGACTTCAATTTAGATATGGCAATCTTTACTTCGTCTAAGTCGGGAGGATGGGATTGTTGGCTTTCGTCGTCTATGTTGAATGCCTGTCATTGGAATTCGGTTCGTCGTCGCCGTTATAGAGTCTGCAGAAGTGGTCCTTCCATATCCTCAGCATTGACTGCGGTTTCACTATGATTTTTCCACTTTCGTCTTTGGAGCCCTCGTTTCTAGGTTTATGTACCTGTGAATTTCGTTTCACCTGTTCATAAAACTTTCGAACTTCATTCCTGCTTTTAAACCTCTCAACATTTTCGGCCTCACGCTTCTCATGCCCTCTCCTTTTTCTTCTGAGAAGTCGGTGTTCCTCTCGCCGCTTCTGTTCATAGAGCTTATGAGCAGCTCTCGCCCTTTTATGCATTGCCGCTGTGCGTGCCTGTTGTTTGGCTGCATTTGCCTGCCGACATTTGTCATTAAACCAGGGTTGTTGGTGGCTGCTTGGAGCCCAACACATCAGAAGCGGATTTCGCTGATTGCATATTGGCATTGTTGCTACTGGGTTTCGATACATTGTGTTGGAGGCAGAGAATTTCGAGAGAGGTTACTTGTAACTCGGTCGGAAAAGGATTTGGCGATCTCTTGCGATTGTAGCCGTTCGAGGTAGTGGTCCGAGTCGATGTTTGCTCCTTGAAAAGTTCGGACATTCATGATGCTGGAAGCGTGTCTAGCGTCGATCGCAATATGGTCAATCTGGTTGACGGTAGATTGATCTGGAAATTTCCAAGTTCCTTTGTAGATGTTGAAGTGTGAAAAACGCGTATGACGTTGTCGGAAGTGTTGTCGTGCAGGCTGCCCTTCCTAGCTAGGACCTTGTTACTTGCTTTATGAACCCTTTCAGGGGCATAGCGCCTCTACTACGCCTTCACGCTATCGTGTACGGTTTCCGGAGATGCATTTCAACTCCCTCCTCCTTCGCTGATTCCACCTTAACTGTCCTGCGCCATGTTCTTCTCGGTCGTCCAGCTCTTGTTCCTTCTTGTGTGAGCGGATTCCTCTGGATCGCTTGGCCTGCATTGCAGTCGTTACCTTTTTGAAGTGTATGTCCAATCCATTGCCACTTACGCCTTCGTATTATAAAATCTATATGTTGCTTGCCGTCCTTCTATGAAGGACTTCATTTGATAAACGGTTTATCCAAAAAATCCTTAGGATATTACGAACGCATCTATCTCTTCACGAGGGTTTGCAGCTTTCTTGTAATGGCTGCAGTAATCTTCCAAGTGCTGCACCCATAAAGAAGAACAGATTCGACATTTGTGCGAAGCAGTCGTAGCTTTGTTCTTAAGTTGATAGAGCCATTCCTACAAATTTTCGAGGGAGATGACATGACGTCTTGTTCGGTTCCGCCTTTGGTACGATACTTCCGAGGTATTGAAAGCTCTCCACTTTTTCCACCGGTTGCGAGGAAATATTTATTTCCTTTAGACCTTCTGACTTGCTCATCCACCGAACATATCAAAGTACCGTCTACTTCTTTCACCGGGTGTAGCTTTGAGCTATGTTCACCGGTCAGGTTTTTGGTTATTCTATCAATGGTCCTGCTCTCGTACCTGTTTGCAGCATCTTCTGCTTCTTCCGCTAATGCAATAATGTAGTAATGCTTACCACGGTGCACACTGCGGTGAACCTATCTCTTTTTCATGTGGTACGAGCACTCCAGTTCATTTCATTCTTCCCTTTGGGCAGCAGTTATTCCAGCCCTTAACTGTTTGCATTCGTTGATCCTTGCCCAAGTGTTGTTTCTTCCTTCTTTCCAACCAACTATTATGTCAGCACCTGAAATTACATTTTTTTTCGCAGCATTCCAATGGTGTTCGATGTCGTGATGTACTGTGCTGCTGATTGTTCTCATTTCGTGAGACGGGTTTTCCCTGAATTGTTGACGGGTCTTTTAGTCTAGCGATGTTGAATTTGAGCGCTCGTATTATTCTGTTGGATTTAAGAACTGTAGCTGTACGCAATCTAAGGATAGCTATCATTAAGTGGTGGTCACGCTCAAGTCCCATGTCGGCAGCTCTTCTGTTTCGGACATCCAAGTAACTACTTCTAAAGCGTCGACTTATCACTTAGTAGTTAATTTGGTGGAAAGACGCTTGCCTGTCCGTCGGCACCCAGCTTATTCTATGACACAGTTTGTGTTCAAACATAGTGTCACCAATCACAAGGCCATTAGCGTTGCAGAAGTTAATGAAACTCTCACCATTATCATTGCAATTGCCGACATCATGAACACCCATCACATGCCCTAGCCCATTGTTGTTACTGCCAACCTCAGCATTGAGGTCTCCCATAACCAAAATAATATCTCCGCGGGGAGTGTTGTTGTAGGCGGTTCGAAGTTGACTGTTAGAGCATTCTTTCTGTATAGTGGTGACGAGTCGTACTTTGCTCTCAAACCAAGCTTTGATAAGCCTCTCCCCAAGGGGCTCCCACGAAATAAGGCTTCTGATTGCCGTTTTTATAAGGAGTAACCCAACTCAGGCTTCTCGAGCGTTTCCTGCAACATGATCAGAGTATTGTGTCGGTGACTTGTATTTGCTCGATCCCAACCATCGCACTTCGCTTAAACCTAAGATATCTTTCCTGTACGGCCTAAATTCTATCTCTGATTGGAGAAATCTGGCATTGTGCCGACCTTAACTTCTTTCGTCCAGAAGCATCCTCACATTCCAGAAACCAATCTTTGATCTTTGTCCGGGCACAATAGCCAGAAGTCGTCAACGAGTTTTCATTAATTATCCGAGGCGTAATTTTGGTTTCCATAGCGGGATTGAGTTCATTTACGAAGAGTGCTAATCTCCGTAACCTATCCTGAAGAGTCAGAAAACTTTGCCCTTGCAATTTTAGCTAACATATGCATATAGGGATACACAAATCATTGCCCAGGAGCGACCACGAGGAGGTAAAGCAAGAACTTCAAAATGGCAAGAAAGTTCCATAGCTGGCCTAAACCAAGTTTGAAGCAATCACCAACTTACCCGATCTGCCATGACGAAACCCAGGCAAGACTTGCTAAAATTTCTTCTCGTGGCCAACTCTACTACCCACTTGAACGACGTTAGCTTACATAATCAATGAGAATGTCTGATGCTCTAACAAATAAAGCCTTAATACATAAAAGGTAAATATATTTTGTTCATTATGTATCTCATAATCCATTCTCAATTAAAAGTTTGCTTTTAACTGGAACTTCTTCTATAAAAACAAAATTATTATTAGCTCTGTTTTAAAATGTTAAAGTATATTTCAGAAATTTAAAATGTTAAAGTATATTTCAAAAATTAAGCTTTTGCTAAAAATAACAATTATAGAAAATAATTCCACTTGTTGGTATAGTTTCCCTATATAACAAAATGAAATCCTTTTGATATTTATTCATTCTATTATATTCAAAAGGCACACACGTTTATCTATCTAAATACGACCTAACCTATTCTATATGTATGTCAGGGCCACACCCTCTTTTAAGCAATATCCACATAAACTGATATGTTGTATCTATGTTTGTACACATCTATAAGCATGCTCAAGAAATTAAGTCTTCTCCTTCTTTTCCTATATGCCTCTGTATCCTAAACATCACACTATAGAGCGTCAGCTACTATATACTGTTATATAAACCCATTCTCTTTTGTTCAGCATAAGAGCACAACTTAATTTGCAGCAATTGCAACATATTTGCAGAAAGGACTTAAAATCTTGACAACTTCTTTCCGGATGACATGCAATTTTCAGGAAAACCTCTGAGGTTTTTCCTATAGATAGCTGCTATACCCGTTTCTAAATTCAACATCATCATCTTCATCCTCTTGGCTCTCACATCAGACCTAACCAAAGCAAGACTAACTGACGACGACCCAGTTAAAAAGAAAACGGAAACCCATCACCCGTTTACTGACTATAGCGATGGTGGGCGTGGTGTGACGGGGTAGGCGGTTGTAGTGGGTGAGTGGCACTGGCGGGTTTCATCTGTTTTTCTCTTCTTTTGCTCAAAACAAGACGAAAATCCTTGAAAGAAAGGAGTCTTATACTCGTATATATACACAAAGATAAGTATCACTATATCCTTTCAATTAAATTCGAGCTTTTGAATATCAAGGGTCGAATTTGCAAAAAGAACGCGCCGAGGTCAACGAAAACATTCTTAACAGTGACGCAATGGAAGTGATGGGGTTGACGGACAAGAAGTCATAAACCTCAAGGAGGATAAAGATAAATAAAAAAGAAATCAAAGCTATAATTTTCTAGCTGTCAACTATGCCTTTAATAACTCCACTGTTCCAATGTATCTCGAGTACCCCGCTTGACAGACGGGCATAACTCAGATATTTTGACCAAGAAAGAAACATTCTTCATGCAAACGGTTTCTTATTAAGAGGTCCTACTTACTTACTTAAGGTGGCGCTACAGTCCGGGGTGGACCTGGGCCTCAACCAACATTAGTCTCCAGCCAGCTCGGTCCCTAGCTAGCTGTCTCCAGTATCACACGCCAAGTTGGTTGAGGTCTTTACCCACCTGAGTGTGCCACCTGAGTCGTGGTCTTCCTCTACTGCGCCGTCCCTTGGGATTGGATTCGAAGATCTTTCGGGCTGAAGCGTTGATGTCCATTCGCTCTACATGACCCAGCCATCTAAGCAGTTGGACTTTAATTCTGTTAACTAGGTCAATGTCGGTGTACAGCTCGTACAGTTCGTCGTTATATCTTCTCCTCCATTCTCCATCTATGAACACGGGACCAAAAAGCACCCGAAGAATTTTTGTCTCGAAGCATCCTAAGTCGCTTTCACCTTTCTTTGACAGGGTCAAGGCCTCAGCGCCATAAATGAGAATCGGGATGATGAGTGTCTTATAGATGGTGATTTTAGATGCTGTGATAATAGCGGCGCCTAGGTAGACAAAGTCCTCAACAACCTCAAAGTTATAGCTGTCCATGTTTACTTTTTGTCCAAGAAGGTCGTTGATCAATGTCCTGTTTTGATGACAGCACATACTTGGTCTTGCCCTCATTCACCACTTAACTCATCTTCTTCGCTTCCGCCGCAATGCTCAAAAACGCTCCACTGACATCACGCTTTGATCTTCCAATTATGTCAATATCATGTGCGTGTCCAAGTAGTTGGATGGACCTTTGGAAGATTGTGCTTCTAGTGTTGACGGTTGAGTTTTGCACAATTCTTTCCAAAACGATGTTGAAGAAGTTGCATGACAGTGCATCGCCTTGTCTAAAACCTTTTTTGACGTCAAATGCATCGTTTAGATCTTTTCCGACCTTGATAGAGCAGCGTGCATTATCCATTGTCATTCTGCACAAACGGATAAGTTTGACAGGGATGCCAAAACTAGACATTGCTCTGTAGAGCTCTTCCCTATTGATGCTGTCATATGCCGCTTTAAAATCTTTAAAAAATAGGGAGATGGTGGGTATCGATTTGAAGCTCCTGGGTTTTTTTCCAAGATCTGCCGTAGTGCAAATATTTGGTCGATAGTGAACTTTCCTGGTCTGAAGCCACACAGATAAGGACCTATCAGGTTACTGACGAACGGCTTCAGACGTTCACATAATACGGCAGAAAGGATCTTACTTGCAATGTTCAAGAGACTGATGCCTCTGTAGTTGGCGCAATTCAGAGGGTCTCCTTTCTTATGTATCGGGCAAACTATGCTGAGACTTATCGGGCATGCTTTCTTCCGACCATATTTTGCAGATGAGTTGATGCATGCTCCCTACCAAGTCACCGCCTGCTGGTTTAAATAGTTCGTCAGCGATACCGTGAACTCCAGCAGGTTTGTTTGACTTAAGTTTAGATATAGTTATCTTCACTTCGTCAAGGTCGGGTAGGCGTAATTGCTGATCTGCGTCACCTAGGTTAAGTGGTATATCTCCCTTATAGCGGAATTGGGTTCGTCATTGCCCTTATATAATTTGGAGAAAAGGTCTTTCCATATTTTCAGCATTGACTGCGGTTTTACTACGATGTTCCCCTGATCATCCGTACAGGGTTCGGTTCGTGGCTGGTACCCTTGGGAGGTTTTTTTTACCTTTTGGTAAAATTTACGAACCTCATTCCTGTTGTGACTTCCCTCTATCTCCTCGATCACGCGCTTCTCATGCTCTCTTTTTTTTCTATCTAAGAAGCTGGTGTTCCTCTCTCTCTTCGTGAACAGCAATGGTCCTTCTGTGCAGCGCCGTTTTGTAGCATGTTCTTTCGCTAGGTGCGCTTTCCGGGAATCGCCAAAATAAAATGTCCAGTTACCGAAAAACCAGTCCAATTATACCAAACGTCAACACTTTGAGAATTCTCTTATCGTCATATGACAATTCTGCTTCTTAACGTAGTCTCTGAAATTAAAGCCCAGATTATTTCAATGCGAAAATGCAATTTCGACTTTTCTGTGGTTTCGTATTAACTGAGTTTTATTAACCTTAAGTCTCTATACCTAATTTATAACATGAAGTTCAAATTCTGGATTATGATCTATACTATGTTCTACAAATGCAATATTCTCATTGTTCCGCAAACGGTTTTTATTCTTTATTTCACTTTTTCTTACACCTCTAATGCTCTTAAGAGTTTCACTAATGTCGGTGAAAAAGCTTCGAAAACTCCTTTGGCTTTACGAACTTTGACAGCAAATTTTCCACAGCTTTTGAAGTAAATGTTAAACACTAAATTGCACTATTAAACCATGTATTGTAATGTTAAAAGTAATGACGTAGCTTTCACTTGTCAAATGTAAAAAGAAGATAGTATCAAAGGTGACAGCTGTCCAAATACTAGGATACTCAAAATAAAACCCCTTACTGAAAAACCCAAGGTGCAATGTCCATTCATAGCTAATTGATACTATTCGATATACTGACTCAAGATAGATTGCGATGCGATACATTTCAGAAATATGAAGCGGCCGCCGTAGTAACAAATACGCCCTTTTCATCGAGCACATATGCATATTCGAGCGATGCGGCTACATAAGAGCTACATTGAGAGAGGTGGTATGCTTTTTCTAGCTAGCTAGAGATGCTACTACTGTCTACGTTTCTTTATGCTTTTGTGGCGTCCAAATACAAATTTGAGTGCTTTTGTGGTTCGACAGAAGCACCAAGACCCATCACAAGAAAAACGTTAGATGTGAAAACGACAGACAAACTATACCATTCTCATTCTTAAAATATACCAAGCATCCCTTCTGGAACCTTAGAAGACTAAATCTGGAATATTATTTGAGATATACCACCAGTTCTATCGATGGAACGAGTCTAAGTCGTCCTGACTCTACGATAGAAAAGAAGAAGCAGGCAAAAGAGGGTGAGATATTGTCTTACTTAAAACGAAACCATCAGCCACTTTCTTCTTTCCATCGAAATATATTTAGAGCGCACAAGAGAGCCTTTGGCGAAATATGTACGGCTGCTTGCTGCTGCGACACAAGGGGGTTAGTGATGTCTTTAGTCGTCCATGCACCACACATTTAGTGCGGCAAAGAAAAGGGGTGGTTGGTTGATATGGGATTTTCGGTCTGTTCGAGTGCTTCGATTTCTATTTTTCGGGTAGGTAAGGGTATGTACTGTACAAATAGGGTGAGTTTGCGGGATGGTGCTGGGAAGACGAACTCGAACTCGAACGGTAATGTTGTGGGAAATTGCATTAATTATTCTATTAGCAGTGTAATACGTTCTTAATTGCATGATAAACTTTATTGCTTTTTGGTCGACCAGCCCTGAGGCAAAAGCCTGGCAATTTCGATTGCCGACTGCACGAAGGCAAAGGGGGCAGGTTATTTTTTGGTAGAGATTCATCAGTGAGACGACTTAGACCGAGTTCTATATACGAGATAAGGGAGTTAGTGGTGGTAGCCACTTAGCTATGAACGATTCAAGAAGGGATGATGGTGAAAAACCACCCGTAAAAAATCGACCGTAAAAAAACATCAAATGACCAGCTATTAAAGGTCAAGAAGCGAGTGCTGTTCAGAGATTATCTGTTTCTGGGAATTAGGAGTGGGTGGTTTTTTTATGAGCCACTTCTAAGTGAAATTCGATATGCCTATCAAATTAAAAAGTAATGATAGATAGCTTTCCATAAGTGATATCTTTCTTGATGACAACCAAACACACAACACAACTGGCATAGGGCGGGGCTTCAAATTGACGTACACGAATATTACAACAGCAAAAATATTGATTAAAATCAAAAACTAGCTATACAGTTATCAAAACAAAAACCCATGTAGATATCAAAAACCAGCACAAGTGTGTATCTCCTCGATGTGGGTATAGCTACTTTAAAGTTCTGCCGCCTTATAAAGGCATCAAAGATGAGGAAAGGTTTTAGGGAAGATATTAGGATTTGTAAGACACAACTTTTTTGTATCTATTTATCTTATGTTTTTGTTTTTTGTCGGTACCGAATTTACTAAGTGCTTTTCCTTATTATTTCCATGTACTCGAGTATAAATGATATCATTGAGTCTTGAACAGGTATTATTGTCAATGCGATATCGAGTCGATAAAAATCAGCGGCAATGTATTGCTTAATGCTTTGACATTTCTAACTTGTGATCAAGATATTCTACGTTATATCGTTGCTAGTTATGCGATTGTTTGCATTTTAACTAAACGAAGCTTAGCGCGGTATCTTTTGTAGCGTAGGTGCTACAAGTAAAACAACAGAATGGAAAACATTTCAATTAGTTAAGATAAGAAAATCTTAAACGTTTCGATTCGGCATTGAATTGTTTTTTTTTTGTATTTATTTTTTGTCTGATGGTTTTCTATGGATCAGCTTTAGGTTTTTTAGGATAGTGATGGTTTATTGATTGAAAAGACATTGAACGTCTAAAATGAGACAAAGATTGTGTTAGTCTGAAAGTTAGCATAAAATGTATGAGCTTTTTACTTTGTTTTACTTTTTGGTGAAAAAAGGAATTCTTTAACTTACGAGTACGACCCAACACAACACAACACACAACAAACGCATTGAAAATTAAATTGTCTTATCTCAAATCAATAATTAGGTTGGTTCTGTTTTCTGGGCAATTCCATTTTCTTAGAGAAGAAGATGTCTCTTATTACAAGAACTCGAAATAAAAGCTTTTTAGAAAGATGTCTGTGTGTGCGTGTGACGGCGGTACGTACGACGTTTTTGTTCGTCGTCCAAAGCTCGAGAACCAGTAGAGATATCGACTTCAAATTAATTTTGTTATACAGATAACAATGCAGAAAGATGCAAAAAGGGATCTCAGGAAAATTGCGTGTGCAGTTTTTTTTACCATAGGAGTTTAAAAAAAAGGGAACATTTTTATAAACCCTAAAAATCTCACGAACAAATGGCGCAAAAGACTTGAATTAAATTTTATATTATATAATTTAACGTGATACCAAAATAGTATATTTTTGGAAAAAAATCTAATAAAAAGTTTTTTTTATTTTTAAATCAAAAATTTCGACGTAAAAAATCTTTTCAAAAACTTGAGATTATGGCTTTAAACTTTTTTTATCATTCAAGAAATATTGTTTCTAACATTTCGTAACGTTTTGAGAAAAATTGAATTGACAGTTTTCTTACAAAAAATAAAAACCTAAACCGAAAATGAATAAAAGGTTTTAAAAATTGATTTTCGACTCAAATACCTTTTAGAGACTGAGATATTGGGTTTATCTTATGCTGTCAACATTCGGTAAGACTTCGAGAAAAATATAATTGACAGTTTCTTAGAAAAATCAAAATCCTAAGAAAAAACAATGCTAAAACTTTCGACTCTAATAGTTTTTAAAAAATAAATATAAGGTCTTCAAATTTTTATTTCACAGAAAATATTGTTTCGATATTCAGTTGTCTTTTTTTTAAATCCAACAGTTCGTTTTTTTTATAAAAAAAATAAAATCTACAAGAAATAGTATACACGAAATTGGTAAAAATGTATGTTCTGTTCTTGATATCTCTCAAATTAATTTCATTCATCCAATTTATAAAAATTTAAGAAATGCTATTTGTTCATCAATCTATTATTGAATTTTGTTTAAACACATTTTTTGAAATCGCTTTAAATCTATACTTAAATTAACTTTTGACTTAAAACTAAATTTATTTTCAATTTGATATTTTTAATACTTAAAAATTTAAATGCAAAATTAAAATTCTAAACTTGAATTAAAAATTCTTAAATGTAAATAAGAAATCATTCCGAGTATAGCTTAAAATGTCAAGATCCTAAATGTGTACTAAAATTTTTAAACTTTTAAATTTGCCGCCACTAAAAATCATCGGCCATCTTTTAATGTAACAAAAAATAGACTAAAACTAAAAACAAGAAAGAGAAAGATAAAGAAGAAAATAAAAGAAGGATCGAGCATTCAAGCACTGACCACCTTACCGAAAAGTTTAACTTTGTTTTTTCTTGAATCTGAATTTTCCGAAGACTTTTTCAGTTTTTAAGTAAGTAGAATAATTATTATCTCTGAAGATTTGCTAATCAGATCATTCGCAATTAAAATCTTAGCAGAGCGAGTAAAGAAGCTTTGCTCGTACACTATTAAAATTGGTAAAAATTTGTTTTTGATTAAAAATCTTTTTAAAAAAACTAAATTCTCAAACTAAACTATTTTTTTATATGAAAAATATTTATGGTATTTTTGATAATTAAAATAATTCATCTGACAACTTTTTTAACCTAACACGAAAACCTACAATCTTTTAAGCAAGACAAATCGACAGACGGGATGGGAAGTTTTCAGTGTGGGTCGCATGACAGCAGCTTTTTAGATTACGAAATCCGTAGATATTTATTGATATTTCCAATTTTCTTGTCAAGTTAATTGCTCAATATTTTTATTTGCCTAATATAAGATTTATATGGCCAGTTTTGCTTTAGCAAAAAATGTCTACTTAGAGATTTTAATAAAAGATGACATTACTATAAAAGAGAAGTCGACAATGTAGGTTCCGTAATTCCGCAAGTTTATCCCCACCCCTACAGCCTTACCACTTGTAAATTAAGGTTTTAAGGTGATTTGTGTAAGGCATTATTTTAGTTTTTTTTTTTCAAAGACCAAATAAATAGACACTTTGATAAGCTTGTGTTTAATGCTTTATTTAAAATGGATTAAGGACTCTCAGGACGTGAAATAGCAAGGATACTTAACAGAAGCAAGAAAGTTTGAAGCAATTATTTTTTTCAATCTATAAAAATCAAAAAAGATACAAGGCAGGAACAACAATATCATGTGAAAAGCGGTTAATTTTGCTGCTTGTCTCAAATTCCACTCTACCAGTGACCAAAATAATGGTCAAAATCTGAGTATCAGCCACAATATATAAAATGCGACCCACACTGATAACTTTCCATCGCGCCTGTTGATTCGTCTTGCTTAAAAGGTTTGTAGGTTTTCGTGTTTTGTTAAAAAAGTTATCAGCTAAATAATTCTAAACAAATTTAAAATAACCAACAATATTTTGCATATGATGAAATAGTTTGATTTCAAAATTTATCTTTGTTAAGGAGATTTTTAGTCTTTAACCATTTTAAGTAGCATTTCTTAAAAAAATTTATTTCTAATAGTCGAAAATCATTTTTTACGAAATTTTATAATTTTTTTTCAGGTTTTTTATTTTTAGTAAAAAAAAAACAGTCAAATCGATTTTTCTCAAAATGTTACTGAATGTTTAAAACAGTAAGGCCAATGTCTCAAGGTTTAAAAATGTTTTTTGAGTCGAAATTCAATTTTTAATAACATTGAGTGATGTTTTTTATCGGCCAATTCAGATGTCAAAAACGTTATTTTTCGTTGCTCAAAATTGTTTTGGTGATGAAATCATTTTTATTTGCAAAATTTTCGGGGTGAACATTTTTTTGTTCATTTTTTCAGAGCTCTTTCTGCATCTTTCCTCATTATTATCTGTGTAAAAAAATTTTTTTAGAGTCGATATCTCTACTGATTGTGGGTTGTTCACGATGGAACATGGTGTCCATTTTCACTCTTACAAAATTGAAAACAGCCAATTTGAAGACAATGTCACCTGTATTGAAGCTTTTCGTGATTCCTGAGTCCAAATTTTCAGTGATAATTAAAAAAATTGAATGATTCTCCTCCAATTCGTTTTATAGAGGTTATATACGAAAATAGCGGACACACGCCTTTCTAATGCAAATTGTATGCGGTACCTTTCAAAACTTTTTTACGAATACTTAATTTGTTGATCTTGGGGAATGGAATTCCTCGTTTTCAGTTTAACTTCTAATTTATATATTTGTAATTTGAGGGTCCGGCAAAAAGAACTCCCATATCCATCTTGTTGGAAACCGACTTCTTCGTGATTCCTAGTAAACTGATTTAAGTTTGGTTGGAGGAAGGTCTCAATCATGTGACAGTAGCGATCCGCATTAACTGTAATTTTTTGCCCATTTTCTTCGAAAAAATACGGACCTAACACACCAAATTCAGAAACTGCACACCAAACTGTCACACAAGGGCTGTGAAGTGGTCGTTGATGAATTTCTTGAGGGTTTTCTGTTGCTCAGTATCGGACATTTTATTTATTTGCAGTACCCGATAAATGGAAATGGGCCTCGTCAGACGAAATTAAAACAGCACCAACGGGAATGTTTTGAAGAATGTCTTCACAAACAGATCTGCAAATAATGCTTAAACGTTTTTGTTTTCAATCCAATAAAATAACGTTTTACAATGAAGAATTATTGAAGAAATTCATTTATTTTAAAACTTCTGAAAATTCTTAAAGTAACTCTAAATTGGTCAGATACGTAAAAAGTTAATTGTGAAACTAAATACAATGCCGAACTCTGTCATAGGAACTTGCTCCTGTAAACTAAAAGACTGTTTTAAAATAGTTCCTATATTTTAAAATTTAAAAATATACCTGAAATATAAGCTTGTCTATAAAAGTTGTCTAAAAAAAATGTGATTTTCAAAGCCTTGTATACGCAAATTCGCCAACACCAAAATTTAGCTTTTACTTTAGTTTTATTGTTTCGCAACTGTTTGGGATTCGAATTGTCATGCGAGAAGGTCAGAAGTCATCTCTTTACTTAAAGTACTATTTTTTTTGAAAAATTGGCAAATCTTCCACTGTCGGTTCGAATTCGACATTTAACTTGGAACCTAAAATGTCAATCTGAACTTCTCCACTTCAATGAACAAATCATAACGTTGTTCCAGGAAATTCATTTGTATCCTTGTGTTTCCCATCTCCATATTAACATTCCCATCAACTTACCTTTCCGTGAAAGTAGGTTCCTATGTGGGTATAGGATTTTATTTAACATCTTCAAATCTATTTTCGGAAATGTCAGATAAAAATTCAACGTAATATACAAAAATAATCAACAAACGAACAATCGAACAAAATCATACTCCAAATCCTTTTTGAGAGCTTTACATTTTTATTGCCAAATTAGGTTGATAAGATATTCATAAGGCAATTTCCTTTCGATCGATGACCAATCTGGGTATTAAAAATAATAATACCAAAAAAAGCAAAAGTACCGAATTCAACACACATACATACATTATAGTACGTATCAAGTAGCCCTTACCTCTTTCGATTGACCTCCAGCCTCAGGTCCTTATAGGAATATGTAGTTCTTTATGAAACACTTTGTGCTTGAACATCACTTCTAGATACATTAGATTTTCACAAAGAAAGGTCAATTTTTCGTATCATCAGTCAGATACCCACCTACCCTTCCGGTTTCCTTTACTTCCTCTTTTAAACCCAATGACCAGCAATGGTTGTAAGCAGCTTGTATCAATAAAAATTCGATTATATATTATTCCTTGATTTATTATCCTTGATTTGACGATATTTGCTTCTTCTTTAGAAAGAGGATCCATGTTTTATGGCGGTACATCATGTATAGCAAGTATGTGTAGTGTACAAAGCTTGCATATATGCCGGCTTAGTAAACGGCTTTCTTTATTTGTTGCTGTTCCTCCTACTTTTGATTCCTTTGTAAGGACTTTCAAATCAAGTAACTCTGATGCGAATATAAATATTTTAAGGACATGAAAAGTATCTTTATCGTTGGAGACGACAACGATGTCGCAACTCGAAAAAAACTAAATGTCGATTGCATAATGTAAGGCAAACGGTATATGCTCCATCTCCACACATTTGAATTCTTTAGACGTCCGGGAGTGGTTCTCAAGCTTCAACAAAACTTTTCACAGGATAGGTACTGGGCTGCAAAAAAAAACTGAAAAGGAAACAAATCTTATAGCAAAAGCCGATATATCGTCCTTTTTATCATATAGAAAACAGTTCAGAATAAGAATAAGTAGGTTGTATGATGTGTAATAAAAGTGGTCGAGAGAAAATATTATCCCCTCTGCATCCTGGGTCAAGTTGTGACTTTAGGTAGATAGGTATGAGAACGAGAACTAAATAACAACGCGAAGAAAATACAGTCCCCATCCTATCCCGCCTTTATTCGCAAGCCAAGTCGGAGAGAAGTGGGGGTAAAATATACAAATCGGCTTATTGGAGTTTTTTATCTGGCTTTTCGATTTACAAACTGTCCTCTCTCGAGCGACGACTGTTAGAAACGATAAATTATAAATATCTGAGTAGCTGTCTTTGAGTAAGTATGAAATGTTAATACGCTATATACCAATAACATATAAGTACAAACATTGAACAGGATGGATGTCCTTTGAGTGTATTTCTTTGGAAAATCTGCAAGAAGTTTTATTTCTTCGAAAAACTGATAAGACGATGCGAATCTTTTCCAAAGGAAAAGTTTTACAAACAAAAATTGTTTCTTTTTTTATTGTTAAGCATGTCCTTCGATAAAGATGATATGATATTGATTTGTTGACATTATATTTTTTATACAAAATTTAAGATTCAAAATGTTCATTCAAAATATATAATTTATCCTCAACTTCATTTTGAGTAGATTTTTTTTTAATTTTAAAACATTTATAAGATCAAACTAGGAAATATTATATTCTTCTTAAAAAAGGACATATGAACATCAGTTAAAAATACACTAACAGCTGCCTTAAGCTGAACAGACTTGATTACATTTAGAAGTGGTGATTTCATTATCTTAATTTATTTGTACTTTTATAAAAATCTAAATTGCTTTGGAAGATTTCAATTCTAAAACAGTTTGGTCCAGCGAATTTGCTCAAGTAGTCGAAAGCTTAGAAAAGAGAATATTTAGCAAACCCCAGCAATTAAAATGTTGGAAAATAAATAATTGCGTAGTTGATATAAAATTGAAACATTTGAGAAAAAGTGCACATGACAAAGTCAGTTTATATCATAACATATGTTTTTTCGCCTCCGAGAAATAAACAGAACAAAATACGTATACGCCTAGGTGTACCAGTTATGTATTCGTCGTCTTTAAACGCATATTTAACATTCACTCTTCTAAAGTCAATTTTTTAATGTAAGTTTTGACCACTTTTTGACACATATTGGATGCTATATCTGCATAAACGCGGTCTTTTGCGTAGCCTCACAAAAAAAACCAGCGGTGTCAAATCGCATGATCTTGGTGTTCAGTTGATATCGATATAATTCAGAGAAATTACGCTCTTGCAACAAAACCATGTTCGCTCAAGTTGTGTACCATGTAACAACGACTTGTGGAAATCACATATCCCAAGTCGTATTCTTCAATAGCAGCCAAAAAAGTCGGTTTTTATATGATCATAACGCTACGAATTGACGGTAGTTCCATCGTCGTTTTCGAAGAAGTAAGGTACAATCACACCTCCGTACCAAAGAGCGTACCAAACAGTATTTTTTTGTGGATGAATTGGCATCTCTTCAATTAAGTGAAGATTCTCAGAACGACAATTCCGTTTATTAACATACCCACGGAGTGAGAAATGTACTTCATCGCTGAAGAAAATTTTGTTTGAAAAATCGCCGAACACCACCTTTTAATCAAGCACCCATTCGATGACGTAGTAAATGGTCAGCTGGCTACAGTTGTTGTGTGAGCTGGGCTTTATATATATGTAGGAAAAGATCCAAATGCCAAATAGGTCATAATAAATGCCGTAAGACTGTCCTAATTCCTTACGAGGAATCGACACATTCGGGTCTTTGGCAAAACTTTTACTTACAGCAGCGATATTTTTTGTGGTACTAGCAAAACGATAATAATCTTGTAAGGCTGTACAAGATCTGTAACCAATCCAGTCTCTTCAAATTTCTTCACCATTTTGCGAATTGCTTGCGTAGTTGGACGTTTGTGTAAGCCATAATCTGTTCTTAAAGCTGATATGTAGCTATGGCAGGATTACCATTTTTGTAGCAGGTTTTAACAGTTTGTAAGCGTTGTGTGATAGTTAAGCTATCCATTTTCGCAAATTTCTGTCTAAGACTTTCAACTTAACAAAAATTTGGTTTGAATTCTGGCCCTATAGTTTTGAACCGCAAAATGGATAAACTGTTATTTTCAATGTTTTCGATTCTTGTTGTTTTTTGTTACTCTAATACTTTTTTCCAATTTTTGAAAATGTCCAATGTTATTCGTTAATATTACGCTACTTTTTAAGTTGGGACGCACTGTAGTCCAAAATTTTAAAAGTAGCAGAAAAAATGTTAAAACCGGTGTTTTTATATTAATTTTTTTTTATTACCAATATTAGCATCAACAGATTTTAAAAATGGCATACTGAAATATTTGTTGATTAAAAGTTTAGATGTGTTAAGCTTTTCAAAAATTAGAAAAACGGGTTTAGAGTAGACAAAATTGCAAAAATAATTTATTAACTTCCTATAGGAAGTTATTGTAATGGGCCGATTTGTCAAATTGAAAATTTTGACATTTCTCGACTTTTCAAGGTCCCTACAGTCGAAATAAAAGATTTTTAGAATGTACGTCCGTACATTCGTACATTTGTACGTAACTTAGTTAAACGGATTATAATAAAGAAAGATGGAGAAAGGACTCTTAAGAATTTGCGTCGGTGGTTTAGCAGTTTAAACAAAAGGTAGTACCCGTGTCATAATAGTTAGTGCGATGGACTGTCATTCGAGAGGTCTTGGGTTCGATCCCTGCCTATGCCATCTAACGTTTTTTCCACGGGTACTGCCTCTTGCAAGGAATTAACAAATTATCCAAGAGTAATTCTTGTCATGAGAAGTGCTTTCTCAAATTTGCCGTTCAGACTTGGCTTAAAACTGTAGATCCCTTCCATCCCTGACAACAGTACTTGCACACAGGAATGTTGGAGAGTTGTCAGTCACTAGGCCCTAGTTTTCAAACGGGCTGTTACGCCACCCAATTTATTTATTTATTATAGTTTAAACAAAAATGAAAATTTTGGATAACCCTTAATATCTTATGAACCAAAAACGCTAGAGACTTGAATTAAATTTTATATAATATATTGTAACGTAGTAAAAAAAAAAGTATATTTTTTGAAAAAAAAATCCAATTTAAAATTCTTTATATGAAAAAAAACTGAAAACAAATTTGTCACCTCAAACATTTTACGAAAACAAAATGATTTTATCTCCAAAACAATTTTGGGCAACGAAAAATAAAGTTTTTTACATCTGGTAAGATTTTGAGGAAAATTGAATAGTCAGTTTTTTTTAAATAAAATATTAATCAAAGTTGGTAAACATTGAATTCCGACTCAAATATCTTTTCAAAAATTTGAGATATTGGCTTCAAACTACTTTTTTCTTTTAAAAAATATTGTTGTCAACATCCATTCAAATTTTTAAAAAATCGAACCGACAGTTTTTTTACCGAAAATAAAAACTTAAAAGAAAATTTAACAAAAGTTGATAGAACTTGATTTTCGACTCAAATATCTTTTAAAAATTTTGAGATTATGGCTTTTAATGATTTTTATACTTATAGAAAATATAGTTTTGAACATTCGGCAAAATTTTAAGAAAAATCGAATAGACATTTTTTTTTACAAAAAAAAACCAAAACAAGAACATTAATAAAATATCGTAAAAATATAGTTTCGACTCAAATAGCTTTTTCAAAAATTAAAAATATTGTCTTCAAACTTTTTTATTTCACAGAAAATATTGTTTTCGATATTCAGTATTTTTTTTTAATCTAACAGTCCGTTTTTTCATTAAAAAAATAAAATCTACAACAAATTGAACACAAAATTGGTAAAATTGATGTTTAGTTCTTGATATTTATTAAATTAATTGCAATCATCCAATTTTTAAAAATTAAAGAAATGCTACTAAAATTGGTAAACATTTGTTTGCACCTAAAAATCTATTTAACAAAACAAGATTTTCAAACAAAACTATTTCCTTATATAAAAAATAGTGTTAATAATTTTAAAATTTTTAAGAATAATTCAACTTACAACTGTTTTAACCCAATCCTACAAAATTTGTAGCAAGACAACTCGACAGACGGGGTGGGAAGTTATCAGTGTGGGTCGCATTCCACCCTTTTTTCATTTTCTTTTTACATGAAAAATTGCAGAAACCACTTTTTGCAATAATTTGAGATAATATAATTTGTTAACAAAAAGTATTTCCGGTAAAAGCATTTCTTTCTTTAAAAAAATTGATTTTGGAATGTTGGAGTTATTTGTTTTATTAAAAGAGCTGACAACTTAAAATTTTCTCCTTATTCGAACTATAATACCATTGTTTGATTACAGAAATATACTTCCACTTCCTTTGCATTAAATGTCTACTTGAAAAGAAGTTAATTGCATTGGTAATTACGTTAACTTTTTGTAACTTTTTGTTACTCTTCTTTCACGTCTCTTTGCTAGTAAATACCTCTTAAAACAAAAGAGTTGTTAAAAATAAAGTAAGTTAATAGTTTAAAAACGATAATTACACACAAGTATATAACCATTAGTCCGATTCAGTTGAAGATCGGTTGAAGTATAGATGAGATAAACTATACATTTACATTTTCACCATTACACTTAAAAATAAGAGGTATGAACTTTATGTTTAAGCTTAGTTTTGGACTTAACCAATAATATGAAACTATGGACAGGAAGAAGTCCAAAAAGGAAAAAAAAACGAATATTCAGAATCAAGGAAGCAACTCAGAATAATTATTGATACACCAAAGCAAAGATTTGGTAATACAACTTATGGAAAAACTTAACTAAACTTAGCAGAAATGCCCATCAGTTTACCCTTGAACTCAATTTCGGAATTTGTGGAATGCTTTACCTGACTCAATATTTCCCACTCATTATTATGTGCAATTATTCAAAACCAATTTGCATCGGTTTCTTCTTTCTATAATCCTATCCTGCTTTGCTAATTACTCGCAATTAGTTTAATCATTATAAGGGTATTTATTACCCCTTTAGTGCGTGCACAATATTAAAAAAAAGTCAAAAGCTCTTAATTCCAACACTTCATAAAATCATTGTAGGGGAGGAGAGCTTTTAAAGTTTAGGAAGCAAATCTGAATAATGATTGATACGCCAAAGCAAAGATTTAGTAATACAATTATTGGAAACACTTAACGACGATGTTTTGAAAATCTTAAAGAACGGACATTACTGGAAAAGATGAAGAACTTATGCAAAAGCAAGCTACACAATTTCAAATAAAATTGGTCACAAAAACCGTTTAAACGATGTCGATGAGTTACAAAATGAAATACTGTTTTTACAATTAAAAAAAAATAATTAGGTGGGGAACAGTCCGTTGAGAACTAGGGTCTAATGACTTACAACTCTCAAACATTCCTGTGTGCAAGTACTGTTGACAGGGATGGAGTGGACCTACAGTTTTAAGTCGAATCCAAACAACAAAATTGAGAAAGCACTTTTCATGACAAGAGTTACTCTTGGAGAGGCAGCACCCGTGAAAAAAAACTTTAGATGGCATAGGCAGGGGTCGAACCCAAGACCTCAGTCAAGACAGTCCAACGCACTTACCATCATGACACGGGTACTACAATTTTTACAATTGCTGAAAATTTAAACAAAAATTCGTTTGTTTGTTTTTAAAGTATTCTTCTTATGAGATAAACATAAACAAAAGTATTTGAAATTGCTCCAAAAAAGTGCGAGTGAAATCATTTTCCAAAAAGTCAATGTCATGAAAAATGATCAATATTTTTTAAACTAAACTTCTCAAATAATAATATTTAATCAAAATGACACAAACATTTGTGTCAAAATTTAAATTTCTACCATTCAATAATATTGTTCCATGGAACGTTTATGGGTTATTATCATCCTGTCTGCTTTCTTTAACTTAACTAAATGGCTCCTGTCAAGCGTTTGATCTTCAACTTAAAGGATTCTCCAACTCAATTATATCGATAATTCATTCATCTTTTATACGCATCTACTATGTGAAAGTATAAACTTTCCTCATCCATTCTCTAACGCCTACTTCTTCTTCTTCTTCTTGTTCTTTATCATAATTTATAATTTCCACTTCGTTCTTTGTCGTCTTTGTATCGTCTTAGTCATAATTTTATCACAAAGAGAAATTATGTTAAAAAAAATCCAAACAGAATAAGTATAACCTGACATCACGGAATCACCACCCTCTTTATATTCTCAAGACAAGTCAAGCCGTTTTATCAACCCTTTCTTTTTCACTGTGAAAAAGTCTAAGAAGCGTA